>NC_063163.1:9658886-10353886 GCF_023159225.1 Perognathus longimembris pacificus
TCCCTTTAGAGCCATCACAGCTGGCCTCATTGCATAATTGGCAGCAAGCTTTGGGCAGCAGAGCCCGGCGGGATGGAGTAAAAGAACTCACGCTTGCAGACAGCGAGGCAAACCTCACCATCTATGATGAAGCTACTTTCTAACCTGTGCCCTTCACTTTCTCATCAATGCAATGAGCCAATGATAAGATCTACTCCAGGAAGCAGAATATACTGAGGGCCTGACAAGGGTGTCCCCTCTGTTGGTGGCACAGGAGAGCTACCCAGGAAGATGTTCTGGAAGATGAAGCCCAGGGCAGCAAGAGAAGCCTCCAGGTTTGCGTTCGGTGGAGATACTTGTCTCTCCATCCCACAGTAGGAACTCAAAGCAGGCTGGGGGGGGGGGGGGGGGTTGATTGACTCTCAACCCCAGAGAGAACATTCTGGAGGCTGAGAAGTAGCTTAAGTAAAGCTAGCTTAAACATCAAACATGCTGCACATCAATGGAATAGGCTTTTCCGTCTGATTTAGGGTCTCACTCATTTTGCCTCCAGCGCCTTGAAGTGATTGATCATATCAATGTGTTTTGAAACTTTCTATGGGCTCTGATCTTCCAATTGGACATGAGGCGAAGGCCTCTACTCCCTCCTCTATCCTCCTCCCCTTTGGTGGTTAATAAAATTTGTGTTATTACACTTGTGATTGGGAAAAGGCAAAAAAAAATAATAAGGAGTTCTTGGCAATACAGCACCCTTTTGATCCTGTTTTGAACACTGAGAGCCTGATTTATTGGCTGTAGCCACAGTCTTTGAGCACGTGGGAAGAAAGAGACATGAGGCTAGACATATTCGAGACATTGGTGCAACATCTGGCCCAGCCCCTGGGACACGTTTCCATGAATGCAACTCCACGGCTCCTGGCCAAGTTCCTGTTCATTTAGTTACCGTGAATGAACTCCATGTCTATGCAAACTGCGCTCCTGTTCTTTAGGCCAAGTTCTTTCTAAGTACTTTTTTTTTGTGTGTGTGTGATAGCAGGATTTCCACCCAGGTAGTACCAGAGAAAGCGACGGCTGCAAAGAGGCCCAACTCTCGAATGAAATATTCCTGCCCAAATTCATGGATGTTGTGGTTGGGGTGGGAAGGTTAGCCATGCCATTTTCCTTCTAATTGTTTTCCATGCTTCATCGATCACGTAGTCCTCATAGTGGACATTAAGTGGGTTGGTGTATAAATGTCATCTCCCTGCGGCATTAGTAAATAAGAACGTTCTCCTATTTGTCCCCCCCCCCCCCCGCCCCCCAGCTCCAATGCTCTGAGCCACAACCATGCTATGCACACCTTCCACCCGTTCAGAGATGGGGAGAGCCCATCCCCTGGGTGGGCAGGCTGTGACTCTTCAGCGAGGGTCCACAGTAAAGTCATTTTTACAACCTGCAGCAACAAAACACAGGACTTAGGGTTGAAATCTCATTGAAGTAGAGTTAAAAAAAAGTTGTTTTAGCAGCCAGGTAAGAGTTGGTGTGGCACCTCAGCTAAGGGCGGAAGGACCTCCCTCCTCCTCCTCCCTCTCCATCTCTCTCTTCCTCTCTCCCTCCCTCTTCCTCCCCCTCGCTCTCCCTCTCCTCTGATCAGTCTTCCAGGGCAGGAATATGATGAGACAGGCCAGGTGCAGCTGAGGCTTGGAGCCATCCTTCGGCTCCTCATGTGTGTGGTGCCTCTGTGGTTCCAGTGATCCCCCCGTCCCCCCCCCCATGTCCTTTTGGCTGCTTTCTCCCCTCCCCCTCCTCAAAAAAATGACCTTTTAAGAGGTGTGTGTCAGATCCCTCCCCACCCTGCTTCCTATCACTGATTGGAAAAACAAAATGTCAAGAAGAAGAAGAAGAAGAAGAAAAGAAGCGAGAACAAGATGGCTAATCTCCAGCGGGATCCAGGGAAAGACAGAAGAGGATGCCGAGGTCCCCATCAACCACGTCCAGCCATATGGCCAGAGGTCCTTTGAGGCCTGGCTGGCTCAGCTTCTCCAAACCAATGCGCCCCCCCCCTCCTCCTTCTTCCCCCCACGAAGGTCCAGGCAGTCCTCTCCTCCCCACCCCCCCGAGAGGAGAGGGCAGGGCGGGGTGGGGGTGGTCACCATCGTACCACCTGGCTGTTGTAGTCCTCGGTGACAGTGCGCTGGTCCGGGGGCGCCGCGTCCTCCCGGGGGGGGCCCCGGGGGTGGGCGCGGTGCTGGCGCTGCAGCCGGCGCTGCTGGCGGCGCCGGAGGCGTCGTCGCTGGTGCTCCAGCTGCTTGGTGTGGCGGTAGCGCTGCTGGAACAGGTCCTTGGCGTACTGGTAGAGCTGCACGTCCAGGAGGTTGAGGCCCTCGATGCGCCGGCGCGCGCCCTCGCTGATGTCCACGTTGGAGGCCCGGGTGATGTTGAACTGCGTGAAGGGCGAGATGAACTGCAGGTTGAATGTCCTCTCGAAGAGGAACTGCGTCTTGCGCTGGAACTCCGTGAGGCCGAAGAAGGCCATGTTCTTCAGGTTGGTCTTGGCGCTCTGCAGCAGGATGGCGTTCCTCTCGCTCTCGTTCATGAACGTCAAGTTGTAGCAGCCCACCAGGCTGAGGTCGGCCAGCATGCGCACCTGCCGGTTGTTGGCCAGGTTGTAGCTGCAATCCATGAACTCCCGCAGGCTCACCCCGGACCAGTCGTCCCCCGGATAGCAGGTGGGGAGCTCGTCCGGGGTGGGGCTCCTCCCGTCGCACATGTGGAGAGACGTCTTCCACGTGGCTCCGCGCTGCACGTGCTTCCACTCGCTCAGGTAACGGGACACCGGGTCTCGCAACATGGTGATGTAGTAGAAATTCCTGCAAGAAACCACAGGGAGAGATTTGAGGATGGGGGGTGGGGTGGGGTGGATGTCACCCTGGGTCGCTGGGGTGCTGGGCGGGGGGGGGGGGAGGGGGGGTGGGGAAGGCAGCTGCTCTACCCCCTCCCCCCCCCCAGCCACAGCTGCAGGCACATCTGGATGTTCTGGTGCTTCATTGGACATGAGGCTCATGGACCTCCCAGCCTGGACTAGGCCTTGGACTGGGTTTCTCAGATCTCAGCCTCCCCAGTAGCTAGGATTACAGGGGTGGGGTGAACCACTAGCACCTGGCTGTACCTCTCCTTCTACAGTCATGCAAGGGGCTACTTTTTCAACCCTGTTTGGAGAGGGATGGGATTGGCAGCAATCATTCCCCGACAGCATACCAGCTTGTTATTAATAAGATGCTATTCCCAAACAGATCTTGGGACACCCAGATTTCTGATATCAGTGGGAATGCTAACCATCAGGTCTGGGGAAAGTTCTGCCCGTCTCCTTGGAACTCAGGTTACACAGGTAACTCTGTGTGCCTCGCAGACGGGATCACACTGTACAGACCGCCCGCTTGCCACGTACTTCAATCGAAATCTTGAGGCGAATCCGCTTAAGAAAGTGTAATCAGAACTCTCCAGAATTGTCATCTGTGTGTCCCCAGAGCAGCAGTTGCAAATAGGGTTGCACTTACAAATAGATGGGGATGGGATTTTTGGTTAGTGTATGCTTATTTTAAGTGATCACGATCCCATAGGACCTCATGGTTTACTGGAGTTCCCAGAGAGGGAGTGGGCACTCTCCATGTTTGTCTTACAGCTGCTGCGCACATCTGGCTTCAGTGAAAGGTAATCATACTAAAGAATTCTCAATAGGACACAAAAGAATTACTGTCTTCTCTTCCTTCTAAAGTCCTTACCTGTTCCTTTACTTCTGTTGTGTCTATCTTTAGATCTATTTTTTGAACCAACCTACTTTCCATCCTATAGTTTTTCCTCACCACTTAAAACACTTGTAACATTCCTGCAAAAGTCATGGTCACATCCGAGAGCATGTTCCTTTCTTTTTTTTTGGCCAGTCCTGGGCCTTGGACTCAGGGCCTGAGCACTGTCCCTGGCTTCTTCCCGCTCAAGGCTAGCACTCTGCCACCTGAGCCACAGCGCCACTTCTGGCCGTTTTCCATATATGTGGTGCTGGGGAATCGAACCGAGAGCTTCATGTGTAGGAGGCAAGCACTCTTGCCACTAGGCCATATTCCCAGTCCGCATGTTCCTTTTTGATTGTATTTCATACCTCATGTTCCCATTTAAAACAAAATCCTGTTCATAGAAGATGTTCCGTAAGTGATTGCAAGATGGAGGAAATAATGATTACATGAAAAAAATGTATTTTAACAACTAATGTTACCTTTGAAAAATATGCCCCTTTTCTAAAAATCTGACACTCAAACATGTTTAAATTATGTACAAAGAGGAGAAAGATTAATCTTGTAATGTTTGCTGTCATTGATTGTGATGGTTGATGCTGGGTAGAGAAATAGCTGATACACACTTAGGGCAAAAGTTGAATACTTATACCACAGGTAAATAATAAGAATTTAGTTTAGTTATTTACATTAAACTTATTGCTTTTCTCCTCTAACACTTTAAGGACCAGAATGTTTCACTTTGTTATTTAGTGTATAATTCATTTCTTTCTTTAATTAGCCAGTGAGTTCATTAGCACATGCTTTTTGAGGATTTGTCATGTGTTAGGATCTGGTCTAGGGAATGTGGAGAACATAAAAAGAAATATAAAATGTCCCCAAGTATTGTTGGCATAGGTGCGGAAGGGCAGAAAATATATTAATTAGCAAGTGATAGAGGTAAAGCGTAAACTAAAAATTCTTCCTATACATTGAAGAATCAGCAGAGCAGATTGGCTAGGCCAAGGGTTCACGTTCTGTTTGATTCCATACTTGATTTATGCCAGAATGGATAGCAGGAAGCATAAGCTGGCATAGGAGGTCTCTCTCTCTCTGTCTCTCTCTCTCTCTCTCTCTCTCTCTCTCTCTCATCAGAATAAGTTAATTGTACAAATGGGGTTTCATTGTGATATTTATTCTGTACCTGTATACAATGTTCTCTTATCAATTTTACCCCTCTGATTTAACTCCCTCTCCTCTCTTTAAAGTGACCTTCTTCCTGCTACTTTCATTAATTCTAATATAATATAGTTACTTCTAATAATATTCACCCCCATCAACTTGCTTTCCTCCTCTCCCTACCCACTGTTTCTTCCATCCTTTAATAATCAAGTATTAGTTATCATTAGTATATTATTATTTTTTAGATCTAGATAATCCACATGCAAGTGAAAATCTGTAGTAGTTATTCTTCTGAAATTGTCTTATCAGAACTTTTATGATGCTTTCTCATTACATCCAATGGCATATCTTCATTATTCTTTACAGTGGCATAATACTCCACTGTAAATACATATCCCATTTTCTTTATCCAGTCATCAGTTGTTGGGTACCTAGGCTTGGATACTCTAAATCATGATCCAGTAAACATGGATGCTCAGGTATCCCTTGAATGTTGATTTACATTATTTAGATATATGCCTAAGAGTGGGCTGGCAGGATCATATTTTAGTTCTATTTTTAGTGTCTTGAGTAATCCTACTGATTTCCATAGTGTCTCTCATGATCTGTATTCCCACTAACAGTGTAAAAGACTTTCTTTTCCCTCATGATTTTTTTCAGGCATGTTGTTGTATTTTTTGGATAGTGACTATTCAGATTGGGGTGAGATGGAATCTCAGTGTCCGTGTTGATTTGCATCTCCTTTATGGACAGGGATGTTGAACACTTCATGTATTCATTAGCCATTTGTATATCTTTGTTTTGGTATTGTCTCCTCAGTTTATTTGACCATTTATTAATTGGATTATTGGTTCTTTTGCTATTTATGAGGCTATAACTTGGAACCCATTAAGAACATGACTAAAGATGCATTGTCTTCATAAGCTGCCTTGTTAGATGGCCTTTGTATAACTACATAAATATAATAATTTTTTAAAAGAACATGACTAAAATAATTGAGACTATACGAGGATTTTAGAATTTTAATGAATAGATATCTTTCATCAATAGCTAAACCCTTAGAAAAATCAAACAACAAAATGAATAGTTTTACATTCTACCAGTTCTAATACATTGGGTAGGATAGCCTCCATTCAGCAATCTCTGCTTTCCTTAATGGAAGAGATTTCTTGCACTCACCCTCTAAAACTGTATTATCTTTATTCTAGCAATCAATGAATTCCTTCTGCTCAGAGCAGATTTGGTGCAATCTGAGAAAGGAAGCCTCCCTTCCTTTCCTCCTCCAGAAATACACTACTGACCTAACTCCTTATGAATGTTCCATTGATCAGCATCTCTGGGACCAGTAAATACATCCATTTTACCAACCACTCCTTCCGGAATGCCTGGAGCCTGTGGAATGTATGGGGAAAAGAATAAATCTCTCCCAACTCCTCTTGCTCTGCAGCTTCTGAGATGACTTTTCTCTGGGTTATCAAGTTTGGTGAAAGCTCAGGGTCTCACAGAGAATGTCATTTTTATAAGCAGGGCCATCTCATGTGATCATTGGTCCTCATGATAGGGTACGCACAGGTGGCAGATCTGCCATCCATATAAGCTATTGTGCATACGAAATCCTGCCCTCTCCGCCCCACTGTAATGTGTGCTGGAGTCATTTTCCAAATGCACAGGATGGAATTAATTTCTTCACTGTTTTCAGTGCTGCATACTCATTACAGCTTTCCATTCTTCATTATCTCTGCGGAGTTTTATCCGCGCTGTCCGGTATCTGATAGATGGACTTTCGGCAGCGAGCGCTTTGCAATCAGCCTGTCCTTTGACACAGTGATGAAAGGCCTTTTATTGAAGCCTTGAAAAAACAAATTATGGAATTTAAGAATGATGTTCTAAGCAAATGGGAAATTGAAAACTATGATTGTTAAGTATCATAACAAAGAACTTGAGAAGGCCGACAATGCTAGGTGTCATAGCGATTGGTTCCAAGGATGTCCTCCATTGTGAGAAGAAAATGGGGACTCACACGTGTTCTTATCTTAGCTCACACAGAAGCCAGACTTCGCCTCCCACTGCAGTACTCACCAGGCTGCCATCACCCCCCTCTTCTGCCCCCTCCTGGTGATTCACAAAGAAGCGAGAGCCTTTGGGCTCAGGGTTTTGATTTCAAGCACCTTCCAGAGATCCTGACTCTCCATCTGATAAGTCAGAGGTGAGCAGGTGGCCAACAGAGCTGCAAGAGAGTATCAGGACTGCTTTTCCTACTTGGGAACTCAAATGCTTGTATGTTTTTCAAAATCAGTGATTGGTTTTCCCAAACAGAAATCCCATGTATTGTCATTACGTGATATGTAGAATAGTAAACATGAAGAAAATTAAAATTGACTATAATCACATCACTTGGGTCAACCACAGTGAAAAATTCAACACCCACCAACGCAGTTTCTTTCTTTCATTGATTTGAGTTTATAACGCACGTTGTTTAATGTGTGGGCTTTTTTTAAACTTAAGACTGCATAATGAATATTTTTCCATGCTACCTGTTCTTTCAGAAGAGCACAATGTTCTTCCAGAAGAGTATAATGTCCCAATTATGGATGTATCAAAATTTATGTAACTAATCTCAGTTTTGCGTAATTAGGACGATTCTATTTGGGGTGATTATAAATAAGAATATGATGAACATCATAAGCTTTTAATAATGGAGCAGAGAATAAATTCTTAGAAGGAGATGTCCTCTGAGTCAAGAGAAAGTCCCATTTCATGGTTAAAATGCCTACATATCATTGCCACTACTGTATCCAAACCACAGGTAAGATGAATGGACGGGCTATTCCAAGATGCCTGACATTCTTGGTTGTCAGAAGCAGGGCCATCGAAGGCCAAGGGAGAGCTAGAAGACAGGTGAGAAAGAAGGAAGCTGTCACACGGGCAACGCAAACCTTCAAAGGGACATTTAGGGCAGTCAGGTTGGGATGTGTTGGCAAGGAAAATAGATTAGAGATTTGTTTACGTTTCACATAATGAACAGCTGGAATATCAAATTAGAGACCAAGCTTTTGCGGGACCGGGTCCCCACCACTCAGTGCCGTAACTGTATCAGAACTGACATCTGGATCCGAAAGACAGAGCTTCTAAGGTGGTTATAGTCTGTGCCAGTCTTCAAAGAAACAGCCTTTCAAGACACACTTTGTCTGCAGTGTGTCTAAGTGTCAGTAACTTTAATTACACCAGGCCAAACATGCTACCAAACTCATCAAAGACAAGCGGAAAATAAAAAGCTGTGGATGCGAGGTCATTTCTCAGTGATGATCAGTCGGCTGCTCTTTCCCTAGAGGAAGAGGTTGTGTTTATCAATAGGAAAAAGAATTGTCTTTTAATCTGGTCAGGTCACATCACAGCCTTGTATTGACAGGAGACAGGAACCCCAGAACCTCTGACTCCTTAAAATGCCATGATTTTTGTCACATTTGCTTTCACTTTTTCCCAAGTGGCTGACAAAAGAATAAATTTCAGGAAATGCATGTTGTGAAGGGGAGGGGGGAGCTTGTTTTTGCTATCTCACTGAGTACAGTTCCTCCCCGTACAGTGTCACAGTTTCCAGGGAGGGTCTGCCTCTCATGCATTATTCAAGGCCTTCCATGATGATTCGCTTCAGGGGCTCCCTGCTTCTCACCGCCTCGCTGGGATTTGGGCATGAGGACATCTCCAGGCGCCCCACGAAGCTGTGGTTTATGCACGTGGGTATCCACCTTAAAGCCTGGAGCCGTCCCAGAGTGAGATAAGACCCCCATTCAGGCTCCCTCCCAGCTCTAATCCCAGCCAGGCAAAGCAGAACAGCAGATAGTACACTCCGATTGTGCTATCAGGCTTTCCTGCTCAGCCAAGCTCTCTTCTTAGCTAATTTCTCAGGCGCTGCTTTTAGGGAATGTGAGAATCACACACAGTAGAAACGATGAGGTGTCTTAGTTGCAATTGTTTAGCGCTGGCCAATTTGGAAAGGAAAAGAAGTGAATCAGTGTATTTAAAAGCCAGGCACATGTTCCAATATTTAGATCTACAGTTGACAGCTTGGATGCAGATTTGCCTAAAACATCACAAGATTTTTTTTTTTTAAAGAATCTCTGTCTAGAATGTGCCATGTTCTTACTTAAAGGACTCTTCTGCTTTAGGATTTTCCATTCTGCTAATGGGATTGGGTAGTCATAAAAACTGCATAAACAAAATTCTTGAGAGATTCTAACCTGATTTACCTGCTGTCACCCCGCAAAGAAAGGCCACCCTGGGGAGAAAGTAACTAATGAAGAGAAAACTAACTTGAAAGATGGGAAATTCCTTGTGAAACCAACATTGATTTTATAATAATAAGTAAATAATAACAACTGCTAACATTTACCAAGTATACACTACGCCCAAGTATTCTTTCTACATTGACCAGCTGGCTCAACCATTTGAATTATGTAGGCTTTTAGACCATGTCTGTGATTTCACCAAGTAGATTTGTCTTCCTCTTCCTCCTCTTCCTTCTCATCTCTCTCATCTCTTTCTTCCCTTCCTCCTCCTCCTCCTCCTCCTCCTCCTCCTCCTCCTCCTCCTCCTCCTCCTCCTCCTCCTCCTCCTCCTCCTCCTCCTCCTCCTCCTCTTCTTCTTCCTCCTTCTCCTCCTCCACCGCCTTTCCCTTCTCCTCCTTCTTTTTTGGTGATATTGGGGTTTAATCAGAGGTAGCAAACTATTCTTATTCCAATGTTACCCAGGATGAAAAGGATCCTCAGACACAAAAGGTCTCTCCCAAGATCATGGAGAATAAGTAGTAGAGGGGCCAGGACTTCGTTTTCATGTTTTCGGTTCCTGTAATCATTTATGTCCTTTCTAAAATACTTGTGGGTGAGGTTCTGGGAATATGGCCTAGTGGTAAAGTGCTTGCCTTGTATACATGAAGCCCTAGGTTTGATTCCTCATCACCACATATATAGAAAATGGCGTTGTGACTCAAGTGGCAGAGTGCTAGCCTTGAGCAAAAAGAAGCCAGGGACAGTGCTCAGGCCCTGAGTTTAAGCCCAGGATTGGCAAAAAAAAATCTAAAAAACCAAAAAAAAAAAAAAGCTTGTGCGTGGTGTAGTCCACAAATTAATTATAC
The DNA here is from genome assembly GCF_023159225.1 of Perognathus longimembris pacificus. Classification (NCBI taxonomy): domain Eukaryota; kingdom Metazoa; phylum Chordata; class Mammalia; order Rodentia; family Heteromyidae; genus Perognathus; species Perognathus longimembris. The sequence continues at coordinate 9,668,925 of NC_063163.1, forward strand.
AGCACTACCTTACTTGGCTCTAGCCTAGTTAAGAGTTTGAAGCAAAACACAAAATTAGTTCTATTTTCTTCTGTTTGGAGGTTTCACTGTGAACACAAGGACACACATATTTCCAAGTGGGTGTGTTAAGGATTTTGATCTTCAACACATAATGTCTGGTGGCCTCTCCCTTGGGATGCCAATAGGCACTAGCGGTCATTCATTAGGAGACTGAAACATGATAGCATTATTGTTCTACCATTTTATTTTCCAATCCTTAGTGGTAATATTTTTATTTTTATTTTTATTTTTATTTTTTTTTTAGTGGTAATATTTTTAGAAAGAGAAATCTCCTCTTATTAACTCTTCTATACCCTGACCAATAGTTCACAAAGGATAACAGATGAATACTTGATTGATTTAATTTCCTGGATTTCAAAATAATGGACTGTTTTCTTAGAACCCTCCATTTTTAAAGATTTAATTTTATTGCCAAGGTGATGTACAGAGGGGTTACAATTACATACATAAGGTAGTGAGTACATTTCTTGTCAAATTTGTTACCCCCTCTTTCATTTTTCTCCCACTCTCCCGCCCTCCCTCCCCAAGTTGTACAGTTAATTTCCAACATATTGTCCTGTGAATATTGCTGTCCCATTTATTTTATTTTATTTATTTTTTTGTCAGTTGTGGGGCTTGAACTGTCCCTGAGCTTCTTTTGCTCAAGACTGTTGTTCTACCACTTGAGCCACAGCACTATTTCCAGATCTTTCTGAGTAGTTTATTGAAGATAAGCATCTCAGAAACTTTTGTGCCAGTGCTGGCTTCGAACCATGATCCTCAGATTTCAGCCTCCTGAGTGGCTAGGATTACAGACATGACCCATTGGCTCTAGGATGTTACTGTTTGTTTGTTCACTTTCATATCCTTATGAATTCATTCTATGGAGATTTAATGTTTTTATACCTTGCCGCCTTTGTCTTTACTGAGGCTATAAGTGCCCAGTGTTTGGCTGGTGGAGGCTTATTTAATGAGGATCTTGCGTCCTGATGGTGGGATGAGTGTGGTGTTTTTTGTAGGTTGTGAAGAGATATTGTACTTTGCGTAAGAACTGTAAAAATATGTATGTATGTAAATATATATATATCTCCTTGGAATATATTCTTGGAAATATATATATATATATTTTTTTTCTTGGTACACAAACACACACACACACACCAAGAAGGGTGATGTCAGATCTTCACTTCAGTTCCTAAAGAAGGAAATTGTTCAGTGTCCCATTTTGCTCACATCATCTGTACCTTAAATCCCTTGTCACTTCCCAACAAGCAGGGTAATCTACTCCCATGCAGAGAAGCCAAAATGTGATCGATGCCATCTTTAGCTCTCATTTATTATCTCAGGACCTTGACCAGGTCTCTGTCTCTCTCTGTCTCTCTGTCTCTCTCTGTCTCTCTCTGTCTCTCTCTGTCTCTGTCTCTCTCTGTCTCTCTCTCTGTCTCTGTCTCTCTCTCTTATTTTCCTATTTCTTTCCCAACTTCAGTTCCCATCCATGACATTTGCCTCTGTGCTAGGAACAACAACAAGAGCCAGTAGTTCGTCTGTGAATTCACTTAGAGGAAACCAAATTAAAAATGCAGAGCCCTCCTTGGGTTCTCTCCCAAATCCACTTATTTATGGTCATTAGCACGACTTCCTCCAGAAGCCTAGTGGGCCACATGGACACCAACCGGATCCTTCAGCCCTGCTCCCATCCTGCCTAATTAATAAAGCAATGGCAGAAAGCTAAGGGAGATCTATATGCACGATCACTTAAATCCCCCCCAAGAAATCAATTTGCTCTGTCTAAGCATTGCCCTAGGTGCTCCCTTTATCAATTCAAGTGTGGCACACAGTGACCTTCAGTTGCAAATATTTTTCTTCAGGCGTGATTGAAGCATCTGAGAGGTAATAGCTTTCAACATCATTTTTTTTTTACAAGATTTTAAAACACTCAAATGAGGAATATTCATTTCCCCCCACTCTCCTCTTCTCTATTTAAATTTGAGAAAACAATCTTTAAGATTTTTCAAGATAAATGTAGCTTGGCGCTTGTCAGAGGACACTTTTACATTTGTGCATTCCATACATGGATCAAAAATAAGGAAGGGGTAACCTCTTAAGAAGCAGAATAATATTCTGCAATTTCTTAGCCTTGTGATTTCCTGATAATCCCCCTGCCCCCCGCCTACATTGATGAGTTCTCTTGGCGATAATCAGAACAAATGTCACCAATCCTTTTCAAATCAAGACTTGCTATCACCTCTGCATTTCCCATTGGAATAATGTATAATCTGAGTAAAGAAGAGCAATTTTAAGTCATAAAGCAAACAAACACGTGTAACAAAAAAAAAATGGTGCCATCAATTTAAAACAAACAAGAACAACAACAGAAAAAAAAAAATCCAGCTCAAAGTGCTCCAGCAGTTTTCATCGTAGGTAGATTATAACCACTAGGGGGCTCTCGAATCTACCCAAATCCAAGATCAGTGCTGAGAGCTATTTTTCTAAGTAATTAATTTCCCCACGTCAATATTACCTACCAATGTACATCACAGAGACAAGCTACAGACAAGTGACACTTTCCATACAAGTTAGGGAGAGAATTTCATCTAAAAATTCAAGGGGCCCACAGTGATTGCGACTCAAAACTGGAATTAGTTGCACCTGCGATTTCCTGTGTCTGCTCTAGCATAAAATATCCCAGCACTGCAAATTCCATCAAAGGTTAAAACTGAATTCGAAGCACTGTGCATATAATGGAATACATTGACCTCCAATGGATTTTAAAGGCTATCCTCCTCCTCTGCCACATCATGCACCCCCAAACAGCCATGGAGGGTGACACAGCAGTTAAAATGCAATGACCCTTCCCTGGGGCAGCGGGGAATTTTTGAGATCCATTAGTTCTGGAGGCATTCCACCCCTGCTGAGAGCCTGATGGTGCCGTTGGTGTTTATAGTCTGCACCACAGACTTCCTATGCAGAGACAGTTTTAACTTCCTGTTCAGACAGGGACAGATCTACTGCTGCACTTGGATAAAATGGGAACAAATAAGGACAGATTGGAAATATAGCCCGAGGACAAGAGAGAATGATCACCCATCACCCCTACACAGGGAAAATCTAGGGACAGGAGGGTCCCCCAAAATGTTCCTTCACAGTAGTTAAGATAGCACTGCTATCTTAGCACAAGTTCAGAAAGTCCCAGTAAGCATTGCTTCGACAAAGCTAGCAATCCAAGCCCATGTCTGTAATCCTGGCAGAGATCTGGGAGATCATAATCTGAAGGCAACCTGAGCAGAAAAATCTGTAAGACTCCATTGCCAATTAATGAGCAAAAAGCAGGGCTGGAGATCTGGCTTAAGGGATGGTTGCCAGCAGAGAGCTGGCAAGCTGAGTCGTTTTGCTGCCAGGGGGCAAAAGTGATTCTGCAGCATTCAGGGGCCTGGTTTCTCCTTGTCTTAGTGGTGAGTTCACCTTTATCCCAGTTCAACTTCGATGGAGGAGCTGAGCATCCCTGCTGGGCAGTGCACTTTTTGCTTGTGATCAGTAGCCAGCATCTCCACCCAGCATACTCTCACCTTCACTGGCTCCTTAGGAATCTTTGTCTAAAGCCCTGCCTGGTGTAGTAAGGCCAGTGCTCCCTCTCTTACTCAGGACCACAGAGATGAGCTCTGCACATCGGGCCCTTCTCCTATGAACCTCTATATTGTTTGGCAGGCTCCCCAATACCAATTGAACTAAATATTGGTGTAAGCCCCATAGGTTGTCAGCTAACTAAGAGTTAGTGGTTCCGCAACATGAATCCCCATTTTAAATAACAGTAATCATGCGACTCTATCATTTCTATTTATAATTTCAAATACTAGCTGTGTTCTAATAATAGACCTATGACTCACAGATGCAGAACTGCTGGACTTTCATTTAATTTCTTCCTCCTAACTGCTTTGCAAGTCACTTCTCTGTTTTTCCACATTTATCCCAAAATATCTCTCATTCAAGTCCTAGTTTGACCTTCCCGTGGGGTTTCTCCCCTGTAAGATTGTTCCAGATACCATCTGATCAAGGGACTAGAGTCTAGTCTAGGGTTTATGTGCGCAAACCTAGGCCTCAGCTCCATCCTGACTCAGATCTCTGTTCTTTCACAAGGGCAGCTGGGACCAAAGCAGCTTCTTGAAGTTGGGAGGAGGGGCCCATGAAGCAGGTAGAAATCTATAGTTTGCGATATTTTGATTCCAGAGAAAGCACACCAAGTCAAGTTTAAGAGTATTTCTTGGAAACACCTATGACTTTAAAGTAACTCAAATAATTTAGCTTCCTAGTGAGAGGTATTATAGATTGGGCTGGACCTCTGAAAAGGATGTTGAGTACCTGTGATGGTTAATCTTAGTTGGAAAACAATACCTTTGCAGGTAACCAAGTTAACATGAATTCATTAGGATGGGCCAAATGCAGTGTGATGGATTTTCTTATAAAACAGAGGAGCGTGGCTACTGCAAGGGATAGGTCTAGAGGGAAGATTAGGTATAGAAACATAGATACCTACAAGCTAGTGAATGCCTGAAGTTACCAGATGTTGGAAGAGAGGCACAGAACAGATTCTGCCCCATGGGCCTTCGGGGATACAACCTTAACACATTACTGTTGGACTTCTAGAGACCAGAGAGCATACGTTTCTGTTGTTTCAACCATTCGATGTGTGGTGCTTTGTTACCGTAGCCTAATAGGACTCACACCAAGGAGATAGTTACTGGAGAAATAGCTGAGCATCATGGGAGAAGGAACCTGGACTCAGAACTTACATTAATGAACCTCTTCTATAAACATGCATAGCTCTGTCAAGAATCACTTCATAGCTGAGGGAAGAATGAATGAAACAAATAATGGAAAGAAGTAGGTAATTTTAAAAAATCGAAGATTTATAAAAGTGTTATGATTACCATACTGAAACATCACTTCATCTGTTAAACAAGAACATGACAACAAGAAAAATAATACTATTTTATGAATTAATTTATATGTATATATGTTTGTGTTCATTTTTACCCAGATAAATGACAAAAATATGTATTGATAGGTAATAGATTGATTTGTAATAGATAGATAGATGATAGATGGATATATTTGCAACAGACAAAGAGATGATAGACAAACAGATTGATAAATAGATAATGATAAGCCTGAAAAAAAATCCATAGATGATTGAAATGACAAGGTCTAGGCCATCTACCAGATATAACTGTAAGGGACAAGGTATGGAAACTGAGAAATTAATTTGAGTGGCCAAGATAGATTCTATATCCCAATACCTACCAAAAAGTTCTCAATAGAGAGTAATAGGAAATTAGAAACACTAGAAACCAAAACTAAGTAAGTAATAATTGTAAAAACAATATTTTCTAAGCATTAAAAGCATATATGTTCAATCTGAAAATGTTTGTAGAATTCGAGAGGTGGATACAATTTCAGAAACCAAAGGAAAATAAGAAAATGCAAATTTTCTAGAGAAAAAGGACTAAAAAATATATGAAATAAAAACCAAATAGCAATAGTGTTCTCATCACAATTCTGAGGGCTAAATACATTAGATCAATAGCTTCACATTTACAAGAAAAAAATAATTTTGAACATTGAATTATATGCCTGGAAAAATCATTGATGAAGTATACAGGTAAAATAAAAATACTGATGTGCTCCTCAATTTATCTCCTCTACCCAAACTAGGTCCATTTCTCATTTTTGTATCCATGAAACCAATAGCAGAGCCAAGAGCAACTTAGTGGTAAAAGAGACTTTTTTTTCTTGGCCAAGAATAGAAGTGGGGATATCAAAATACTGGCTTTATTATTGTATAATATGGCAAATGTCTAGAATATCTGACTCAATAGAAGACAGCTATTGTCTTTAAAAAAAAGAATAGAAATGGGGGAGAAACTTAGAACCAAGTGTTCTCAGTCCTGGGGAGTGGTATGCCTCAGACTGAGAGAAATGAGTAAATGCTAGGCTAACAAAGGGGAAGATATTCCTACCTTTACTGAGAATGGGTGGGATTGGGGCCTTGCCTCTTCCTGTTTCTTTAAGTGCTCTTTCCAGTCAGTGCCATGCCAATTACTGACTGTCATGGCACTGAGATGCATGACATTTAGCCTGCAGATGTGATTATAATGAAGTTAGAGGTTGTCCAGTGACACTCTGTCAGCTACCTTAAATTCAGTGAATTTTGGCTAGTCTACCTTAAGAGGAGCTTCTGGCCACACAGGTATCCAGTTCTCAATTTAAATAAGATTAGTGTGGAAAAGAAATTCAGCTAGGTCACCTAAGGAGTGTACAGAGTACTGGGAAGAAAATATCCCAACATAAATACAATGAGATCCATGGAGAGGATAGATGCTGAGACCTTGGAATTAATATAGTCTTCAAGGCAAAGATATAGGAGGCTGACAACTTAGCTATTTTTAAGAAAAGTGCATGTGAAATTGATTCCCTTTCAGCAAATATGAAGATACAGACATTAAAATATGTTAAGAAAGAGCAAAGGAAGAGGCAGTGATTCCTCTTCTCCATAAAACAAAAACCAAAGACAAAAGAAAACTCCAAGAAAAACAAAGAAGCAAATCAACTCATAGCCTTATTTTAAGAATTGAGTATAGGAAAGTAAAATTGATTTGACCTTTGTATGGGTTACAGAAATCAGTGTAATATTCCTTTTTTTAGTGTGTCTAATTGTGAACACTTACACGGTCACATTATGCCTGCTTTTTTTTTTTTTTTTTTTTTGCTTTTAACATTTTCGTTTTTAGAATCATCCTAGAAAACCTTCAGGAAGCCCTGAATGCCAGATGCAAATGTCTGAAAACCTTACTGCGTGCAGGCAAGAGCAATGGATGTATGTGTGTGAGAGAGAGGAAGGAGAGAGACTGGAGAGGGGAACTCAATGGAACGATGCTAATTCATTTTCTGCAGTGCAGTGAGTGCCAAAAGGTCTTGGGGGATAGAGAATGAAATACAGCTTTCATTCATTAAATAACACATATTTGTTTCCCCCTACATCGCAGAGGTAGAAGAAGCAGTCCGTTGACAAGCCAATGTGATACTGGGGTCCTATGTTTCCCACACAGTGATGACATGGAAGACAGAGTGCCCGGATAGAACATGGCCTTCTTCCGAAGGAGAGTATCAAGTTGACACTTGTCGCCTACCTCCACTCAGTCCACATCACATTCTGCGTGGAACTGAGGCTTCTATAGAAATTTAGAGTTCATCCTCAACTCATTTTCTGTGCTTTTAACATTTGTCCTTCCTATTTTTGGCTTTATTCCTTTTTGTCAGATCCCGAGATAGCTGTGGGGTTGGTAAACCTGCACTTATGCTACCATCTTTATGGCAGGAAATTGCAAAATTGGTCTTGATACCCAACTGTCTCAGAGGCAAGGGCTTTAAATATAGTTCTTCTGCCATGCCCAAAATAAAATGAAAGAGGAGGCAGAGCTGATCCCTCAGGTGGGGGTTCAGAGAAGAGCATCAGAAGGAAGCAGGCCCCGCAACCACCTGCATGCCCACAGCTCCAATGATGGGAGCCTGACAACTATTAACCAGGTTCCCTGAGGCTTAAATGTACAAGAATCACTGAGAATAGAGAACTTTTTTTCTTTCGGCAAACCCTAATTCTGGCATCAAAGGGATGTCTCCACTGTCCAAGAGGGATGCGTACAAGACCAAAGTGTGTGTGTGTGTGTGTGTGTGTGTGTGTGTGTGTGTGTGTGTGTGTGTAACATATTTTAATTTGTAATATGAAGACAATTCTTTATATACAGAAGAGGAAAAGACTCCATAATTGTTTGACAACATTGTAACGAGCAGAGATTTACCTAGTAGCTGGGATGACAAATGTATCAAAGTTTGAAGAGTAAAAATAACTGCAAGGTAGCTGTTAGCAGGGGAAAATGCCCTTTTGTGTCGATTGTCATTGTCTCCATGTGACAGTAGGTAAACAATGCTGAATGCTATCTGAAGAGTCAACTTTAGACTTATTTCTAGGACAGTTCTTGCTTGGTAACTTGTCTATATCCATGCCTCTTCATAGTGTAGAGCTCTGAGCTTCTGTGCTTCTTGTAGAGTTGATGGGCCCACCTGAAAGCCAGGACATAAGTTCTTCCTAGAAGAAGCATACTTTCTAGAAGAAAGGCTTCAAGAAAGATAAAGGGAATGGTGGGTAAGTATCTCAGTGAAAGCCTGTGAGAAAACACAGGCCAACCAGAAGTTTGTGATCACAGAGGAACAGAGTTCTGGTGAATAGAGTCATTAATGTTTCAGCTAACTCCCATGATTCTGTCATGGAAACTCCCTCAGCCACGCCAAACCATCAATAAAAGTCTACAGGACTAAGACAAACATCTTTGGGTGCAATGGGATGATACCAAAGTATTCTTATTCCTGATCCCAAAATGGAGTCCTCCCAGTGCATGGTAACTTTGGGGAAGGATACGGGTCCCACGCTTGCTGTCTTCATACCACCCTGGCCATCCAGAAGACTGACCACATTCCCCCGCACACATATGTTCTTTATCCATGACTCTCCCCTGTTAACTAAGTCTCTTCTGAGAAAGATTCTTTCCAATCTAGAAAATGAGTTTGCGTGATTAGCAATGACAGGGCCTTAAGACAAATGGCAAATTATCATTATCTTTTCCCATGCTCCCGTCTTTGATTTTGTGATTTCATTTGCTCTGTGAATTGAACCAAGATTTCTTGTTGGGCATGATGGCACACTTTGTAATTCCAGGTATTTGGGAGATGCAGACAGGAGTTTTGAAAGGTTAAGGCCAACATGGACAAATGCAGTGGCAAGACTTGGTCTCCAAAACTAAATAAAATAACCTATAAAGGGCTGGGGGCATGGATTAAGTGGTAGATCACTTGCTGAGAATTTGGAAAGCCCTGCGCTCAATCCCTAGCAGCATAACCACCCCCCCAGCCCCCCACAAAATTTAACATAAAACAAACAAACACCCAGGGTTTCTTTTAGTGGAAAATGACTAAATCACAATAGTAGATACAAATGGTTATTTATTATATGTGCTCCACTTTACAATTTGTTTTTAATGAGGTTTCTTATTCACACATTTTTATTCATTAAATCTTCCAACAGATTCTTAAATACCTACTATGTTGCAGCTACCCTACGTTGTAGCCTATGAAATAATTTGCCCTTTTTGTACTTTGTAATAAATGCATTTGCTTTGCAAGATAGCCAAAGTTGGATAACATTAAGCTCTTCTTTGATACACTTTTCACAAATAACGACATTTTTTCCTCTATTTACATAGAGCTCAAGGCACATATTGAACATTTTCCAAAGATTTTTTTTTAAACCGCAGCCAAGTGGATGAAAAAGAATTGCTATTTTGATTCAAAGATGATTCAGGAACAGGGTCCAGACCATATCAGAAGTAGAAAAGCTCTTTAAAAATAGGGCTATTTTCTCTATGGTCCTCCATCCAACAGCAGCATAGAACCCTGTCTCCCGATGGCTCCTTATCACTTCCTGGCTGGCGATCTGAATAGGTCTTTCCTTTACAGCACTGAGGTAAGGAACATAAACGCCTTTTCATTTCTGTTGGCTTTAGATGAGCAATAAAAATGTTCATATTACTTCATTAACAAGGAAAAGATTCCCACCATCTAGGGCCCCTCTGTTCCCACCTAAAGAACATTGTCCTAAACAGACCTGATGGAGATGGAAGTCCCTAGAGAATGTATTGTTGCATGGCCCTGATCATTAGTGTTTAGACTACTGTTGGGAGCACAAAGGCATTAATGAAGACTATGAGAAACCTTGCATTGGGATGCCTTACTGTAATTCCTTCATTGTGAATAACACAAGTAAAAACGATAGCCTTGGGCTATAGTTATGGTTGATTTTTCTATATGTCATCGTTTCCCCTTAGGTAGAGTCCCCATCCTTTTTGACTCACCCAAGCTCTAAATCAGCAGCAAAGACTCACACACTGCAGGCAATTCACACGATCTCTGTATGATCAGCTTAACTAGAGGTTCATTTTCTACATGGTTTTAAGATTTGCTCATTAGCCAGAAGCCCAGCTTTGATACCACTTACTTGAGCAAATTATTTAACCTTCCCAGGCCTTTCCTTTTCTCATGTCTAAATGGTGCTAAACGTAGAATCAACCTCCAAGGGTTTTGAGTGAGGACTCCGTGAGACACAAAATGGAGGATTTAGCATCCAGCATAACTCTAAAGGATGGACAACCGTTCTCATTTGTCATCAACTGTTATGGTCCTAACAGTGAATGGTGAAAGCCCAAATGCCTTTATAGAACAGTAACGAACTGCCTGATGGGAGGAAATAATAGGCCTGTTTCCTCCTTCCCTATTCTCCCCTCAACTCCCTCTCCTATTGAAGGACATAGAGGAATTTCTAATGTTGGTTAAATCCCAGGATGAATGGAGCCCTGATTTCTGGACTAGAAAGGACCAGTGGTTCTATAAAAGAAGCCATCATTTGGGGATTCCTGTGTACCAAGTCCTCTGATACTAGGGTTCCAGAGTGCCCCACTTTGACCTCCAGCTCTAGAACACATTTTCTGAATCAGCTCTTACCGAATTGCCATCTTGGAGGCTATCGGATGCTGTCTCTGCTCTTACCTAAGTAGAACTTAGGTTCCTTCTGAGCACTTTCCCCCTTGATCAGGAACCCCAATGCCAGCATTCCAGTGCTCTGGCTGTCATATCTCGATAACAAAAGCAGAAATAACATGCCAAATCCTCACCTACAGGCTCTGGGCCAAACTCCGCAGAAGCCTCCTAAGCCTCAGGTAGGAGGGTGTTATTATCTTCTCTTTCAAGAGCCTACATAGGTTATGGCTGTTACAGCAGAGCTAGCATGTGTTAGTGCAAAGCCAGGATTTGTGAGTCTTCTATAGCTTAGACTCCTAGGTGGGGAGACTGCAATAAGTACTGGAGATAAACAAATGTAGCCTTGGCCTCGTGGAGCTCATGGTCAAGTCTGGGGCCAGAGCCAGCATGGCATCTCCCTGGAAGTGGTCTGTAGGCCACTTGTCCAACATCACTTGAGCAAGTTCCTTATGTTTAAGTTTCTGGTTCTTGGTTCCACCAGATTTCATGGCTCAGAATCCCTGTGCAATGGACCTGAGGTTTCTGTGTTGTATGTGAGTTTGTGTATAGCCAGGTCACTCTTAAAAACCAACCCTAGAAGTTGAACCTACTAATTTTAAATTTAAAAGTTAAAAAAAGATCCAACAAGACAGAATATGCAATAGCATATTTTTAAGACATCCTTCTAAAACATTCATCCATAAGGGCCTCCTTGTTTTCGCCCAACTACTTTCAGAATTTTCAGCTTGATTCTTTTCTGAGCTTGCTAAAATCCACCAAACATAACTCTTAGTTAGAAAGAGTCATGTTAGCATTGGATTACAATAAAGATTTTATTACTAGACTTCACTTTTATAAAAAGAATACATTATTACAGGGCTAACAAGACCCATAACTCACGTATGATGAACATGCAGTGCCAGGTCTGAGAGCTTTTCCCTTGAGTCTAAAATAGTAAGCCAATAGCTCAGATGGTTAGAGGTGAATCTATAAATCCTCCCCAGACTAGCATGCATTTTGTTGTGTTCTATCTTGGTGCTCAAAGGAAGGTCGTGCCATAAGAATTTAGGGGTACTTTTTATCTCTCTACACTCTATCTGCACCCTACTTTAGTAGCCTGATTGGCTCTGTTTCTCTTCTTTAATTCTCACGGACCATTTCCTCCATATTAATTTCTGTGGTGATTTCCCCCATCTATGCCAATAGTGGGCTCCTAAAGGTGTCTCTGCAATCTACTTTGCACAATCAGGCTTTGCAATGAGGCCACCTATTGATGACATCTGCCTGTCCAGCTCTACAGGAGGCTGGCTGCTGTGCACTGTGTAAGCCATCTCCTGAGCTCACGATTTGAAACCACATTGGCTTGCTCCTGTGTGGGGGATATATCTACCCAAAGTTAGGAAAGGACCGGCATCATCATCATACCCCAGGGGCCACTGAGAAGCATTCAGGCCCTAGGATAAGGGGAGCTGCAACCACTCCCATGGGCTGCTATGTGCTTTGATCTGGAAGTGATCCAGGCTATATACATCCCACATCCCACGCACCAGAGCTGGTCACGTGACACCACCTAGACACAAGGCAGCCGGGACATGCAATCCCACCAGTGGCTCAAATGAGAAAAAACATATTGGTAAACACTCATGACTACCGAAAATACTTTTTCAAAACCTTTTGATAGTAAACAGTGAGATCAAATAACTCCTCTGTTGCTTTCCCAACAGAGCCCAGCTGGATGGCTGTGGTGTGTTTTTGTTCTTAGAATTCTTGCTTTCAGTTCCATTTATCTGGCACTAGCAGACTGACACATACTCTAATATTCGAAGTTAGTATTTCATGTATATATGACTTATGTCCCCGGAGATCAGAAATGATGTCTTTTTGGAAGTCAGCCACCTGATCTACCACAGTTAATAGCCCATTATAGATATTTAATAGCATATCTAGGCATTGATTACCTTTCTAAATTACAGTTAAAAGATGACACCTATAACATGAGGCTTTCACTTTGTAATACTGATATTGGAGCTTTGAAGTTCCTTATGCATTCAGTTAAACTCTTATGACAATCCTTTCAAACACTATTTCCTTGGTTCATTTTATAAAGCACTTGCATTTTATGAAGCACTTCTAGATTTAAAAAAACACACAACATCATATTTTAAGTGCATCTCATATTCCCAGGACAGTGTCTGACAAATAGTAAGCACTAAATATACATCTGTTGAATAATTCAACCTATATTCAAAATGACCCTAAAACAAAGTGACCTCATTTTACAGAAGAAATTGATTGAATCTTAGGGAATTCTAGCAAAAAATGTGACAATATTCTTATACAAAATAATTTTTAATCAAAACAAGTAAAAGGATATTGTTTCTGATTTGAGTTAAAGTTTGCATTTTAAAAACTTATAAAATTTTATTCCAGCTATGTTATTCATAGTTACCAACTGAAGCCAACTCTAACTAGCTTGAGTAAAATAGGACAGAGAGAAGCGGGGTGGGTCGGGGGAGGAGAAAAGGAGAGCTTGTATATGAGTGAGGAGAGAAGAGCTTGTAGAACTGGAAAGCTAGCTGGAAAACTAGGTTCAGGAAATAAAGCAGATATGAGAAAAGCAAATTTCTGACACCTATGGCAGCAAGTCTGTTAAGAAAGCAGACCCAGGCTGAGATGTGAAGATCAGACTTCAAAGCCAACCCAAGCAGAAAAGGCCATGAGGCTCTCATCTCCAAATGACTTTAAAAAATAAAAAAAAGACAAAAGTGGAGCTGTGGCTCGAGTGGTAGAGTGCTAGCCTTGGGCAAGAGAGTTAAGAGAGAGTGTCTAGGCCCTGAGTTCAAGCCCCAGGACTGTCTCGAATTTTAAAAAAAAAATAAAAGGACTGGCACAAAATTTTTAAAAATGAATAGAAAAAGAGAAAAGAAATGAAAGTTATTTAGGTGCTCTCTGGACTCCATGGCTGCCATACACACATCCTGCCTCAACTCTGACTGCCCACCGCCATCCTTGTTAAGTGACTCATTTCCTTGAGGATTGATTGGTTGGTCCAAGCATGGTCAAGTCTTGTGTCCTCGTGTCACAGATGCCCAATTGCACAAGATGGGCTGTGTCTTTCCAGCAAATAAACCAAATTGAAAATTTCCAATAAACTTACACGCATGTGATTAGATCCTGTGAGCTAGAGTCATATTCCTGACCCCACCATCCACAAATATAAGCAACACTTTATACTGGATCAATCAATATGATCAACACTTGTATGCGATTTTCGAGTGTAGCAAGTACTTGCTTGCAAACTAACCCTCAGTGGTAAATTTAACTGCTCGTCTCATTTCACAGCAAGTAAAGCAAAGGCTAGGTAGGTTACGTGGCTGGTATCATGACACAAGACAAGTTAGTATAGGCAAAGTTTGGTTCTTCATCCTTTCTCTTCCCATCAGAGAGGAACTGTTGGAACCCATAAAGTGTATGAATAATAGGGTAACTTTTTCTGAGTTTAAATTCTGCTTTTCAACTTCTTCCCATCCACTGGAATGCATCAAGAAGGGTCCTTAAGGAATTGCTCAAAGCCACAAGCTCTAGTTAACCTAGGCCCAATCAGGCGCTGCAAAAGGCTGAGGGCATTGTGAACGTCATACTCTGGAGGCTCTGAGCTATGAAACAACTACCTAGAAACAAAGATGATAAAAAAAAAACATGCTCTATCCAACATATTTGTGGTTGGATATCACCACAGCTTACCACCAGCGACCAACCCCAAACAGTTGTGGGAAGAAAAATATTCTAACAGGCAAGAAAGGAAGTAACTACACTGCAGTGCTATGTAGCCACAAGCCAAGAAATAATGGCAGAACACAATACTGGAAGAGCTCAGGAATGGACTCTTTCCCGAAGTCTTGGAGGGACTTTGGCCGTACCAACCCCTTGAATTTGGCCCAGATATATTGCTTTCGGATGTTTACATTTCAGATCTGTGAGAAGATACATTTCTACTATTTTAAGTCATTTTAAGCTTGTGGAATTTTTTTCAGCTTGTGATTTGTTGTCAAACTGGGAGTGGAATCGTTTTTCTTTATTGTCAAAGTGAAGTACAGAGGGGTTACAGTTTCATATGTAAGGGAGTGAGAACATTTCTTATCCAACTTGTTACCTCCTCCCTCCTTTTCTCCCTTTGCCTCCCTCTCTCCATTGCCCCCCCCCCCATGAGTTGTATAGTTGGTTTACACCATATAGTTTTGTAAGAATTTCTGTTGCATTTGTTTGTCTTTTTATTGCTTGTCTCTCGATTTTGATATTCCCTTTCCCTTCCCGAGTTCCAATACATGTATATTCCTTTGTCTGTATTGTTCCAGAGTAGATTTGGCAGAGAACAGCTTAAAACAAGTTTAATGTTCTAGAATCTGTCCAATTCTAAGCTCATATGATTCCCTCTTGCAAGAGGACTGTCAATAGCAAGCTGATTTGTCATTAATTTATCATGTATGTTTCCTAACCCATTCAGTTACCTCAAACTATACAAACAGGTTACTAGGAACACCCAAGGTTCATTGGGCGACAAATTAGTGATGCTTCTAAGTGACCTAGGTAAATGCTTTGCAACACTGAGCCATCATAACCGATATCCTTTCCACTTTGTTCTTCAATGCTATTTCCTGAGGAAGGCCTTTCCCCATCTGATCCCACAGGAAGCAGACCCTCTCTACACTGCGTTGATGTCCACCAGTCTAGCCTTTTGAGGAGCTGTTAGGCTTCATTTCAATCACTTTCTCAATTTTCCATATTTATCCCTGTATCTTATGCTCAGTGAGGAGAGAGTCTGGGTCTATTTGGTTTTCATTTTGTAGTACAGTGCTTTGGCCATAGCGTATAGTATATATGTTTTGGCCATTTGTCCTTTCATTAATATTATGCTCATTGTTGTTTTGTTGGTCATTTTCATCCTCATCACCATCATCAACACCATCTTCCTCCTCCTCCTCCTCCTCCTCCTCCTCCTCCTCCTCCTCCTCCTCCTCCTCCTCCTCCTCCTCACTATAGCATTATGGATTGGCAAGCTTTGTGACACTCTCATAGCCACCTCTACCATGTAAATGTACATTTGGTTCCATGTAACCTTAGCTTTATCTTTTTCATAGTTTTTCCCCCCATTTCCATGTTTCTAAGTTTCTAAGTGTGCATACTTTCAGAGACCAGCTTCCCACTTTATCAAACAAGATGAGTTGTTCATACACACATTCATGGTTGCAGG
This sequence comes from Perognathus longimembris pacificus, assembly GCF_023159225.1. Taxonomy (NCBI): domain Eukaryota; kingdom Metazoa; phylum Chordata; class Mammalia; order Rodentia; family Heteromyidae; genus Perognathus; species Perognathus longimembris. The sequence goes on from NC_063163.1 coordinate 9,684,835, forward strand.
AGTTTTCAAAAGGAGGCTGGGTCACTGGATGAGATCATTTTAATCAAGGTAATATCCCTGGAATAATTCCGAGGTCGAACAATCTTTAGCTTGTAGCTTCTTTGAGTATGGAAATTTCTCGTTCCTGGAATTCCTACACAGTCCCTTCAAAGAGTCTGCTGTGCTACTTACTGTCAAAATCAAAGTTCTCCTTCTTGTTTGGCACAGAACCCTGCACGGGAGGAAAGAAGGACCCCCAGAGATCAGATTACAACTGCAGGGAAACCAAGTAACAAACAAACAAAAATGGAAAGAGAAAGGACTTCAGAGTGAGTCAACCTCAACCTTGCACAGTGAATTGATAGGAGCAGAGAGTTTAATATTATTTTTAAGAAAAGAAAAAGTCAATTTCTCTTGATTCCCGAGAATGCGTGTGATTAATCTGTGGGGTGAAGAAAAGGTAACAGCCAGACACTGAGCTCTGGAGGATTTATGGCTCTTTGTAGTTGCAAAGCATAAATTTAAAGTCATGTTTGTAAGCCCCAGGCTGTACCCTCAAACACTCATGGTGTCTTTGCCTCTCCTTCTTTACAACAGGGATTGGGAAGCCATAAGGAGGACTTTTCTGGCTTCCGCCAGCCCCCCACACCCCCCTAACATTTAGCTATAGACATTTGCTTTCCTATGTTCTAATAATTCTAGCATGTTCTCATTATATGGGAAAGTACCTTATCACTCAGCCCTGGTATTCTAGGATTTGTTTCTCCACACCCAACTGTTTATTTTGGCATACCATTTTGGAAATCTCAACTTGTCCACTGCAAGATTTTATATCCACATACACTGTAGATGCTACCTCAGATGCCACCCTGGTCAATCGATGGTCGGCAGAAGGAGGCTTGAGTTCTCAGTGCCTTTCCTTGAACTCCAGGCTGTTGTGGGCAGGGCCCACCTAGTCTCTTGGTCCACTCCCTTTCACAGTCTACCTGGCTACAGAGCCTTACTAGGACAACACATATGCTACCCAGAGGTGTATGCCACTTGTTCTACAACAGGCTTCTCTAGGTATATCATTGACTTGAAAGAGAATCATGGGGTTTTCTTTCCCACTATCAATATAGCAGATGTTAACAGTGCTTGTACCCCAACACACAGTACTTCCTGTCTACCTGCTCTCCTTCCAGGATGTGAAGCTGTACTCAAACAAACAAGTTCCAGCAAGATTTCAAATCTGAACAAGGGGCTGTTTCCCAGGAAACATTGAGTTCCAGTGTTGGATTTAACTGAGTCTTTTTTGTTTTTTGGTCTTTAAAGAGGAAAAACAAACCAAACCAAAGCACATTTTCTCATCAATTTGTGCAAAATCATTTCCACCTGCCCCTCTGGGTACAGTGAGGATTAATGACTTCTATTTCCTCACAATACCCTCGTCCCTCCCTGGTAGTAAGTTAGGGATATGGGCCCATTAACCGCAAATGTGGCTCTCGTGGCCTTGCAGGATTAATATGCCTCCCAGAGCCCCAAACTTACTGGTACAAATCTGGCTCTCTGAGTTAAAGGTATAATTAGTTAATTGTCAACTCTACAAAGATGATAAGTGTTATTGTATTGTGCTTTCTTAAGTTCTAAGAAATAACAGCTATGGTGAGGGCAGGTGCTTAGTGGATTTGAAAGGCTGGATTATTGTGATGTTGAAACCAGTGAGCACACTTTTTAATTTTTGGTGGCATGAAGATTTGAACATAGAAATGTATACTTGCCACTCAAGCACTCTACCATTTGAGTCACATCCATAGCCCTTTTTGTGCTAGTTATTATTATTTGACAGGGTCACTAGTTTTTGTTTATGTCTTGAACTCTAATTTTCCTATATTTGTGTCTTCACAGCTGGGGTTAAAGATGAAAACTACCATTCCTGGCTTTGATTTTTTTTTTTTTTTGAGATGGGTTCTCACCAGCTCTTTGCCTGAGTCTAGCTTCAAATTGCAATCTTTCCAATCTCTATCTCCCGAGGAGTGGGAATTACAGATGTAAATGACCATGTTTGGCTCCCTTAACATACTATTGTCCAGCCTATGCTAGGAGAAAAAGGGGATGATTCTATGAGGTCCCATAGGGGAACACCAGTAACCACAGCAGTTGGGAAAAGACTGGAATTAACCATTCAGAAGTTCTTTTGATGTGCAAGTACTGGTCTTGAAGTGCAATGAAGTGTCAGGGCAGTAGAATGAAGGCATATGTGTTACTGGACATGTTTCTAAGAAGCACACTTAAGCATTGCACAAGCCTCTGGATGATTTGGGGATGTGTTCTATCCCTGATCATGCTAGTACATTTTTAAGAATTGGAAATCCTACAGAGAACAGCCATAAGGCTCGGTGGTGGATAATTAAGTATTTCTAGTACCCCAGGAAGCATGCCTAATTCAAGACTCTTGCTAACGAAGTGGCTAATGAGATTTTGGAAGAAAAAGAATGTACCAAGAACAATTGAGAAGGTTCTCTCACAATAGAGCTTTCAGCAGAAGAGGGAAGTTTCCAAATGGAATCTACCAACACAGCTATATCCTCCCAGTCATTGTGACTGAACCACTCCTTGAAGGATGGTGTAGACAGTCAGTTGTCTCTGTAATAGTCACTCTTCCTTCCCTCATGTTGTCCACACTCTGTATTTGGACCTTTCTATATGTCAGGAAGGTCCTGAGAGGTCACCTTCCTTCCTTATTCATGGGTCCACTGCTGTAAGGAATTGGTTGCTAGATCCACATGTGGCCAGTTTTGTCAGTGAGATGTGAGACCTCTTCTCACATCTCAAGGTTTTGGGCGTATCTCAGAGTTTTCCTTCCCAACTGAGTTCCTTCATTCAGAACCACTTCCTCTTTGAATGCTAGATAATGATGTATTTCAGAATGCTTCTGACACTGAGTGAACTGCATTGAGCTTATAATGACAATAATTATAAAGCCTTTAGACAAAGCCAGAGGATAGTAAAAGAGAGCTGGAGTCCTTAATGGCATTCTCGAGTTACTAGTCATGTTATGGCATACCTCTAGAGTTGTGCTCATATAAGATGATAAATTCCATTACTATATATGTCAGCTGACCTGAGTTTGCTATTGTGGGTAGCTAAGACAGTCCACAAATCCAAAAGAAATGGCCACTTCCTGGTCCCAATCCCTGTTTATTTGGAAAATGTTAAAGATAAGGTCATATGTTCATATGGGTCCCTATAACAGGGACTGCCATGATATTAGACCCGTATTGATTATACAAAACTAGACAAGTCATTCAAACTCTGTAAGCCCCTATAAAGACAATATTCACTAAACAAACAGATTAGCTATCTTCCAATGCCTTCCCTTTGTTAACAGTATTGTTACAGATGCCCTGTTCTGGTCTTTTCTTACTTGTTTATAGGATATTTCATAGGGAGGTTTATATGATTATGTAACAGAATGTTTGAGAAGTGTGGACTCAACAGTAATATCTAAAATACAAACACATACCACGTAAAGGCAACTCACAGCTGTTTTCAAATAGGAAAACAAATCAAGTGAGAAAATAAACACCATTCAAGCAAGTAGGGTAAATAAACCTTGAAAGACATATGGTATATTGGACAGCATCTGTGCATAGGCCTTAAAAACTACTTCTTTCTACCTAATCCATAATGAAGTACAAAAATATCAATGTTGTCCTCAGATCTCCTAGGAACCTGGAATATGAAGACTCCTGTTTGTGTCCTTGAAATTGTGAACCCTCTTTTATGATGTGGGTAGGCAATGAATAAATTCAATGTAGTGACCCAGAAGTCAAGAGGAGTACTGGTGAGAGCTAGAGTGGACAGCCATGTTGAATTCTGATGCATGACCATATAAGGTAGGAACAAAGCAATGAGGATAATGATTGCTCTGGGGAGTAAGTAGATGGCAACTTGATTAGGTTGTGTCAGGAGTAAATGAGGGGTGAGAAATTGGAGACAATTTCCATACAGAATTTTTCTATTTTACTAGGGTAGGATAAAAAGAAATAGCAGCCAGATGATGATGGCTCACATCTATAATCCTAGCTATTCAGAAGCATCTGAGGGTCGTGGTTTGAAGCCAGCCTAGGCAGGAAAGTCTGTAAGGAAGGAAGGAAGGAGAGAGAAAGAAAAAGAAAGAGCAGAGATTAGAGGGCCAACAAAAGTGCTTTGTTTTTCTTTTAGGATGATTATATATTATATTACATATTATTATATATTATTATACATATTATATTATATTACATATTATAATATATTATATATTATATGGTTATATTATATCTTTTAAGATATAATAAAGCATAGTTGTATGCCAATATGAATGATGTGAGGAAAAGGGAGAAAAGTGTTATACATTGAAAGGTGATGCAAAAAGTTTTAGAGAAGATGTTCATGAGATATTTACTCTTTGATAGGACTTAGGAAATTGTTGGAGGTATCGGGTTTGAACTCAGGACCTCACACTTGTGAAGCAAGGGTTCTACTACTCAAGTCACATGGCTAACCCTTATTATTTTCTGTTATTTTTTCAGAGGAGTTCTCATACTTTGTTCCCAGGCTGACCTCAGACCATAAACTTGCTTCCTATATCACTCAGTTATCTGGGATTACCACTGTACATCACCACCCCCAGCTAGACATAGTAAACTTTACTAGTACAATTTAGAAGGGAGGGTAGAGACAGACACAGGTCCATTGACGACTTGGTGATGGGAGAAGGTATGGGTTTCTGTCTGTGGGCTTCCATCCTGGACAATACGATATAAGCATCAAAACATAAAGACTGTTTCAGAAACAAAAAGTCTTGTACATTTGCCTAGTTACAGATTTCAATGTTTTGACCTTGAGATAAAAGCACTGAATTGTGTGAATGAAGAATAGAATTTACTATTAGAGAACATGCTAATTGGTGAGGCTCTTCAATGAATAGCATCTTGGGAATAGATGCTCTGAGACAGGATAATCACAAATTTAATAAGAAAATCAATTCTTGGGTGATTGTTCAGATACTTGGTGGCAGCACATTGTGATAGAAAGAAAACACTTTGGGGGCGGGCAGGAGAAATGAGGTACATTCCCAGTTTTCTAATTGACATACACCACATAAACTGGGCAAGCATTTTATCTTCTCTTCATTTTCCTTTCTCCATCTCTGCTTAAATTATTAAAATGATCATCTTCATCTTATAGATATGATAGGAAAATAAAATTATATGATGACAATAATAGCGTCCCTAATAGTAAAAGTTCCATTATTTATTTATTTACTAGAGCAGTAATTCCAAAGCAGACTCTCTCTGTCTCCTATTACACACACACACACACACACACACACACACACACACACACACACACCTTCAAGAGAGGTACCAAGGCTCAGAGAGATTCAGTGATTTTCATAGCATCAATATGACATACAGTGTTTACAAAGGTCCAAGGTTCTCTTTGAGGGTAATCGTGAAATAATGATGCTATAGAAATAAGTCTCTGTAAAAAAAAAAAAATCCCTCTTCAACTTGTTCCCATAAGCATATTCCTAGCTCATCTGCTGTAACATCACAAACCTTCATTGTTATTGTTTTTTAGAGCTCCAAAAGCACTTTCTCTTCAAGGTTTATTAGAATTTTAAAATGTCCTTCTTATTGCACCTTTTATTGGTCCCTTATTGCAATTCTATCTTTCAAACTCAATTAACCAAATTGTTTATTCTTCCTTCCCTTCTTTTCATGTCAGTCAGGGTAGCTGCACAGGATTAGAGCTTGCCAGTTTTACAATGAAATCAGAACTTGTCACAGGACCCTGTTTCCTGGGACAGTACTGCTGTCAGATGGTGCCTAGACCCATGTGCCTGGACCTTATGGCTTTGCAAACATCTGGGCTACCTGCTTTTCCCTGCAGCATTTCGCTCCCATACAAAGCAGAGCCAAAACCTCTCTAGCGCATCCTTGTCTGGGAACTGGGTGACTTCCAGTTGAAGGGTCAATAGATATAATTAAAAGGCTCATCCAACTGGATCTTTCTCTGAGCAGCTTGTCTTCAAGGGCCAACTGGCTCCCTCTCCTAAATGGATTCCTTAAAATATGAGAGCCTTAAGAGGTTGCAGTTGTCCTCAGTCTATCGACGTGTTTAGCTTGATGTCTGGCCAATTGCAGTCAGAGACTTAGACAATTAAAGACACACCTGTATCTGCAGAAAGTTAGCAAATAATGTTCATTGCATGATTTCCTGGCCAATAACACCTACTGAAGAAATGCTTGTCCACTCAGCTCTCCTTATAGACAAGTAACAATGCAAAGGACTTAACAGAAAATAATCATGGTGGAAATGTAGAAGTACCCAGGTTTCTGAATAACGATGGTGTCTTCACTTTGACCTTAGCTCTATTCTTCATGATGTATCTGCAAGCTTCTAATTGTTACTACGTTTTCATTATTAAAGAAACTGAAGTTTGGTGAGTTCAAGTAATATATCCGAAGTCTGAGAATTGTGAAGCATTTGAGTGTATCTCACCACCATTAAGGCCCAGGTCCTTTTCCCATTGCATGTTCTCTAAGCCTCTCATCACCAACACTGCAAAACTATGAATTTTCTTTTAAGAAATTAATCTTTGAAATTTCATTAAGCGGAGCGATGCTCTCTCATATTGTCATACTGTCTTGCCTTAGAAGTCCTGATGTTCACTGATCCTTTGAATTATTGGTTTATTGTCATATCCTTCAAAAGAAATGACAGCGGGGTTCATTTTTAAAATTTTTCTTTTGCAACTGAGGTTTGCCAAGATCTGTTTATCATTGTCATGTGGAGAAGGGAGGCTTGAAATGTTCAAATATGAAGTCTCCCTTTTCCCATTCAAACAAGCGCTAGCAACTAATCAAAACCATGATTTCATTTTTAGTGGTTGATTTAGACCAACGAAAGGCTGAAGAAATGCCAAGTAAATCAGACGTGGTGACGAGTGCTTAGGATTTGTGAGTCCTCATGCTCCTGAAAGGCAACAAGAGAGATTGGAAGCGGATCTTCTCTCAATACAAAAGGGTAACATCAAGGACTGTAAGGATGGCATTTATGTATGCTGGTGTTGCCTTTTTCCTCTCAAAGGTCTCCAAGTAGTCAAAAAGTGTGTCAGGAAATGGACACAAGGTGTGATCTTTAGTGTGTTGGACCACTATGCTTCTTCTTCACCAAGAAGCAGCCCCTCTAGGAAATTCAACTCCTTACCATTTGGTGGAGGTTGCAAAAGAGAATTCAGATAGATGCTCGTTGTCATGGGGATGGGGGGGGGCAAGAGAGCTTTAGTAAAAACCAGTCTCCCAACATAAAACCTTTCTTCTAGATGTGATTCTTTGATTGGGGGGGGGACATCTCTGGGAGGCAGGCTATAAATAATTTGCAGAAAAGTCAGAAACTTGAGTGAATACAACTTGAATGAATAGCCTTTACACATATTTTTACAGTTACATGCCGTTTGAATGTTGTTTGAAAAACGCAAGGCTGATATTAGTGAATGAGTTATAGAATCACCAAGTTAATACAATTTTCATAGCCTAGCAGTTAAGAGAATGAAGTTAGAATTCAAAAAAGTGTTTCCTTGAAATTCTACTTTTACTACTTATTGTAGCACTCGGGAGATTTCTTAACCTCTTGTGTTCTTCATCGCCACACATTTATGATAGAAAAAAAATCATGTATAACTCACAGATCTAAGGGAAGAATTAAGAACAATCATGAACATTAAGTGCATCTCAAGTATTAACCTCAAAGACAAAGCATAAAAACATTAATACTAAATTTATTATCATTACTATTGTTGTGCTGAGATGATCGGGCAATAATGCCATGAGTAAGTTATAAACATACTGTTAGCAATATGTACTTGGAAAGACAGGTAAGAGGGTGAAAAAGAGTGAAGGTTTGAGAGGTAATGAAAGGGCTTGTGCTAGAATGACTTTGATATAAATTGTGGAAAGATTTAAAGACAACTTAGCTGAACAATTTTTAAAAAATACCACATAGTAAGGTACTAAGGTAGAAACCCCAGATGAAAATCAATATGATTTGTCAAACATATAAGTAAGAAAACTCATCAGCTGGAAGAGGCATTGCTACAATATGCATGTTGCTTCCATCTGGAAGAAAAATGCCTGAAAGACATTTAATATTCATGACTGACACATTTTCTTTGTACTGCCAGTCAGCTGGAACCAAAATGCACAGCTGGTTAGAAAACCCATCTCTACTTCATGTTTCATCTGATGACCTTCTACATCAAACCAAGAATTGTGGGCTGAAGCAACAGTTTTCCTGGTTTCTTTTCTTCTCTCTCTCTTTTTTTTTCCCCAGAGGATGTTATAGTGACCAAAATCTGCCACTGTATAGCCTGCCTTCCTCTGTTCCCCTTTCTCCTTCTTATCAGAAGTCAACACCATACTTGTAGAATAGAATTGAATCATTTCCTAAAATAAGAAAGAAAAGATAATACACGCTTGGTCAAATGTCTTATTTGCAGGCGCAATAATTTGTCAAAGAGAAGACTCATTTTTTTGTTTTCTCGGCACTGAAGTAATTCAGTGATATTTTAAAAATTCGTTTTAAAACACTGAGCCAAAATGTTCAGGAAGTCTAAATATTGGAAAGACTCTCCATTGATGAAAATATAAAATACAAATTTCTCAAGTCAGATCCTACCTTGTATTACATAAGAGCGCTAATCTGCACAGAAGAATATTTATCAAATGTGTTTTTCCCCTCCATATGTCAGATACACGCACTCAATTAGAAATTCAGGGCTTTCAATTTTCACAGAAGTGAATATCACATGTCTTACTCTTTTATCTGTATTCAGAAAATGAATAGAGGAATTGGCATGTGAAAGATGACACTAAAGTGTCTTGACTCTTCAGAGAAAGAAAATCAGTGACCCACTGCCATTTGTCTGAGAGCATGGAAGGTACCCCAAATACAAAATGCAGAAGTAGCCAGTAGGCCCAATGGTTCCAGTACTCCTTTGTGTGTCATTCAATCACTAAGAAAATATTTTTGTGACAAGGACAAAACAAAAATGAAATGCATTATTATCTTTAATATTTTATGAGGAAGATCACTCTTTGAATCATATCAAAACTCCTCAATCCCCCCTAAGGGATTACAGAAAGCTAGCATATAAGTCCCACACCACTGTAGTGGAAATAAATTCGCAGGTCTCTCGCCGTCTGTGAATTGACTGCAGATTTATACATCTTTGCCTTTTGGTATGTAGCAGACTCTAAAGATCCCCAGGATGACAGAGTGTGGTTGTGATTCTGCGGTATGAGAGATTTAATTAGACATCAAATGTGCATTGCCTAATGATGGTTGTTTAAATTATCAAGGCACACATCGCAATTCTCCAACCCACAAGCCAGAAGGAAGCATGAGGTAAAAAATACAGTAAATCCCCTTTTGATCTAATGGGATGCAGGGAAATATCATATTTCCACTGGCAGGCTCACAACTCACCACCTCTCCCTCTTTACCAGTCTGGGCTGCTTTGTATTTCACACTTGATTGCTGCTTATTCTCTGTCTCCCAACTACCAAGTCTGCTCAGCATCACATTGATCAATGTAATACCTTGGCTAATTTCACCCCAGAATAATGTTTCTGTTTATAGAAGTCTAGCCCCTGCGGCAAGCAACAAATACCCAGGGGTTTCCAGGAAGCAATGCTAATGGATGCTGGAGTAGTGAGAGAAGCTCTCCAATCAAAACCCAGCACCCACTTCCATCGCCTTGACAGCCCCCAGCCCTCGAGCAGTGATTAGGACCCTGCTGGGTGCAGCTGTTCTCTTCTCTGACTGTAGGTGAGGGAGGACTGCTCCAGGACCCCTCAGCCCCAGGACTGGGAGGCTGGAAGAAGAAGGAGAAACATATTCTCTGGAAGTAAAGGGTGATGGCTAAGCAGACGGCATGATGGTGAGACCCAAGCTTGCTTGCTGCACAGGGCTACGCAGTAAGCTTTTATTTCCCTCATCTCTTTCTCTGGCAAGGCATGGACCACACAGACAAGTATGAAGTAGCTTTTTGGTCTTCAACAAATCAGTGTGTCACCTAGAGGGAGGGACACTTGCCTATTAGAGAAGGATGGATGACTGAGAACATTTCCCAGGTATAAACCATCTGGGCAGCTGTCTTTTAACTAAGATTAATAAACATATGTCACCACAAAGTTTGCATCGCAAGAGGGATGACGGTGGAGAATCAGAATTTCGGAGAGAAGCTGCCAGGCTGCCACCAAGCAAACTTTCTCCAGATAAACAGAGTGCTGTGCCAGCTTGGATAGGAAAAGCTGCCCTGGCTGCACCTGAAATACTTTACACTCAAGGTAAATAACCCTCCTTCTTTCTGGCAAAGTGACATGGGCCGGAGGCCTCCCTTTCCAGGCCAAACCACGGGTTATAAAATGTCCTCTCCACCAGCAATCTGTATGCATGCGGACCCACATCAACACCCTGGCCATGTCTGAAGCCAAGTAGCAGACTCTCTTATTGGCTTTTATCAGAAATTGGTGGCCGGGAGGCTGGGGCGGTCAGTCATTTCTAAGAATAACTACGGGAAAGTTGAAGACTGCCGTGACAAATACAGGACTGCCATCCAAGGAACGCATGATCAATTCAAATGTTAGTTTCTCCCAGAACATCGGAATGGGTTTGGACTGTGAGCCAGCTGAGCCACTGCCTGGGCTCCAGACTCAGCATCCAAGTATGTTTCCATTCTGCAGCTCATGTGTGCAAATCTGCCACTGCACATTAGTTGAAGACTCCATGAGAAACTATGGTTTCATCTCTTTTCATAATGAGCGCTCAGCAAACAGAGTAATCTTCTCATCCAGAGAAGGTAATTTTTAATTTTTCCATTTGCTTGAACTTGTAGTGAAATGACAATTCATTTCTCTCTTTAGGCCTACTGTATTATATATGTAGGTGGATGCTTATATAAGCACACATAGACACACATGCATAGATATATATGTATGAATATAGAGATATATATCTATATTGCATTAAATGGTTATATTCATGTATTTGTAATCTATGAAACCATGTAGGTAGCATAGTATATGTCTCTGCATACTATTCACATGTTGAAATACTTAAAGACACCAAGAAATCATAACCATAATAATCACACTAGTTTGCCTCACAATACTACCAAGGGAAAGAAGAGGAAAAAGGCAAGTCCTAACTAAAGACTTACAAGAAGTCATCTTTAATTTGTACCCATTTGAAACTCAGCAGGTAAAGGACAACAAAGGAAGCTCTAGACAGCACTGTACTTCCAAGCTAAAGATGCTGTATTTCTTCTTGTTCTTCCTGGTTGTACTCTGAAATGTTTCACACATGAGAATGAGAAGGTTCTTCTTTCCCCCATATTACATACCTTATTAATTTTGTGTTTGTTTTTGGTGCTGATACTGGGGATTGAACTCAGAACACTACCTGGCTTTCTTGCTCACGGCCGGCACTCTACTATTTGAGCCCTGCTTCCATTTTTGCACTTTCGTGGTTGATTAGAGATGGAGTCTCTCATAGATGTTTCTTCCAGGGCTGATATTGAGCCTTGATCCCTCCATGTCTTGGACTCCGGACAGCTGGGATCATAGGTTTGAACCACTGGCACCTTGATGTATTATTACTTTTTACTGATTGGTCTGGATCATCCATCTGTCAAGTTGGAGAGCTTAGCATAACTCCCTGGACCTCTGCTTAGGAAGTTTCTGAGGTTGCATCTGGTCTTAGAGAAACCAGGGACAATAAATCTGCCATGATCACAAGCTCAGTAGGTGGAGATTACACAACAGATATTTGTCATGTCCCACTCTGTCTAATAGGGGATTATTCAGTAGGTCTTACTGAGTTTGAAGAAGAGAGAATTGTCATGCATCAGAAAACTAAAGGTCAGAAGGCAGATGATGGCAGAAGTCTGCACAGCAAAAACAAAATCCTAATGAAACAGAAGTTAGGCAAAGTTCAATAACTTGGACAGTTTATTGCTTCTGCATGGGAAGTCAAATCTCAACCTAAGCACTATCTATTTTGTTCTTTCACATCATGCACTTGAGCACATAGTACTAGAAATAGCCACCAAGGTTTAAAGCAAAGAAATTGTCTGGGAACTGATTCTAATAGCTGTGTTGGAGGGAGGAATGGGGAGGGAGGAGAAAAACCTCTAAAATATTAATTCGTGACTAACAATGATAAGTTAAGAAATAAAAGTGCATATTGTCTCTTGCAACACAACATTTACATATAGGATAACACACTCAAGAGACTGATGACTTGAATTTTGTAAGGCTCTTAAATCATGAGCCAGCCAAAGTCACCATTAATCAAGAGTAGGCATCAGGAGTACTTGAGACACTGATTGGGCATTCATGTGTAATATTTCCTGGGCAGTCCTAAGAATGTGTATTTTATTGTATCCTCAGGAAAACTTTTACACATATCAAATATTGAAAACCACCAGAGCTTCTTCTGAAGTCCAGTATGATGATAGGTAGGATTTTGCAAATAATAATAATAATAAATGAAGAAAATTATGTACTTGTGGATAATTTGCACAGTACTAGACATGTAGTAGGAACATTGTAAGACAGTTGAGTCTGAATCTTAAGTTAGAATGTTCTTCACCTTTCTAATTTTCTGATTGTTCCCCAATAACATCACACAAGCTGATTGTGTAACATGTTATTTAGCATGTAATAGGGACTCAATAGACTAGTTGAGTGTGAATTGTGAGTTTTCACGATTTCCTAATGTAACATTATTCTCCTTGAGTTAGTTCTTAGCAATTTCTAATCTTTAAGTTTTTCATCATTTTCAACAAGCATTTTAAGTATAGCATATACTATAAAAGAAATGTGTATGTTAGAATTCTACCATAAGCTTAGCTTACAGGTAAGGTAGTAAGTCTGTACTAAGCAACAAATCTTAAAAAACAGAAGTACTTGTCTGCAAAACTACTTATCACTGAAAAAGAATAATGCAATGTTTCCACTGCATAGAATTACATTCTAAGAGAAATGAAACAATACAAATAGGAGGAATGAAATTCAGAATTCCTAGTAAAGTCTATTGTTTTCTTGCATTCATTTGCTCAGTATTAGGACCAAGAAGCATTTATTTTAGGACTCATCAGCATTTATCTTGGTTTCGGAGCTCATTTTAATTCAGTTAAACATGTTGGTTTTTTACCTATAGTTACAGAAATTGTATACAAGTTTAGAAGTCTTTCATGATGTCCTAATCTTATTTAGATGGATTTAGCAGTCCCTTCCATTTCTTTCCTACTCAATATAACTAAAACCCTTGGACAGAAAACATGGACAAACTAAAGGCTCTGAAAAATAAATGATAGTTTACAGCGTGAGGAAGGAAAACAGAGCTCAGTAAGCAAACACATGAGCAGGAAAGTTTCTAGTGCATTTTGGCTTCCAGGTCTTCTAGCCCACACTCAACAGCAGCCTGCTCATGGCACACAGAAAGTGTTCTACAGATCCAGGTGAAAATGGGGCACACCTGTAATCCTACCTACTTAGGAGGCTGAGATCTGAGGATCACGATGTGAAGCCATCTCAGTCAGGAAAGTACATGAACCTTACCTCTAATTAACCAGCAAAAAGCCAGAAGTGTAGTCATGATTCAAGTGGCAGGAGAGAGTGCTAGCTGTGAGCAAAAGAGCTAAGGGCCATCACTTAGAACTTAAGAGTGAGCCTCAGCAATGGCACACTGGTTTCTGTTCTATTGTTTGAAGAGTGGGAAAGGTAGCCATTTTGGGTGGAGAGTGGAGGAAGTCTTAATTTAAAAAAAATTTCCTTTTCTTTAGTACTGAAACAATTTCATCATTCAGGCCAGAGCCTAACACCTTAGAGGAAATCCTTTGCTCCTACCAGAGGAACTACGGGCCTAAGAACAAGGGGAAGGGCTACTTCTTACATTATTTTGCCACTTGGATCAAGAAGCAGAAGCAACCACAAGAACTATGCAATGGAGCAGCAAAATTCAGTGCCAAGTTTCTCCCCAGACAGCCAGCTAGGAGTATCTAGTGAGATAGCTATTCCCTGGAAGCAAGGGAGAGAAGGACAGATCCTAGAAAGGAAAGAGCCGAAGAGAAGTGTTCTCATGAACTTATATATGAACTTCTGGGCTCACTACTGAGCAATTCATGAATATATCTGAATCTCAAATGTACTGAGCAAGCATTGAGAAACAATGGTCCAGCTCGAAGATACTCTATGAAGAGGTCCGTAGATGGGGCAGACTGAGAGAAGAGGGCAGAATTTTATAAAAATAACTTTATCTAAACACAATGTGGATAGCTACTTTTGGCCTAAAAGCCACAAGGCCAATTGCCAATTGCCTGATTGATAATAATATAAATAAGAATAATGATAGTGATAGTATCAACTGTCACTACAGAGTCTCATAGGGCAATATTTGAAATATCTGGGATCCATTCCAAATTACTTAACATATAAACAATCACAAGAATCTCCACATCCTTCAAGAAAAATAGTGATGTTGACTGTGAGGTAAAACAGATGCTGGCACTACCAAAGACATGAACCATACTCTACACCCCAAGGAATAAGTGTGAAGAGTAGTGAAATAAATAGAATTTGAGAACCTCAACAAAGCTCTGACATATATAATAAAACACAAAATGAAAAGCTTAAAACAATAATCTAAGATCCTAGAAATTAAAACCTGCTGGATATCTTTGGCAGCAGAATGGACATGATAAATTCAGTGAACTTACAAGTCAGGCCAGAAGAGAGCTAGATAATGAGAAGAAAAACATGTGAACAGTAGTACCTTGAGGACCCACGAGATAATGTTGAAAAGTTTTCATGTTGTCAAAAATTCCCCAAAGAAAAAGATTGGGTGCAGAAAATTTTCTGGAAGAAATAATGACTTCAAACAACCCAAATTTGACAGAAAGCAAGCTTACAATTTAAGAAGCCCATAAATCTAAGTCCCCAGCAAGATAAACTCAAAAGAAATCCATACCCAGACATATCATAATCAAACTATGAAAAAGTAAGGGCACAAAAAGGCACTCATAGAAACAACCAGAGAAAAGTGTGGAATTATATACAGAGAGAGAATGATTCAAATAGCTGTGGATTTCTCACCAGAAACCAGCAAGGCCAGGAGACAGTGCACAGGCATCGTTTAAATGCTGAAAGAAAAGAACTGTCAGTTGTAGAAGTCTAAATCTAGCACAAAAAACCCAAACATGCCTTAGGAATAAAGGTGAAATATAGATATTCTCAGAAGACACACCGAGAGTATACATCATCAGTAGTTCTGCTCTAAAAAAATAAATTTCAACAAAGGAAAAAGAAATATCAGTGGGAAACTTGGAACATGAAGAATGAAGGAAGATGAAGAGAAATGATAGATTTCTGGATAACATAATAGACTATTTTTCTTTTCTTATCCTTTAAATATGGTTGAAAGCAATATATTGTAACGTAGACCGGGAGCTTATTATATATAGATGGCATATGTATGATGAATGCAACATATGGAAGAGTAAAAGCATCTCTCTCTGGGATAAAATTCATACAATCCACTTAATGTGATACAATTAATTGTAAACAGACCAGATAAAATTAAATCTATACATTGGAATCCCTAGACAAATGCAATTTTTTGAAAGATTCAAATAGCAAAACAAGCCAACAAAAAAAGCTTTTGTGTAACCTGAAAGAACAAAGTGTAGGGAAAAGAAGAACATAAAACAAAGGAACAAAAAGAAAAATAAAATAATCTAGAATAAAAGGAGTATGCCTAAAGCTAGGCATGCCAAAAGTTGAACTACATGAAATTAGTCTACATAAATATAAAAATAAATAAGAATGGAAAATTTCTCTGTGCAATGTCTACAAAAAACCAGTTTAAATATATTATTGGCATATGTAATTTAAAAGTAAAATGGTACAAAATGACATTTATGCAAGCACTAATTTAAAAAAAGCAAATTGATTTGTTATATTAATTCCAGACAAAGTTCATATGAGACCAAGAAAATTACTTGATACAAAAAGGAGATTATATAAAGACAAGTGAGGTCAATACGCAAAGAATTCCTATTAATCATGCATGTGTACTTACATAAGAATAGAAAATGAAAGCATGAAGTATGAATTGTAGTCATAAAATGACATATTGAATCAAAACACCTTTGTATAAATGCTTAAAGAGAACAACAAAAATGAAGTCAAAGTTAGCATAACTGAAAAAGGGAAAAGCATTTTATGCTTCAACATATTCCTATCACTGCTTTTCACTTATTTAAAATTTAGGAAGACTGCTATGAGATTGGAAATGCCACCAACCTATGGATTAAAGAATGTTCCAGAGTTTCAAACCTGCTTGCTAAAAATTACAGACTGATGAAAGAAATAAAAAAATAACTGATATCCCACATGGATTGATTTAGATGACTTCCTGTGACTTCTCTTCCCATTAATCTGTGCATTTAATGCAACCCTAGGAGGATGTCTTATCCACATAGGTAAGCCCATAATGGAAATGGAAAGGCAAAATAATATACCGGCACAATTGGGAATAGAATTGATGTTGGTGGACTCACACTGTGTGGTACTCAAGGCTAGGTAGTTTTGGCAAAAAGATGGACGACAAACAGAGCATAGAGATTAGAAAGAGATGTACACAGTATGTTCAACTGATTTTTGGGAAAGATGAAAACAAAAACCAAAACCAACAGTCAATGGGGGAAGGGTCGTGTTTTTAACAAATGGTGCTGGGGTCACGGGATATCTGCAGGCCAAATATGAGCCTTGACCTCAGCTTGCTTGTGCTGATTTGGATTTTGAAGCCCGAGGTGCTGGTCCCTCCCTTTCTCTCTTTCAGGTTTTGGGTGCTGTGAAGTGAACAGTCTCCTCAGCCACACGCTTGCTGCTATGGGTGACTGATTCACCACAAGCCCACAGTGACTGGATCAACAGGGACCAAGGCCTTAGAAATCATGAACCCAAATCAACCTTTCCCCCTTTGAGGTGATTTTTGTCATTGCAATGGAAAGCTGACTGACACACTGACTCCTCACACAAAAGTTAATGAAGAATGGTTCCATCTCAGTCTTGAATAAAAAACGAACAAGCTACAGAAGTAAAACAAGTAAAAGCTGACTGGGTTTGGGCTAGGCAGTGGTTAGATATTACACCCATTGCATGATCCATGGAGGGGCGCTGAACAATTGGACCTCATCGGAATTGAGCATTTTGCTCAATTGATTTTGCTCAATATGAGCGAGACTGTCAAGAGAATGAACAGATTAGCTATGAGCTGAGAGTGAGAGAGAGAGAGAGAGAGAAACAAACCTTTGCAAATCATATGACATCAAAGAACTTGATTCCCAAAATAATAAAGAACTCTTAACAAGCAATATCATGATAAACAACTCATTTACAAACAGGCATGCTACATGAATAGACACTTGAATAAGAGATCCTGAGATGACAATCACCACAAATATTCTCAATGGTATTACTAATTGGACAAGTGTAAGTTAAATTCACGATTTTCTATTATACTTAGAAGCACTAAAGTCAGTAAGTACTCTCATAAACATGCAACATATATGAAGATGTCCCTACACTCATATGTGAGAATATCATGTAGAGTAAGGAGGGGAACAACTGTACTTTCTATACACAGCAATTTTAGTGTACTACCACTTCTGTGGTACGAAAGACCTGACCCAGGCTTCCAATTCCTAGGTATTTACCTCAAAGAAATGAGAACTTCGATCCACATGGAAACCTGTGCACAAACGCCAACAGGTGCTGCTGAATCCATGCTTGCTGACCCTCAAGCCTCATGCCAGTGGTTCAGGCCTGTAATTGTCACCACTTCAGAAGCTGGGGATGGTAGGATCACATTGCAATGCTATTCTAGTCAGAAAAGTTTGTGAGACATCCTTCTCAATCCGTTGCTGGGAGCACCAGTGTTTGTTACCTCATACTATATGGGGTGCTGAGACTGATTGGATTGTGGATCTAGATTAGGGCAGAAAAGTGTGAGAGATTGTGTTTTCATGGAGGGAGGTTGTATGCCATGGTGCACAGCCATGATTCTAGCAACAAGGCACCACTTGTAGAAGGTAGCTGGAAACACAGGCCCAGACCCCGGGGGGTCGGGGGGGGGGTGGAGGGTGGAGGAAATAAAATCCAGTCTCAAAAATAGTGTAAAACAGGGCCCAAGAAGGAGGTCCACTGAGTGCAAGGCCATGAATTCAAATCCCAGTACTAGCAGAAAATAAATATAAATAAATAAAAAGCACCAGACAAATGAGAAACATCTCATTTCCACCAAGAGTTAAATAGGTACCGTGCACCTGCACACTAGGCTAGTCCTCATGAATACACAGAGAAATCCATATATACGGCAAGCTCAAGGAATTATACAAAGTGGGAAAAAAAAGTTGCTCTCATAGGATACATATGATTCCAGTTATGTAAGATTCTAGAGATTGTGTGTGTGTGTGTGTGTGTGTGTGTGTGTGTGTGTGTACAGTGATAGAGAAAAGATCAGTAGGTACCAGGGATTAAAAATAGGCAAAAGGTTGATTTCAAAATGTCAGAATGAGGGAGATTTGGAGGTTATAACGATCTCTACATATGCAAATATTCATAGAAATCTACAACTCAGGTTGATTTCACTACCTGCAAATAAATAAATAAATAACAAAATGACTGCTTTCATCATTTGCTCAGAATATTCTGCATTTGTCATCCCAACAAGGAAGCGTGTGACTCGTGTGTTTTGCTTCTGTACCTAGCTCTTCATTTGTCTGTGTAACCAACCCTAGGAGAACTCTACCATGAAAACAACCCACGCTTTAGGAGGAAACCCGCATTTCAATTCTGGCTCTAAACTTCCATCATTTATCAATCAGTGTTTACTAAATAACAACCACACACCACGAACACACTAGATTCTATGAAAGGAAAGACAAATAAGAGGTTTTGTGACATTAAGGAATTTAAGAGTCTCATGAGGAAAAGAGACATTACTGAGCACTGCAGTAGATAAATAAGGACAATTACAGAGTAGTAAGAAGGATCAAGAATACCTACAGGGAGATGATGCACTATAAAAGATGTTGGGCCAAGGAACTGGACCAAATCATTTTTATTTGTCTGCAAGGGACACTTGAAATCTGAATGGCAACAATGATAAACAGTTCTACTTCAAAAATAGCAAAAAAAGAATAGTAAAGAGGACAGAGGTAAGACAAGCGTGTGTGATTCCAGAAACTAAAACTGAGGCCAAGATGGTTCCACAGAGGTAATGGTCAATGGAATTAGAGGGTCAACTCAATAGACTGCAAATGGTTGACAGTTCTCATTTGCAGATCCTTGTGTACCACTGCATAAAGACCAGTTGATGTGGAGCCCAATGGCAAGCCATTTGTTTAAGCAAAGGAGGGACCATTTTGCAGCGCATGTTTTCCATGGGACCGTAGGAAGTTCTTCGAATGTTCCATCTTAGGTTGCACGGGTGCCATGTGGGGATAATACCTATAAAATACTATTTTTGTGACACACATATTGATACTTTGATGCCTAGAATTTTGCAGGCTGCATAGTAGGCTCTCAATAATATATGGGCTTCCGTTCTTCCATTGCGGCTTTGCCTCCCTCCACCCCCTTCTCTCTATGCATATGGTTTTTCACTTTTTTGCTGCATTTCTGCTTCAGTGTGTTTCTTAGTCCTACATTTGTCTGTTTTTCCTCCACTTCTATCTGGCGTTGGAGAGAGACTCTTAGCCAGCTGGCCCTCTGGCACAAGGTATAATCAGACCCTCGGACTGCACACGCCTTCACTCACTTGCACAAGTGGACGAGGAGAGAGGCAGCCCCTGTCCAATTTGGATGAACCGTGTGAAATGGTTTATTTCTGGAGATCGCAACAAGAATTAGGTTGAACCAATTTCGTGTGGCTGAGCTTTGTAGCACACTAAAACCTGGCCTCATTGCCTGTTATTTTGCTAAAGATTCGATTATTTGGGAGACCCATTGTAGCTCTGCACTCTGGGATTCCACATAAGTCCACGCTCATCAGAGCGGTGTCCTTTCTCAGGAGTACAGGGAAGCATCATCTCCCATGCTGTCTCCAACACCAATAAATGGCTGCCAGGGCTTTTTTGGAATCACAGCACCAACATAAAAGCGAGATTTTCTGAATGCTGTTCTGAATCAAAAGCGTCCAGTCTCTGCTATCTTTTTATTAGGAGAAAATGTCTGGTTTCATTGTTGAACACTTCATTGAGGATTAGCTTCATGGAAGGGGTGCAGAATTAGAGATTCAAATCTGCCTCATCCCTCATGGTTGCTACAGTTCCAGTTTGTGGCAGCGACCTTACAGTTCCTTGAGAATAACATAGTACACCTATCAAAGGCATTTGAACAATATTTTAGCTGAGTAATTAATTGTTTGAAAGAGAAATCCATTTTCTAAGCAAAGTCAAGTCATTTTATCTGTCTGCAAGAGAGAATGATGGCATTATATCATGCTGTAACTGAATGCTAGCCTAAGGTGGTTCACAACATTGGACTAAGAGCATGAGTCCGCATATAATATAATATAATATATATATATGTATATACATATACACATGCTATCTTATGCAGCTTTCTGCCTTTCCATGGACAAAAATGAATTGATTTTTAAGAAGTTACAGATCTCAAAGTCCCATTTCCCTGAAAACCAGGTTGCAACTTCCATTGCTTTGACTTTAGAGTAATCAATCCTCCTCCTCCTCCTTCTTTTTCTTTTTCTGGTTTTTCTTTTTGTGCCAGTAATGGGTCTTGAACTCAGGGCCCGGGTGCTGCCCCGAGCCTGTGTGCTCAAAGCTAGTGCACTACCACTTGAGCTACAGCTGCACTTCTGGATTTTGGTGGTTAATTGTAGATAAGAGTCCCATGGAATTTCCTACCCAGGCTGGCTTTAAACCACAATCCTCTGAAGTCAGCCTTCTGAATAGCTAGAATTGCAGGTATGAGGCACCAGTGCCTAGTTTAATCCCACTTTTTAAAGCATTGGCTTTCAGCTAGACCAGTTAGGTAGGAAATTCTGAAGGGTTTTCATTACTCACCATTAATCTTCTCCCCAGATCTTCATAGAAAGATGCAGTAGGTATCGAAACAAATAAACATGCAACTTGTTTATTCATATCAGAGCTCCTGTCTTTTTTTCTCAGCAGGAAGTAGATTTTTGCCCCCAGTCTCCAATCTCCCAGGAGGGAGGAATCAAAAAGCACTTCAGCTGGAAGAGCTCAAAAATACAAAAATCATGAGAGGCCTCCAGGGCCTCTCCGTCCTTTGCTCTGCCTACTGAGTATTTCTTTCTTCAGGGCATTGTTGTTAAGCTCCTTGATAAGCACTGAGCTGCAGCCTGGGAAGAGTTTCTGAAGACCAATGCAACCCTGAATAGGATGGTTTTTAAGACACCCTCTTCTCAGACTCATCAATAGCAGCTTTCATGGGATCTCTTGATGAAAATGTCTTATACATATCGCCACTAGGTACTGTTGAGGCACCTCTTATCTTCCTAGCCAAGAGTTCTCCTAGCTGAAAATTGCTTTGCTCATCCCCCAGTAAAATGAACTGTTTGTATTGTCTCCAATGGAACAACCAAGCTGCCCTGAGTCCTTCTGGTTTGTGAACGAAGACATCCAATGACAGTGCCCCTAGAAGACTCTTTTCCTCCTTCTGTTGGACAGAACAACTATCTTACTATTTCTATATTCCAAGAAGAGATCATGAGAAATCCATTGCGGGGATCATGATTTCTCAGTAGAAAAATATAAAGTGTTGTGAATTTGAAACTTAAAGACAACAGAAATTAAGACATAATGGACAATGCCAGAGATTGCTACAGCCTGGCTGACATTAGAATATTGAACAAAAAAAAAAAAAAAGAAAAGAAAAGAAAAATTCAGCCAGCCTCTTGGTTTCTGAGTAGAATAAGAAGTAAGGGAAACATTATAACCTGGTGTGGGAACAAAGTAGCTCATTTCAGGAGCCCAAGGACTCGTTATGGCCATTGGATTCCTAGGAAAGAAATACCCCACTTATCTCCTTCGTGTTCTCAGAGCAAGGACTCAATCCACCCCTTAATTCTGTTTTTATGCTTCTGCATCATATCCACAAACCTGCCTAAGATGCTCAGTGTCTGAGACTCCTTTTTCTTTGCAATAAATGATGGGCTCTTTTTTTTCTCACTTGGTCACATGATTAGACGTAATTTACTCAATGTATGTCTAAGTTATCTAAATTATTTTAGGTCTGGCACCTCTGCCTGTTCTTACAGATGAGAATTTCTAGCTTCTTAGAGATTACCCTTCCTGCTACAGTTAACGTCTGCTCATTTATTCCCTCTCTCTTCATAATTCAGACCCAGAATTTCCCACTTGAGGTATTTGGAGGGCTTTTCTTCTCTCTCTTGGGATGAGTTATTTATTTGAATATTTTCCTCTCTCACTTGGGATGAGTGATTTATATAAATATCTAGTGAGATTGGCTATGTGTCCTGAGTGCTACATGAAGGTTCTCCTCAACATATCTTGCCTTTGTACCCAGCAATCAAACATTTGCTTGTATGGGCAAGCCACAATGCAAAATGTGTACATTATGTGGTTAAATTTATCCAACAGCAAGGATAAGTAGAGAGAAAACACGTCATGAGGAATTTAGAGCAAAAGGACAAATGCATGCACCAAGTTATAAAACAACATCAAATTCACCAATTCTGTTCTGCCAGCTTTATTTCTCTGTATACACCGGGTTACCCAATTTCAATCTAAATCTTCATTTCATAAAGCTTCCCAAATTGCAAATCTCCCTTAGGGGGTTCTCAATCTTAAGAGCTGGCTAAAGACCACCCAGGAGCTCATTGCCTCCATCCATGCACAGGGAAAAGCTAAACCTGAGCTGGAGCTAAGAGACTTTATTTTGTTTTTCATCGGTGGGATGAATGTTTGAAGGGCAACCATTTTGGAGAATATGGAGAAAAATTAGCCATCTTTAACTGTGGAATCATTTCATTCCCTTCAATATCTTAAATAATTCAGTGGCTGTCTTTGTTTGAACATTAACATATATAACCGGAGGAAATCTGGGGCAGCCTCAAGGCTCGATTGGTTAAATTGATTATGTTCTGTGAAGAAAACCATCAGAGTCTGGAAAAGAAATCAGCAGAGCTAGGACAAGCTTGAAAGTTCACAATCAATACGGATGCTAATACATCACAAAATATGCCATCTCTTTTCTATTTGTTTTCCTAACAGATTTTGAAGCCATCTACTGCAAATTCCTGTTTCACATGAGAAGTTTATATTAAGGCTAAGTAGATATTGGACATGAGATAATTATTTGGGAACATATTTATGAAAATAAGATTACTTTTTCAGGGTTTTAGTTTGTGATTTTTCCTTCAAGGTTTGACAATGACTACTAATAATGTCAATAAACACCAACAATAACGTATCTGTCATTCCACCGTAATAGCTAAGTGGAAGCAATTTTAGCTAAACACAGATTGCCTCGTGAAAACAAGATTTGGATTTACAAGAAATGAAAAAAAGATTCCATGTCTTGCCTAATAATGGGAAAGAGATTATTTCTGAGGCCCCAAAGACAACATAAGTTGTTTTGAATTGGGCCTCATCTCATTATTGATATATTTTCATCTGCTGAACTGCCGCAGAGTTATGATCTGCCCCGGTTTCCTGTGGAGAGTTTTATCTTTCCATTTTTATAGTACATGCCTTTTCAAAAGAGTAAACTTCCAGAGCAATTTGTTTAAGAAGATACAGCTAGTGAATATCAAGATCAGGAAGACACTGTCATGAATGCACTACAGCTTTTCCTGAAGACAAAGCTCTGTGCCTGGCTCTACCACGCGGAAGGCATTTTGAAGAATTTGGCTCAGGAGATGCTATGTAGAATTGAGCAAGATGGTCACAGTGCATCTGGCTAAGAGAGCTGGAACCCAGGCCATGATCTGCAGGCTGAGCCCTGTGCTCTGGCAAGGGGTAGCGTCCACCTGGAGGAAGAAATGCCCTTTTCTCAGTCACACAGAAGCGTTTTATGGACTCGTGGCAGCCCTATTTAGCTTGGCAGCTAATGCAGAATAGGAAAACTGAAATGTTAAGATTAATTTCTGCTCTTCAAAGGACAGTGTGTCTCTGTAGTAAAATGGAGGAAATGGAGCGATGGAGGAAGTGACTGCTTCCTAGTTAGAGAGGCAGAGTTGTCCACCTACCCCTGGACTCATGAAAAGGATTCTCTTCTAGATTCAGTTTCCTCATCAGTAATTTGGGTGTAATAATGTTTGCAGGGCAAGGAAAATTGTGCAACACAGAAGCTGCCTTTGCCTAGGCTACAACTTCGCAGCTGCTGTCTCCACTATATTGCATACTATATTGTGCCATGGTCTATTCCCAGCCCCTCCTTCCCCCAGAGTCAGTCTGTCCGTACATGCACACACAGCTAGGACCACTCTGGAGGGAGGACACCAGCTTTCACGTACACTGTCTTTTGCCTGCGGCACATACAGGAGAGGGAGGCTGAGCCTTGAACTTTCCTCCAAGGGAATCCAAGACATCTCATCTTGGACTAGCATTCTCAGACATGATTGTGAGGAGTCTGTGAACTCTCATGACTACAGGAAACATTTGAGGTCACATAGTCTTTGCAACTCTTTGAAGAATGAGTCTAGTACATGTTCAGTTCTCAAGTACCCCACTGGAAGCGTTAGAGCTACAGCTTTAGACTAAAGAAATGAGAGAAGGAATCAACAGGCGGATTTCTCCCTTGCCCCAGGAAATGGAGTTCTTATCTGGAATGAATGTGTCAAGAACTTCTTTGTCTAACTCTTTGCCTCCCATTTATCTCCTTTTACAAGACTCAGGCTGCCCAGCTGAGACAGCTAGTTCTTGCTAGTGCAGAAAATTCATTCCAGACTTGAACTGAAGCAAATGTTTGGCACACTCTCTGTTACTATTGCTTGCTAGCTGTGCTGTCAGCCTCAACCTGATCTCTTCTATGTAATGCCCAACTTCTTAGCTCTTGATATCTGCTTGGATTTCCTTTTGGTATTTCTGTTGTCTCTCAGTTTTGTCTCCAGTTCCTGTTCTCAGCATGCATTAGGAATTGAGCTCCATTCTTGCTCCTCAAAACTAGTGCCCACCCCCAGCCTTGCCTTCTGCCTCATCTGCTCCTCAATCCTTCATCCTAGTACTTTGCCAGGTTCTCTGCTCTACTCTTACTGACAGAACTAAGGTCAGGTTTGGAAAAAAACACCATTTCATTTGGCAAAAGGAAAAAAAATCCAATAATGACATTTTTTCTGTTGTGGATTGGCCAGTAAGGCACAGAGTTTGGGGTCCATCTTGGCTTCTTTCTGGATCCTCAATCTGAGTCATGATCTTGATGAGTTGCTGAGACAAGGATTCAAGTGCAAGTGCCCCAAAGGGAAATAATGTAAGAAAATGATTATATAATATACAATACACACATCTATACCATGCATATCTATATATACCTACACATCTCTCTCTCCCTCCCTCCCTCTCTCTCTCTCTCTCTCTAATTATCTATCTATATCTGTGTAATCTTTGGATGAACCCAAAAGCCAGAGTCAGATATTCAGTGCCCTCTGTGCATGGATCTGATTTAACGTTCATGCCTACAAAATGCATAGATCACTCTACAAGTCTGTATTTCATCTCTAATCTCATTTTGCAACATGAATGTCCAGTGGCTACAGCCTCTCTCCTGGCACAGATGTTTAGACAGCTCCTTGTACACAAGAACCTCTCAATTCATTACCTTCACCTTAAATGACCTCCAACTGGAGATGTGCTTTCACCCTATAGTCAGCTTGCTAATATGCAGCTTTGATATGGTGCTGCTGAAACAATTCAGTAACATCCTATTTCCAATTCAGTAACATCGTTGACACTGCTGAAACATTTCAGTAACATCCTATTTCCATAGGACAACTTCCCATAGGGTGAATACGATTTCCATTTCCCAGAGAATAAATCTCACAGGAAAAAAGTTTGCTCCCTTAGGACCAGTTCCAAACATCTCATGGATGGCATTCAATACTATATCCTACCTGAGATGGAGGGTCCATGGCAGACAATGTTACAGTAACTTCTAGAGATGCTCTTCTTATCCTTTATCTAGTGCCATTTACATGTTCAATCACAAACATTAATACAGCTGCATCACTTACATTTACTACTTATGACAATATAGGGGTTAGAACTCAGAAGCTGGCATTTGCTAGTCAAGGGGCATCCAGTCCTTTGCTTTAGTTATTTTTTGAAGGCCTCATGTATTTGCCTGGGTCAACTGGGACCATGATCCTCCCAATCTCTGCCTTCTAAGCAGCTAGGATTATAGGTGTGAACTGTTGCACCTGGCAGGACATCCATAGTCATTGTTTATAATAGGCTCTTACCACCACACACACTCACGGAATAACTTAATGAATACCAGTCATTTCCTCCTACCTGGGACCTTAGTGTGATTTTTTTTTTCACTCAATCTCCAAACTAGAGTCCTTGCTTTCTCTTGATTTACAGTAATTACAAATATGCTTGTATCACAATAGTCAACGATCATATTTTCTTTTACAATCCTTGGGGTTGTACTTGGCCTCTGCCAATATAATCTCACTCTCTTTACTTGTATTGCTCCAAGAGCAGTTCTCGGCACTTTCATGCTCAGTCTACAGTCCTGGCACTTACTGGAGGGGACATCTTAGAAACTACATGAAAACAAGGCAAATCCTGTGCCTGTGGACAGTGACTCCTCAGACTGGATGGTCAGAGGAGAAAGGCCATTGGACTAGAAGCACCAGTGATGAACACCCTGCTGAGTTCAGCGTCCTTCCCCCTTGGGTGTCTCTTATTTAAGTCTCACGGCCTGCACTACCCTGTCAGCTGTTCTGTGTGCTCCTGTTCCCCATAGAAGAATCTGGCCAATGCGCAAACTCAGAGCTTCCCTTGCTTTCCCTTAGCAAAGCTGAAATGTAATAGAATTGTTTCCAGAAAAGACCTCACCAAACCTAAGAGAACAAAAATACAATAAAGAAAAGTAAAAGGAGCATAAACTGGGTCATGTTTAAACCACTTGGATGGTGATATTTCATAGAGTTCTAAGTCTATATCTAGCACATTTCCTGTCAGTTTTGCCTAAAGTCATTGCTTAATCTAGTCCAGATTTTTTTTTTTTTTTTTTTGCCAGTACTAGGGCTTGGACTCAGGGCCTGAGCACTCTCCCTGGCATCTTTTGCTCAAGGCTTGCACTCTACCACTTGGGCCACAGCGCCACTTCTGGCTTTTTCTGTGTATAGGTACTAAGGAATTGAACCCAGGGTTTCATGCATGCAAGGCGAGCACTCTAGCAGTAAGCCATATTCCCAGCCCTCCAGATTTCTTTTAAGTCAGGTTGTGATTCTGAGTATCAGAAGCAGCCCTGTCAAGCTGTGATGTGACTTTCTGGTAGGGGGCGGGGCCCAGCGGTGGAACAGGACGAAGCTGCCAAAAATATCCAAGGCTGCTTGTCACTTTCCAAGGGGAAACAAGGCGCACTGTCTATGACAGCATTACTAACATGTACATATGCTTTCTCAATTTGGGACTGGGATCATTAGGTTTCTCATGCCTAACCCCTCAGACAATTTTGATGCACTTATGTATTTTACACCACTATGAACAATGGTAAGGTTATGTCATGGGAATGCTTATCTAAGTTTCCAGAATTCTTTCAAAACCTGCTCCTGAATTTTGTCATATAGATTTTCTTATTTGCTGATCTACAGAGAGCTATTGTACCGATGGATACCGTCTTTTACCTGATGTCCTCCTGTCAGAGATAATTAATGATTAAAAGTATGCAAACCCGTCAAGACTGCCCTCAATAGGCAACTTGTAGAGGAGCCTTGTGAAAGCTCCTACGATTCTTACTCCAGCTTGAGAAAAGCGAGTCTGCTTCAAACTCTTCTATTCAATTCTCCCCAATAATTAATCAGCCTGCAATTCAATATCTACTTATTGAGCAGTCATTAAAACATAGAATATGCTACCCTTTTCCCAATAGCTCCTTCTACTGTATTCCTGCTAAGAAAATCAACATCCTTTGTTTTATAGGTTTCTGTATATTGCTGCAAGCAAAATTTTGTCTTATGAAACCACTATTCATGTCAAATAAATGTAATACTCAATTAGAAACCAGTTGGTTCCAAAAATCAGGCATGTAAGTAAAACATGAAAGTGTCAGGCTTGATTTTATATTACTCTAAGTTTCTGGCCATTTGAAGAAGGAAAACCTGACAATATTGAAGTTAGGATCAAGAGAGATGGTTTGTGAATTAGGAAATGGCAATAAATAAATAAATAAAAGACATAATCAAGATCCATTTTTCAACTAATAAGTTCATCCTTAGGGCTCCTGACTGGCTTCCACAAACAACCAGACTGCATTGGACAGGAAAACCAACATTCAGAGCCAATAGCTGTGTTCCTACTGTACCACACCATTTATTATTCTGCACAGTAAATGGCTAGCCTATAACTCGCAAGCTGAGAGTTAATGAGAATATCTGTTCCTAATACCCATAAGAAAGATAAGGACTGGTATAATGTGGTTTATGCTGTACTTCTGAGCCGTTCAAGGGCAAGAATGAAAGCCACCGACAGCAAAATGAAAGAAGAAATATTGCACTGACCTACAGACTTCCTGCTCTCCCATCAAACCAATCCATGTGGAGAAGCATTAAGGAGCAATTCATTCTGAATAATGGTTCCCAAATAACTAGATCCTTTTTAATTGCTTGCGTAATTAACTTAATGATGTAATTGTGCAGCTCCAAATAAGAAAGTGTTAGGGTGGGGAGAGTAATTGACTTCTCTCGTAGCAAAGCTAGAGTACACCGGTACGTATGCATATGTGCACACATAGACATGTACACAGCCAGGAGAGCAAAACAAATTAAAACAGGGGAAAGCTCCCCCCGCCCAAAGACTCATTGTTTATCAGTTTATCTACTTTCATCACCAACCATTACAAAGAAAATATGTGCTGGGGGGTTTCATCAGAGCAGTAATAAATATTAATAATTGCCAATTGATTAGAGGTTTTAAATGGCCCTGCTAAAACAATGTGTCAGCAATTCTCTGTGTGGTAGTAAGCAGAGAATGGATGTCTGCATTAAGGGCTTCTCTTTTGTTTGGGGTTTTAAAGTCAGGAATGTTTGCAACAGTCTGTCCTAATGGCCCTCTAACTCTCTCTGCTATTTCCCCTTGAAAGCAGCCCAGATGTCTTATAAAGAAGATAAGTGTTACTATCCTATGCGAAAATGAACCTCT
This sequence comes from Perognathus longimembris pacificus, assembly GCF_023159225.1. Classification (NCBI taxonomy): domain Eukaryota; kingdom Metazoa; phylum Chordata; class Mammalia; order Rodentia; family Heteromyidae; genus Perognathus; species Perognathus longimembris. Next base: position 9,714,290 of record NC_063163.1, read on the forward strand.
CAAATCCTGTTCCTTAAATAAAAGTTGTGTGTGTGTGTGTGTGTGTGTGTGTGTGTGTGTGTGTGTGTGTTGTATATGTGTTGTTGTTGTTTGGGGTACTTGGGAGTGAGTGTTCTACTATGGGCCCTTCAGCCAGAAGCCGTGCAATGTTTCTCAGCATGGTTCATGGATCATGAACCAGAAGAATCAGCAGCATCTCAGAGCTAATTTTCTGGAATGGAGTAAAAGAATCTGCATTTTTCAAACCTTGCTGGTCCTAACTGTGCTAGATTCTGTCCATTAAACTTTCTGAGGTCAAGAATCTAGGTATGTGAGATGTCATCTCAGCTACTTAGGAGGAAGAAGCAAGAGGTTCTTAAGTTTGAGACCAGCCTGGACAAATTTAGGAAGGCCCTATCTTAACATCAAAAGGTCTGCCAGGTGCTGGTGGTTCATGACCTTAATCCTAACTACTCAGGTGGTTAAGATCTGAGGATTGTAGTTCAAAGCCCACCCAGGCAGGAAAGTCTATAAAACTCTTACCTCCAAGTAGCCACCAGAAAATTGGAAGTGGTGCTGTGGCTAAAAGTAGTAAAGCAATAGCCTTGAGCAAAGAGAGCTCAGGGACAGGGTCCAGGCCCCAAGTTCAAGCCCCACAACACAAGAAGAAGAATAAGAATAAGAATAAGAAGAAGAAGAAGAAGAAGAAGAAGAAGAAGAAGAAGAAGAAGAAGAAGAAGAAGAAGAAGAAGAAGAAGAAGAAGAAGAAGAAGAAGAAGAAGAAGAAGAAGAAGAAGAAGAAGAAGAAGAAGAAGAAGAAGAAGAAGAAGAAGAAGGAAGGAGGAGGAGTCCATGTGCAACCCCCTCTGCCAACACTGAAATTAGATCTGTGATAATATTCAGCTATCCCAGTTCTGGGTATATGTCCAAAAGAAATGAAATCAACATATCAAAAGGGTGCCTGCATGCTTGCTGTGATGTTATTCACAGTAGGTAAGATGTGGAGTCATTTCTGATGCCATCAATACATGAATGGATGAAAGGAAGGAAAAACAGAGAGAAAGGAAGAAAAAAGAAACAACGAAAGAAGGTACAAAAGAAAGACAAAGGAAAGAAAAAGGGCGTGGCCTGACTCAAGTGGTAGAGCCGTTGTCTAGCAAGTGTGAGGCCTTGGGTTCAATCCCCAATACTGCAGATTGCTGAGGTGAGGGTCTAGTTTTTTTCATGAATACGGAGGTCATCTCAGAATTGTGCTATGGCTATTCATTAACTACCACTTAGGGAAGTATCTCAGAGCTTTTAATTAACAAGTGCCAAAAATACAGAGACTAACAGTTGTACTCTGCATAAAAGTATTCTAATATTGAACATGTTTATGGCAATTTACTTATAGATGAGCTCTGTAGAAGCAAGTAGATGTCAGATACTGAATGGCATGCTTATTGGCATCTTAGATTTCATAGAAATGGCTCATAGGGTCCCTGACACTGCATGCTAACTGAAGACTTTGGATATTGCTTTTTATAAAGGGAACCCTCATGGGATCTGAAAAAAATAAAATGATACCTTTTTCCTCTTCTGCATTGTGACTCATGTAGCAGGAAAGAACTCATTTTGCTCTAAGTTTAATCACACGTCAGTGAGAGTACAAGAAATGGAGTTGGAGTATTTGTGTTAAAATTCTGTACCCTCACAACTATGTCTGAGGCAAAATGAAGAAGCGGCTAGATAAGAATACAAAAGTGACACAGTCGGAGTTTGTGATCATTTGCTAAGAAAGGCATATGTGTGCACTTAAATGAACTGCCTGCAAAACGCGGGCCCAAATCACTGCTGGCAATTACTTTTCTGCATGGTCAACTAGCCGAGGGAGTGATGCTAAACATTTTTCCCCTTTGCACACCCAGCATTCATTTCCTCTCCCCCCTTAATCTGTTGCTTCAAAAGCAGTTAAGAATGGCATCTGCATGCCAAGCAAGGGTACCTCACCTTGCAAGCATCCGCGAAGTAAACAAAAAGAAGAGGTTAGAACTAGTGATTGGAAAAATAATGAAAACATTCTGCTTTTCAGGCCCTTGGAAGAGAGCATGTGTCTCTCAGACTCTCCTGGATCTGTCTGAATGCAATGGCAGAAAAGAAAACAAGGTGGTATGGTTTCCGGAATGTTTTCTTTTCTAGTCCCTGACCCAGCAAAAAGGGAAGGCCACAGAGCAAGGGGTGACCTGATTTTCATGTCAGCTTCTTTCCAGGACTCAAGGTACCAAACCCAGGTCTGGTTGATAGGTATCTACTAAATGTCTTGACACTTTCCTTTTATATCTTTACCTCAGGATGTAATTTGCTGCTTGCTTAATTAACTTCTGGGGCGACAGATTTTGTGTTACCTAACTACCTTCAATCTCCAGGCACCAGACTCGATCCTTCATCCTGATTTATCCCATGTGAGTTTAACATAGAGAACACCCAGACCACCAATGCATCCAAATTCCTTCACAATTCAGACTTGCCACAACGTCCATAACTCCATCTTTATTTCAGGCTTACAATTTCAGAGTTTATCTGACCTCTTTGGAAGGTGTGTGCAAGATGGGTAACAGGTTACAGACAGGCAAGACGTTCTATTTTGGCAATTCTCACCTCCCTACACCAAAGCCAAGTTTCACAGCAGTTCAGTATCACACATTTTTCCAAGCCAGAGGCAATGAGGACAAAGTAGGCCTTGTGTTTGTCAAATAGTCTCAGATACAGATGAACTTCCCTTTCTTAGTCGCAAATGGGTTGTGCATGTCTAAGGATGAGCATTCATATATGTGCACCAAGGTAGTCAAATTACGTTGCACACACGGTAAATTTGTGTTATATGTCTGCTTGGGAGAAATTGTCATCCATGCGAAGAATTCATTGGAAACATTTTTTTTTTTACCATTTGCTATATAATTATCATTGTTCAGTTGTACATATGAAACAAGAAGCCAATGGAGAGAATTATGACAGGAGCTGGAGAATTTGGGCCACAATGGACGTTTCAGTGTAGTCTTAGAGTAGATGGCTATTCATTAACTACCACTTAGTGAGGTATCTCAGAGCTTTTAATTAACAAGTGCCAAAAATACAGAGACTATCAGTTGTACTCTGCATAAAATTATTCTAACATTGAACATGTTTATGGCAATTTATTCATAGATGAGCTCTGTTCAGAAGCAAGCTACCCTTGAAATGAGTTATGCCTGTTTGTTAAGTATATCATTTCTTTCAGATCAGAAGGTCCTAATGAGACGAAGTGTTCTATCAGGCACCAGAAGTATCTCAAATAATCTTGTTGAAGGGCAAACACCCTAGCCAGCAATGGCCTGGTAGCTATATATTATATTTTGGTGACAAAGGGGGGTGTTTTTCATTTAAAAAAGACTGAAGCAGGTACAAGGTTGTCTCAGAAATATTTCTCAGTGACACCCGACAGGAAGATTATACTCAGAGAAAAACTGCAATTCTTTTGATGGATTACAAGTGAAGGGATTCCCCTCCAAGATGTTAGAGACTTTTCAAGTCCCACCAACAATTAGCTTCAATCATGTAATCAGTCATCTCCCAGTGTTATCCCACCTAGGCTCATAAAGCTTCTACTTAATGATTTCGTCAGGCAACTCCCCCTAAGGGAATTTCTGTCTGGAGAAATTCGAGGAAAAAATAGACATATGCTAAGAACTGTCCCCGTTAAGTGACTGAAATAACAAGCAAGAGACAATTATCTTCTGGAATTGAAATGCCTTAGTACAACTACTTAATAAAAATAAATAAATATTTAAAAATGTCTAAAGGCAATACATTTACTTTAAAAAGGATAATTAACACAAAATTCTCCTTTTAGATGATTAGCACCATATAGTCATGTTTATTTTTCAAGAGGTTTATCCAGAAATTCTGCAGAATATGTTTTCTTTTTAATCATTTGTTTTCACTTGTAAATCAAGGTTTATAAATGTTCCTCTCTAGATGATTAATTGCTGCCCTACTGAGGAAGTGGTGAGAAAGGAGAAGGAAATTCTGGTCTTTAAAACTTAACCTCTACTTTTCTTACTCTTTCTTTCTCACAACCTCAGGGCTTCCAAAAAGAACAGAGCTGAGACCAACTAGTGGTTCTGATTGATTGACAGTAGGTTCTCTTGCCAGTTTTTTTTTTTTTTTGCTAAGAATTTGTACATGGAAATTTGGAAGAATTTGCCTCCCACAATGAAATAAAAGTCAACGGCTACCTTGATATTCATTAACTATAATAGCATTTATTACAGTGTCATGTCTACATACGAGATAAAGCTTTTATCTTAAAATAGAATGTGTCCTCATCACTTTCAGAGACCTGTTTCATCGTAAAACACCTGCCAACCCTCTAAAAGAAAAAAAAAAGGCTCTTTAAAACCTGGAGTCTATATTTAGTACACAAAGCTTTTGTTGAATACATTACCATATTCTTTGTCAAGCTCTTGGTTCCAACCTACAAGGTGAGTGTAAGGGTGGAACACTGCTGAATGGAAAGAGAGAGAGAGAGAGAAAATAGCACTTCTGCTCCCAGAAACCCTCAAGGGCTGAACCCAAGGCAGTAGTCCCTGGAAAAATTGTACAATACTGGTGCCAGACAGACTGCACATTCAACGAATCCAATTCTTCTCTAGAGATAGGGAGGCAAAAGCTCAGAGAGAGAATGGGGGCTGCTGAGCGTTTGAACATTGGCCAGTATAACAAGGGACTGAAGTTTTAGTTGGGGTTATTTTTTTATTTCAATAGGCTTCTCCAGCTAAGGCTGAGCCTCTGGGATCCTACAATCCCTTCCTCTATCATTCTCCTCACCTGGGCTTTAGGAGATGACCAACAGGTTAAATTCAAGAGAATCCAGAAAACACAAAGTCATTTGCAATATGGAAATCAACCACAAACACAACACAGGTACTCACTGAAACAAAAAACAACAAAAACCCCTTTTGACTTTTTTCTTATGGGGACTTAAGTTCTTCCATGAGTGCTAAAAGTATGAGATAGTGCCAAAGTATGACAAAAGAACAGTCCAGGAAACAGACAGATTGTTCTGATCTCTCAACTACCAAGGATTCTTCCGGGCCATAAAACACACAATCAAGATTTATAAAAGGGGGACAAGGAGCAAGATGGTGGGGTTGCACATACTTTGGAAATCTTTCTGCCCTTCTTCAGGTTATATCCTACTCCCAGTCCTTGCCCAGAGGATGACGAAGCAGCTGACAAGAATCAAATGTATTGGATTTTTTATCGTTCTGGTAGCAAGTTACAGCATGACCTTGGGGAGCCCTCTGAAGTCGCCATCTCCCTGGCTTCATCTATTTCAAGAAATGGTGATGAGACTGGGTTTCAGGTGCTATGGGCAGCCTCAGATGAAAGTATAAGATTGAATCACCCCTTGTTCTTTTTCCCTTTTACATCAGTCCATGCAGTGCTCTCTAGTTAATAAAACCAATTGTGTTCAAACCACATCTAGCTTCTTGTAACAAATTGTTCTTTGAAAACAGTCTGACTTAACACTTTTGAAGCTCCTTTGGAAATATAACAATTGGAACTAAAATTAGTGGTGTTCATGTACTCCATAGGAAAAGCTTTGGGATATATGATGGAGGAAAGTCCTTAGACACTGGGGAAGTGAGTCAATAAACGTGAAACTTCTCAAATTAAGAATACTATGTGCCACTCATAATTAACCTATGAGCCACTGAATTCTGATGCTATTATTGCAAACCACTGTGATATTTTACGTTTCTAATATTTTTTATAAATGTCATGTTTTCCTTTGAAACTTCCTTTTTTTATTGAATTTACTTTTTGCCCGTCCTGGGGCTTGAACTCAGGGCCTAGTTCTGTCCCTGAGCCGCAAGGCTAGTGCTCTAGCACTTGAGCCACAACACAACTTCTGGCTTTTTCTGTGTATGTGGTACTGAGGAATCGAACCCAGGACTTCATGCATACTAGGCAAGTACTCTTCCACTAAGCCACATTCCCAGCCCCGAAACGTCCTTTTTCTAACTTCAGGATTGCTCAGGATTGTGTGTGTGTGTTTGCATGCACACACACATGCACCTACACTAGGGCTTGAACTCATAGACTGAGTGGGCACTGTTCCTTAAGCTTATTTGCTCAGAGCTGGTGCTGTATTGCTTCAGCCACAGTTCCACTTTCAAGTATTTGGTGGCTAGTTAGAGATAATAGACACAGGGATTTGTCTGTCCTGGGCTGGCTTGAACAATGATCCTCAGATCTCAGCCTCCTGAGTAGCTGGAATTTCAGGTGTGACCACCAGTGCCTAGCACCGCTTCTCTATACCCTCTTTCCTCACTCAGAATCTCATCTGCCAAGAACTAAATGAACAACATGCCCAAAGATCTCATGTATAAATCATTTCTCAAAGAAAGAGCTAAGTCAATCTTATCCTATTGGGAGAGAGAGCTAGTTCCAGTCTCTCATTTTGTATTTCATTTTGCTGTTCCAGAAAAGGGTTAAACACGGAGAGGAGACAGAATAAAGAAAAGGAAGTGTTGTGAAGATGAACGAAAGGAGAATGGAGAATGGAGGGAGTAAGAAAATGTGGGAAAGGCCTGTCAGCTTTGCAATGCCTCCTGAAGAGTTGGCTTCTTGCAGAGTAAATTTAGCAACTGCTAATTATTTAGAGCAGTGACTTGACTGGTTAAAGAACAGGTTGGACTTCAAATAAATATACCTTATTCTGCCAAGAAGAAGTAGTCTTGAATAAGGCCACTGAGCCAATGAATAATTCTTTGTTAATTTTCCCCCCCACAGGGTGGCAAGGACAACCTAAGAACAGAGAATAAAGCTCCAGCTGGAGTCTACACAGAACTACCCAACAAAGAGACCAGCTCTGCTGAAAATACCACTGTTCATTCCTGAGTAAAAGCAGTGGAGACAGTTTGCCTTTCCACCCTAACTCTGTCAGTATTTAGAATCTTTTTAACTGGATCCCCTATTTTGATTTGAGGGTGCACTTTTAAATACCTGTAGATCTTAATTGCCAGCAATGTAACTTGTAATCTCGTTGTTATATATACAGATGTTGTAACAATATAGTCATTGGTTTCAAGCTCAGTTCATTTTAGTTTTTAGTTTATTATTAGTCATAGAGTTCAAGGAGAAAACTGAGTAAACAATTTATCTTTCCTTCCAAAGTGAGAAAGACATGACAAAAAGTAAAAGCAATGTGTGTGTGTGTATGTATCAACATCCCTGTATCTTAAAAAAACATGGAGAGTAAAGAGAAGAAATTTGAAAAAAGTGTTTTCCTCCACAAACAGTATTTATGCAAATGGAAGTTCTCAAAACAATAACATATATTGTTTATGGGAACATATGAAATGACATGTGAACGTATGAAACTAAAAGGAACTTAACTGATTTACATGGCAAATAGTTTGCTTCTCAACCTAAGATTGAAAGGCCATGAAGAAGCCTGAAACTTCCCTCCTTCCCTTTTTCCCTCCCTCCCTTCCTCCCTCCCTCCTTCGTGCCCTTCCTCCCTCCCTCTCTTTCTCCCTTTCTTCCTTCCTTTCTTTTCTTGCTTGTTCTTTCCTTCATTCCTCTCTCTGCATCTGTTTTGCTTCTTCAGGTGCTGGTCATGATTACTTGAACTCGGCCTGGGCACTGCCCCTGAGCTTCGTTTGCTCAAGACTAGCTTTCTGCCATTTGAGCCAGAGCTCTTCTTCCTGCTTTGTGGGAGGTAATTGATTGGAGATAAGGGACGACTTCCATCAAGATGCACTATATTCATAAACTATTTTGTGGAATTTCAACTCCATTGTACAAAGATAATACAAAAATTCAAAAGAAAAAAAAAGAGCCTCACAGACTTTGCTTCTAGGGCTGGCTGTGAACCATAATCTCAGACCTCAGCTTCCTGGGTAGCAGGGATATAGAACCACCCATACCCAGCTCATCTATATTTTTAAGGAAAGTAATTACCTGAAACAATCTAATGCAGTTGCTAATCTTGAATGGATGCCCATATTTCCCTTAGCTAAACAAAAGTATGGAATAAAATGAACACAGGAGATAGCAATGGGACCTATACGACCCAACAACAGAGATAAGACCCCTTGGACCCACAGAAGTTTCCCTAACTCACAGGAGAAAAGGGAGACCCCCAAGGCCAGTGAAATTATTGATTATAAATCACAACCCAGCACAAGAGGATAGGGGAGGAAACTATCAGGACAATTAATTATATGCCTGCTTATAGAACAGCTGGACCCTTACAGTGCTCATGATAGAAAAATGAGCACTTTATATACATAGTGAAATCCTAGCAGTTTCCAGGGGTAAAAAACCCCAATGCTTACCAAGAAAGAGGGACGACGTGCACAAGCCTAATCAGCAGTTCTGGGTGAAGACGGGGAAGGTAGCCAGGCCAGGCCTTCAAAGGAGAGAGATGAAGTACATTGTGCTATGAAATTATCCTCACCCTGCCTACAAGCACGACGGTGACAGAAGAAAAACTACCCAGGAATTTTACTATCAAACCTTCTAATTCCTAAAAAAAAAAAAAAAGAATCAAATGATGTGAACCTTCTCAAAGAGGAATGCAAACAGTTAAAAAAAATAAACAGATTAAAGATACGGAATTTAAGTTTAAAGATGCAGGTTCCGTTGGACTGAGATGGTTGGTCTGTGAAGCATGATTTAATGATTCAAAGCTGTGTGATTATACTGTTTATTATTATTATTATTATTACGCTCAGGCTCTTTTTGGTTTTACAGTGAAGAAAGTTTCCTTATGTAAGCCTAGTACTAAACATGTATATATTAAATATAAAATTTATAGTTTTAAAACCAGCTTTTTGACAAAGCATAAAGTATTTAACTTTTTCAGTATTATAAATCTTGACAATACAAACACAGCCACATAACTAAACAGGTAGGGAGAAGTTAAATAGAAAGAAGAGCAGGAAATTAAAAAATCCCTCAACTTTCATTTTAGGGAGTCAATATTTCTATGAAAAGGTATAAATCAGTTACTCCAAATTAGAGAATAAAATCAAAATAGTAATTGTATCAGTAAGAAGAGAAAACATTCTGTAAATTATTACATTCAAATATTGAAAGATACTTTTATTTCTAATATTATATATCCATAAATTAAAAAACATTTTCTCATAGAAATATATTTCTTTAATGGCAGGAAGATTGTGGCAAACTCTTTTTTTCCATTCTCTGTCCCCTCCTCCTTCTCTCTGCCCCTTCTCCTCCCTCTCTTTCTTCCTCCCTCCCTCTTTCGTCCTTTCTTCCCTTCCCTCCTTTTCTTATAGATGTCACTGGGGTTTGAAGCCCAGATCTCATGTTAGCTAAGCAAGCATTACCACTTGAGCCATGCAAACAGCCCAAGGCAGAGATTTTTTTCTGACTATGTAATAATGGAAGGCCCAATTAATAATTATCTGAGCAACAAGTAGATTGAAAGTAGAAATATACAACATGATTTACCACACATATGAAAACTACGGTAGTCATATTAATATTTAGCAAAGCAAATCTCAAGATAAGAAATACAAATGGGCATTTTACAATGAAAAGCACGATTCATGTTGATTCATGTCTAGGAAGACAAGACAAAAATGTGTGAATCCAGTTGCATGGATACAAAACACAAGAGTCAAGGCCTGAAAATTAAGCAAATCAATGATGACAGTTGAAAAAAAACGAACACCTCTTTCTCAGTAATTGATAACACTAGATGGAAACACAGTCACGAGAAGAAAATAAACCAAATGGCCTCAGAATACAGCACCCCAAAACAGACGAAGAAGCCAGGCGCGTTGTTTTCCAGTGCGGAGTGCAAGGTTCCTCAGAGGGGATGATCTGATAATGCTGTAACGGAGCCTTAGGAGGGGCTGAATTCTCCTAAGCCTTGACGCCAGCCCAGAGGACTGACAAGCTACCCACAGTACGGCAAATGACAAAAGGCTCCAAGCACCTGAACTTGGTCTAAGCTGATCTCCATAACCCAAGTCAAGAACGCCCACTAGAAGAAAACTGAGAGAATAATTTTAGCCGAATACAATACACCCATCAAGATTTGTGAAATAAAAGCAGCCCCCCCTAAAAAAAAACCCACAAGGTGATTTGACAAGAGAAGTCTTTACATAAATTCAACACATTAGTAGGCAAAGGAAGGGAATAAGTCATTGATCTTCTAACTGGATGATGAACACTCAGGGATAATGTTGATTTACCCTTGACAAATGTTGTTAATAAGTTAGAAATAAAAGGAAATGTACTCAGCTCAATAAAAGGCTGCTCCAAAGAAAAAGGACCAAAAGTATTTCTTAACTGTGAAATGTTAAAATGAACTGCTTCAAAGATGGAAAAAAGGGAAGCATATTTATTCTGGGCTTCTGTCTGTGTTGTGTTAAAGGTCCTTGCCAGTATAGGAACATATGGAAAATAAAACTTAAAGAATAAGACTGGAATAGAAAAAAGGAAACCAAACCAAACCAAAATATTGTCATTTTCCCTCCTTTGGTGGTGGTACTGGGGTTTGAACTCAGGACTAGTAGTGAGGACTACATGCTGGGCTGGCACAGGGCCACTTGAGCCACCCATCCAGCCTTGCCTGCCTTTTGCGGGGTAATTGCAGATGGAGTCTCATGGATTTTTCCTGCGAGGGTTGGCCTCAAACTTCAGTCCCCTAGATCTCAGCTTCCTAAGTAGCTAGGTTTACAAGAGTAGGCCATCTGTACCTGCCTTTATGCCTACTCTTTAAAAAAAAAAAAAGTATTAGGAAAGCCAGACTCTACCACAAATGTGTCTAGCTATGTTCATTTCTGTGAACATGTAAGTAGGATTAGTTCCCTAGAGCTGCTTTAACGAAGCATCACAAATACAGCGGTTTAAAGTTTAACAAAGGAAAATGTATTCTCTCACAATTCTGGATTAAGAAGCCTGAAATCAAGGTAGGGTTTTGGGGTGTGCTCTGTCCAGAGGAGGCTGATTGCCCTGTGCCATCCTTCTGGATTTGCGGCTGCATGAATCCAAGCTTACCTCTGTCTCCACCTCTGTCTAATTCCTACTGCTTTTCTTATGCAATAACAAAAGGAATTCATGGGACATCCACAGACTCCAACACGATTTTATATCAATATTTTAACTTAGGTAATTTGCAAAGACTCAAATTCCAAACAAGGACTCAGTCATAGGCTCCAAGTGGACACATGTTGGGAAGAGCACCACTATTTGAAACATTATTGTTATTCATTTACGTACTTATTTGTTTTTTTTTTTTTTTTTTTGGTGCTAGTCCTGAGGTTTAAACTCGTGGCCTGGGCCCGGACTCTGAGCTTTTGTGTCAAAGCTAGCACTGTATTTGAGCCGCAACTCCACTTCTAGCTTTTTGGTGGTTAGCTGGAGGGAAAGTCTCATGGACTTTCCTGCTTAGGCTGGCTTTGAACCATGACCCTCAGATCTCAGCTTCCTAAGTAGCTAGGACTATAGGTATGTGCCACCGGTGCCTGGCTTTAAATAGTATTTCCAATTTGAAAATAAAAATCATAACATGTGATGAGGGAAAATAGAATTTGTGGAATTCTAATACAAATATGTAGACAATTCATCAATAAAGGATTCTGATTTGACTATGATTCCCTTGTGTGGGGGAAAAAAGTAATTTGAATTTCACTTCTTTTTGAGCCTATGTTTTTCAAGCACATAAAAAAGTAAACTCTTGTCACACCAAAACTAAAATACCAGTGACTAGTTTATTTTTCCACATTCTGAAACCTTCACTCACATTTCAACTTAGGTTGACAGAATTTTAAAGGGAAGCTAACGACATTTCCATTTTCCATGTCATGGCTGGCTTCTTGACTGGCTGGCAGAGTTCCGATTTTCCTTGTACGTCTGCGTGACAATCACAGCCTCTCAACAGCAGAAGGCCAAAGGGTCAGAATCATAGTCACATCTAAGGACGATGAAGCCTTTGTTCTCTTCCTCTTCTTGGCCAAAGGCTTAAGACACTTTATAAGCTATGACTCCATTAACAGGAATACTTTGGTTTGTCTAATGAAAACGTTAGTGGAAATCACATGACATGGCCCTTCAGGTTCACTTCAGCTAGCCATGTGGACATGGAATAGGGGCTTGTCCAAGCCACTTTGTGAGGAACAGGGTTGGACACAGGTCAGCTGGCCAGTCACGAATCACCGGAGAACACAGCAGTGGCATTGCTCTACCTTTTCTGACTTCTGGATTTCCTTTGGGCTTGTGAAGGCCTATACAGCATCCCTCCAAAGATGCAAGTTTCCCTGGGACCTACAGACATTACCCAATGGCCTGATTCTCAAGTGTCAGGCTGGTAGTAAGTGTTTACTGCTACAGGTCCTTTCCACCATACTAGAACAATTTATGTATGTAAATACATGAGCTCAGAACTTTGCCCTTGCTTCACTTGTGTTCCTGTTAAACTGACGGCATTTGTTTTTGGTAAATGCATCTTTGTAGTCACTAAAAACTCTACACAAAATAATATCGTCTTATACTATTATAGAATAGTACACCCAGAGCCCCAAACTATGTGCTTTATTCTCATGCCCACGGATTAGCATAATTGATACACAGACTTATTTATTATTTATAGATGGAGGCATGGTAAGTGATTTATGTACCAAAATACAGCTAAAGAGAACAGAGAAGTAAAATCATGAAGGACAAAAGCAGAGATACACTGGGTACGTTTGTCCACATCTGTAATCCCAGTACTTAGTGGGCATAGACAGGAGCATTGTGAGCCTGGCTACACAGGAGACCCTGTCTCAATGTCTCCACCCCCCAATTAAAAGTAATATGAGATCAATAACAAATAGAAAAGGAAGCGGAGGACTTAAAGTTAAGTCTACCAAACTTTGACCAATCTGATAGACAGATGGGGGGGGGGAGGGGAAATGAGCCAATAGCAGAACACTTGACAAACTACCTTAAAGTTTTTGTTCACTTACAATGTGCAAAATTTATCTTATCTTCCACAGTAGTAACCAGTTGCATAGCATTCCATTGAAACAAAAACTCCACTTGTGCTAAACCCAGAACATACTTGCAATGCCTAAGGATACACAATACTTCTTAGTTTTGGGTCAGTTTGCACAAATAACTCCGTACATAACTGTAGAATCAATTGTCAATTTTCTGTTTTAATGAGAGACTAACACAGCAGAGAATAAACAGAATGGAAGATGAGAAGCAACTGAAGATCTGATGCATTTAAAAGTAGTGAAATACCTGCCTTACTTGTTTCCTAAATGAAACAACAATGGGAGGGGAAAGGGTCAGGAGATAGGAGCAAGTTCTAAGAGGTTACTAAATTACATGTTCAAATCGAGATAGCTTAAATGCTAGAACTTGTCTCATTACAGAGCATCTAGAGGCAAGGAGAATTTACCAAAGAGGGAAAATAAGCATGCTTATTACTATCCATTTCACGAAGATTTTTGTGGATTTCGTGCTAACAAGGCAAAACAGTACATACAGTCACTTTGAATGAATGTAGCTTGAAAATTCCTATTGGAATTATGATAAAGAAGGCACCCGGGGAGACTATATGAAGATTACACTTGAAACAATTGCTTAGTACCTCAGCTCTGGGCAGCTAAACATAACAACGTAAGTGATATTGATTGGTCTTATGTAAGATCAGCCATCGTTAATTAAGCGGGGCCCCCAAAGCTCCTTCTTTAATTGAGGTCTTGCTCTTGGCCTACGGTCTTCATCTGCAACTGTCTTAAAGTCTTCTTGTAATTATCCACCTTCTCCTGTTACCCCACATCCAATCTTTATGCACAACTGGTCAAGCAGCATCTCATTCCTCCATCATACTGACTAGTGTAAGAAAGGGTATGGAACCCAGGCATAGCAACTGAGAATCTTGCCCTGGGAGTTGTGGGCGGGCTTCGTGAGACACAGATTCTCTTACAGTCTGCTAAGTGAGGAAGATGCAAACCAGGTGTTCAATACAGAGACCCCATATCTGCAATGGCAGCAAAGAAATAAGTAGCCTCAAGAATGAATGTGATAAACTAAACTGCGAGAAGAATAAAAATGAATGGCCCCCATCTCTAGCCTTCTTACTTAAATTAGTGAAGGAATTTGATTTTCTGTTTTCATTAAGATCTCTGTTCGTCCACAAGCTTTGCTTACCATCAAAGGACTTGCATACTATAGTGATCTATGTAACACCCTGGAATCAGTAGCATTTGATTAAGAGGATCTTTCTGATCAATCAGACCTTCCTCATTACTCAGAACTGCCTTACTAGGATATACTACCTCCTAACCCAATTTCGTTTAATTATGGCAATGTACACACGTATTAGTAGCTAGCTTGTGAAAAGTCAACCACAACTGACTGCATAAAATAATTATCTACAAAACTTACCAGAAAATTATTCAGAACATCATAAAGATTATAGTAACTTAATTATAGCAATTTTAAAAGATGCTTTCTTATTCGGGATACTTATATTTTAAAAAACCAAATATTCTGTATAATTTCTAGCTATGTACATAGCCCATAAAAGAAGAGATCTTCCAATGATTTTTGTATTCTTATGTGTTTCTTAGTCTTTAACAACAACAAAAAAAGACAAAGAAAGAAAAACCAGATCATCCCAAGTAGACAAAAAACTAAATAAAATAGTAGACTTTATTCCTATTTCTTCCAGATTTATTCTGCCTCTGATGGAAGTATATAGGATTAATTGAATCTGATGAGTAGCTGAAATATGTTGAGATAGCATGGGGACAACCGAGAAGTGAAGAGCTGGGCCCCTGTTAATCATAACAACCCACTTAAAAGCTGAATGCACTAGCAATCTGCTGTTTCCATATTGATGTCACTTAGCCATTCTGGGTGGAATGTCAGAGAGAATTTTTTTCAATGTAGAATTAAGACAGATGGTAGGGTGGTTGGGCAAAAATAGTCTTGCAGTGTAATGGAAGTCAAAGCAAAGATTTTTGAAAAATATTATTACAATTCCTGACAAACAACTGACACCAAACCAAAAACATCTATCAGTACCATGGCAAGAACGAATGGCACACAAATCTTCTAGGCTGTGGTGCGGCTCCTTATGTTCACTTCTTATCATTGAAGTCAGAACTAGCGGGACTACCCATGTGCCTCCCACACAGGTGCATTCCTAAAGCCACTTCTTAAATCAAATGACATAGTATCATAGTGTTTCAAATGATTTCTTGACATTGAACGGAGATTCTCAGAAAAAAACAATTATAAAGCAAGTGTTGAAATACCATATTACTAACTTAAAATGAGTATATTCAATGATCAAGCATTCACAGAGATGCTTCATGATCAGTAGAAAAGCCCAAATCATGCTATTCTTGAGAGGCAGAAAGAAACCTGATATCATCTACAAATCCCCTTTGGCTTTATTCTACCCACAAAATGGGAAGGAATTAGTTTAAACTACAGTTACCTTTATATAATTACTACACTCAGTATTTTTGGTACATATCTCTCATTCACTGTACTTGTTTTTTTGATCCTGGTGTCAAACTGGTAGAGAAATTAAGGTAATCACTGCTTTTTTTTTTTGCCAGTCCTGGTACTTGGAATCTAACCCAGGGCTTCACATATATGAGGCAAGCACTCTTGCCACAAGGCTATATTCCCAGCCCACTGCTTTTGTTCTTAAAAGAGAGTGTGGAAGTTGAATTGGGGGGTGAAGGATTTCAATGCAATTCTGCCACATATTCTATCTCTCATCTGTAGGCCAATTTTCTTTGCTTTGTAAGCCTTCAGTTCCTCAGTGTAAAACAAGAATCATACAAAAGGGCTAAAGGCGGGATCTGTAAAATGGATATGAAACCAATTTCATAGAAGCTGAGAGTAGAATGGGAGTAACCCGAGGCTGAGGAGGGAGTGGTGGTGAGGGTGGGGGGGCAAAAAGTTGGCCAGTGGGAATTAAGTTGCAGTTAGAGAGGGTCCATATTCTCCGGTGCTATATGACATACTAGGATACCTATAGATAATAACAGATGTTGTATTTCAAAACAAAACCTACCATCAGTGATTTTGAACATGTTCATCAAAAAGAAGAGAACCATTTGAGTAGATAGATGGGACCTAGGACAGTATACACATGCATCAATCAAAGCCTCCCATGGTATCCTACCATGCTGCACAAATTTAATGTATGGATTAATCCTATTTAATAATGGAAAAGGAGGTCAAGTACATAGTTATACAGAAGTATCTGTTTCATCTCCTCCCTTTTCCTTCATCTGTAGCACGAGTATGTACTCTCTTTAAATAAGGAATGGATATGAATAATGTTCAAGTGGAAATTTTGTACCTTCCGTGAGTATATCTTGTTTCCAGCCTGTGAAGACTTATTTTATTTTATTTATTTATTTTTTGCCAGTCCTGGGCCTTGAACTCAGAGCCTGAGCACTGTCCCTGGCTTCTTTTTGCTCAAGGCTAGCACTCTGCCATTTGAGCCACAGTGCCACTTCTGGCTGTTTTCTATATATGTGGTGCTGGGGAATCGAACCCAGGGCTTCATGTATAGGAGTCAAGCACTCTTGTCACTAGGCCATATTCCCAGCCTGAAGACTTATTTTATTCTTCCTTTATAACCACACTATTTATGCCTGTAATGAAGACCAATTCAACCAGAAACTACTGCTGCCACATGCTACAGCCCATTTCTGTGCCTCATCTTTCTTCAGTGTAGAAGGGCCTGAAGAGGCTAGCAAGGTCAACAACTACAGCTGGCACAGGACAAATCTGTTTTTACATCGTGGACCAGTCATCAGAGGGCTTCTGGAGTAGTTCAGGAAACAAAGGAGAAAGTCTCAGAGGAATGTGTCACGCCTCCTTCGATGAGTTCGGCTGAAGCAACTTAATACGGAACACAATGAGATGCGTTCTGAAGCACTGGATTTGCACTAACTGTGATGTTCCCTATAACTGATCCATATTGGAAATTCTTTGCCTTACACAGAGATCTGGTTTTGCCCTCTCTGTCCACACTCAAGCCAGTTGCAAAGGGGGTACACTGATTCTCCCAAAGATATTTTCATCCTGTTTGGTGCACTGGCAAAATACGTTTTGTGGTAGAAAGGGTAGACCTTAGATGTCTCGAGTGATTATCAGCACTTAGGAGGGCAACCTATTTTTTTCACGGATATAAAACCTTGCAAATTTCTGAACACTTAGTAGCCTTCAAATATAGTGTTGGAAGCTGGGCACTGGTGGCTCAGGCCTCTACTTGTAGCTACTTAGCATCTGGGATCTGAGGATTGTGGTTTGAAGCCAGCCTGGGCAGGAAAGTATTCCAGAATAGCAGGAAGTGAAGCTACAGCCCAAGTAGAAGAGAGCTAGCCTTGAGTGAAAGAATTTCAGGGACAAGACAAGCCCCAGGACTAGCATCAAGAAAGAAGGAAAAGGTGTTTGTTGGGTTAGTTGTTGTTCAACAAGTAATTTCCATATCAGAGATTCAAACAGTAAGGCAGCAAATTCCTGTGTGAGGCTGTTATACTGTCGAAAACAATCTGATTTATATGTCACCATGTCCTTCCAGATTCTTTGGATTTGAGAACATACACAAGTAAGTGGAAAGAACTTAAGTGAAATGTGCTGGCAAATACACAGGCAACAGATTTGGTGTTGATGGGCAAATGTGGTCCCATTTTCCCCTTTCATTTGGCTACCTCCTAACTCCCTCCTTTGCCCTGGACACCAGTACATTTGCTTATGCTAAGTTGATATTAAAAATCTGGTTCATCAAAAGAGGAAAATAGAATGATTGTCACAAGGGGAAGGATTCTCAGCACTGAAGACAAGCTGTGCCTTTCCAACTGAAAATGTCAAACACTTATTCATATGGTTCTTACCAGACATGATTTATACGAGCAACTGCCAATCCTTAACCTCCCCCTCATGCGAGTGCAAATGAGAAGCCTGTTCGTTCAGCCATTAATATCACGTTAGTTTTGTTTGATATCCTGAATAGAAAATCATCTTTTCCACTCCAAGTGGGAGGTATTGATTTACCCTGATATTCGCTTTAAAAATCTAAAAAATCTTCTAGTTTCAAAGCATGTTTATTGTTTACCGCTGGTGATTATATATATATATATACACATATATCTATACACACGCATATATGTATATATGTGTGTGTGTGTGTTTTCTTTACAGTTTTCTAGGAGTTTGGCTTAAAAAATAAACATTGATTACAGCCTTACTTGTAATTTGAATTTGTATTTTCACAACCCAGTGAAAATTACACCCTTTACAGTAAAAGAAAAAAGAAACAACTAAAATAAGATAACATTTCATTGGTATCATGTGTTTCTAAGCAGTGTTGTGGCATTTGTATTGAAATCTGTGTATTTTATCACAGACCCATGTTTTAAATTTTACCTTTTTTGCATTTGCTAGATGATATATGGCTTAATGGAAATATTTTTTGTTTTCATTTTGTTATTGATTTTAAGTTACTACATACATTTCACAGTACACATTTTAACCTTCACAATGATGAAAAATATTCTTCTACTCTACAGAGCTTACAAAGTCTATGAACTTTAACAATGAAACCATTTCTTCCATTTTGGGAGATATGTACATCACTTTCCTTTTGTTTAGTAGCATCTGCTCCCGCTTTCTCTCCTTCCCTCCTTCCATCCCCACTCATAAGTTGCTTCGTTCACTTTCATCAGTGCCTGATGTATTTAGCTGTTGGTCCTCTCTGTTTATTATTATTATTATTATTTTCACCCACTTTCCACTCATTCTGTGCCCTCCTCTAGCTTCCCTTGGGTGTACTGGTGTATATGCCATGTATGAGGTAGAGAATATAGAGTCATCTAAAAATAATAGGACATTTTCAGATGAGGACCTTTGTTTTAATGGAAATATTTAAGTAGGGAATGACATGGGAAAATGGCATGTAGAAGACTGGCTTAGATTAAAACAAGCTTTTCAGTAAAAAATTTTTAAAGAGTAGGAAAAAAAATGAGCAATCATACCTCAACTGAATGAGTCACTTATTTCAGAAAGAGAAGGGAGAATCAAAGAGCATGATTTATAGTGCCATGCTCCAATAAATCATAACCAGGAAAAAGAGTTGTAAGGTACAAAACATTTCCTGTGATATGCCTCTTCAAGCACCAGATTGATAAATCTTCAAAAATTAGGCCCTACCCTAAATGTGTATTATAACCGAGAGCTAGCATGAAATCTCTTGACTCTCAGCCCCGCATTGTCAAGTTAACAAAGACAAGAGCACAAGCTGTGCTTTGGTTTTATTTCACACAGCACAAGGAGTAAGAGCTCCAGAAAAAAAATTACAAAGAAACATGCCCCCATTTCCTCATTTCAAAAACATCATAGAAAGATCAGTTGTTCACGAAGCAGGATTTCCACTGTTATTATGGGATTTTACTCACAGTATGCAGTGCTCATATGAGAGAAGATTGGAGGCCGTTTAATGTCTCTGTCTTCATGGGAAAGCTGGGTCACCAGGGACACTTTTCTTCCCAAGACAGATGCTCAGTCAAAGCACCATCAATGAGGCCAGAGCAAGTCAATACCAGGATTGCTTGTGTGACAGCGAATATCCTTCATAGATACACATCCCACTTTTTTTTTTTCCTGAACTTTTTAATTGTTTTCAAACTCTTTTGCTACCTCAATGGGCTTTCTTGGAGAAACTACTGATGAATAGCTCAAGATGGCTTGACACAGAAGAAGAAAGTCATTGCTGGGTTGACCATCAGAAAACCCACCAGTTCGCTAAGCACTGAGATAGCCAAATTTGATTATCTAAAGTTGGAGAATTACACAGGAGGCAGAGCAACATAAAAGACTGGGGAGTTCTATGTAGAGCTTATCTCATGGCTGCTGCCCCATAGAAAAGTACATTATTATTTTAAAAATAACAAGGCAGAGAGGATCTTATCCATTTCTGAAAAAAAATTCCCTTTCCATCCCCCACAATCTATGCTGTGCTCTATTAAAGATGTGGCCATTCTCAGTATTGTCCCTCAGTTAAGATTTTACTGGACTTAGATTGCTCACTATGGATACCCAGGTTCATGAGCTATAGCAAAAGCTGTTAGGACATAATTTCCTGTTGAAAATGTGGCTTCATCTGTAAATTTTAATAAGAAAATAAATTAATATGCCTAATCATGGAAATGCAACCGTTTTATTAAAGCATTTAGAAATTGGTGTTTTTCTAGGGAAAATGTGACCTCAGAATTTAAAACAGGCTTAAAGACTCAGACGAAATGTCATGCATTTGAAACTGTGCTGTTTAATTATATGCTCCTTTCCTTTGAAAGCTTCATGAGTTAGAAATCTTACAGCCATAGGTAACAGGATGGTTTCAGTGGCCTCTACCACAAGTCTATTTGCTGTTAACATTTACCTGGCATATCTGTTTTCAGTCTAAACTTTCAGTGTTTTAAAATTCTGCTTCCTTGCTCCCTAACTCTAGACACATCCTATTCTTCTTATTTAATACCTTTATCATCCATTTGTATTAATGATGATTGGCTCATGATGAATGAAGCACATTGTGTGCCCTCAGCCTAACTACTGAATTCACACACTTTTTCAAAAATAGGATGCCAGTATAACTTCAAAGACGGCAAAGTCCAATCTTGCTCACAGGGACATGGAGTATTTTGTTCACCAGGTCTAATTAAGGAATTACATAGGAGGCAGAGCAGCATAATATAGAGAAGCAAGCATGCTCACCATGCCCACGTATCCAGTCTAGGTTGAATCCATCCATCTGTCCAGCCATAAATTCAATGAACAGACCATTACTAAGTGCCTCTTGTGGTGTTGATGCGCTGTCTATTAATAAAAAGGAACTGCCTTATTGGTAAGAAGTCTGTCTTCACTAACTAGATTGCGTATTTCAAAAGAACAAATACTTTATCTTCTATTTATTTTCCATCCCCTTACTAAGTTCACGCTGAGCTTACTGAGCATACAGTCACAGGCAGATCAGTCCAGAGGACTGGGGATTTGCATTTTTCACAGGTACTCTTGCTGATGAAGATGAAGTCTGATCACACCCAAACAGCCTGATCTGTTAACCAGACACTCAGTGATGCTACATCACAACTTGTCAGAGCAAGCAAGGAAGCTGTAATAGAAAGGCAACAAGGAGGCTATTAATCCACAGTTCAGGTATTGGTTCACAAATTCTTGATGGTGTGATGTGCAAAATAAAACATAATTAAAATGAAAAATAAGCCAGGCATCAGTGGTTCATGCCTGTAATCCTAGCTACTCAGAAGATAGATCTGAGAATCTTGATTCATAATCAGCCAATCTTCTGGCAAAAAGCTAGAGGTAGAGCTGTGGCTTAAGTGGTAGAGCATTAACCTTGAGTATAATAGCTCAGGGGACAGCGCCTAGGCCCTGAGTTCAAGCCCCAGGACCAGAATAAAAAGTAATAAAAATCATAGTTATATCCTATCTAATTTTAGTATAACTCATTTAATCCTACAAATTTGCACCAAAATCCTGATTCTTTCAGCTCATGTCTAGAAGCAGAGTTCTCAAAATAGACAACACTGAGAAAGTGGCAAGATCATAGGAACTGTGCAAATGTTACTCTGTGGCAAGAAAAAAGAATGCACATTAAGATAATTTAAAGATTTTAATAATGCCACATATTGTCAAATGGCAGCCAATTATACACTTTACTGAGAAGACATGTGTCTGGTGGCAGAAAACTGTTTTCCAGACAGAAAATTACTTTTAGAAGTAATAGAATGGATTGCTGCCTCTTGTGGATTTCCATTTTAATCGAAGGGGAAAGTGCTCTGTGGTAATGAAGTACCTTGGCTTAGCAGCATCCTAACAGCCTGGTCTAACGTCCCACAAATATATGCTAGCTGATATCTGGCACTCGTTTAAACACATATCAATTCTGCCCTAGTCTTGTTGCCACAGACTCTGGTTTGGTCCATTTTATGAGAATCTACCATTAACTGGCCTCAGATTGGCCTCTGTGACCTCCTTAGAGAAAAAGAAGAATCTCTTTGTGTGGCTCAGCAAGGATTTGACTTTGATCCCAGGAAGCCATCCTACCTGAATGCCACTTTGTTGCAAATTCTCTTCAAAAAGTGGGACAATGGAGAGGGCAAGGGAAAACTAGTCAGCGAGGGAGATTATGAAATATATACTCCCCCTTCCTGATTTACATTGAATTACCACTTAGCTATAGGACACACATGCACAGCAAAGAAGACGACCTGTGACCCTGAATGGGCCTGGAGTGCTTCGCATTTTAAGTTAAAAATTGTTAGTTCATCCCGAAGATTGTTTTGGACATTAGAGCTTTTGCCTAATATTTTTAAACTGTTCATAAGTAATCAAATGCAATTACTTTACATAGATACCCACATATATCGACTCTAAGAAACCCAGTTCCCTCCCCAAAGGAAACTTTGTTAATTTTTCTTGTATTTCCTTCCATAAGGATGCCTTGAACATATATATATATATACATATATATATATATATATGGTACTGATTTGCTCTTCCAACAAATATGTACCGAGTACTCCATACTGAATATTCCATATGTACTTATTCCATATGCACTAAGTACACAAATATGTGCTGAGTATGCCATGATGTGCTGAATACTCCCTTTGTGTTGAGCACTGAACATGATGTGCACAGATTAGGGAATAAGAGCTGATGTTCTGTGCCTTCATGGGTGGACACTTGAGTATGTGGAGACCAGTAATAATGAAGATGAATAGGCTAATCTTGTCATCTATTAGGAAATAGTTTTTACTCTAGACAACGTTGAAATGGGGAGTGGGGGTTTGGAATTCTTGGGAAGACATAGAATTATGTGGTAAAACCAGCATGTGATTTTGAATAATCATATGAACAAATTGACAATTGATTAAGGTTTGAGGGAAGGAGTTGTGTAAGTATGAAACAAGTGGGAAATGAGGTGAAAGTTCACAGTGGACTGAAATGTGGAAAGGAAGGAAATAGGAAGGCCTCGGAGGGTTCTGAGGAATGGATGACATTTGCAAAGGCACCTGGATGTTTTATTGAGCCTGCTGAGGAGAACACGGAAGTCCTACAGTCAGCGGTGATGAGTTGTGACTCTGGCTTGGATAACAGCATTGATGAGACACGGTCCCATTACAGCTGTACTTTGAAGACAGGAGCAGCAAGAACGAACCAGGGCTTGCACGGCCAGGAAGTCAGGAGTAAGGAGTGATTCTAAGGATTTGAGCTGAAACTGCTGAAAGAATGAAGCTTTCAATACCTGAGAAGGGAGATGGGAAGACTGAAAGAAGAATAGGGGTTTTGAAAGGAGAAATAAGAAGTTTAGACATAATAAGAAGTGCTAGACATCTAAGCTTGAGAAGTCTATAGACAGATACTGAGCTAGAGATGCTAGTATGAAATCGGGGTGTGGATCTGAACTGAAGCTAAAACTTAAGAGTTTCAAAGGCAAGTAGAGGGCATTTGTACACAGAAGCCAGAGTTGATAGAGAGGAGAAGGGGATGAGGATAGAGCCCTGAGATCCTCCAACCGACATTTTGGTTAGGAAGAATAAAGGAGGGAAAAGCAGAGGCTGAGAAGGAGGAGTAACACACAGGAGCAAAGCATCGTGGTGCCCTGGAGATGAACTCTTGTGGGAGAGGGCATAGCAAATGCAACTGAGGCTTCTAAAGATTGATTGAGATCAAATTCAATAGCAGTACTGCTGATTTTAATGGGGAACTCTATTCATGTTGATAGAAGTTTAGTGGGACAAAAATGAACCAAGATATATTGAGGTGTATGAAGCACAACAGAAAAACTCGAAACATAGTGAGCTTCTGAGGGGAGCTTTCTGTAAAAGAGCCAAGAATGATAACTAGGAGGGAACGATATCATTAAGCGACTTTTTATCTTGGGACCATACAGGGGTTGAACTCAGGCCAGGAACTCACTGGGCCAGGAACTCACTCTACCACTTAACCATGACCCAGTCCTGCTTTTTTGTTGAGGAAGGAGCCTCATGAACTTTTCTGGTTGGGTTGGTTTCAAATGATCTTCCAGATCTTTGCCTCCCAAGTGGTTGGGTTTGCAGGTATGAGCCACAAGAATCTGTCAAAGAGATTTGCTTTTATTGAGAAAATCAGAAGCTTGTTTGTATGCTGGTGGTAATGATCCAATAAAAGGAGAAAATGTGTGTTTACATATATTTATTTTGTTGCACATATTATATATAACTACACATTAAATTCAACCTTTTCCCACTTAAGTACAGTAGTTCATCAAATTTTAGTTCTCACTGCCTGCAAGACACACCATTATTATCTTGCTACTAGGAAAAGAAAACATCTCTGACATTTAAAGCATGAAAGGCCATTATTTGAGAGGCATGTCTGATTTCAGACTTGTCATAATTCTTAAAATTTTTTTACAGTGCCTCCTATAAAGAATTAAAAATGATCTGTGTCTTGGAGATAGTTTCTATTCTAATAAAGAGGACAGCATCACTCATGAAAGGCTGCAGCTCATCTACATACTCATTTTAATTCATCGGTGCTATAAAAAATGCTACAGTTAGTATTTTGTATATCCAATCATGTTAGCCTATGTGAGTGACTCTGAGAGAGGTTCTGGGAAGCCTAGCCATGATCACAAGAATCCCAGTGTCTGTGCACAAAGCTTTTATCAGCTCCCAGATGAGTCTAAGGATGGGAGAGGACCTATGCCATACTTGCATATCTTGACCACACCCTCATTGTATCTTTGATAATAGGAAATAGGAAGCAGAATAATGCCCCCCCCAAAGATGCCCACATCTTACCTTGAGAACTTGTGATTTCATTACCGTACACAGTAAAAGGACTTTGTGATTAAGACTTCTATTTAAAAATTATTAGCATAAAATAATTACA
Source organism: Perognathus longimembris pacificus (assembly GCF_023159225.1). NCBI lineage: Eukaryota > Metazoa > Chordata > Mammalia > Rodentia > Heteromyidae > Perognathus > Perognathus longimembris. The sequence goes on from NC_063163.1 coordinate 9,739,256, forward strand.
CCAAGTGGTTTCAGTGTGACATTTACATATATGCATCTAGTTTACTTTGGTCCAATTCATTCTGTCTATATTCTTCTTCTTTCATTTCTTTCTCTCCTTTTCCTTCTTTTAAAATAGCATCTAGTGGATTTCATGATACTGTTTTCACGTATTTAAATGTATAGTATATCCTTCTGCCCAGGCTGGCTTTGAATGGCCATCCTCAGGTCTCAGCCTCCTCAATAGCTAGGATTACAGGCAGGAGCCACGGCTGCTGGCTCCCACTGCATTTTAAATCTCAGAAGACAAGATCTACCTGTTAGAATGGGATCAGTTGTGTCTGTGCTGAACATGGGGCTTAGATGATACGCAAAATAAGCAGCTGAGGCTTCATTCTTAATGCATTCTCCATTTACCACCAGGCAAGGTCTCATGTATACAAATGTATTTGCATGATGGTGGGAGACCACGTGATACTAACTGGGCTATGATTTGCAAGTGAGATTTTGGGATGGAACATTACTGGGAAATACATTTGTAATAGCTTCCTTCTCTTAGCCAGGTACAAGATGCTCCTTATTGATACACATGATTTTTAAGAACTGTTAGTGTGTAATTACAATATTGTAGGTAACAAGTTTATAAATCTTGCCTTTGCATCAATAACAGTTCACATTTTATATATGCAGCATTCCCTGTGATGAACAGGATCCATTCAGACAGCAAATTGGGAAGATGTGTCTATAGGTTGAAATCTTGGAAATGATCCCTTTAGCAAGCTCAGAACAGCCAGTTTGCTCATTTCTGTTTTGATCATGTCCCCAGTGGGGATGGTAATACAGATGAAGACAGGAGCAGCAAGAACAAACCAGGGCTTACACGGCCAGGAAGTCAGGAGTAAGGAGTGATTCTAAGGATTTGAGCTGAAACTGCTGAAAGAATGAAGCTTTCAATACCTGAGAAGGGAGATGGGAATGAACAGGGGCCCGCCCATTACAGGATCACACGTAGGAATGAAAACATTCATTGGAATGATCTTTTCTTGAAAAAAAGAGTGCCTCTTGGGGCACCCTGCTCACACAGCAACATGGCCCCTTAGGAAGTCACATTTCCAGAGTTTGTCCTACTTGCTTAGCTACCCAGGGATGCAGAGGCATATATATATATATATCCCATTGTGTTCTCCCCTCTCCCTTCTCCTATTGTTTCAACCCTCCAAATAGTTTTTTTTTTTATAATCATGCTCTCTTATTATCATTATCATTAGTGATTATTGTTATTAACGGCTATGTATGATATTTGTCTTTGTGAGCCTGGATAATTACATGGTGGATTATACAGTGGCTGCCCGATGCATGGGTCCAGTACTATCACAATCACCTTAACAGTGAAGGAGGAATGGGGATGGGAAAAGACATAAGGGAAACAAGGCAGAGTGATATGGTGGCTACACGGGAAGTTTATGGAGTCATTAGCTAAAAATGAAGGTCACTCGTACCAGGATACATACTGGACAGTTGATGCTCCCTTAGGGATAATGGCATTATTAAACAGCAGACATTTGCATTCTTTCTACTCTGCTGGAAACCATTTGAATAGCAGTGGAGTTATCTAACATTTCAGGAGAACTGGGCTTTGAAGTCATCTCTTTGGTAGAAAGCAGTCTGCATGGATTTTCTATATTCTGTGTTTCCTTTCAAATCCCCTCACATCATCCATTTTCTTTATTGTGTTTATACAGAACTGAGAAAGGAGGCTCCTGGTTAGTTCAATTTCCACTGCATTTGTATTTATTTGACTCTTAAAAAAATAATTTACTTCCTTCCCTTTCCCCTGTTTGTGAACAAATAATTTATCCCTCCCCCACCATTAGCCAGCTTTTGATTTACTTCTCATTAATTCTTTAAGCAAATTTATCTTCTTTTTATAATTGATTTTTTTATTGTCTTTAGTTGTACAGCAAGGTTTCATTTCACCGTTTCAGTTTATGAGTACAATGCATCTTGATCAATGTCACCTCTTTTAGAATTCTTCCTCATTCTTCATTAATTCTGTTTTTATTTTCCAATTAATAAGAATTTGGTTTTATTCTTATTAGTCACTAACTTGCTTTTTGAACTTAGACAACTACATCATTTTTCTTGTTTATTAGCAAACTGTTTTATGCCATTATGTCCTCAAAGAGTTCCAATGTAATATATAGTTTCTGTCTTCTTAGCCTTTCATCTGTCTCTTTGGAATGTTTTAGACTTTGGGTTTTGATTTCCTTATCGTCTAAAAGGTGGTATAAGGGAAATTTTATAAATTTCCCTATGACTGTATTTTCTTTTAAATTTCTGCTATTGAACTTGATCCAAAGATGTTCTGGTGATATTTTGGCTTTTGTGAATATGCTAAGTTATGTAGCAATATGTTCCATTTTTCAGACGATTCTTAAGAACTTGAAGTATTCTCCAAGGCATCATGAATCTCTCGAATATGTTGAATTAAATACACCTTTAAAAATGTTATTTAGAATGTTTAAAAAGGTTATCTAAAAATGAATTATCTTTGGTCCATTTGGCCCATTGATAGCTATAGTAAATTAGCCAACGCCTCTATTTTTGCCTTACATTTTGAACAATTTTTACAACACATCCTGATGCTGAATCATTTAGTGATTAGATGCTGCCATTGTTAGAGCGCTTCATTGCAAACTGTGCTTCATTAATGATATGAATTGTAACCTTCACCTATGTCATTGTTTGGCTGGGATTGTCCTGGATTCAAGTTCATTTCCTACCATATTTTTTGTATGGTTTCTTTGTGTGTGCTTGCATCTGCTTGGTCTACGTCTATTTTGTGGCTTCCCTTCTGTGGTTGCCATATATATATATATATATATATGTATTATCAAACTGAATTACAGAGAGGTTACAGTTTCATAAATTAGGCATTGGATACATTTCTTGTACTGTTTGTTACCTCGTCCCCCCTTCCCCCTCCCCTTTCCCTTCCCCCCCCACCATGAGTTGTTCAGTTCATTTACACCAAACAGTGCAAGTTGCCTAGTTTTATTAGCCTTCCTTCCATACTGTATACACGTGAGCTTTGGTTGTCTGAGAGTCCCTCTTAGGTGATTCTCAGCGGTTTAAGAATATATTGATATATTTATATAAATAGCTCCACCCATTTATATGATGGATATATTTAGTCTTAGCTCCATTTTTACTGATTTCCCCTATTTTTGATTATGCAGTATATAGTAGACCAGAGCACAGTTCAGTGCAGAGAAATTTAAACCAGACAGGCTCACTGGCAGAAATGAAGATCTTGACTCTCTCTACTGTGTGCTCCTCATAGTACACTATTTTTGTGGTCAATATCTCAGTATCCTTTCTGTGTTGGAACAAACTTTCATATTTTATGTCTTACATTCTCAATCACATATGTTGATGCCAACTTTATAATCAATACTTATCATGACTGTAGGTAATATATAGTACCCATGACATGTGTTCATACTGCAAGATGGAAACTTCCCAGATGACCCTAGGCATTTTAGACACTCATAGCTTCCTTCTTCATCTGCTCTCACACCAACCCACCAAAGACATCAGCTTTTCTCAATTTTTTAAAAAATAGAAACAATTAATTTGACCTTACTAGATTTTATGCATTTATTTACTTTCTGATGGATAACTTTTAAAAAACAACCTAGGCCCTTAAAAACAAAGACCTGTGCAGGTAAATAGCACACGAGAATCTAATGGATAATGCACCAATGGAATGGTCTGCTGCCGTGCACAACTGGAAGTCAGATGACTACTTATCTTGTCAGCTTAATATACTACATTCCTAATTTGAATGAATAGAAATGTCAAAATCCTGCATCCAAAATACCCCTGCAGCATAGCAACCTTCAACTTTTGGAGAGAATGCCAGCTTTTATCTGACAAGATGCTTCTTAACTGCTAATGATTAGCACCTTGGCTCTACTTGACTTCTCATCTGAAAAAAAAAAAAGAACCATCAGCAGAAGTTGCACTGGTGTGTGTGAATGAACAGAAACAAATCTCTCTAGACATATCCTGGCAAGACGCAAATGGTGACTGTGCTGTCACTTGATCGTTTAATGTTCATGCTACTTCAGGCATTGCTCATTTTGGCTTTGCATTGGCAAATAATCTTATTAAGAAGAGGGCCATGATAATACTGAGTGATGGAGAGGAAGCATGCCTACCTTAAAATACTTATAATTTATAATCAACCGTGCTTTAACAATATAAAAATGTCATTTGAAATGCTGTGTATATTTAATCTATTTCTCAGGGAGCAATTATATCTATATGAAATTCCAATGATTTGAATGTAATATTTATCAAAGGATTCTCCATTTTAATTTCAGTTCCTTCCACTTTAACAAATAGTTACTTTAATCTATAAGAACTGCATTTCTGAATACTCAATGATTATTAAATACTAGAGTCTAGATAATGAAGGTAGGACAATGTAGGAGCCATAATAAATTCAACATTTCTTTCTGCTAGGTATCTTGGAATGATCTATTTTTTTTTTTTTTTTTTTTTTGGCCAGTCCTGGGCCTTGGACTCAGGGCCTGAGCACTGTCCCTGGCTTCTTCCCGCTCAAGGCTAGCACTCTGCCACTTGAGCCACAGCGCCGCTTCTGGCCGTTTTCTGTATATGTGGTGCTGGGGAATCGAACCTAGGGCCTCGTGTATCCGAGGCAGGCACTCTTGCCACTAGGCTATATCCCCAGCCGGAATGATCTATTTTTAAAACACTGACCTAGGAAGAAAGTCCATGGCCAACACAGGAGAAAAGAATTTCCATACCCTGTGAACTTATGTGTTATCATCTTTGTTTCATTGATGAGGAAATGAATTAGGTAGGGCTATATTTAAAACTAATTGATTATAAAGTTATTACAGAATATATATGGATAGATAGATAGATATCTTGTTTGCTTTCATTAAATTCTATCAGCAACTAGATTAACATCAAATCTAAAGTACAGGATGGCCCACAAAGTATGATGGTTTGACTAAGATTTTCAGCTTCATGATGTATAAGGCAACATGCATTCAGTAGACTACTCAAATTTTCCATTTTAATCTTCTTCTTGATCTTCTGTTATACAGTATGGATGAAGTGTTCTCATAGTCCTGCAAGGTAGCACCAAACCAGAGCTCTTGGTCAACCACTGAAGGTCCACAACTGAAACTGTACAACCCACTGTGTGGCTATGGTAGGAGGCTCAGGGAGGAGGTTAGCTGTATTAGTACACTTTTGATGTAGGATATTTTCTAACAGGTAGGATGTTCTTTAATTCATTGTAAGTTGAGGAGCATCTGTATTCTGAAGGAGTAGAGAAAGTGGCTAGACACTGTTTAAAAAAATTATCCTCAAAAAGCTTTACTTTTTTGCTACTTTGTCTGCAAGGAAAACCAAACATATTTGGAGAAAACTAATGGTGGACAAGGTAGCCTATTTAATTCCAGTAATACTTATCTAGTGCTTAGTATGCACAAGGCACACTGCTAGCCTGGATTATCAATTACAGAATTAATTTTAAATGGCTTGATATTAGAAATATTAGAAGACTTGGAATGTGATTTATTAATTCTAGGAAAACACTAAATAAAGTGCATGTGTAGAGCAATAAGAATGACCCAAAGGGATTCATGGGAATGGATGCCAGTCTTAGTTTGAGTGACAGCTTTGTTAATGATCTGGAAGAAGTTCTACACTAGGAAATTTCCAGATGATTTTAATAGGGAATTTTCAAGCTCACCAGTGAGAATGACAATGATATCAAAAGTGAAGTCTAATATAGTAATAAATAGAGATTAGGCTACAGGAAATATTTAACTGCATCGAATTCCATGTTAAAAAGTGCATTTTACGGGGCTGGGGATATAGCCTAGTGGCAAGAGTGCCTGCCTCGGATACACGAGGCCCTAGGTTCGATTCCCCAGCACCACATAAACAGAAAACGGCCAGAAGCGGCGCTGTGGCTCAAGTGGCAGAGTGCTAGCCTTGAGCGGGAAGAAGCCAGGGACAGTGCTCAGGCCCTGAGTCCAAGGCCCAGGACTGGCCAAAAAAAAAAAAAAAAAGTGCATTTTACATTCAGAACAAATATTTAAAAATAAAAAAATAGATAAAATAAAATAAATGGTGGTTGGATTAAGCACATACCAGAGGTAAGCCATTAAAACAATAAAATTCAAAGAACTGAAGGTGTTGCGTACTACGATGATAAAGAAAAACACTTGTTCTCCAACAATACCTTAGTGTTTTGTGAACGGAAAATGCAGACCATATTTTATAAGCCTCAAACAATAAATGAAAAAGAAGTCAGAACTGAACGTGTTTAGTGAAGAAGTAATCAGAAGGCATCCTGGTTCTTCTCCATCTCCAGTTTTCTTTCATGGGGGTATAGGATGGTCCATGCTTTTCCCCAAAATCCTTTGAAGACAAAGCCTATTTTCATATGCATGGTTAGAAAGAAGTATAGGCATTGATTATTAAGTCAGTAGTGGCTCTTTGATCCCAGAACCTCTGGAAGTTGGACTCAATACCCCAGAGGAGCAATTCCTTCATGATACTCCCAGCTCAACAAGAAACCTTTTCTTTCTAATCTTTCATGCAGAAATACTAATTTTATTCTCCAAGTTCATCTGTGGTTAGGAGGACTTGAGCCTTGTTCCACAAGAGTGCTCTGATCATTTTCATGAGAGGTGATGCACTTGGCAAAACACCTGTTACTCACATAAACAGGAAGATGCACTGTTTGATGCTGAGCAAGCTTGTGGCTCTTTCCCATTCTCTTTCTCCCACGCCAAGGAGGACAGTGACACCCATCACTACTGCCATTCTGTTTCACAGTGTGAAGTTGAATGGTAAAAATACTTCCTTGAATGAGTCCCAGGAGAAAAAAATTCAACTTTTTTAAACATAACCTTTTTAATGGGCTGAAATTGAGATGTCTACTTAAAATCCTGACTGTGGGGGAAGATGTCATAGCCATTGGGCTGCCGGTTAATGCTTTCCAGCATTCAAGCCAGCCAGTCAAACTATGAGACTATTGACAGACACTACGAGGTCAGTGCCCTTATGACTTGAGAAGGATTCTATTATAATAATATTTTATATAGTCTAACAGCTAGAGAATTACTCAAGCAATATGTAGGTGGAATTCTCAGAGGATAATGTCAAATGTTTAAAAGGGAACTGTTTTTACAAGTATTAAGGCATTCCCTGAATTATACTTATTGTCAATTCTAAGGTATCTCGCTGTCTAATTGATATTTGGGGATGTCAAAATAAAGCCACAAGAAGCACTCTACTATAGACTGCTTGGATTCTAGGTGTCACTGGCTCACACCTATAATTCTATCTACGCAGGAATCTGCAATCTGGAATATCACAGTTCAAGGCCAGCCTGAGCAGAAAAGTCTGTGATACTCCATCTCCAAAATAACCACCAAAAAGGAGAACTGGATATGTGATTCAAGTGGTAGAGTTCCAGTCAAGCAAGCAAGCAAGGCAAGTGAGTGTGGAGCCCTAAGATCAACCCTAGTACAGTAATAACAATAGTAATAATTATTAATAATAGGCTCCTGTAGCAATTATTCATTCCTCAAACACTTATTGAGCATCAACTGGAAGTACTATCTCTCCTCACTTATCTTATTTATTTGGCAGTCCTAGGGCTTGAACTCAAGGCCTGAGTATTATCCCTGTCTTCTTTTTGCTCAAGGTTAGCACTGTACCTCTTGAGCCACAGTGCCCACTTCTGGCTTTTTCTGCTTATGTGGTGCTGAGGAATTGAACCCAGGGCTTCATGCATGCTAGGCAAGCACTCTACCACTAAGCCACATTCCTAGCCCCTCTCCTTACTTATCTATCTTGTATTTTTAGTATTTGCATACTTGTTCTTCCTACTGTATTTTATTCAGTTACCCAACAGTATTTATTGAATGGGAACATTTGACCATCATAGTAAATAGGCGTTGTCTTTGCCTTCAAGAAAGTTTACAACCATTGGAAGGACAACCTAGAAAGTAGAAAACGACAACTTGTCTAGCCAGAGTTAGGAGTAGACTTTCGCAGAGTTGTATGAAATATACCAAGGGTTGTCAGATGTGAACATGAGTAGGCAGAGAGATCCCTGTGGGAATAACAGCTGAACTGAAATGTGAAAGATGTGTAGGAATTAGTCAGATGAATAATGCAGATCATGCAGGGAAAGAGGCTGAGAGGTGAAAGAATGTAAATGCTTTCAGAAAAAGAAAGGAGATGATTGATTAGGAATGAGACTGCACGGGAATGAGAAACAACCTAGCCACGAGGTATGTGGTAAAGAAAAAAAGCATAGAGTACCAATGGGATTTTATTTTATATTGACTGTAGCCCTTTTCTGAGAATTTCTTTGAAGGGAGAGGTGGTGTTAAAAATGTACAAGCTGATGGTGACATGATTATGATTCTTGTATGAGTAACACTTAAGCATTGGTGTTGAGAACAGACTATAGGAAGGAAAGGGTCAGAATGACTGTAGCCATCTAAGCAAAAAAATGATGGTAACAGCCCAGGTACCAGTGGCTCACACCTGCAATATTAGCTACTCAGGAGGCTGAGATCTGAGAATCACAGTGCAAAGCCACAATAAGGTCTATGAGGCTCTGATCTCCAATTAACAACCAAAGAGTAAGAAGAAAAAATGTGGCTCAAGTGGTAGAATGCCAGGTTTGAGCTCATGTCCCAGTATAGGCACGCGCGCGCACACACACACACACACACACACACACACACACACACACACACACACACACGATGGTAACATCAGTGTTGATGATAGTGATCATCATAAGAGCTAAATCATATTGGGAATTTCTTATGCTCCAGGTACTAGGAGAGATTTTTCATGCCCTTGATCCTTTTATATTCACAATAAGTCCACAGAACATGGATTATTATCTTCAGCTTATGAAAGGAAACCAAGATATCCATAGAGTCTCCAAATTGCCAAATAGTAGACTCAGTGTTTGAAGGCATGTGTGTCTGACTCCTTTTATTAAGCTCAAATTTGGAAAGTCAGGATTATTATGTGCTTAATAGAGTAGTACAAAAGACAGACAAATTTCTTTTGCTTATAAACTGGTAACATTTTAACCAAATAAGTGAATTGAAAAGGTCAAATAAGAGTTGTTTTTTTATTTTCAAGGTGATATACAGAGGGGTTACAGTTTCATATGTAAGGACGTGAGTACATTTCTTGTCAAGCTTGTTACCTCCTCCCTCATTTTTCTCCCACCTCTCCAATCCCCCTCCCCAGTTGTACAGTTGGTTTACAGCATATTGTCTTGTAAGTATTGCTGTTGCATTGGTTCTCCTTTTTGTGTTTGTCTCACCGATTGGATGGTCCCCTTGAAAACACTAGGTAGTGGAATTTAGGTATTATAAGATTGCAGTAAAAAGGCATGTGAAAATATTAGACAATGTTTCTAATATCACACAGAGTAGCAAATAAAATGTTTTCAATCCAGATCGATTTAGTATCTAGCTGTGAACAGAAAAACAGCCTGGAGCAGCACTGGCTTATGTCTGCCACGTAATAGAAGGGGAGAAGGAAAGGATATCTGTAGACTTCTCACTGCAAAGATGATGGAGATTACAAGATGTTGGAGAAATGATCTTAGAGTACTGCAGGGAAAAAAAAAACTTAGCTACAAAAATAAAAATACCTTTCCAAAATAAAAGTGAGGAAACCGATGGACCCTGTGTTTCTTTGGGTCTGGTTTACTTCACGAAAGGACAAAGGGTGAACCGATGCAGCAGTGATAGTCACAGGGCACTATGCTAGAAATGAACCTTACCACTTGGTGGGGAAGGGGGTCAGGGGGCAGGAAAAGTGGTAGAAAACCAGGGAAGGGGTAACACTGCGTGACTAATTATCTTACGTTACTGTAATTCCTCTGTACATCCCCTTTGCAATAAAATAAAATATTATGAAAAACTAAAAATGAAATAAAAGTGATGGCCAGCCATGCTAAAGGAAGAGTAACTCATAAACAGCAAGACCTCACTGTAAGAAATGTTAAATGAAGAAAGGGGCAAATTGGTCTAGAAATCCATGTGGGTCAGCACATAGGAAATAAGAAATAGATGACATTAATTTCTGTGTAGAAAATTCAATGAATTCTCTAGTTACAGGCACAGTTTAGTTTATTAAGGTTACATGATAAAAGTATTTCAGATTCATTACTATTCATGTATTAGTAACAAACACTATGGATTGACATTAAAAAGAAACTTGCTATATCAAATATGTGAAATAGCCAAAATTCGATCAAGGAAGTGAAGCGTACATACTTGGAAAATCACGAAATGCAAAAAAATAAATAAATAAAATGGAAGTTATACCATGTTTAAGGATAGGAAAGATCCATGGTGTTACACTTTGAAATCTCTAAGTACAGACAGTGTTATTATAATGTTAAATTCACTTGAAAATAGAAAAGCCTTTTACACATTTCATCAAAAAATTCTATAATCATAAAATAGGAACTGAAGGAATTTAAGGTGAGGCCATTAAAAATAACTTGAAGAGGCTATAGGAAATGAAAGGATTAAACAAAAAATGCCATGTAAAATGCTTTATCAACAAGATGGTGTTGGAAGGTGGGAAGAAAGGGCTGCTCAGAAGGTGATGAGGAAGGAGGTGGATACGGAAGGGGAAGGGAAAGAAGGGAGAGGAAGGAAGGGGGGAAGGAAAGAAGAGTAAATACAAGGGTAAAGAAGGGTAAATACAATCATACTATTGTATGCATGTGCGGAATTATCTCATTGAAGCCAATTTGTACAATTGATAGACGCTAGTAGTAAATTAGAAAACACACGCTTGGGAAAAGTTCCTCCTCCTCCTCCTCCTCCCCCTCCCCCTCCCCTTCCCCCTCCCCCTCTCCCTCCTCCTCCTCCTCCTCCTCAGCAAGCAGTGTTGGTGTTTGATCAAAGGACCAGAGCTTTATGCCTATGCTTTTCAGGCCCCATAATACTTGGGCAATAATATGAGCTTTCTTTGTTTAGTTATTTTCAGATAAAATTTACTGTTTTGGCTGGGATCAGCACTAGATCACAATTCTCCCACCTCTAATATTGCTAGGGGGTAGACACAAACCTCTACCATTGCCTAATGGGTTGACATAAGGCCTTGCTTCTTGCCTAGGCTGGTCTCAAACCACAATCCTCCTGATCTCTCCCTCTTGATTAGCTGGAATTTCAATTATGAGACCCACCACACCAGGCTAAACATTTTCATAAGAAAATCATAAATGTGAATGCAAAAAAAATAAAATAAAATCAGGACACATGAGCGGAATGATTAATGACTTTATAAACAAGAAGATAGTGTGTTAAGAATTTTATGAGGTTACCTTTTTCATAAGAAATTCAGTAGCATGTCTATGAAACATTTTTTGACTTATGTTCCTGAAAATCAGGATGTTTAGCATCTATTTTTAAATAGGTTCCAATTCCTTACTAAAATGCGAATTCCCCAGTCCCTAAGAATCAAAATTTGTTCCTAAATCATTTATTAGTAAAACTTGATTCAGATGGAAGTAAGACTGTATTTATTATTTAAACATTTTGTGTCACTATTCATAAATTCCACTGCAGCAAGATTAATGAGATCAACCATAGCGATGTCATGCAGCCTGGGTGCCATGTGATTCAGACAATACGCAAAACATAATCATTAAAAGCCTGAAGCTTTGTCTTAAGAAGCATACTTGGGGCCGGGAATGTGGCTTAGTGCTCACCTAGCATGCATGAAGCCCTGGGTTCAATTCCTCAGCACCACATACACAGAAAAAGACAGAAGTGGACACTGTGGCTCCAGTGGTAGCGTGCTGACCTTGAGCAAAAAGAAGCCAGGGACAGTGCTCAGCCCCTGAGTCCAAGCCCCAGGTCTGGAAAAAAAAAAAAAGGAAGGAAGAAAAGAAAGAAAGGAAAGGAAAGGAAAGGAAAGAGGGGGGAGGGGGGGAGGGAGGAAGAAGGAAGGAAGGAAGGAAGGAAGGAAGGAAGGAAGGAAGGAAGGAAGGAAGGAAGGAAGGAAGGAAGGAAGGAAGGAAGGAAGAAAGGGAGGGAGGGAAGGAAGGAAGGAAGGAAGGAAGGAAGGAAGGAAGGAAGGAAGGAAGGAAGGAAGGAAGGAAGGAAGGGAAGGAAGGAAGGAAGGAAGGAAGGAACAGACCTCTTGGTTCAGAAAGGGCCATATAATCTATAGTCATCTTTCTGTGCTTAAAAATCAACTATGTTCACATCTGTGAACAGGGTATCACAAACTCCTGGCTGGGTTGCCTTATTTGTCTTTTGCTCTGTAAGTCAATACTTAGGCTCTATTTTCTTCCATAGGAGGAATGTCTCTAAATAAACTCTGAATGTAAATTTTTTAGACGTTGTTATTAGATAAATATTGTGATTTATGCAAACATTCTAATTAGCTGATTTCCATTTGGTTGTAAGAAAAATTCCCCTCAGAGACCACTCTTTATACATAGCAAATCCCTGAAGACTCCTGCCTGGAACACCAATCACTCGCTTACCAGAGCAGAGCAGAGATGAGGTCATTAAGTTGATAGAGACATAAAAATGGTGGTGCTTTCTCAAATAACACACCTAAACACCTTCCACTCAGGTGTTGGGTAAACAACTTGGTCTGCTATCACTGAGCAATAATCTTTAGCCTTCTCCTATAAACAACCAGTGTGAGAAGAGTGGGAGACGAATTTTATACTCAGTTGGTTAATTCACAATTCTAAGGTCTCCGTTATCCACACGCCTGGAGTCTTTCTACAAACGTAGGAATTTGCTCTTGGTCTGCATTGAACAGTATCTGATTGAGATCTTCTAAAGATATACAATGAAAGAGAGCAGGAGGCAGTGGTAATGTGAATTGTGCCTTCCACGACAGGCGTAGACACTGGCCAGGAAGGACAGGAAATAGGACTTCCTGAGACAACAGCAAATGTCAAAACCGCAGGGCACAAGCATGTCATCTTAGGAGCCAGAGGTCTACCAAAGCACGATTACAAGTCAGAGAAGAAAACTTTTTATTTTTAAAAAAAAATAATTAATTTCTGTCTGTGTAGGTATTGAGGCTTGAACTTGGGGAATCTTACTTGGCTTTTGCACTCAAGGCTGATGCCCTACCATGTGAGCCACACTACTTCTTCTGGATATTTGCTAGTTAATTGGAGATAAGAGTCTCATAGACTTTGCTGCCTGGCCTGGCTTCAAACGGTGCTCCTTGTACCTCAACCTCCTAAGTAGCTAGAATTATAGATGGAAGCCACTACCACTTAACTCAGTGGAAGAAGAAAAGCTTTACGTGTATTGTGGGTTTTTTTTTTAATGAGTGGAACAAATTTCCCTTCACTGTATGTATTGTGTTCCCTTTAAGGTATAGATAAAAATGGAAGGACAGCAAAACAGCAATCAAGCAGGTTTTCAGAAACCTAGCTGATGATGGTAACCATAGCTAAACCAATAGGCGAGCTCTCTGGAAACTGAGCAATAAGGACAACAGAGGACTGAAAAGCTTGATATGGAAAAGCTTTGGTCCTTCCAGACCTCTGTAAGTCTCCGAAGCAAAGCAAAGATATATCAAACTCCAGCCTGCAGGAGAAAAGGCACACACAAGTCTCTACTTTGCTTCCATTCCTAGTTGTAGTCAAGGTTCAGACCCAGAAAAGGCATCTGGAGGGCTTCGTTTTGGCTCTCTGTATTAGTCATCATTGGCTAACGATCACAGACAAAAGAGAAAGGTGGCTTTGGCTTTGTGGAGCTTATAGTCTGTTTCCATTGGCTAAAAGTAACAATCAAATTCTGTAGAAGACAGAGCATGGCAACTGACAAGTGCTGCCTTAGAACTACATCTACAGCAGATGTCCAGAGGAAATGGGATTACTGGGGACTCACCCTGTGAGTACCAGAAGCTGAGTCACTATTTTTATTACTGCCTTCATTGTAGAGGAAGGAAGGAAGGAAGGATGGAAGGAAGGAAGGAAGGAAGGAAAGAAGGGAGGGAGGGAGGGAGGGAGGGAGGGAGGAAGGGGGAGGGGGAGGGAGGGAGGGAGGAAGGGGGAGGGGGAGGGAGGGAGGAAGGAAGGGGGAGGGAGAGGGAGGGAGGGAGAGGGGGAAGGAGGAGGAAAGGAAGAAAGGAAGGAAGGTGAGAAAGAAGTGAGAAAACAACTATAAGCTCCAAGACACATGCTTCTTCTAATTTGTTAGCTAGACCTTGTCAGTGTAGGTGAGAACATCCCTTTAACCCAGGGGTTCATCAGCAGGTAGGAGGGAAAGATTATCCCCAGAGGATGATGGGTACCTGTGGCATTCAGCTCTCAAGACAGTGATGGGTATACAGGTGTTCTTGCACCTAAAGTCAAAGAATCTCCAGGACTTCTAGGTGGAAGGCAGGCTCACAGTTCTAGGTAACAGCACAGCGTTAAATTATTCAACCACGTTTCCTTTAGGCCTACAAGCAAGAGCATCATAAACTGGTAAAAGACTGATTCACTGAAAAAAAGCTCAGTGCAGATCACATAATGTAAAACAGTAATTATACTGGCAATTACTCATTTTAAAGTCGAAGCAAGCTGGCGTTAATAAACCACAAACCACATATCACCAGCACTCTCCCTTTTATTACAATAAAATAGCACTTTCAAGCTTGTAATTGCTTTATAGGCCTGGAAATAGAATGTTCATGAGATTATTTCCACAGGGTTCAAATATTTATGAAAATCCTAATAATATTAAAAGTCAAAACACAAAAATAACCAAAACAAGCTTGTTTGCTTTTTCTGTCACCTTAAACTAAGAAGAAACATCAGTGTCATTTCTAGCTTTTTCAGGTAGAAGCTTCTTAGCTGTGGTTTTAAAGACAATATTTTATTTAAAACTTTGAACTGAATACATGTTTGTTCTAATCCTAGCACAGAGTACTGAACTCAGGGCCCCACTCTTACATGGCTTCCTTGCCCCTGGCTAGCATTCGAACACTTGAGTCATGCCTCAAGTTCAGTATTTTGCTAGCTTATTGGAGACAGTCTCGGAAGACTTTTCTCCTGGACTGGCTTGGAACTGAGATCTTGCAGATCTCAGCCTCCTATGTAGCTGGGATGACAGTCAGTGAGCCCCTAATCCCCAGCACTACCTGGGTTATTTCTAAATGAACTTGATTCTTTAGAAAGGTGCAGCTTTACTGAAATATTTACTGGCCAGAATTGTTATATTAGGAAAGATGTTATAGGTAGAGAGAATAGTCCAAGAGAAAGACAAAAATCATTGATGAAAAACTAGAAGACATTCACCATAATGGCTAATTCAGGCCTTTTCCAATTATAGTCATTCCTTTCCCTATTCATTTTTTCATTCTCTCATTTAACCCATTTTAATTTTTACCTCCTGTGTCCATCATTTTCTGGGAAGTTATATCACTAATTATTTAATTGTTGTTCAAATTAAATCTTACATTCTCTTCACTACACATGACAGACTATAAAGGGAGATCTTGCTTAAATGTTGAAATTTATAGTCTTTGTTTTATATACTCAATCATGACACAATATGGTAATTCCTCCCTCCCCCCCCAACTGAAATTGGAAATGGCAGAAGTCAGCATCAGCTTTATTTATTTTTGACATTTGTTATTTTGGTGATATCTTGATTGCTGCTAAAAAAGCAGTTGCAGTTGGTATGAGACCCGTCCCAGTCTGCCTTTTAACCTCAGGAAACTATTCAACTAAAAAGCAATGGAGCAAATGTTTTGATCTAAGCGCTGCACTCAAATGATTTAACTTGGCATTTATTTATAGATGTAATAGGTCACCACAAGAGATATATTGATGAGGAAATATTTGCTGCCCTCATGGAATTTAAATCTGGTGAGAGAGATACACATTAAGCAAAAATCAATTGAACAAATCATTATGAAGTACTCATTGTTACAATTGCCAGAGCACTGAGATGCTAGCCCAGACTAGATTGTTCAGGAAATCTTCCTTGCTGGATGATCAGCTTCATAAAGAGGGAAGTTCCAAGGACCCTGGAGTGAGATGAGATCTAGAGCCCTGACACAGTGCAGGTTGATTACTAATATTTCATTTTTTAGGTAGAATGAGTCCAAGAGGGTGATCTCAAACCTGTTAAAATATAAATTATTACACGAGTATACTTGGATACATATTTTCAGCATATAGCCAAATGATGTATGGAAAGGAAATTTGCACAGATGTTTAGAACTGCTAAAACATCTGTGTGGAATCCACACTGCCTCCCCATCAGAGAAGCAGTGAGAGGCACAATGTTCACCACTCCTGGCTTGACACCAGTAAGAAGTTCAAATTCACCACTCTTAGCTAGACACCAGTAAAAATTTGCCCTATTCCCGAGTTTTGACTCCATCTCTGGTGATGTGAAAGCAGTAATTCACATGGGGTTGAGAAATAAAATTGAGCAGGGAAGACACCTTGCACAGTACTTAGTAATAGCCATGTAATATGCCATATTTCCTTTCCCTCATTGTTCTTTACCCTTATGAGGGGCAGAAGTTTGGATCCACTGTAGCAGAGTTCACACAAGAATTGAGTGCTATTCTCTATGTGAATATATATATATGTATATATGTATATACATATACATACACACTGTCCTTGAGTTCTTTTTGCTAAAGGCGAGCACTCTACCACTTGAGCCACAGCACCATTTCTGGATTTTTCTGTGTATGTGGTACTATGGAATCAAATCCAGGGCATCATACATGCTAGGCAAGCTCTCTACCACTAGGCCAAACACCTTGCTCTGGGATACTTTTAATGTTTCCCAGAACTTGCTCCTTCTGAGGACATAATCCACCAGTTTTAGAAGAATCAATGTGCTACCTATTTGCCTACCTAATCACAAATCCATTGGAAGACAGTGGAGGAAATTCACTTCATTCTAGTTGATAGCAAGATCATAGGACCTACTTCCAATACCAGTAAACACGGTTTCCAACATACTCAGATAAGATTACAGAGATAGTGTAGGTACAACCACAGAAAGGTGATACAAGAACATCATCAATAATAGAAGCTACAGATACACATAGGACGTTGAAAGTAGTTACAACTGTGATATAACAATTGTTTCCATAACATGGAGTTCATTTCACTTAGCATCATCTTATGTGTTCATAAGGGTATAGCTATTGGGCCTTGTGATGCTCTGGAAGTAGGAAATTCAAAGGGAATACCAAATTTGAGAGACACAGGGTAAAAAAAGAGAAACAACTACAAAAGCAATACTTGCAAAACTGTTTGGTGTAAGTGAACTGAACACCTGGGGGGGGGGGAAGGGAAAGGGGGGGGGGGAGGAAGGGGGGTATGAGGGACAAGGTAACAAACAGTACAAGAAATGTATCCAATGCCTAACGTATGAAACTGTAACCTCTCTGTACATCAGTTTGATAATAAAAATTTGAATAATAAAAAAAAAGATCATAGGACCTGCCCACTCCTACTCTGTAAAACCATGCTTGCTTTCTCTTCCTTGACCACACCTTTGTCAGATGTATGGGCTCAAAAAGTAACCACTGTGCGCTGCTCCTGAATTCCTCCTGAGTGTCCCCTGCCATCCCATACACAAAGGGTCAGGTGATCTTGTGCTGGTTGGTTCTGCAGAATTTCCCTTCGGGCTTCATACCTGACATTTCTCATTCACTGCTAGACCAGGATATCCTTTCCCCTAGCAGAAGAAGGCAATGCCAGGCATTCTTCCTTTGCATTCTAGGTGGAGTTCCCAATCTGCTTGCTCAACACTTAAATTTGGGGCACATTCCTTTACTAATGGAAGAGCCAAGGTAATTCACTATTATTACTCCAGTTTTTCTTTTCCTTCTCACTTTTTATTGTATGTTTTAAAGTCTAAAAAATAATTTCATCCTTTCTAGAATAAGAATGGAGATTAAATAGCTAGCAGTAGGTGTATATTTAGAGATAATAGCTAGCTAGCTAGATGCAGATAGCAAAATAGGTAGATAGATAGATAGGTAAGAGAGGTGATTATTGCAAACAGAATTCTAAAATCTCCTCTCTCCTAATACTTCCCTACTCTTGTTATTCAATCAATTAAACATTTCTTATTCTTTTCAACTCTTAAGTGGAAAGTAAGATATTATGGGACACTTGAAAATATCAGAGGAAATTAGTACTGTTGGGTAATTCATGATATAAGTAAAAATTTCCAAGGAAAACAAAGATATGAGAAATGGAATAAAACCAAGATGGCTGTTTTAAACCACATAAACAATCACAGTACTATAAATATTCCTTATTGATTTTGATCTCTTAAGTTACTCAGACACAAAATAAATACAAAATAATTCATTATGGTTATGGAACAGGATGTACCTACTATCCATCTGAATAATGTAAAAGCATATTTCTGTGGAAGAAAAAGGAAGGAGTAAACTTGTTCCTTCTTAGAAAGCAGAGAAGCAATAAAATGTTATCTATAAGTGATGGATGAGGAAATTAAGATTTTGGTACTATCTGTTTCCTAATACTCAATATGAACCAATGAATGAAATAAATATCTGAATATTACTGTATTCAAAACTTGCTGCAGGAAGGTAAAAAGTGGTATAAATGAGCCCAATGGATCAACTTTCATCATAAAACCAGGCAATGATTCAATTACATGAGTATTCAGATTATCTAGAGAGACAGCTAATGGAAATTAACAGTGGAATGGGAACAAGGAAGGAAAAGGAGTTTGGGAGGGAACCATGGTGGTTTTTAAATCAGAACCCCTTCAAAAATTCTAGATAATAACACCATCAAAATACTGAATGACATTCACATTTAACACACTTAGTATTTTCCATCATTTACACCAATTTTTAAAAACTAAAAATGGTTTTCTTTACTTTTTTTTTATTCTTAGAAACAGTAAAATGCTCATGTGTTTCTAGAATCTTATCTACAAACTACTACTCCCTTGGGTAGCCACCAGCTGTGAGGCCAATGGCTCCTTCCCTAGGACGGGAGTTTTTCACCTAATAGATATAAATCCATAGAACACAGGGCGTTTCTTTGTAAATTTTAATTGACTGATTTGATCACTTTGTTATTCAGCACTCTTTCATTAAGATTTACCCATAGGTTTGGAGACGTTGGCAGTAAACAGAGGAAACCAACAGAGCTTTCTCCAAAGAAGCAGAGCTTTAGGGTTCCATTAAGCTATGGTTCCTTCAGAGAGAATGACACTGCCTAATTTTAAGAGAATAGAAAGACTTGGAAAAATTATATTAAGCAAAATAATCCTGATCCAAAGAAACATAGGTTGCATAGTTTCCCTAATTTGTAATAACTAGAATATGTCTAGGATATTCTTAGGAGAGGATCAAAATGGCTCAATAGCTATATGCATATGGCCATATAAAACAGTGCTAATCAAAATGAAGTCTAAGAAATGGAAACAAGACTTGTTTTTATTGTATGGTTTGCAGTTATTTCTTTTTCCCCCTTTGATTTATTCCCTGATGTCCCTGGTTTTTATTTATGTAACCCTTGTCTTGTATATAAGTTTATGTGGTTTGGAGAAATAAAGAGGAATCACAGAAACAGTGGGACAGAGAGTGAACCACTATAGCACTGATACTCACTAGACACTATGTTGGAATGAAATTTACAACTTGGGGGAAATGGGGGTCAGTGGGGGGAAAAGAGGGAGAAAATGAAGGAGGGAGTAACACTATTCAAAAAGAAATGTACTCATTACCTGACTTATGTAACTGTAACCTCTCCATACATCACCTTTACAATAAAATTTAAATAAAAATAAAAGATTTATCCATATGTATGTGTGTATATATTTCATTCTGCACTTTTGTTTACTTTTTCTATTTGGTGAAGCATCTTGTGACTCTTGTTTTTTGTTGTAATTGTCCATTAATGGATAATTTCCAAATCTTCACAAAACAGTCATGAATATCCTTAAACATCTGTACAAATGTTGTTCCATGCTATGCTCAATGCACAGGATGACTAGAGAACAGAGAGCAGATATCTTCAACTGTACTACAGTCTATCAAACAAATCCTTAGAATCTGGTATGGATTAAATATCCAACTAACCGTTCTGGCTTAGTGGCTTCCCAATCTAATGCTGGGCATTCCCTAATTTTTAAGTTTGCACACTGATAAGATAGAACTGTTTTGCTTTTATTTGATCATTAGGAAGATAGAAAATCTTTTTGTGTGCTTTTCAGACATTTAGATTTTCTCTTGTGGCCACCCTACTATAATCTGTTGTTTGCTTTTCTTTAATTGAATTATGTAGAAGTTATATGTACAATTCCAATAATTTGTTGTGATGTGAATGACAAATATTGCTTTCTAGATTATCGTCCTACTTTATATGTAATGATGTTTTATATGAATGTTTTACATTTAAAATGTTATACTCAAGGACAGCATTTAATTCTGCAGCCCACAAAGAAGGATAGTGTAAGTTAAGGTCTAGTTTTTATTGTTGTGGGGAAGCAATTACACAGTATAATTCATTGGCCAGTCACTTTTTCCCTACAGGTTTATGGGTGACCCTTCTCAGATCAAATTCCTGTAAATGTGAAAGAAAGAGGTCACTAGGCTCCTTGTTGTAGTCCAATGATTATATACTGCTCCACCCTCAGATCTCCTAAAATATTCATTTTAACAATACATGTATACTAACCTCAGAAGATAAATATAAGTAAAATTAGAAAACTGAATCACTTTTTCATTCATTCTAATGGTAGAGAAGTTTTCATTTTCTTTCTGAGGTTCTTTTTTTTTTGCAAGTACTTTCAGGAAAGCTATGGCTGGCTGCCTCTACCGAAGCACCACTCAAGGCAAATTACTTTCACAAATAGTCACAGAATTGTTGAATTCATGTCTCAGAAAATATATTTTATTTAAAACATTGGGTAAATTACTCCATAGCATGATCTCCCTTGCCATAAAAGAAAATTCATATAAGGGAGGTGTTCTGGATCTATTCTGGGAGAAAAGTTAAAAATGAGCTTTAATGTATCTTTTGGAGACATTAAGCCTTGCTAGGTAAATAATGTGTGACTTAAAACATCCCTGAATCTATATTTACAGTCATATGATAAACGGTAATGGCTCCAAAGAGAAATGTTAAGATCTAATGGACATTTAAAACAGCCCTTCAATATGTATTTATGCATGGGATCCAAAGAGACTCAAAAGCAGTTTAGTTCTGTTTGATCAGTGGCAATCAATGTCTTTGAAAGATGTAGAATATTTAGGGTCCATATAACAAGCAGTCCTATGTGCTTATGGTAATAAATGCCTCTTGGTAGCTTGGGACATATTTAGAATTTTGAAAATCTTCCATTAAAATCACATCAAAACAAAGCACAGAAAAAGACCAAGAAAATATAGCACAGAAAAAGATGACATTTCACAACAGTTAAGTTTTGGTACCAAACAAGTAAAGCTGGAGCATCCTTTTATATCCTCAAATGGATTTTTATTTTATGTTACTCAGTAGGAGTCATTTTGAAGACAATTTCTTCAGAAAATAAGCTTTGAAGATTTACTGTTTTTAAAAATCCTATGTGATTCACTTTGGACAGAACTTGGTTTCTATTCCTGTCCTTTTATTCTCCTTAGAATCACTTACATTTCTATTGTGTTCCTTGAATGAAAGAACTCATCACACCTACAGAGGCCTTTAGCTGCCCTAAACATGTGGGGAGGGAGCCATGGAACCAAAAAGCACACTGGATTCTTGGAAAGCCTCTATTGGCTGGAGTGCCAGGAACCTGTGCACATTGGGAAGCCATCCAATGGCTATCAAAATGAAACGAAGTCCCCTTGATTGCTTTGGATGTGAAGCCAACTCTTCCTGCTCGGAAAAATTACTGTTTGACATGCTAAAGCATTAAGGTGTGCAGTCCTAGAGGCAAGTTACTGGTATTACCATGTGGGAACACAATGTCACCCCTAAACCCATACCCTGTAAGAACAGAGACTTCATGCTTCTGTCTAGGTGAATCTTCTATCTCCGTGAGTTCAGCAGAGGGAATTGCAATAAAACAAAGCAGTATCACTGTGAAACTCAAAATTCCATAGCTCCAAATCATTTTGTGAGGTCCCATATGTCCATTCCCTCTTTTACTAGTGCTGTGAATTCTTACAAGTGTTTTACATAGAGTAGTGTCCACAGAGATACTCATGTCAGGAAAGGTGACTGTACCACTTGCATCAGTGCTCATGTTCTAAAACTCTGTTTAATTCTCTCAGCATTCACCTTAGTTCAATATGGAAATTTTCTATGAATCTAGGCAACACTTTACACAATCATCTGCCCTAATGGGTAACTGAATTAATAAAATCAAGACTGTTTCATGCAAGAGAAAAGAAATAAAATCAGAGACCACTTTTAACTTAAGTTTACTATTGTACAAATATAATGTATTAGCATAAGTGATAAGTTCTGGAGTACAACATATGTATTTTATATGCTACTGGGAAAGAAAACCATAATTCGAGTGATTAACTTCAAAGAAAGAGTACTGACTAATCTGTTAAATCTTTTGTAATCATATTAAATGCCATTCCTTATATAGACCAGATATTAGAAAATAAGTCAGGGGGACATAAATATGTAGGGATATAAATAAATATGTAGGGACATAAATAAATATGGACCCATAGAGAATAATCCAGAAAGCAAGTGATGCCAAATATAGTGAGACTGAAATAGTAATAAAAATATCTTCAAGAAGAAAAGCCCAGGACCCATTGGATTCACTACCTCATTTAATCAGAGCTTCAAAGAAGGGCAAATACCACTATGCCTCAAAATTCTCCCATGAAACTGCAAGACCCAAACCAGGAAGCCAGTACATTACAAAATGGAGAGGGCACACCCAAAATAGAACTGTAGACCACCTCTTTGGTGATCATAGATACAAAATTTATCAATAAAATACTTGTTAACTAAATTAAAAATGAATTAAAAACATAACGAACCATGATCAAGTTGGTTTAATTTCAAATATGCAACGCTAGTTGAACATACATAAATCAATAAATGTAATAAAGCACATAAACATGAAAAAGGACAGGAATCATAGAATCATCTCAACCAATGTGGAAAGGGCCTTTAGTAAAATCTGACATTTGCTTAGGATAAAAGCTGGGAAGAAAGTAGGAATAAAATAAATTTACCTCTACGTTAAAAAAGCTATATATGACAAATGTATTGGGAAAATAGTTAAACCACTTCCAGTTCTATCCACTGTAGCCTCAAAAGGTAAATACTTAGAATTAATCTAAGAAGTGAAGAAACTCTTCAATAAAAATGATAAAACCTTGATGAAATAAATTGAAGACACCATGAAGTAAAATAGCCTCCTATATATACTATAAAGTGGCCATCCTGCCATAGGCAAGCTACAAATTCAGTGCAATGGTTATCAAAATCCCATTCTTCACACAGAGAGAGAATCAAATCTAAAATGCATATGGAAGCACAAAGGCTCCTAATAGCCAAAGGAACCTTGAGGGGAAAAAATGATTCAAATTATACTACAGAGGCAAAGTAAGAAATAAAAGCATAGTACTGTCCCTGAACAAACCCAAAGACTAACAGAACAGATTAAAATATTCAGAAATGAATCTGTATGCCTACAGCCATCTGATTGCTGACAAAGGAGTCCAAAATATACATTGGAGAAAAGATAGCTTCTTTAATAAATGGTGCTGGGAAAATTAGGTATGCACATACAGAAGACTAAAATTGGACACCTCACATTATATTAAGTTTTTTTTAGTTTTCAAATATCATCTTGAAGTACTTGTACAAAGGAGTTGTCATTTAACAAAGCAGTTTATGAAAACAATGCAACTTGATCAATGTCACCCTTTCAACATTCTCATCATAAAAGGCCCTGCATCACAAAAGCACTCTTTAGCAGAAAAAGTGGTGCTGGAGATATAATAATACCAAACTTCAAACACTACTACAGAGTTACAGTAATGAATAGATCTGGTACTGGCACAAAAACAGGTCTGAGGATCAATGGAACAGAACAGAAGATTCAGAAACAAGCCCACAAATCCACAGCCTGCTAATAGTTGATAAGGGAACCAAAAAGATAGACTAGAAGAAGACAGCTTCTGCAATAAATGGTGTTGGAAAAACTGGATCTCCATATGGAGAAAACTTATACTGGACCCTTATCTATCACCTTGCACCAGCATCAATTCAAAACGGATCAAAGACCTCAATGTAAGGCCTGAAACTATTAAATTATTATGACCTCTTGGCACAGGAAAGAACTTTCTGAGTAAAGATCTAGAAGCACAACAAATCAAAGAAACACTTGATAAATGGGACTGCATCAAATATTTTACTGATATTAATTCACAATGTATAAAGGAACTCAGCAAACAGGAATAAAAGTTGGCAAAAGGGATAGCACCTAATTGCAAAGAAAGAGTAGTGACTCATCTATTAAATCTTTTGTAATCATATTCAATGTCATTCCTTATATAGACAAGATATTAGAAAATAGTTTGGGTAGATTATATATTCACAATGTAGGGACATAAATAAATAGGGACCCATAAAGAATAATCCAGAAAGCAAGTGCACAGAGAAGGACATAGTCATTAGGATACAATAAAGCTTACAGAATGGAAGAAAATTGAAAATTCTAATAGCACATAGGTGCTAAAAATCTAAACTAAGAATCGATATTCAACTAATAAATGGGCAAATGAACTAAACAGATACATCTTGAAAGAAGAAGTTCAAGTGGCAATAAACACTTGAAGAAATGTCCAATATCCCTCTAAAGGAAACACAAATCAAAACAAGATTGAGATTCCAATTAGAAGGGCCACCATTAAGAACACAGTCAACAACAAATGTTGAGGATATGGGAAAAAGGAACCCTTATACAGTGTAAAAGGAATTCTGTACATAATCATACTTGGTGGGATTGTAAACTAGTGCAACTACTATAGAAATCAGCTCGAAGTTTCCTAAAAAAAAAAAAAAAAAAAAAAAACAACCTAAAAATAGACCTACTCTATTATCCAATGATACCACCACTGGGCATTTGTCTTAAAGATTATAGGACAGAATACGATAAAAACACATGTTCATCCATATTTATCGCACCACTATCCGCATTTGCCATACCATGAGAACTGTCTACATACCTTACAACTGATGAATGAGAAAATTACATCTCCAATCCACATTCTCCCAATGCGCGTGCACACACACACACACTCACACACACACACACACACACGAATATTATTCAGCCAAACATAAAGAACAATGAAGTAATCATTTATAGTGCAATGGATAACCCTGGAAAATATATTAATCAAGGTAGGCGCACTTCAGAAGGACAAAAATCACATTTCATTCTAATGTGTGAATGCTAGGCCAAAAAGATGAACATGTATACACATACAGTACCTCTTTCTTTCTCTCTGCATACACACATACACACAACACATACACACACACAACACATACACACATATGCACATACACATACAACTTGGCCAAAATTCAGTGTATGCATTATGAGATAGCTCGGTAAAAAATCCCTCTACAAATGAATATTAGGTAGCTGAAATAAGTCATGTCATATGGCTCTAGATGGTAGAGGTCTCGCTTTGAGTCTTGTTTGGAAAGGAAAGAGGGAACCACGGAGGGAGTGACTCCCATCAAAGTGCATTGTCTGTGACATGTGAAAAGCAACCCTGCTTGTACAATTAATTGATACTAATACAATGAAGAAGAATCTAGAGAGAATGTGACACCAGATATAAAGGGAAACACCTGGACAGCCTGGAATGAGGCAGTTGGGGCATCAATAGAAAGAATGTGGGAAGTCAGTCCCTGAAAAAGTTCTGTGGATAGGCAAGTGCTTAATTGCTGCTTCGGATGGTGACTTTAAAAAGTGACATCCTTACAAGTGAGGAGAAAAGGCCCATGTATGCACAATGGAAACCAACACGCTCCTAGAAGAATAAGAAGTGTAAAAAGCCACGGGGAATGAGGAGACGGGGACTGTGTTGTCATAACTGCTCATATTCGACTTTCTCACACTGAATTACGAAATAAATTTATATATTTCCCACATAAAATGCTTCATGCAGATGTTAAAATTTTATTTATTTCTTCTTACTTTTTTTATTACCACACTATTGCTTTCTTACTAAATTATGCATGAATTTAGGAGGTTATGCATTATGCATCATTAGAGCGTGGAGTTTATTTTCACTGCATAATTATGACTTCTTCACCTTATGACTGGCCAGGATCTGAGAAACTAGAGGCTGAACAGGTTAGCGGTCATAGGTGGAGATGTGGTTAATCAGGCGGGAGATAGATCAAGCTGGGGTTACTGACCAGTGCATGTAAAGTGCTGAGAAAGATGTGAGCACTGAGCAAGGGACACAAGTTACCCACTTAAACTCTGGACCAGGCAAGTTACACATAAAACAAACTTAGAGGTAATTCAGATTTGGGATAGGAGAAGGTTTTTGTTGTTGTTGGTGGTGGTAATACCAACTCAACACTACATTTGTCCCCAAGGGCAGCATAATCACTGGTCAACTAATACGTTCTTTTAACTCTACTCTGTGTCCATGTGTTCCTCTCTGGTGACACAGCTCACATCAATACAAGTATGCACAAGGTCTAATCATCTCCCAAAGAACCACTGCTAATACTATTATACTGGAGAGTGAAGTGTCAAATGAATGACTTTGGGGGCCACATGCACTAGTTTATACCACTTGCCATTGGGGAAGTCTCCACCCCTGATCCTCATCCGTGGCCTTGTCTCACATCCTCTCCGTGACTTGCATTCCAGGTGTGTGGAAGACAACAATTCCAACCACACTTGGTGTGGTCTGATGAGGATTGGGTCCTTTGTCACTGGGCTACTCTTCCTCCATGGACTCCCCCTGGCCCCCCTGCCCCCAGACTCTATTTCCATGTAGTGAATCAGCCTTTAGGATATGTGTGAGAGCTGCTCAGGTGAATCAAAGCCCAGCACATCTATCTTCATCTATCTATCTATCTATCTATCTATCTATCTATCTATCTATCTATCTATCTAATGAGGAGGGTACTGGCTCTTTGAGGAGGTAGAAAAAAGAGGATTGTAATGTTGGCAATGAGAAAAAGTGAAGGATGTGCAGGCAAATTGAATAATATTGATTTCAAGCATCAATATTTTTCTGACCTTCATCGGAGACAATCAGCCTGACAGAGGTCAGAGAATGAGACTTGAGGCATTCCCAAGTTGGACTACCTATGCTTTGGAGTGTCAGAATACAAATACTGAATTTTTCATTACATGTTATACATATAGGACCCGAATTTCCAGGGTATTATGTTTTTCAGAAAATGAATCCAAAAGCAATAGTGGTACTAAGATAATCGTGTGTGTGTATATGTGTGTGTGTGTGTGTGTACACGAGAGAGAAAGAGAAAGAGAGAGAGAGAGAGAGAGAGAGAGAGAGCTGGCTTCAAAGTGTAATGTTTTTTGATTTCCCACAAATATACTGTGCAGTTGTGAGTATATAAGCAGGAATCCCAGACTGATTTCTGGCTGATTTCTGCTCATTGTTTTCTTGAACTCATGACACCAACACTTAGTGCTTTTTTACAGGATGGCTGAAAGGTTCACAAATCCAATATCCCCAGGAGTTATTTCATTAGACTCCCCAACTTTCAATCCTATCTGGAATGCTCTCATTCCTTTGCAGCTCCTATTGACTGGCTCTGATTATGCCATCAGCAACCCTCGCCAACTCCAGTTCCTCATTCAGATCATTAGTGGTCGATAGAGGGCCTGAGATGGTTCACTATTAACTGTTCATTCAAAGGGCTGACATTGAATACATTTCCTTTCTCTCACTGAGCACTTAGCTTGGCTTTCCTTGGGAAAAGGAAGAGGGGAGTCAAATAAACAACAAGTCTTGCTTCCCTTCTCATTCCATGCAACAAGTACATGAGCACTGGTATAGTCACAGCATAGTATGTGAGCTGAGGAGAAAATATCTACCTTATGCCTGTGCTTCCATTGCTCCTTAGTGTCTGTCCTTGGGCTCAGCTCTGGCTGTAAGTATCATAGAGCATGCAGAGGGCTTAAAATGTGGGTCTATGAGCCTTAAGTGCACAGATACTGACATAGTAGGTCTGGGGGGTAAAGCCTAGAAAGATAGGAAGTAGGTTAGGTGGAGACAGACAGACAGACAGATAGATATTGTCTATCTCAGACTAGTATCTAACTCAAGGCCTGAGTACTCTCCCTGAACTTTTTGCTCAAGGCTAGCATTCTACCACTTGAGCCACAGCTCTGTCTCCAGCATCCAGCATGTTTTGGGGGGTTTGGCGGTTAATTGGAGATAAGAACCTCATGGGCTTTTCTACCCTGGCTGGCTTCGAACCATGGTCCTCAGATCTCAGTCTCCTGAGTGGCTAGGATTGCAAGTGTGAGCCAGTGGTGCTCAGTTTAAACTATCTTTCTTTTTAAATACTCTTTGGGGAAAAAGCATTTGATGGTCAAGCAGACTGTTGCTCAGGGGATGTCTAGATACAATGGATTTGGGGAATAGTGGTCAATTTTAAGCTTTTTGTCCCAAGAAAGTAGTCATACTTCTAAACTCACAGGTACTCTTTCAGCAAAACAGAAGTCTTGTAGTGAATGGCTGCTCTGTCCGGCTTCCTGGGACATTAGCACCACCCAACCTAACTCATCATCTACCCTTCTCAGTCTACCTGATGCTTGCATCCTTCCAATTGCATGGGCTTTTTCTTTATTGTTACATTTTCAGTGATACTTTCGCTTCCATTTTTTTTGGTGGTTGTTGTTTTGTTTTTGTCTGTAGACCCAGGCTACGAATGGTTCTGTCCACATTTCAGCCGACACAGACCCTAAATACAATGGACAAGAAACTGCCTGCTTATTTCCTGGGATATGACCCTGGGTAAGCAGAAACCCAATTCTTTCCTCCTGCTCTTTGGAGAGAGTCCTGTTCAAGGAAACCAAGAAGAAAAAGTCATGTTTTTCTAACTTACAAAGAGTAAACATGAGAACTTCAGATTAGGTTTTGTGGTGAGTTTGGTGAGGAAGGACTCAAGGGATTATCCTCACCCTTCCCCACCCCCACCCCCCAGCCCTACCGAAATTGACGTGGGCTCCACTAATTCTGATCATAAAAATGGAGAATATTCAGATAGGTAACAGGAAATCATGATGACCTGCAAGGAGAGTTTGTCTCTGTCACCTCCTAGGTGAAATAAGCAAGGCTTTAAGTGATGGAGCTTGCAGAGATTCAAAAAGCCAATGGACCTGTGTGGCAGAAGGAGCAGCAGGAAGGAGTCCTGATCCATTGGGACCAATTACATACTGGGCTTTTCCTCCTGGCCAAGGGGATGCTCCGGAGCTGGGGGGCGGGGCTCCTTTTGTTAAGGAAGACACACCAGCAGCTCTGGAGAATGGCGGCATGAAGAGTTAGTTCCCTGAGTCTGTCGTCAGATGCCCTTTGCCTTCATGTGTCACCGTGGAAGGTCGATCTGCGTCTCAGTGCAAGGGAGAAAGAGAATCACTGAGAGGCTGGGGTGGCCCCAGAGTCCTAGCACCTTTATTCAGACCCCGTATTTCCTTGCTGACTTCCAACAATCCCAGGCAGAAAACTAAGCTAAAATGCACAATGTCCTCACATGACATGGTGCGGCTCAACTGTAAGACTCAAAAATCTCATTGGCAGGGCAGTTAACCTGACACACTCCTAAAAGACGTTCTTACGTCTGTCCCTGGGCAATTTAAAATGTCCTAAAAGGCTGAGGAAGAAGGAGGGACAAAAATAAGCAGAGTGTAGAGAATTTCTAAGGCAGTGGAATGGGTTCTCCTGTGTTATTCTAATCACAGATGCTTGTCATTATACATTTGTGCAAACCTGAAACTGTGGGTGCTGATGTGGCCATGTACCACTCTATGTGCATAGGCAGGTTAGTGATGAAAGGGGAAAGGTACATGAAAGGGGAAAGGTGTTTGGAGCTGACTTGCTTGAGGAGTCCTGTGTGTTAACCACATGACATATCCAACAGACGTGGGGAGCCACACGACTTCTAAGAAGGGATTCACCCCGGAAACGGGGCAGGGACAGATTTAGAATGCAGATTTCCAGTTCCATCTGATCTGTTTAAAGTAGACCAGGGAAAGGGGTCACAATCTGCAGATCTGTGGCCTGTTGAATTCTATTTGTGCTGGATCTGTTTATAGACATGTCTAAGTATTTGTGGGTTGAGTAGCATGAGCTTCTCTGAGACCTCTTTGAGGGCAAACATGAATGCCAACATATTGAAACCAGGATCTTTTTAGAAAAAAAAAATACCTTAGCATTCTTCCTAAAGTGGCTCACCAGTGACGTAAGCATTCCTAACAAACAGAACTGAATACAACCTTTATCCGCTAAGTAGAGATAACCTTGATGCCTGGGAATATATTGTACTGTTTGGTTATCTCAACTTTAGACACATGAAAATATTGGCAACAACTTTAAGCTGAACAAAAAGCAAGTGCTCCCTCCATGCTAACTGCCACCAATGAGAACACAACATTATGTTTATTCTTCACAAGGAAATTACAGTTTTGTTCCTCTTCTTCCAACCCGAACCAATTCAGATAAGCATTTGGCTTCTCAGGCTAACACAAACACATCTCCGTGCCACTGGTTACATGCAAAGTAAAAGTGGCGGCGAGGGGCAAGGCCATGAAAGCTATCCCATAGATACCCATGGCATATTACTTGGAGGACAATATTCTCCCTGGTCATGGAACTTCTGTCCTGTACCCAAGCTTGTATTTTGTGTTTGAGCATTCTGGAAGCAATTATGTTCTACATACATAAGTATTTTTTTTGTGACTGTACTGGGGCTTGAACTCATGGCCTGGATGCTCTCCATTCGCTTATTTGCTCAAAGCCAGTCCTCTAGCACTGGAGTCACTGCTCTACTTGCTGGTTAATTCGAGAGATAGGAGTCTCACAGCCTTTTCTGCTCAGGATGGCTTCTAACCATGACCCCCGGACCTCCCCTATTGAGTAGCTAAGATGACAGGAGTGAGTCATCAGTGCCAGGCAACATCCATAAATATTGTCAATCTGAAAAAGATTGGGCCTTTGACTTCCTATAGTTCTACCATTTTGTAAGATGGAAAGAAGCCTTGGAGGTAGTTGAAATTTCTAGAGAAGAAAGTCAGAATAACAACAAGCTGATACTTCATTAATTTTTTTAGTTTATAATAACTTTTGTATGTATCATTCTGACTATGGAACTTGATGCTTATAAAATTTAATGGGCTTACACAGGTCGCAGCCTTACCCATCTGCATCTTCCATCTCCTTTCGTCATGCCCAGCCAACATGCTTTATGAGTTTGAGTACTTATGCTATTTCATGTGAGATATTTAAAAGCCCTGAAAGATGTTTAAATACAATAACCTGAATGAATGCCTTCTGAAATTAAGAGATTATAGTTGAAGCTTTATTTACAAACCATTGACTTGTTGGGTAGGTTTTCAACAGAGAAGCAGACAGTAGGTGTTAGCCAGTGACGCGGATGCCCCTGGAGTGGATAGGCCTTTCTGTACCTTGGCAGGTTTAACATTGAACTTTAAGAGCAGAGGAAGAATGTGTAGCATTGGTTAATATTATTGATTTGGCTCATTTGCCCACTCATTGGCAATATGTCCTTTAAAAAGTACCCAGTAAACTCATGCGTCATGTGTCATCCCTAGAGAGCCACATTGGTCACAGCCAGAATGCTTTATCTGCTAGGATCTATAAGGAAAATCCTTACACATACAACAGACTCCTTTTACCTTGTCTTATTGAAGAAGGCCGCAGACTGGTTTTCACATAAGAAGCGTAGACTATGGTTTCTTATTAATGGCTTATGCCACATCTATGAGATTTCCCAGAACCAAAATGGAACTGATCTCACCTATATATTTAATTCCATCGATAGGCTTACTGTTCATCTTAGCATTATCTTCTTTCCTTCCTTTAGTCTGTCTGTTTGCGAATTCCAACTATCTCCTTGACCCATCCTCTGTCCCCATATCCATTTTATATGCCGTAGAATGTTTTCTTCAGCACTCCTTTTTATAGGTTGTTTCTCATATCTTTCTCAACTCCTCATTGTATTATAAACTTTTTGGCCATCGGGGATTCCTTTTAAACTCCTAGTACACAGTGGAGAGTTCTGAATATTAAAATTTGACTGACTTGCATTCCCAGCTCTGTGAACTCTGGAGTGTTAAATTTTCTTTTTATACCCAGAAATAAAAACCTAGGGCAAGTTAACTATGTATATTTAACCACTTCTAGTAGTTATTTCAAATCCAGCTCCTTCTAATTTTATTCCTAAATACCATAATTAAAATGTGTCTATACATAATGTGGAATCTCAAGGAGCTACTATGTTATTCTATTAGTCATTCTCTACATCTTCAGACCAGTAATTAGCATTTCACCTGTCTCAAATCACATACCGTGTCTTACACAAAATGAAAACAAAGTAAAAGCCTGGTTTTAATAATACACCATGCCAGTTGTCATGATAGAAATGTTGTGACTTTGGTAAGTATAGTACTTCCTTTGTTAGAGAGTAATTTTGATTGATAGATCAACCCAACTACTTAAAATAGCTGATTATTATCCAACACATTTCTTCTCCCAAAGTCAGGTAAAAAAATTTATTCTGCTAATTGTGAGGATTAAAACCACTCTATGAGGAAATAGTTTAACCCTTAAATTGTGACCATGGTGCCCTAAAGGGACATGTCCTCTGGCTGGAATGTTTTGGGTTTTGTTTTCTGCTGGACTAAATGAGAACTGAATGTCCCAGTGTCCTTGCCTTGTGTGAGTAAGAAGTTTACACTCATTAAGTCATTATTGAGCCTCAAGATTAGATTCAATGAAACAGGAGTGAATCATTCACTCTAGGGGAAGTGCATCATCTATTTTAAGCCAGAAGGAAACAATTTTGCAAATGACCTTTTCCAGTGAGACAAGCAGTCCTTCTGAAACCAGAGGGGAATTAAGGCCCATTTCCCTTTGCGGTGGATAATTTTCCTTCTCTCCTACAGACCCAGAAAGCAAGATGACAAACAAACAAAAGATTTATCTTGATTTTTGTTGCTGTTGTTGTTAGCTAGACGATTAATGGATTCATTTAGATTTCATATGTAAGATAAAAATCAGCATCCATGAAAAAAAATCAACCAAGTATGAAATGCTTTATTCAAATAAAAAGACTATAGGTTGGCATGGTGGCTCACAATATAATCCCAGCTGCTTGAGAGGTAGAGTGTGAAGGAACTGAGGTTTGAGGCTAGCCTCCCATCTCAACAGAAAATGCAGAAACACACCTGCCATCTCAACTGCTGAGGGAAGTTTAGCTAGGAGGATGAGAGCTCAGGCTAGCCTAGGAAAAAGCAGCAAAAGGGACTAGGGGTGTGGCAAGCCCAACGAACAAACCAATAAGAATTTAAGAGGGAGAGTATCAAGAGATAATAATAACAAATAAACAAGTAAGAAATACATATTCAGGTCCTGAGCAGGAGTGAGACAGAGATATCTCGGGGAGATACAAATTGAAAGTACTTTAGCGCCTAGACAGTTAATAAGTTCCACAGGATTCAACTTTCGTTCACTGTTCAGAGAGAAACAAAATGTTTTGAAAGCGTTGTGTAATAAACCTTTAGCACCAATTAGATTGTATGTGGTATTTTGAGTTTGCTTCTGTTTATGGCACTTTGAAAAGTTACGAACATATTGTAAAATCTCTGGAAAACATTATAGAATAATATAAAAAACACTGGAAAGACAAGCAAACTAATTGGTTGCTCTTCTATCCTAAAAATAACCATTAGCCAGTCGTTTTTTGTTCAAAACTTTTTCTTTATACAGTTGGTTTGAAGGCCTTGTATTGTTGTCTTCAAGCATACATTCTTGCTGATTAAGACCCCTTCTAGAGGGGAGAGAGAGAGATTTTTAAGGTCCCTTTCTACCAGGAAATTATAAGATATTTTCTTTACTTCTGCTGTTTTTAAATATCTTACTGCTATAGGTAGCTTTTAATATTTTCTTCTTTTATTTAAGCGTCAGTGGTAATTTTAACTGCAAAGATCTTATATATTTCAACTCCAAACATTTTTCTTGCATTTTCCCCTGTGTACTTTCTTTTTTTGTTTTGCTTTTATTAATTTAATTTTGTTGTCAAGGTGATGTACAGAGGAGTTACAGTTACATATGTAAGGTAGTGAGTACATTTCTTGTCATAGTTATTACCCCTCCCTGATTTTTTCCCACCTTCCCTCTATGTTCTTGCATGCAAAGATTGGACCTAGTGCTTTTAATGTTTTACCTCACATTTCTCAATTATTATTTTTTTTTACTAGTTTGGAATTTACATTTTCCTGGTTTTCCCTGCTTTCAATTTTTTTTGAAAATTGTGTGCGTACATTTGCAAATAATTACATATTTTGAAAAGTGATGAGTACTTTTTTCTCTCTTTCTCTTATTCAAGGAATCTTGTTTTATCAATGTGTTATCTTCCCAAGCCCCTCTGACTGGAGTAGGAATTCCTGTCAGTGATGTGCCTCTTGAATTTTTCAGCATTTTTCCTCCGGAATAGTTCCTCCACTCTTTGTTTAAAGCTTCCTTCTCCCTCAAATGTCAAGAGATTCTGATTGCCCCACTTACATTTCACACTGAATCCCAAGGCTGCCCGAGAAGCTGTCTTGATATGAGAGTTGTGATCATTCCATATGTGTCTGTTGATCATTCCCTTGTCAGGCTAGGCAAGCTCCACGCCTCATGTCCAAAGCCCATGCCAGCTCTCCCCATTCTTCCCAGACTAGCTGTACTTCGACCTCACCCTCAGTCCTAAGAGCCAGTCATGTGCTATTGTACAAGAACACAAAGAAGAAGAAGAAGCTGTAGGGAGATCAGTAGGCCCGTAGGACACTTGTACTTTGCTGTCACCGTCCCCCAGCCATTCCTGGAAAATGTCTCAGGGGTTCAAACAGGCTGGCCAACTCCCTCCTTTCTTATCTCCTCCATGGTATATTACTTAAACTTCCTCTTTTGTCTCACCCGAGCACATTCTTCTATCGTCCAATGGTATCATTTTGTGTGTCAACTTAGTATCTTTAGCAATAACTTATTTAATTAAATAATGACTTAGCAGGTGCAGAAAAAGTGCTATTAAGTGGCTTGTAAGTCCATACTTCTGACTGACAAGAGCGAGTATAGCAATTCTAATGTCTGGATGGGCTTCCCTTGATGGAAAGACTTTGGAGAGCATGGAGACTTTGCCAAGCAAGGATGCATTCTTCTACCTGTGGACAGTAGCTATAGTCAGAGCTGGGAGTTTCTTCCTCCCTTCCCTGCCTGCCTGGCATTTGGATTCTCCATCTGCCCCAAATCCATACCCAACTTAAAAAGGGAACCTCGTAATGCATATCTCCTACTATTTCTCTGATTGGACCTTTGCTCAGTGCAGCTGGAAATATATTGAACTCTGTCACCTGCAGAAACTCCTTTCCCTGCAGTGATTTTTACTGCTATGGAATTATATCACTACATTCTAATGAATTATACAGGAAGAAGATAGGAGCACATATTCTCAGTCCCCTGCTTAGAGCCAGGAGGTCTTGGTAATTTAGCAACCCTATTATATTCTGATAAATTAGGTCCCTCTCTATATTTTCATGAGGATGATGATGCTTATTAATGCAGTGTTGTATGTCATCTAATGCAAACCTTATGCATCTCCATAGATCTTATCTTTATGCTATGATCCTATAAAATGAATTAGTGACTCCAAAGACGAATTTATTCAAATGAAATCTTTTGTTCTACATTGCAAAATCCCCCATCCAGAAATTACATGCCTCTTTTGTTTTCCACCTGCAATGAGAATTTCTACCACATTTTCTGAGATATGGTAGAGACTGGAACCCCATGGGGATATGGCTACCAGAAAGAGCAGAATCAGGGGGTGTCCAAGTTGAAAAGAACCAGGTTGAGTTTGCCACAGAAGATGCATTTTCTTTAGTTTACTTCAGAGGAGCATAATCATAAAAGAGAGTTATACTGTTAGTTTCTTGTTTTGTTTCTTTTTCCTAGCCAACATAAGGAACATATGAAGTGAAACAATAATGTTTTAAGTAATATACCATCCTGGGATAAAATGCATTTTCTAAATACTGAGTATGTTTAAACCACTTAGCTGGTCTGCTCTGTAGCATCAAAGAGCTTGTACTTTGGGACAAAGGAGTTTCAAGGCCATTTTCAACCATTAGCTTGTAGGCATCTATGTTTCTATTAAAATTAATGTTGTGGGCTGGGATGTAGCTCAGTGGCAAAGTACTTGCCTAGCAAGTGCAATGTCCTGGGTTCTATCCCCAGTACCAGAAAGTATCACCAAAATTAGTGTTGTGTATGTGTTTCCCTGTTACCCCTTTGCTGATACCTCTAGGATTTTATTTTCTTAATGAAATTTGAAATTATGTACAAGGAAACAAAAGCTTGACTGCTTATAGATAGGAGAAAGAGATGACTGCTCAAACTGAGTTGTTTTTCAAGTTTAGATTCCATTATTTATAAATGAATACCAAGAACAGAATTATATGAATTGGGGGTACAAGGCGTAGCTTCAGTTTCAACTGTTTAACTTTAAATTCACAGAGTTCTATGACAGTTCTAGAGTCAATCACCAACCAAATGATACTGGGGCTTAGGAATCCCCATGCAAAAGCAGTCTTTCTGGCTTTGACCTCAATAAGAGGTGGCTTCACATCAGTCTGCCTCATTTCTCCTAAGCTCTGCCTCTGGGATAGTCATCAGTCTGCCATGAGGATGAAGAGCAGAAGCATTTGGGATCACACAGTAACTCCTGTGCAACTCTAAAGAACCCACCCAAGTTAGAAACAGTGGAACAATGAAGTTGTGTGCAGTGAAGACCATTCTGTATTCAATAATGATTTTAGAATCCACTTTCATAGTTTTACTAGAAGTAGAACAGGACAATCAGCTTTCTTATTTATCATTCCTACAGTAGCAAAAATCTATAACTTTTACCTCATAAAACTGAGATGATAGGAGGGTAAATTAAATGAAATTATGAGCTGAGGTGAGAATCACTCTGCCCTAAGTATGAAACTGGAGTTTACAAATGGGAATGATTCAAAAACAAATGGTCTTTTCACGTGAAATTTTCAGTGCGAGCTTGGTGCAGAATAAACTGTGCCATGGCCCTCAAATAGCACCTTAGAACATGCAGCAACCTAACAATAACAACACATTTTCTCCTACACAATACTTTCCTTCTTGTAGCTAATATATCTGCAAGATTGTCAATGCAAGATATAAATACAGCACAAAAGAATTAGTAGGAAGCCAAAATTAGTAAACAAGTGAATTGAATAAAATATACATTTTTGTTTACAAATTTAACCAAGAATAGCTAAGCCAGAAAAAGCAACTAAATGAAAAATGAACATCTGCTATTCCATGAAACCTTATTAATATTCACATAGAAATATATGCTGCTGAATCATTCAGTATAGAATCTTAATGTAGTTTAATTATTTTAATCTTCCAAATTTGCACAAGCCTGTGCAATCTGTGATTAAAACTCCCCACAGATTCAGAGTATGTGGCATTCCTAATAGTTGGTACGTGGCCTTGGGTATACTACGAAATCAACAGACCCCCGTAGCCACGTCACTCTACTGAAATGAGAAAATTATATCTTCCTTAGAAATGTATGTTGTTTGAATGAATCTGCAAGTGACAATCTTAGATAATTATGGAATGATCCATCTTCAACTTTCGAAGTGTTAATCTTCTCTTCATCATAATAAAGATGGTTTAGCTTGACAATGGAAGGTGCAGGAAAAATATATATTATATAATAAAATAATATGTATATATATGGTGTTTAGCTTAGATTTGAATCTGAATAGTGTTCCTCTCACCCGCACACTCTGTGACCTTGAACATTCCTTACTTCACTTCCATCATTGAGAAGGAAGGAAAGGAAGAAGAGAAGGAGGGAAGGAGGGTCAAGAAGGGGAAGGAAGAAGGAAAAAGGAATGAAGGAAGGAAAAATGAAGAAGAAACGGAGTAGATTTGTAAGAGCTGGCTAGTATCTTTTTAAATATGTTAGGCCAATTTTGCCATCTTACAAAGTCCAAAGCCTGACTCATGATGCCTGTTTCAATTCCAACCATTTGTCCTATCCTTTTGTTCCTTTCTCTATAATATTACCAGTGATGAGAAAAGATACAAAAGGATTCATTCAATTGTTGGACATGTTAGACAGTGTAGAGCTCCTCTGAGCCAGGGTGGGGCTGTATGCAAGCTGGCTGCCATGTTCTATTTAACACTCCAGTGAAAATCCCTATCTTCAGTAGCTTGTCACCAGAGCAATCATTTACACATGGCCCTCTGACAACTTATCAATCATGAGGCAGCTGCGATTTAAATATTTTGGTTGAAAACACCCCCTCCTTATGTCAGGACACATTAATTTGAAATAAACATTTTGCTGAGATGTGAAATGAAGCAGATCCATTAAAGGCTACTAGTCATGTGTTTTGATTTATTACTATCGGATAGAGTACTTGCTGTTGTGAGCACATAGTCAGAGCTGACCAGTGTGATGGATTCTACATGGAACATGCAGGGAAGTGGAAAGTGTTGGGATTCTGCTGGGTGCCAAGCCCTAGGCAAGGCACTAGGGTTTTTATACGTATCCACGGTAATGTTGAGGTTGACATTTATTCCCACCTTTGGGAATGAAAAGTGTAACAACTGTCACAGCTGAGCAGTGACAATACAAAGAATAAAAGCCATACACAGATTATTTTCTTGTATCTTTTGTGTATCCTCATTTCACATGTGTTAAGGCCTTCCTTTATGTCTGGAAAGAAGTAATTTTATTTATTTATTTTTTACCTTCCCTGTCCCTGGGTAGTTTTCGTGAAAAATAATGATAGCTGCACAGAGGTCCTTTTGAAAGTGATCAAAAATACATTTCCATAATTTTGGAGGACCTTGGCAATGGCTGAAGGATAATCTCCACCCAGGCAAATGCAGGTAAATCTTATCAGATGCCAGGGCTGGAGCTCCGTCTCAGCATTCTTTCTCTGCTTGGGAGATGACTGTCATTTTAGATGATCCATATAGGTCCCGGGTGCACCCTCGAGAAATCTGTGTTATATTTATAAGATATCCTATTATCTAGTTTCAAATACCAAGTCGAAAGGGAGTCATGCAATAGTGTGTAGAAAGCTTTTGTTATGAAAACTCAAAATACCAATCTATCAAACAAAGATGATTTGATCGCATCTTGAATAGTAAATCATACAGCGTGCACTACGTCTGCATATAAATTATAACCTGAGTTATGAAACCAAAGAGTCCCATATCCTTGCACTTTTGCCTAAGCCTTACAATCTCTCAGCCATTTGTTTTCAGGATTTTATTTATTTATTTATTTCATGGTTTTATTTCAGTTTCAAAGACTAATTCAGGTTATTAACCCAAATATGGTAAGGATCTAATGGTACGAAGTCTCTTTACAAGCACTCAAGGACTGAATCAAACCTCTCAAATGGAGGACTTGGAAATGTTCTGTCTTTAGGAAGTAATTTCTGTCCCCATCTTTGCCTTATTCCAACTCTCTATATCAGCACTTAGAGGACACCTAGGGCCTTCCTCAAAATTGCCCAATTTCCCCTGCTTACATCCCCTTTCGTCTGAATCTTCAGCCAGGTAGGCAGGCTGTAATATAGCTAAGTTCTCAAAATCAAAAGTGGACACTGCACTCTAATAAAAAGGAGGTGTCTTTGGCCAGCATCATCTGAAGTTAATAATATATTTCTCAACAAGCATCTATTGACGACAAACTTTGTTGTGCTGAATAAAGAAAAATAGCCAAGGAATCAGGCTCCTCTTACTTTTTCCCACATCCTATCCATCTCTAACATGAATCAAAGGTTATACCACAGACTCTTTATTTGCATAAGTTTTTTCTTATGTCCACATGCTGGTGTGACACGCAACTACCAAACAACGACAACAAATACTCTGTAAACACAATTGATGATCTTGATGACTAAGCAATCAATTAAAGACCCTCTGATTATTAGTAAGCTGTGAATTGTGCTTGTCGTTATTTTACTGATAATATAGTTAGGGATATAATATAATTAACCACAAATGTTCAAGGTTAGATTTTCCACAGATCATTTTTTTTTGGCAATTTAGATGAAAGCAAGATGTGAGAAATAGCTCTGCGCTTTTTTGTCCCTAGAATTTAAATTTACACCCCAGTTCTTCTACTTACTAGCTATAAGGAGGGAAGTGGTCTTAATTTTCTGCGTGCTGACTATGCACATTGTGCTAACCATTACAGATGTTTGTTTGTTTTTTTATGTAATTCTTAAAATCTTTTTGTGGTGGCTGTATTTTGATTATGTTCATTTGACCAGAAATGAGACTAGAACTTAGAGAAGTTAATAAAAATACTTGCTCTGCGTCCTGCAATCAGAAAGCAGCACAATGTGGTTTAACTCTAAAGCATGAATCAATACCGACTACACTCCTTAGAATCTCTTCTCTGGTCTTCTATTCAGAGCACAAGGCACCTAGCATAGTGTCCCAAACAATACAGCACCCTTAGAATGTGATTCTGTGGCCAGAGGAAATACAAAAGATCCTAAAAGGAGAAAATGTCGGCTCACTGGAAGCCTAGCAGGATTCCAACAGTCAGCAGTTAGGAGGCTAGATGCTTCACATGAAGGATTCTAGGGCAAATGAGGACTACTAAAGCATGGTTGGAAACACCCTCAGTCAACAGCAGCGGCTGAAGAATCTATGCCGGGGACCTGAACCACAGCCCTTTGTGTGGTGACAGGCAGCTAGTTTAAGGAAGGTTGTAAATACAGTTCATCATGCTAAACTGGTCACCTTGGAGGCTGAGGAGCTTATTCATGACTGACAGACTCATAAGGTCAAGGAAAACACTCTTAAATTTGGAAGTGGTGGATTGGACAGCTGATAGGGTATGAACAAACGTCAATATCAAGTGAGAATGTTTTCTCTAGTATTCTCTAGAATCCTCCATAACTCCTAAGAGATGGAAGCAGCAGTTAAAAACAAAGGAAGCCTATACCCTGGTCTGCCATCTTTTAGAAGCAATTAAACTAATATTATCTCTGAATTGCCAGATGCATGGTTATACAGTCTCTCTCTCTCTCTCTCTCTCTCTCTCTCTCTCTCTCTCTCACACACACACACACACACACACACACACACACACACACACATTAGGACACATGAACAGAATTACAGCATTCAGTAGAGCCCCCTGGGCTACCTGAAGTCCACTTAAAGGAGGTGTTGGTTGGTGCCAAAGATAGTCCATTCCTTTGGAAGATGTATTACCAAAACTATGCAAACAAAGGCTAAACCTGTGTTTGACTGCTCCAGTCATTGTTTAAGCCAATTCTTTTTTGTAACTAGATTTATTGTGTCATTATCTTTAAATAGTGGCACAAAGGAGTTTTAATGTCATGCGTCCGTTTATCAATACAATGTATCTTGATCCGTTTTAATCATTCTTTCTCCACATCTCCCTCAGCCCCGAACACCCCATAAGTTACATAGCTCCATTTGCACAGATGTACCTTCAGTAAGACAATTCTTACTGAGAAATTGCACTGGGCTGGTTATTGTGCCTCAGTGGCTTGTTCTTATTTGCTGTCTATCTGCCCAGATGAGTCTCAATTCTAAACCACTTCAACAAACTTTTGCTCTGCTATTCCCAATATTCCTCCCTCTTGCCCTCATTTGAGGGAGCTTTCTACTCATAATATGTGCTCCTTTCCAATGAACATGCACACTTCCAGTTCATTTTAGAGATGGAAAGTGCTTCAATTTTTTTCAGAGATCGGCTGATACATGAGTTGGAAACACATAATTATCTCTGCCCTTCGCTTTCCACAAATCTAAAATACAGAGTGAGCCCAACTGTGAGTGTTTAGAGACATATCTGCATATTGTAGTCATCTTTTCAATTCTCCCTGTCCAAATGTGTTACAAACATAAGTTGCCCAAATTCAAAGTAATTGACTTTCAGCCAACTGTGACCAAGTCTCTCTCTCTCTTCTCTCTCTCTCTCTCACACACACCCTTACTCTAAATGCAAATGTTTCTACCCAAAAAAACTTTAAGTAGCCTGCCTTGCAACCACTCAAATATTCAGCTGTATATGGAATCATTTATTCACTGAGAGAGGGTGGAACATATAAATGTGTTTCAATTGCAGATTATGTTTTCACAGAATTATTGTGTATATTATGCTGAAAATATTCACAAAAGGAACATTTTTTGCCATCATATTTGCAATTAAAACAGTTTCTTATGCCTTTTTTGGTATGTATCTTGTATTTGACTTTTTCTTTAATAAAAAAAAAAAGGAGAGAAGAATCCCTGAAGGAAAGGTAGCAACGTCTCCAGTGACTATTAAATACTCAAGCCTATATTTTGCTATATCTGATTATCACATGCATAGGACTACACAATGGAACATAGAAAGAGACGTAACTGTAGATGTTGGATACTAAGAAAAATATCTGTGTTGTGTGCTAGTGGCACACACCTGTTATTCTAGCTACTCAG
Source organism: Perognathus longimembris pacificus (assembly GCF_023159225.1). Taxonomy (NCBI): domain Eukaryota; kingdom Metazoa; phylum Chordata; class Mammalia; order Rodentia; family Heteromyidae; genus Perognathus; species Perognathus longimembris. Next base: position 9,782,098 of record NC_063163.1, read on the forward strand.
GAGGCTGAGATCTGCAGGACAGTTGTTTGAAGCCAGCCTGGGTAGAAAAGTTGGCTGGACTAAAAAAACAAGATGTACACATCTGAAATTTCATGGTAAAAAATCCTTTGGTAAGATTTTAATGCACACCAAAAAAATAAGAAAGAAAAATAGACTATGTTGGGAGGGAGGGGGAGAACAATAAATAGATGCTGGCGTTGGGTAACCAGGAAAGCGAATGAGGATAAACTTGGCTGAAGCAGTTTATTTGCATATATGAAATAGAACCATAAAATAAGTCGAAATTGTTTCAAGAAGGGAGATGGCTATGGGCACTGTTGGCTTACCCTTAAAACCTAGCTACTCAGGACACAGGAGACTTGGAAGACTATAATCAAATGGCTGCCCAAATAGAGTAACTGCATCTCTAATTAACCAGCAAAAAGCTAGACTGGGAGTCTAGTCTAGATTCTAGTAGTATAGCACTAGAAATGAAGCAAAAAGAGAGTAAGAGCATGAAGACCTGACTTCAGCATTAGCACAGCAAGGAAGAAAGAGAAAAAATAGCAGGAGGTGTGTGTGTGTGTGTGGAGAGAGAGAGAGAGAGAGAGAGAGAGAGAGAGAGAGAGAGAGAGAGAGAGAGAGAGAGAGACCAAAGGAAAAGGAGGAGGAGGAGGAGGAAGAGGAGGAGGAGGAGGAGGAGGAGGAGGAGGGAGGGAGGCGGGTAAGACCCAGTGATGTGGGGGGTGAGACTAGTTGGGATACATTTTACGTGTGTAGAAATACCTCAACAATACCCTCCTGTATGATAAAAAAAAAAAAACTTTAAAAGCTTTGCTAAACTCTTCCTCCAAAATAACCACTAGAAAAGCAAGGCTGGATGTATAGCTCAAGTGAAAGTGTACCAGTCTACCAAGGGCAAGGCCCTGAGTTCAAACTGGAGTGCGGCCAAGTACATGCAGATGTCCGTAACATGTGGCTGGGTCTGGCTCTGCTCATCACCTGTGTGAGATAGTGTTAGTTAGAGTCTCCCTCCACACTGGGGAAAGTAAGCTTCTTGGCTGTAATATTACAGAAGGGTAGTGGGCCTGTTACATTGCCAAGAGAAGACATTTTCAACATATAAAATTTTGAGCTGGTTCAGTTTACTTGCAGGCTATATAGAATGTACAACTAATCAAGACATACTGTGGATAGACTTGTCTTCTGGTTTTTGTTGTTTTTTTCTTTTTTTTTTTTTTTTTTTTTTTGCTTTTCTGAGCAACACTTCAGCTCTATCTAGACAGAAAATAAACTACAATTATTAAAGGATAATAAACATATTGCTATAAAATAATCCACAGGCCAAGTCTTTCCATCAATAAAAAGTCTCTTCTTCGTGTGTGACAGTTATTTTCTTGGCTTGAAAGGTCATCATTCGCTTGAGTAAATAGGCAAAGAGGAAGCTTTTCAAGCCGTGTTTGTAAGGAAAATGAGGCTCCAAATTGAAGGAGACATGTATGGTAATGTGAAGTGTGATGATGGGTTGGGTGTAACTGCAGGCAAATGTCTTCTTCCTCGTATGAAAATTTAATGATGAGTTACTTTTCCAGTGGGAAAGTAATAAGTTAGGTGAGTAAAGTTGTACACTCCAAAAATGAAATTATTCTCAGTTTTTAAAATATAACCTAAAGCTATACACCTGTGATTTCTTTTTGTCAGTGTCATTAAATGAGTACCTAAAATACATTTGCATATTTCCTCTCAATTACTCTCTGGTGCTTAATATTTGGCAGGAAGTTTAAGCCACATGACAGGAATTTAGATTTTTTTTTCTAACTTCTGGGATATTATCCTGGGCTATTGAAGAGAAAAAGGAGTGAAATAAGATAATTGTCATGTGTTTTTTTAAATCATGCTCCTGTGTTTAAGGAATGATGGTTGCTCTCTGTGTGATATGGTTGCACCTTTTTTCCATTTCATCTCATCATGAGATACATTCACTCTTGGATGGATGACAAGATGCAAGTACATTACACCTGTACAGAGCTCATATGTGATGCCCAGATTTTGTTGAATTAGAGAATTTGTGTAATGATGAGTCTCTAAGAAGTGTCTAACTCAAATACTATAAAGTTGGTGGCATATCACATACATGGTGACTCCAAACCATAAATATGTGCCCATCATAAAAATTCTACTAAAACGATCTCATGGAAATGTGGAGTTGGGTCTCTCATGTTACTACACCAGATGTTTAAGAGTTAGTGCTTCTTCCACGACTGGCAGTCGCATTTCTAGCATTTCTCTGATGAGAAGATGAGGCAAGAAGAGATAACAATGTCGAGCACCTAAGTCCTTTTGACTTACATGAAATTCATGCCAAGATAACCGGTTTCACCTACCTTTGTCACTTTTCATTGGTTTACTTTGGAATCATGGAAGAGAGAATACTTGTTAAGTAGAAGATGGTCAGACTAAGAGAACCACCCCTGAAAATAAGATACTTCTGAATGCTAAAGATTCATTTTACATATGTTTATACCCATATGTATTTGCTGTGAGGTAGAGAGCAAGCTCATAAATATTGCACAGCTATGCTTGTTTTATATGTATGATACATGTATACACATGTACATTATATGCATGATACATGCATCCCATGTAAGTCCTTCTATTGTCATTCTCCTAGGAAGAAACTTGTAAATGCACCTAGTAGCTTCTTGCTTGACAGGATCATCTGCTAGCATCCTTGCTGTGACAGCCAGCACTACACTGCCCAGTGACAATGGGTTAGACCTGTCATTCCAACTATCAAGACTATGAAAGGATATTAAGCATAAGGATGGAAACACAATGGAGACACATTAGATCCAGGAGTCATTTAAGGTCTGCTCCTCTGTCAAGCAACAGGTTACTATGCAAGGGATTTCTCTCTAGGATCTACCCACCCTCCCCTGACTCTATGGCATTTGGTACAAATGGAGAGATTATTTTTCCTTTGATGTGAATTTTGGGGAAAAATCTGTAAAAATCATCCACTCTTGCCTCCCAGCTCTGGTTCTGTTTATATTTCTGACTACAAAGAAACACTTCACTTCAAACCTATTGGATAATGTTGAATATTAATGTCATTGTTTAAGTTAGGGTACCTAAAACTCTCCAGAAATTGGACATCAATTGCCCACAACTATATCTTTATCTGATTACAGTTATGTAGTTTCAAACAGAACACTTTTGGGAGTCTTCATGTACAAAACCTAAATATATTAGGGAAAAATTAAATACAAAAGAGAAATGGAAAAAGAATTATTTTACTCAAATTCCTGGAAAGAAAATATAACTCAGTGCTTGGATCAATGGATGAATATGTGAAATGAACGTTCAAACCTGTGCTATCCAAATCTGTTTTTTCCCAACTCCCAACTTCTTAACTATTACATAAGTAGACATGAAAGGACTTAGAGAAAACAGCTTATCTCTCAATTTCAACCTATCTGATTTATGAAGAAATAGAAATAATTTCAATTACAGCAAGGTAGGGAAGGAGTTGGCACCAAGATATTTACTTTCATTAAAACTAACATTACCCTTCAAACTCATCCTCCTACATTTCAGTTGTTTTCTGATCCTCTTTATTTTTTTTGTTTTGTGGTTTATAATTTTCTTACTACAAAGTTTCACAAACTGAAGATAGAAATAATTGTGATCTAGTTTGCTAAATTACGTAGGATTTGTTCACTTTAGTTTGCTTAGTATTACTGAGGCACCCCTCATTCCCCAGAAAAGTATAAATCTCTTTCTGGTGCAAGGAAATGGTAGTTTATTATAATGGAGAATATTTCCTCAAAACTCATAATTGTCTCACAGTAATTCATTGAATTAAACAATGAATCCTGAATCTATTCATACGAGTAGCTACCAATCCTGTTTTCACAGTGATTGGGCTAGTCCTTGCTTAGAACAAAATAACCACGAATGAATTATGCATATATCCAGCCAAAGATGAAATAATATCTTCTAGTGTTTCTGCTCTTACAATGTCTTGATGAATATACAAAGAAAAGCAGAGACTACATTAGAAGACTGTGTCCATCAGTAAAAATTCTGTCAAGGTACATCAAGGTTTAATTAAAACATCAGAATGTGGGAATAAACATCATTTGACAGATAAATGTGAGTACCATGACTTTGTCACTGAGCTTTTCTAATGAGATTTGATTCCTTCTTTAATTGACATTTCCAACTAAGGCACAGATAAGACAGATTTAATGGGAAGAGTTACATACATAGGTGGACTCTAGCTGGATGAATGAGTGTTTGACATTTAAATATCACAAACGATATATTATTCAGTCCTCTTTCTACCCTACTGTCAATATTAAGATACACAGATGTTTTAAATCAACGAAGTACAGTGAAGAGTAGAGCATTACATGTAACACCAATCTACCTCCTAAGAACACCGCACTACCAAATCATTACCATGCAATGCATGTAAGATCGTTGCTTAAAAACAAAATCTTACACCAGATCTCTACAGGTAATTTAATTTATTGTTTATAAAAATGAATGGGGGATATAAAGTTACTTCTGAAAGTGTGTCAATGATTTTCTTTTTCACATCTTGCTAATAAGGTGCTTTTGTGGAATTATTTTCATTTGGTATTAACAAAAGACGTGAGAGAAACCCATCAACTAATGCAAGGCTGCCTCATGATCAAGACAAAAGAAATAAACCCATCATTTATTTTAAAGTATCAAGGTGAGAGCTTTTTTCTTTAGTTTGCTTTAATGAGGTTTCCACTATGAATTCACCTTAAGCACTTTAGCTTAATGAACAGTTCTGCTATTATGAAGTTCCTTTTGTACCAGGTCTACAATCCAGTCCTCCCAGCTCCAGTGTCTATGAGATAATCCATTCCATTTTGTTCCCTACCAGTCATCGGGAGCCCCTATTTTTCCAGTTTACAGCTTGAGTTCTGGTAATTCAGTATGTCTCAAAGAATCATTGTGTTCCTACAAATCTTTAAGCATAACTGCAACAGAAACAAAGGATAGACTAAAAAGAGAAAAGGAATAAAAAAAACCCACTTAGCATTAAGAAGCAAGATTTTCCTGAGCATGGTTCTGATAAAGAAAAAAAATAAATGATAGGAAAATAAGATGCTTTAAAGCATTACCATGCTGCCTAAATATTTATGCACTAAAAACTTCAATGAGTTCAATATGCACCTGGGGTAGAGAGAACACATGTATGTATTTCTAAATGCATGTGAGGGTAAATACGGACAGCCATCCTTAACATCTAGATGGAGACCTGTATATGGATTTGTTCTTCAGAGACGAAAAATAATTAATAAGTTTATGAATTGTGTATTATTAGCTCCCCACATATTTATGATATACCCACTGTGGTGCAGACACAAAGATAAGAAATCCATTTTCGCTGGCCTCCAGCAGCTCAGTCTATGGGATAGATAAGAATCTAGCCAAACGATTGCATTTAAAGAGACCCCTGACTTTGCTGGGGTAATCAGTCAGGGGGGAGATTTCACTGGGAGGGAGGCTTGAACTGAATACTAAAAGATACAGGAGACTGTCGCACAGATGGTGTGGAAAGTAAAGGAGAAAGGAGGCCTGAAAGGACATGACCCCACAAACGCCCACAACTTCTGCAAATCCAGACTTCGTGGTTTAGAAACAACACAGAATCTCTTTCTGCAAGAAAACAGGGGAAGGGTGGCAACAGAAGAAACGATGTTGGGATTTCAAACCTGTATCCCCACTCCAGACACCAGCCAGAGCAGCCCAGGTTTGCTCATTTGTTCATCTCCATAACCGACCCCTAAGTCTGATTCCCCCTGAAGAAATCATTTGCTTCTAAGAAAATATATTTGATCCATTTTTCATCAGAAGCCTGCAGTCCATGGTGGAAGGTTTTAGAAATGGCGTGGGAGAGTGCACGGTAATGAAGAGTCTGGCAGGGCCTTCAGGCTCAGGTTGTCAGGCCCGTTATAGGACCAGTTTTCTTCTTTGGGAGCTACGTCTAGTAGCACAGGGTAGGGAAGGGTGTGTGGAGAGCTCCTTGCCGTGTGAAGCCAAGGAAACTGGGATGGAGGGAAGTTAGTGACAAACATCTGGATGTGGGAAAATGAGAGAGCAAGAGCAGACGGCAGCCATTCCTCAGGTCACACTAGTTCTTATGTAACAAAGACTCATTACCTTGATCTGCACAGAGCTAATTCTATTTGGTAGCGAGTTTCATTTATAGTACTTATGCATCTAACCAATCCAAACAAAATCTATATAATCAAGAGTTATTATTCTTACTAGAATCCTATAAGAACTCTTATAAGCAGAGGCTGTTATTTCAAGTTGGCAAAGGGACCAACTGTCTGCATAGCACATTTTGAAGATTTTTTTCAGTAAGAAATAAACATACTGGTGTTACCATGTTTTTCTGCTATTGATGTTCAAACCGGAGTCTAAACAACTTAACTAATTCAACGCCATGGAGCGCCTCAGTGTTAAGGCCAGCCTTCCACACTGTATTTTTAGGAGGCCAAAGCCATCAAGCTCTTTCTCCATGCACCCCGGCTCTTCTTTTAAAATATACTTTTAAAGCTGATACTCAATCTCAGGTTCAAATTCAGTCTAAGCCCTGCCCCTCAGATTCTTCCCTCAATGATGAGCACTACCTCTGGTCTGGCTTCAAAACATGATTCTATGAGTATGTAGAATTACAGGAATGAGTTACCAGCTCCCAGTGCTGATACTTTTTTTTTTTTAATCATGTTTGGAACTCAAGCAATGACTCTTTCAAAGTATAGGAAAACCAAAATAGCCCTGAAATGAGAAAAAGGAATATGCCAGCGTTGCAGAAGGGGATCTTCACAGCAAGCGAACGGGGTCAGGTTCCACAATGGCTGCACAATGAAAAGCTGGGGACAAATTTGCCAGGAGTTCGGGCACGCCAAGGTCTTCCTCGACCGTGCTAGGGCATTGTCTACACCTCCGCGCAAGCGTCTGCTACTGCATGCAGGTCATGGAAATGTCCTCTTTGCCCGCCAATGGGAGCACACGAAGCGCCAGCTCATTCCCGCCTCTTGGTCCACGATGGTGCCTCTGCCAGCACTGAGTCCAAATCCATCTCTCTACCCTCTCTCAGAGGAGTGTGGCACAACTCATGGAGCTTCTGGATGGGAGAGGCTTGGCCAGCAGACTCTTACCCACTCTTGAGCAGGGAGGGGCAGGGTTGTTGTTCACGTGGCGGTGGGGGCCCCGATGAAGAGGCTCCGGGGTGCCATCAAGAAGTGAAGCCATCGTGAGGAGGCCAAGGAGAGTTCGGCAGCCTGCTTGGGCCAGCTGTCTTCCAGGGGAGGTTGCTCAGGTAGGGCAAGTCTTCCAGGGCAACCCTCTCGACCACGCATGCCTGGTACCTGGTAGGCAGGAACTCCTCGTGGGAGGGATACCCTGGGGTGGAGTTCGGGGTCCGTTTGTCTGACATCCCAGAATTTAAATGCTTTTCCTTTGCTTGTCTCGTTCCTACCACTTCAGCGTGTCAGGCTTAGAATGGGGCCTTGGGGTTTAGAATCACCCTATTTCCTCCTATGCCCCAGGTCCCTTTCACAGATGCCCTGTGTACCACAGTCCAGTCTCGGAGCTTATTCTTGGATCTGGATCCCAGCACAAGCCAGATCCTTAAGTGTTTGATAAATGATAAAATAATTCATGGGTGGGGTGGGGGAGAGATTTTGCTCTGTTGCCACAGTAAAGAGCAGATGACCTCTTGGGAAACAGGTGGCAGTGGGGGCAGAAAGCTAGGAAGAGAAGCCTTGCGAGTGGATTCCTCCTGCTAGCATAGAAAGGAAGCAAGCTAAGACTCTGACAAGCAGTAAATGTACTAGGGACCCAGGGTCTTGGGCTTTGCCTTGTTGCGATTGCTGAAACAGCCTTGGGTTTGCACACTGCAAGGGGATGAGAAGAGGAGTGACCGAGGCGTGCAAGGATGCACTAGCGCATGTGTCCCTGTTAGCACTGCTGCTAAGGAATCCCTAGAGTTGCTGGGCGATGGAGTGATCAGAAGAGTCTGAGCTCTGTCTGTTAGGGTGAGGTGAACAGAGTTACTGCGGTAGGCTCAAAGAAGCCAGATCAGAGGTTTTCGAGAAGATACTCATGTGTCTCATGGCTAATTAATTCAATCATCAGCCACCCTTTGATTGTTCTCATAGGATGCTAAGAGGCTAGAATCCTAAAAACACGATCAAGGTACTAGGACCACAGAGGCAAATGCTGGTCTCACCCAGCAGCCTAACAGGGGGTCAAGGTTGGCATCTGAAGGTTATACCAGCCTGTGGAAGTGAAAGAAGAAGCATAGCAGAATTTTGCTGAGGAATCAGACCAGCAGGTGAGAGTATGGCAGATAAGCTAAGGGAGTCACGATACCAAGCCCCAGCTTGCTACAGGAGTGAACCCTCCCTTCAAAGACCAGCTGACGAAAGAGTTGTAATTTTCCTATCAAGCTTTGCACTCAGGGTGAGCTCGGGGTTGACATTTTAATGCATTGTTTTATAAATAAGGAAAGCATCCATCTGAAATTCTGCTGTCTTTGTTCCCTATGGAGATCTCTCGTCTTGCTGTAAGGGCTGCACAAATAACTGAACTGATAAGAAAAATAAATCAGCAAGTGGATAGTGAGGTGACTAGGAGTAGTACAAATAATGAGGTGAGTCAGAATTGAAATCTAAGCAACTCTATTATTATGGTCAATTCTTCACGTGGCTTTTGTGTTGACAAGGACAAGCTTGGTTTCATCTTGATTTTAAACTACCAGCTAAAATGCTACAATATATTATCACATGTTATCAGTATAAAAATAAGAGTGTTCCCAAATGTCAATAGGTCTAAGTCCTAATATATATACATATATACTTACATATATGTGTGTATTTAAATAAAGAACCTAAAATGGGACAGTAAATAAGCAAATGTTCTGGCCAACCACACTATTCCCTTAAATTTGCAAGACGATTTGACTCTGAAATGATGTGAATTGTACAGGAGAGAAATGAAATATAATGAAATATTTACAATAGTGTTATCAGCACAGAGTTGCTAATAATATCCTGAAAATAAATCTTTTTGTCCTAGAAATACAGATTGTGAAATTAAAATGATACAGAACTTTTGTTTCACTTTAATTTTTCCTGAACTAAAAGGTGATATATATGTATACATACGTATATATACGTATATGTATGTATACATATATATCATGTGTAAATACACTGTGTGTGTGTGTATGTCCAAATGAAGTTTACAATGCTTAGAAGTACGTATGACCACTGTAGGACAGCCAGACAGCTCACATCCTGCCTTTTTTGTTGTTGTTGTTTTTGGCCAGTCCTGGGCCTTAAACTCAGGTCTTGAGCACTGTCCCTGGCTTCTTTTTTTTGCTCAAGGCTAGCACTCTACCACTTGAGCCACAGCACCACTTTATGTATACGAGGCAAGGACTCTTGCCACTAGGCCATATTCCCAGCCCTGTCCTGCTACTTTTTATCCAGCGTGCAGCCGCCTCTGCTGTTGTATGATATGATTGACAGAAATCTTGAGTCATTTGCCTCCTGCCTCCTGTTTTAATGGGAGTTTTCTTTCTGTAGTACCAGGATTTGAGCCTTGTGCTTGCTAGGCACATGCTCTATTACTTGAGCCACATCCTTAAGTCCTTTGTGCTGTAGTTGTCTTTTTTGTTTTGTTTTCTTTTGCCAGTCCTAGGGCTTGGACTCAGGGCCTGAGCACTGTCCCTGGCTTCTTTTGCTCAAGGCTAACACTCTACCACTTGAGCCACAGCGCCACTTCCAGCTTTTTCTTTTTATGTGGTGCTAAGGAATCAAACCCACAGCTTCATGCATGCTAGGCAAGCACTCTACCGCTAAACCACATTCCCAACCCCTAGTTTTTTGTTGTTGTTTTTTTAACTGTCTCGTGCTTATGCTTGGGACAGCCTGGACCTCAGGCCTTCAAACTGTGCTTCTGTCATAGGTGGGAAAACAGGTGTGACCCATGGGGGACTTCTTTTTGTTCACCTAGAGAATCTCACCAACTTTTTGCTGGCCTGGCCTCGAACTGGAGTCCTCTTGGCCTCTGTCTCCTGAGTACTTAGAATTACAGGCATGCAATGCCGTGCCCAGATTTTAATGGTAGCCCTTATCTTATATTTATTTTCTTTATTTGTATTAAAGATGTATATTACAAAATGTAAATCAATCCAAACAACTTGTTTTAATACAGAAAACTCTGAACTTAGCGCTTGCCTTCATATAATACATTCTAAGTCTCAATGGGAATTTTCCTTTAACATAAGAATAGCTCTGATCACTGCCTGCGAAGATCCTTGCTCCATCCACAGAGATTTCCTGTATGTAACATGATATGCTAACTAAAGCAAGGCAAACAGGAGTCCAACTTTCCTGAAGGTGTCCTTGACTCTCCTTCTGTTTCCAGCTCACTTGAGATATTTTCTAACTAAGCACTAAACTTGCTGATTACCACACCCAAGGAGAGGGTGCTGGAAGAACTGAAATAACTTCTCTGGGAGCAAATCACAGCCATCTAAATTACCCCTTTGACAGAGTAATGGATCTTGCAGATGAAACAGAGCAGAAGGTGTCATTTATCTTGACTTCACAAGACTTGTCAACTTCTCTTGGTCTTTTTCTGAAGAACACATTCATAAATAATTGGGAAAATTATGACATAGACCTCAACACTTTGGAGGTAGATTACCACAACCTAAGCATGAGCACTCCAAAAATAAAACTCAGTTATTTGTGTCTCTTGAGATTGGAGTGGGAATCAGAAATGAAGTTTACCTGAGAAATCTATTGTGTCTGGCCCTGTCTGTGATTGAACTACTCCCATGTTGGATAATCCTGTTTCATTTGGTTCAGTAATTCCACATTTGTCCAGTGGGACAGTTCTGGAATGTTGATGAGTGGAGGCTATACTCTTGAGAGTCCTGTCCTTCCCAAATCCCCATACGGAAGTCCTCACCCCTAGCACCTCACAAGGTGACTTTATTTAGAGCCAGGTCTTCAAAGGTAGTTCAAATAGGCTGTTAGGGTAAGCCCTACTCCAATATGTCTGCTGTCACTCTAAGAGGAAATTGAGACAGAGAAACACACAGAGGTGTGATGTTGATCAAGACACCTAGCATCCATGAACTGATACGTTGTAAACCCCCTTTGTACAACTACTTAAAGATAATTAAAAAATAATTTAATAAAAACCACATAGTGGAGACATTATAAAAGAATCCAGGGAGAAGACAGCCATGTACAAGCCAAGGACAGAAGTCTGAGAAGAAATTACCTGCTGACACCTTGACCTGGGCTTACAGAACTGTGAGGAAATGCATTTTCTTGTTTAGGCTGGCCAGTCCGTGTGTCTTATTTATGGCAGGCCCAACAAGTTTATATGGATTACCACGTAGAAGCAGCTTTGTACTGTCTGAGCAAAGATGGCTCCTACTGGGATGGAGTTGAGCAAGCAACTTGAGTGTAAGTGGCAGATACGGTGGCAGAAGCCCTGCTCTCTGCTGGATTGGGCAATGACTGAATCTGCTTCCAAGCCTTACTTAACCTTAGGACACCCTCTCCTTCCTCACTCCTTGTCTTGTTAAAGAACTACGAACAGCTCCATGTCCGTGGCAGATGAGCTCTTCTATCACTTGAAACTGGAAAACACACTGATTGTAAATGGTAGCAGAAATAGTCTTCCAAGTTGGAAACTAAGTTTGTCTTTGAGAGAGATGGTTTTTAAGTGTTGAGAATCTTTTGGTAAGACATTCTCGGTCTGCAAATAGGAGAACTTTCCCACTTATTTGACTGTTACAAGGTTTATTATTAATAAGATAACCCAAATGTCCTTTTCTCAAAATGAAATCGGAAATAAGTGTACCTACTGGTATTGAAAATTTAGCACATGTACGTGCACACACCCAATTTCCTTTTTAAAATAAAAAGAAAACAGCTTCTATTTGTTTAGATCCTTACATTTGGGGAGATGGAGATTCACATTTAAAATACAATTTAGTGCTAGGGAAATAGGTGTATGTTTGTGTGTGTGTGTGTATATAGATGTGTATGTGTGTGTGTGTTGTGTATGTGTTGTGTGTTCTTGTGCTCACTCTTGTTCAATCGCTGAGTCATTGGAGACCAGCAGCTGAGATTAGACATCCCGGCAATGGCAGGCAGCCTGGACTCTGAACTGCACCTTGAACAGGAAGAAATCATCAGAATGGGCATGAAGCTGGTATGAGAAGCTGGAAGGGCACATTGGGATGGTACCTGCTGAATTGAATCCACACATTTATCTGTGTTTTTTTCTGAAACATTAGGGGGAAAATCATTGTTGGATTTCTTTTTTAAGTTATAAATTCCTGAGTCTCTTTCTCTTGAGATCAGAAGAGGAGACAATAGCTTGTAGGAGATGTCAATAGCGTGTTTGAAAACAGAGCTGATGTGTAAGACTGTGGTGGGAGGGGGAGTTGGACCAGGCTAGACTTAAGAAATGAGCAGTAGCGTATTGCTAAGGCCCAGTGATTTAGAGATTGGAGTAATGGCTCACTATGGCTCTCGAGCCTAAAGCAGTGGTTGTTTGCTGAGATCTAATCAGAAGACAGTGAATTTATGAACACAAGGCCATTCGAGACCCACAAGGAAATGGCTAGTCACCGGGACCAGGGGCACAGCTGGAGTCATTGGGTGAAGGGAGGAATCCTGCTCCTCTCTTTATCAGTTCCCAGAATGCTACAGCCTGGTTCCTACCCCAGGAGGAAGTTCAAGGTTATCTCTCAGGGAAGAAAAAGACTAATTGCTGAGAAGAGAAAGATGACAGAGAGGGAGAGAGGGAGAGAGAAAATTGAAGAAATTGACAACTGAAGATCACACACCTAAAAACTTCTGTTTTTTGTCACCTCAATATCAAAAATGAACAAATACCCAGACATTTGAAGAATTCTTTCCACATGAGAAAGAGTGGTTAAAAAAACTTTAAAAGGAAGAAAAGAGACAAGTTTCAGATAGTTTTTAAAAACTAATACAAAAAGTTCTCAGAGAAGAAAATACTATGGTCATGAAATAAGTATTAGATGACAGAAAGAGGAAGATAATATTAAAAATTTTAATATCAGAAATTGAGCTATCAGTAGGAGGGATAAAAATTATAAGTTGAAGGCGTGTTCTAAGAATGGAAACAAAATATTTCAAGGAATTAAAAATACAAGAAAGAAAACTATAAATAAATTAGAGGATCCACCAGAAAGACCTAGAAAAGTCAACGACTGACTGGTAGGAGTCTTTTCAAAGCAAACAAGAAAAATGCAAGGGGAAAAGAGTTCAAATATCAATTTTTAAAATTCCTGAAACAAAGCTCATGAATTTCTAGATCCAATTGTCCACAGAGAGCCTACAAAACAAAATAATTGACAAACACTGACACTCAAACACGCTACTGAAATATCAAAGAGGGAGCAATGATGAAATGCTAGCTTACTTCAGGTGTTTGGGTGAATTATGTTACTCAAAGATAATTGGTCTGAAATATGTGGATTTGTAGTTGGTCCTAAATGGATGGTACCCTGCATATGTTACCATGCTTGATAAGGGGATCTTTGCTAATGAGTAATTTATTCTAGATTATCAGATGGACTCTAAATATAAGTGTGCTAATGAGAGAGCGTGGTGGGGAATGGATTTTGAGCACACACACGGGATAAAGTGATGCCCAGCTGGCACACAGAGAGATTCGAGGACACTGCCTTTGAGATTGACATGAAATTGTCACACAACTATGCTGGTAGCTCCCAGGGGCCAATGGTAAGGGATCTCCTTGGGGACCTCAAAAAAGGGTTGTGAGATCCTTACTTCAGACTATTTCTGCTAACTTTAGACTTCTGGGTTCCAGAACAGTGACATTTTATGCCACACCATTTGGTAGAGTCTATTAGCAACTGAGTAAAATAATCCATATCTAATGTCCAGAGTCAACACTCATCAGGATTCCCCTCAGAATTACTTGAAGGTAGACGACAACGTGAAAACAATTTGCAATCTAGAATTCTGAAAATGAAGTAAATGCCCAGTTAGACCCACAGATAAACTAAAGTTATATGAAGATAATTAATGTCTTAAAATAATGGCCTTCAATGTGCTCTTACCAAGATGTTACTAGAGTACGTGTCTCTATTACACCTGAGAGAATAAAGCAAGAGAGGTTTGGGATCCAGGAAATGAGGGTGGGGTCTCGACATGAAAGAACAATGTCTGAATCCCACTGGATGAAAAGGAAAGAAAGACTCGACGCTGCTGTAAGAGAGTCAGTGCGGCTGAGGCTGAAAGCAGAGGGCAGCAGGAGAGGCGTTGACAAGGCAACAAGTGTGTGGAAAGATGATCCAGTGTATGCAACCATACTGGCAGTAGTGGGACATACCAGTAGAACATTCGAGGACACAGTAGTCATGGGTACAGATACCAGGCAAAGACACAAAGCAGCTCAAAAGACAACAAAAATGTTAATAGAATGTATTTGTGGATCAACTGTGAAATAGACACGATAAGAAGAAAGTAAACAGTGCCTAGTCATTTGGTAGTCTGTACCAGGGATGGGCAGAAAACACATATGAAATGGCCCAAGAGAGCAAAGTCCTCATATTCTGCACCATGCAGCCAGCACAAAATATTTATCATGGAAAACCAAGAGCAGCATGGGCATGGTATTTAGAAATATGAATATAAATGTCAGAAGAAAAACTATTTGAAAGAGGTTGCTGACAGGAAGTAAACATTGCAAACAGTGCTAGCGTGGCATAGGAACACTGTTCTCATAAGTCGCATAATACTCTAAGTTTTAAAACTATTATTTTGGTTTGGGGCAGTATTTTTATTTAAGAAAACTAAGACGATCTGGGAGCTGGTAGTTTCATGCCTATAATCTTAGCTACTTAGGAGGCTGAGATCTAAGGGTCGTGGTTCAAAGCCAGCCTATGCAGGAATGCCTGTGAGATAGTTATATTTACTTAACCAGCAAAAAGCTAAAAGTGAAGGCCTGACTAAAGTGGTAGAGTACCAGCCTTGAGCAAAAAAAAAAAACAAAACAAGTAAGAGTAACCTGGCTCTGAGTTCAAGCCCCGATACTGACACTAAAGAAAATCAGATGGAATAAATCATAACTTTCTATGATGGGTTGAATTATATCCTTCTGAAATCCATTTGTGGCAGTCCTAACCCAAAGTACCTAAATAAGTACTTATTTTAGAAATAGTTTCAAAGAGAAGATTAAATTAAAATAGTCTTGTGGTGGCCATGAATCCAATATAATTGGTCCTTATGAGAGAGGGAAATTTGGACATCGATACACACACACAGAGAAAACTATGTGAACAACTACAGAGCAGGGAGGGACCCTTCTCTCCCAGTGCTCAGAAGGAATCAGTCCTGCAGTTACCCTGATCTTGAACTTCTGATATCCAGGACTGTTAGAAAATAGATTTCTTCTCCTGAAGTTACCCAGCCTGCAGTACATTGTTAGAGGAGCCTCAGCAAATTACTAGACTTGGCAGTTATGTCCTATTAAGCTATAGGTCCAACATTGTGGTTGTTAGTCAGACATAGGTTGGAGGGAATTGCCACTGTAAATCATGTGGGGTAGCAGATACACCCTGGTACATGGAATAAGACATTCTTGAAAGGCATTAAGGAAAAGAGACTTCCTTCTGATTCAGGCTCAGAATTTGGGGAGACAGTGAACACACATTTGAGCCTATACTCTAAGCTGTGATCATTCTAGGCACATTCCCAATAACTAAGTGAGCTAGCCACTACTAACCCAAATGGAAGCAAGAAGGTAGTTGGTCCAGCCAAGATTCTCTTGAAGTCAGGCTCAGACCAAAGAGATCTCTGGAGATATTGTAAATTGTTCCATGATATATGTTTACCAGATATTCCTCCTGCTAAGTTCCAATCACAGCTGTTCTTGATTGTACCGGTGGCTGGTTCCAGGAATCAGAAGGAGTAATAAAGAAGCAGAGTCAAGGAACAGTGGATTCTAAGGAAGACAGACAGCTATGTCTCCCTGACAGACAACATTTACTAGGTCTTCGGTCTTCACAAACAGTAAAACATTTTCCATTTCTGCTAGCCTGTCAGTATCCCAAGCAGATCCTCTTCTGAGGGCCAACAAGTTGTTTCAAGGCCCAAGAAAATATCTGACTTCCTAAAACAAAAATTGTATTCCAAATTATAAAAGGAACAGTTCAATTATATAGTAATATATTTAATAGTTATTTAAAATTTATTTAATAATAATTTCATACATTGTTATAATCTTTTTTATTTTTTTTTTTCTGGACAGTCCTGGGGCTTGGACTCAGGGCCTGAGCACTGTCCCTAGCTTCTTCTTGCTCAAGGCTAGCACTCTGACACTTGAGCCACAGCGCCACTTCTGGCCATTTTCTCTATATGTAGTGCTGGGGAATGGAACCCAGGGCCTCATGTATATGAGGCAGGCACTCTTGCCACTAGGCCATATCCCCAGCCCCTACATTGTTATAATCTTCAAGTAGCTGTACAAAGGAGTTGCCAATTCAACAAGGCAGTTTATGAATATGAATCTTGATCAGTGTCACCCTTTCCAACATTCCCTTCCCAACCTCCTCCCCCTTCCCTTCATGCACTTAGTTTTGTAGAATATGCATCTTTTTTTTTTTTTTGCCAGTTCTGGGGCTTGGACTCAGGGCCTGAGCACTGTCCCCGGCTTCTTTTTGCTCAAGGCTAGCACTCTGCCAACTTGAGCCACTGCGCCACTTCTGGCCTTTTCTTTATATGTGGTGCTGAGGAATGGAACCCAGGGCTTCATGTACATGAGGTGAGCACTCTACCACTCGACCATATTCCCAGCCTGTGCATCAAATTTTAAGGCTGCATATTTAATTAAATATCTAAACTTACTTCCATCTGTACCCATACACCTTTGTTTCCATCAATAATAACCACAAAACACCGGGATGGGTCTGGATCGATGTTTCCCTGTGTACCAGACTCTATTCCCTCACTGATGCTTCCTTTCTGTCTTCTTCCTTCCTTTCTCTTTTCACCAGAATTAACCTCACCGGTACATATTCTGGCTACAAAATCTCCCACCTTAAAAAAAAAAACAAAAAAAACCTTTACTCTTCATCTCCCACTCTTCTCTCTTCTCACCTTCTCCTCTGTTCTTTATATCAAACACCCCGAAAAGGATGTCTGCATTCACCAGATCTGCTTTTCATCTTCCGTTCTATCAGGAATCTACCTCAGAAAGACTTTTGTCCCCACTAAAAACGTCTTTGCCATGGCCAAGGTCAACAAAAACCTCCTCTAACTTGACCTCAACCTCTGAGCAGCATTAAACACGGCTGGCCATTCCCATCTTCTTTAAGTATTTCCTTTATTTCATTTCCAGGACACCACAGCCATCCCCAGTCCCCATCTGTCCCTTATTCTGAGTCTTCTTTGCCTATGTGCACTCCTTTCAGACTGCTAAATGCCCAGCACACCCGGAGGCTCAGTTCTTTCTATATTAACCTCTCTTTCTACATTTATTCCTTAGGTGATCTCATCCTATTTCATGGCTTTCAAAATAATCCAGAAACTGATGGCTCTCAAATTTAAATCTCTAGACTCTCTTTGTCTTTTGAACTCCACATTGGTTTGTTCCAGGCTACGTAACCCTCTATTTCCTGATCTTCCTCACAAACCACACCTCTACTATGATTTTCCTGTCTTAAGTCACAGCAGCAAAGCTGTCTAAGTCAACAGAACAACTATGATGAAAATTTCATACTTTTTTGCCTCAGGATAGGAGAGGGTTTTTCTTTATTATGTATCTTTTTTATGAGCTTTTTACTATTTTTAAACACTATCTCTTTCTGAGCAGGATTTAGAGCAAAAAGGTAATAGGAATATAAAATTAAAAGAAGGAAGTGCTAAGGAGAAGAAATAAGGTTATTTCTACTCACAATTTGAAAAGATGAAAAAGCATCAAATCGTGCCTAGATTCTGATTGTCTACCCTTCAGAACTTCAATATGAAGAGTGGTGTTGAAACCATGGCTGGAAAGGCTGACAGGCAGGTAGGCAGGATGGAAGGTTTCTGCTGTTTTGTCTCAGATGGGTCATGGATGAAGGGGCCAAGAGAGGGATGAAGGGACATCTTACATCTTCCCTCCAAGCTCTTAAGATATTTGGGTAGGGAACAATCTGTTCTGGAAGATTTTAAGACATGCCATTCTGGAAGAGGGGAGGCAGGATCCTGTTACTCCTAAGGGTCTCTGTACCATGGAGATTTATAGCACGTCATTCCATCTCTAATACACTTGGCACAATGATACAGAAAACATGCAGATTAAATTAGGCGCCATCTGTGACCTGACTTGGCTCGTGTAGTTCAGTGGGTACACAGGCTTCACCCTAAAGAAGATGTTAACACATGTGTGTCTCCAGCACGCTTTATTTTATTTTAATACCAAGTGTCCTTCACATTCTCTTTGAAATCTACCACCAATAACAGGTTTGAGCACATCAGGTGATATTTTGCTTCCTGAAGCATTTAAATTAATTTTCTATTACCAATGCAAATGTGTACTTTCCAATTTACCCACTGCACAATAAAACCTAATTTAAAGCAATTAATGTTCATTAATGGCCCCATCTGCATGTTTATCGCTTTATCCTTAAATACTTGAGACATGGTACCCATATTTTATAGCTTACTTGTTATCAGCAAGAATTCTTATGCTCAAGGGTAAATGTAAGACTAACATGCCAGGAGCTCATATATTTCCAGGGAAACAACATTACTCTTTCAAAAAAGAAAAACACTAAGTGTGATAAACAGGTAGAACATGTATAATGATAAATAAATGCAAAAAGAATTTGTAATATGTATTATATATAACACATTTATTTAGGTATTTACTTATTTAGTCCCTCTAATGTCTTCTTTCTTTCCTGAGAATTGGAATAGTACAGCAGTGTAGAGATACCTGTTCATTAGCCCTCTGGTAGGTACCATTTTGTTAGGAACAGGGAGCAATGCAGCTTTGCAAAGTTTCCAGCCTTGTCCCTTGCACAAGAGCACTGGCTTGAAGGAAAAGGGAAATGTCCCAGTGTTGCCAGTGTACCGGGGACAAGTGCTTTCGCAACAGATGAGCACTGCTGTGCACTTGCTTCTGGCATTAGCCATTGTTGAGGTTAAACATCAGTTTTCTCACCCTTTCTAGTTTGTTGTTTCTTAGGGCCAATTACACAATGTGCTAAAGGATAAAAGCAGATGAATAGGAGGAAGAAGAAGAGGAAAGATAAAGCCATCTGGTGATTAAAAGAGTAGGCTCTGCCAGACCAGATGGCCAGCGTGCTAACCCAGAGTCAACCTTCACCAGCTAGGTACATACATGACCTGGCCATACCCGAGTTTTCTCATCTGTAAAATGGGTATCCTGTAGTATCTAGTGTCCAGGGTTATTGTTAACTGGATTATTGTTACCTGGATAAGTTGGTAAGCATGAAGGGAGAGAATGGGAACAGTAGGTACTATTTTGACACAGCAAAATTTTATTTCAGTTTCTCCATGGAGTTATAGACTATGAAGCTCAAATGTGACTTCGGGGCCTAGAGCTGAGTTGGTCCACGCCACACCACGGTGGCTTTCTTCCCCACTTGTCTCCCGTTCGAGAGGAAGGCACAGATGCTCCCCTTCTATGGTACCGTTGAGTCTGAAGCCTGGCAGCCAAGTGTACATACAACTCTTACCCAAGAAAGAGAGAAAAGTCGCCACTATGACCCCACCATCGTAACTGAAAAGCAAATGTATTTGGACGCGGGTTTTTGTTTTTTTTTTTTTTAATGATGTCAATGAACAAAATCAACCCATCTGATTTCTTCCTTTCCAAGATGAAAAACCAACGTTGATAAATGTTTCCACACGTGTGATTTCAACGAAATTTACATTTATGAGTCATTATCATTTTGGTGGAAGAGAAAATGATATTCAGCTTGTCACTGGAGGGGCAGATGGAGATAGAACTGAGGAAGTTGACAAGCTAGCTGACAGAAATGAGTAAAATTTACGTTCCTACCAACCTAATGGTAAGCAATTATCTCTGAACTAGGATAACAAATGTGCTTCTTTATCCTAAAACTTGACATGTGTTATAGAAGTTTCCAGAAGGCATATTTTCTGTAAAGAAGCAACTGCTTCTCTGTTGAACATTTAGTACAGAGTTTAATTGGATACTGACCCTTTCAGAAGATTTTATTATAACTGAGATATTAAGAGAATAGAAAATCTACCTGAAGTTGTCTGTGACTTTCGGTTATCTATTGCTCTATTTAAATATTGCCTTACAAATGCAGTTTTACTTCATATTCTATACTGCTGACAGATTTTGGCATTTGTAAAATATATATTTCTGTATTCTCAAACCATAGCCATACTCTCTCATAGCCACTCTCATGAAGATCATAAATAAAGCAAAAACAGGTGAGACACTGGTGTTTATCTTGTCTTGAAATACTATTTTAGCATTGAGAAAGATATTTTGAGTCTGAGTAAATGACACCCTTCATAATAAACAAAAATGGCAAAGTTTACTGGTGCAGTCCATCATGGATGACAATGTATAATTAAAATGTATTAATATAGAACTTTTTGACAAGTTAAATGCCATTATAGTTATAGTGTGAATTTTGAATGTTTGACCATGAATTTAATCCATATGACATAGTAATGCAGCATATACAACTGCAGCTATAAATTGAAGAATATCTTGAAACAAGATGGAATACCTACATGAATTCTTTTTATGTACTTATCTTCAGGAGGGCATGAAGTATAACTTGCTGAAGAAGTAAAACTTTGAAAAGTAAGGTACACAGAAATTCCAGAAACAAATATTCACAACCTCCTAGAGACAGAAATGGCTACACTCACATAGTCAAATTAGAGAGGGGGTCAAGAGAGGAAAATCTGGGAGAAAATGAGAAAAGGGGTGCCTTTGTTCAAAAAGATATGCGCTCATGATCTGACCTATGTAACTGTATCCTCTCTGTATATCACATTTACAATACAAAAAGCAAAAAGAAAGCCAAAGTTCAGCTTATTGCAGTGGGATTCTAACACATGATGAACAGAACGGGTCTCTGGACAGTCAGTGGCACAGTGAGACCCAAGAAGGATATTCTTAGGAGAGGATGACAAAGGCTCAATAGCTATTTGCATATGATCATATACAATAATATTGACTGAAATGAACTCCAAGAAATAGAAGCAACAAGTTTTGTTCTTTCCTTTCTTGCTGTTCTTGTTTTCTGTACCTTTTATTTGTAAGTTTATCTGTTTGGGGGAGGGTAAGTAGGGCACAGAAAGGGTGGGATAAAGGGTAAACAAATGCATCAGTGATAATCACTAGACACAATGTTGAAAATGAACTGTGCAACTTGTGTGGGTGGGGGTTGGGAAGGAAAAACTGTGAGAGAGGGAGAGAAGGGGGTGACACTGTCCAAAAAGAAATGTACTGATCACCTGACTTAAGCAACTGTAACCCCTCCACACACCACCTTTACATTAACAATCTATATATTATATATAAATTATATATCTATGTATAAACACACCAAACACATATTTAGTTATTTGTACCTTTGTCACAGTAACAAGTTTACTCAACACAGGCTTAGTTTAAGATCTGGCTCAACAGTTTTCAGTCTCGTCGATCAGTAAGTCAAACCTTGTGAGTTTCTAATTCCAAAAGAAAACTGTGAGTAATAACTAGAGCTATTCTGAAAATGAGATGAGATCATGTGCATCAGTTCTTTGTGTCGAGTATGAAGACCATGTGACAGTGTTGGGTCTTGAGGTGTATTCTGTTAAAAACCAAGATCACACAATCCTATATGACTGTTGAAAGAGCTGGGAGTCAAATCAGCCCTTTCCAACTTCAAAGGTAGCTGTTGTCATGTTTTACACTTAAGACATGTGTACATTTTTCTCCTTTCACTGGCAAATAAGTCCCCAAACTTCCAACTTCTACTAAGCCTTATTCATTATTCAAATGTTATGTAACTTTTTCAGCAAATAGTCCCCACTGTTTCTGTTGTATATTCTGTTAGCCTTTTGATATTTTTTGCCTGTTTAATGAATAATGTACATCAAAATCTTATTATGATCAAGTACAACTTCTGCACTAGACAGTGAAATCAATATGAACAAAGGCCACTTCCCTCTTACCTCTCACTAGGACATTTCCCATCCTTTCTCCAACCTGCACCAAGGTACCTGGAGCAATGTAGCTATTTAATAAAACTGTGTCAGATACACGAATGCACTAATACACTGTGTTAATGACTATGAATAGAAACATGAAGAATGAAAAGAGCTTTGTGTTAACAATGGTTTTGTTTCAATGTGTTTATTAATGTGAGAATGTTGAAATAAGTAGACAATTGTAAGATACCATGAAGCAGTTACATGAGATGACTACGGTTCAAAGGAAGTTAAAGGACTGAATCCGAGATATGGTAGTAAGGAAGAGCTGTGGAATGATACTGGCCTTGTGGCAGGAAGAGGATAGGTGCAAGGATCACTGTTGATGCAATTATTGTCGAAGAAGATATGTTCATAGATTTATTCCCTGTGAAGGAGCAGGTAGCATTTGCTTGTCAGAGCCAATGAGGGGAAGGATATAGAGTATGAAAAGGTTAGAGAAGAGCATGAAAGGGAACACTGAGTGAGAAGCACAGACACTCTAGAAGGATCCAGCATTAGAACAAACTGACTTGGTGGGTCTACCAACCTATACCAGCCGAGGTAGTTTTGTTCTGTAGGCGAATTCAACAACTCTCAGTCTCTCCATCCGGGAAAGAAAAAGATTCAATACAAAGATAAAGATGGTAAAAAAAAACAATAATGATCTTAACAATGACAGTGACAAAGGTTGACTCTATCAAGTACCTGGCAAAGTTGTCTCCAAGAATTATCTCATTTTGTACAGATACACAGACATATATACATAGATGTGTGTGTGTGTGTGTGTGTGTGTATTCCTTGTGTGCAAACAAACAATGAAAAAGATGAGACTTCCATTTCTATACACGTCATTAAGACATAATATTGAGGCATAATTTACATACCATAGACACATCTATTATATGTACAGAACTAAAATTATATTTAATAAATTTATACAGTGGTCAATGCACATCACTCTAAAATATTCCCTTGAGTCTGTTTCTATTCAATCCTCTTTCCACTCCCCAATCCAGACAACCTCTAATCTGTTGTGTCTCTACAAATTTCTGTGCTATGCTTATCTCCCATAAGTACATGTGTACAATACAGGTAGTCATTCTTTTGTGTGGCTTCTTTCATTTATGATAATGTTTTCAGGCTTGATTCATTCTATAGTATACATCAGCATTTTGTGCTTTTTCATTGCTGAATAGCACTTAATTATACAGATGTATCACATTTTGAAATGGATGAGTATTTGGATTGTTTTAATTGGGAACTATTCTGTTAACAATGTTGCTGTGAACATTCATAAACAGCTCTTTGTGTAGACATACACTTTTACGTTCTGAATATAGATCCTAAAGGTAGAATTATAGAGATATATGGTCTGCTTTTGTGCCATTTTTTTGAAGTACCAAATGGTTTCCAAAGTAGACATGCTATTATTTGTTTCAAGAGAAATGTATAAACGTTCCTAATATTTATAATTTGTATCTTCTGCCTATCTGATCACAGCTAATTTCATGGCCTTGTAATAGTATCTAACCATAGGCTTTACCTTATATTTCCCTAGTGTCTACTGATTTTCAGTGTTCATAGGCACTCATTAACCATTCACATGACTTCTTTGGGAAATACCTACTATCCACATAATTTATCCGGTTTTCATTAGGGTTTTTGTCTACTTGAGTTACAATGTTTCTTTTTATACTGTTTGTACAAACACATTACCACAAACACAATTTGCAAATATTTTCTCCCAGTCGGTGACCTGCTTTTTTCATTTTCTTACTGATGCAGATTTGAAGTACAAGGTTTCATTTCCATAATCCAATTTACTGATGTGTTTCTTTAATTACAATGCTTTTAGTGTCATTTCTGAGAACTCTGCCTAACCCAAGTTCAAAAAGATTTCTTTCAGTGTTTTTCCTCTACACATTTTATGAGTTTAGCATTTACATCTAGGCTTAATGTTTATATTTGAGTTAGTTTTATTGTAAGGTAAGTAAGTTCCTTTGTCCCCCCAATCATAGATGTATATGCTTTTTCTTTGTTCAAAAACAAAACAAAACAACCATCTCTCCATTACTTTAGTTTGACATATTTGTCACAAATCAATTGAGGTAAAGTAAGGTAATGAGTACATTTCTTCTCTCCAACAGTGTTACCCCCTTCCTTGTTTTCTCCTACTTTCCTTCCCCCCTGACTCCCCTCCCCCCAGGTTGTATAGTTCATTTCCAACATAGTGTCTTGTGAATATCATTGCTACATTGGTTCACTCTTTGTCCTTTGTTTTGATTCTTTTCTTTTCTAGTGCTGGGGTTAAAAACTTGAACTTAGGGCCTTCACTTGCCAGGAGAGATCACTACCACTGAGTTATGCCCTCAGCAGCTCTTTCCTTTTCCTCTGTGCTGCCCTCCTCCTCCTCCTCCTCCTCCTCCTCCTCCTCCTCCTCCTCCTCCTCCTCCTCCTCCTCCTCCTCCTCCTCCTCCTCCTCCTCCTCCTCCTCCTCCTCCTCCTCCTCCTCCCCCTCCTCCCCCTCCCCCTCCCCCTCCCCCTCCCCCTCCCCCTCCCCTCCCCTCCCCTCCCCTCCCCTCCCCTCCCCCTCCTCCCCCCTCCCCCTCCACCTCCTCCACTAAAAATGGACAAATATCGGGGTGCAGGTGGCTCCCTTCTGTATTCCTAGATACTTAAGGCTGAGATCTGAGGAGTGTGGATCAAAGTCAGGCCAGGCAAGAAAGTCCATGAGACTCTTATCTACTATTAATCACCAAAATAAAAGTGAAAAGTGGAGCTATTACTAAAGTAGTAAGAGTGCTAGCCTTAAGAGAGAGAGAGAAAGTGTCCAGGGACAGTGGCCACGACCCGGGACCAGCACAAATGAGAAGTGGATGAGGGAGGTCAATGCAGTCCAGCTACTGGTTAGGGTGTCTATATCAGGTGTAACTTCATGTTGTCAATTATTAGCTAGATGCTCCAGTACAATGGTGCAAAGCCAGACATCCTTGAGTGTCTGTGCTGGAGGGAGGGGGGTTACACGGAGGATACAGTCTTTCATCTTAAAGTATGAAAAACTAGCTTAGGAAATTCCTTTTTCTAACATTGTGGGACTTCTGTCTTTTAAGAATCATGAATAGAAGTTGCATTTTTAAAGTGTACTTTATATGTCAATGGCGATAGTCATGTTCTTCTTGTGCTTTTTCACTACTAATGTGGTATTTCAGGGGAATTGATTTTCAAGGAGAAACCAACCTTCCAGTTCTGAGATAAACCATATGTGCTCTTGGTAAAAAAAAATCTTTTTACATGTTACTGAATTTTTTCTGCTAATTTTTTTCAGGATCCTGTGTCAATCTTTTTGCCATGTATTTGTTTGTATTTTGTTGTTGTTGTTGTTGTAATTGTCATTATTTTATATTGTGTTGTTCCCTTTGTCATTGGTGTTGGTATAATCTTGCCCTAGAAAATAAGATGAGAAATGTGCCATCGTTTAATTTCTAAGTTATCAAATGCTATCCCTCTTTCGAATGTTTGGTAAAATGTAACACTTAAGAGCCCAAAGCTTGTGCTTTTCTTTGTGGAAAGATTTTAAGCTGTAAATTTTATATTTGGCTTTATTATTTCATTTAAAATAGCTTTCAATTCCTCTTTGTTATTTGCCTCATGATTCACATAGAAGTGTGTTAGTACTCAAAATGTTTAACAGTTTCCAAGATTCCTCCCTAGGTAGGTATCATTTAATAAGGTTTTTTTTTTATTATTCTCATTTTTAATGTATTGAATTGTTTGCACAGATTGATTGTACAAAATAATAGGTTTCTATTGTGTCATCCATTGTATGAAATAGTATATTATCTGTCCTAGAGAATAACTCATTCCAACACATGTGTCCTGTAGCTCTTGGGTGAAAAGCATTATAATGTCACTTAAGTAGCATTGGACGGTAATATATTGCAGTCCTTATATCCTTGCTGATTTGCTGTCTAATGACTTCTTGTACCTCTCTCCGGAGGGGTGTGCTCATACCTCCAATTGCTAATTTTGAGTTACATGTTTCTCCTTGCATTTCATTTTGCCTCAAGTGTTTAGGGGGCTCTTTAGCCAGAAGCATAACCACTTACAGTTGTTTTTCTTTGTAATGTATTGATACTTTATCATTATTATGGGCTTCGCTTTGTTTGTAATATCTGTTTCCTTATGTGTTGTATTGCTTGATATTAATGTAATTGTTTTAGTTTTATTGTAATTATAGACCTATTAAACAAAAATTATTGCCCAGAACAAGTCAAAGAGCAAGAGCTCTTTCTTTTGTGTTTTTGTTAATTTTTATGATTTCTTACCTGTGTTTAGGTTCTTGTTTTAATCATTTTGAGTTGATTTGTGTTTTATTTTTTAATATTTTTACTTTGTTTCATTTCTTTATTGTCGAAGTATGATTTGTGTTTTCTAATTTCATTCTTTTCCATGTGGATAACCAGTTTTTCTAAGGTCGTATGCTGAAGAGACTATATGTACAAATATTAGCTAAAATGATTTTATTGTTATCAATCTCTTACTATTTGTTGATAAAGATGTTTTGTATAAGATTCTGCAAATTTCAAAGCACTTCTCTTCCATTAGTATGTTTTATCTTATAAAAATTCTGAGATGTAGGTGAGGTTGATAGTTATTTTGCACTGCTAATAAGTGGCAGAAACTTGATTAGACTTGAGTTCTTCTGATGTATTAATGCACTTTACACTGTTAGAAAAGGTTCTCTTCATTAAAAATTTAATTGTATTTTTATTCCTACAGCTTTTGTGTGGAATAGGGATGCATAATGATTCAGTATACTTAACAGAGGAAGCAAATTTAATCATTAAGTCCACAAGCCATAAGGGATTAAGTAAATATTAGTGCATTCATAAATTCAACTCCACCTAGCTGTTAAAAGTGGCATTATGTTTGTTGAACATTTGTTATGAAAAAATAGCCATAATTTCTTAAATGGTTACAAAACACTACACACGAAGAAAAACAGCATGGAAGTAGATGCACTGCACAGTAGTGACACTCACTGGACAATGTACTGAAAATGAACTCTACAACTTGTGGGGGAGGGAGGTCACGAGGGGAAAATGGGAGAAAACAAAAAGAAACGTCCTCAACATCTGACTTACATAACCCCTCTGTACATCATCTTTACAATAATTTTTTTTTAAAAAGAAACACGCATACACTGTCAGTTAGTTGACTTATGACAAAGATAGTACAGAAGCCCAGTAGGTATTTCATTTATTTCAATAAATGTATCTGGAGCAATGAGATACCTACATAAGAAAAATCAACCTTGTCCTATTATTTCATGCCATATTTGAATTTTAACATGAGATTGACCATAAATATAAATATAAAAATAATAAAAATTTAATAGAAATCAGACTATCTTCACATAATGCTATAGAAAGCCATTTCTTCAGCTTTCATTGCTGCTCTAGTTCCTGGTCTGAGTCTCAGACACAAGATTTTGAAATTGGTTAAGAACTCCACAATACATTTACAACAATGTATCTCTAGGCTACCTTTTAAAACATTATATACCTAGTAATTTGTAGGCCTGAACTTATGACTAGTGATAGGAATAAAATAGCTTTTCCTTAATGACCAAAAAGAGCATGTCATGTAACAGGGATCTTGTAAGGCATCCTGAAAAATCTAAGGTGCTAAATTGTTATAGCTGTCTGCTCTGTTCAAATCGGCATATAACTTTTGCTCTGCACCCTCAATTTGAAATTTATTTCTCTTGCATTTAAAACAAATGTCATATTAGTTACCTTCAAATAATACTTCTTCAAAGGTAGATTAAAGATAACCTCCTAATCTCTCCAGTAATAAGCCAAGGCACAGACTATCACTCTAAATTGTAAGCTTCCAAGGGAATTCTGTCGATGGCTATGTTTCAAGCATTCTCTAATTTCCTCTGGGCAGGCACAGATTCTGAATTATAATTGTGGTAATCATAATTACAATGAAAATGAGCAACATCTTTTACTACTGTGAACCGCACTTGGCCCAGTCTCTTTGTTCTTGAGACTCATCATCTCCTTTACAAAGAAGATGAGAATCCCTCTGGTTCCAAAGAAGATTGAGGAGCTAAAAGGAGAGCAGAACCCTTTCTACTGTCTGTACTTGTGCTAGGGTTTTCTCCTTCACCATCCCCTTTTACAGAATTGCCATAAGCAATGTGTACACTTCAATGGCATGGGAGCTATCTGATGAGTAGTACATTGTAGAGTTTCATGTAGCTTTTTATATGGATCTGGTCTTCCTCACCAGTCGCGGGAGTGATATTATTCAAAAGGTTCATTAAGATACATCAGAACCTGAAAATAATCTTCTAAATGAAAGAATGACTTTCCTTTTGTATTGGCTGTACAAAAAGACTGTAATTGTTTTAGGATAATTACAAACAAACAAAAAAAAAAACCCAAAGAACAACCCGCAGACTTCCCATCCCATTCACAAGTTTGGAGTATATATTTGAAATGGCGGTGACCATCTTTATAAACCTGGATCTTCCTGCTTTCTCTGCCTTCCAGACACCTCAAAATTTCCAGCCGATTGGATTTTGAAGCACATTTTCTAACCCATCTGAAATGCCTCCAGATTAAGGCTTCTAAAGGAAAGCAGAGAATCGACAGCCAAGATGTTCGGTTTCTATAGACACTAGCAATTTGGTTGAGCAGAGCAAAGTAAGGAGCCGAGATGCCCGTTTTCTCTACTCTGATGGATAGATATTAGCATAGAGAAAATATAAGCGTAACTGTATCCAACGAGCTCAGAAAATCTATCTTCCCAACGAAATAGCAATTACTTGTAAGACATAATGTTGGAAATTAACTGTAAAACTGGGGAGGGGGTTTGGAGGGAGAGAAGGTGGGAGAAAAATGGGGGAGGGGGTAACAAATATGACAAGAAATGTACTCACCACCTTACATATGTAACTGTAAGCCCTCTGTACCTTACCTTGACAATAAAATTAAATTAAAAAAGGAAAAAAAAACATGAAAGATGAGAAAATTTGCTGAGCTGACAAGTTTCTTCTTCAACATCTATTGAGCCTCTTCAGGAGAAAGACTTCAATTTCCTTTGTTAAGTAATCACTTCACACATGTACACACACACACACACACACACACACACACACACACACTCCACTACCTGCAGGCTCTTTCCTAATATAACCATGGCTTTTGAACAGACATAGCTATGTGTGTACAGAGGTAGAACATGCTTTCTTAATCTGGTGATGAGAAATGAACTATAAAGACTATACATATATATTGCAAGTGGTTGTTTTGAATGTAAACTAATTCAAAGGTTTTTTTTTTCCTAATTGACAGCCAGTGTTTCTTTGAAGAAAGTAAAAGACAAGATTTGAAATATAAACATGAGTGTACAATTGAGATTTTCTAATCTGTGGAAAGTCCTTCATGGTTCTAGACTGGACTGAGCCATGAGGTGAAGTTCACTGTCTTTGTGTCTATCTCCAGAAAGATTTGAGCAAACATGAGGTTTCGAGTTCAAGAGATATAGAAATATGATCTTAGGGAAGGGAAAATAATTCCTTAATGATCATTATAAGATTTAAATTTTGATACAAAGAAGAAAATCCTACACAGATACTGAATGCTTTTCTGGTGTTATATCTATACAGCAACCAAGTACCCATTGAGGCTGGCCCAGCATCAGTTTCTGAACTGCACCACAGTTTTAAAGTAATTATGGGTCCTATAGCTAACAATGTTCCCAGAACTCCCTCCCTCACTTAGAGTAATTACAGGTTCTACTACTAACAATGTTCCTAGAACTCTCTCCCTCACAAAGGTAAAAGTCCCCACGCATAATTCATGTCTCAGATTCCCAAATACCTGTGCAACTGAATTCAATCTTGTTTTCAAAGAAACATACTAAACAATTTGTTCTGACACACTGCACAATCGGGGACAAACAAGCAAAATGTTTTCAAACCAGAAACCTGCACATCAACAATTCAGTACAAAAGGGATGATGGTTGTTTTAACCACCAGCACTTTTTATTGTGTGTTCTAAGTACACAAATACACAGTTGTCTCTTAAGGACAAAACTTGAGAAAGCAAGAGGCAGATGGACCAAAGGGAAGGACATGAGAATGGAAAGAAGAGATAGAATGGATGAAAGGAAATGAAAACAAGAGAAGAAGGGAGTGGAGGAGGGAAAAAGAAAGGAAGGGAGAAGAGAAAAGGGAGGGGAAATGATGGAGAGAGAAGAGAAACTGTATACTAAGCACATACATTTGCATATATGAATCTATATACTAGCTAAACACAGATAATGCATTATAAACTAGTGAAGGCTTAAATAATATTAACAAGACCCTATCTCAACAAATCAATGATTTGTGGGATTTCATACTTATAATACCAGCTATGTATATAGAATAGGTAAAAAGATTAAGATCCTAGGTAAATAGTGAGATCTGATCTGAAAAATACCTTAAAGCAACAGGGGCTACATGCATATCCTGAGAAGAAGGAAGGCAAGAAGGAAGGAAGAAAGGAAGGGAGGGTGGGAGGGGGGAAATTACCCACTTTTAGCTCTTCTTAAAATACCAACATGAACTTTATGTACTCCAACACAGACACCATTTGATGTCCCCAGTGGCCAGTGTGGATTCTCAGATTTCTTAAAAGTGCCTTTCTTTGTGTTTAAGTGAACTGACGTTTTGTGCAAGCCGGAAAGACAGTTACAGTGATGAATGCTTTAGAAAACGTTAAGAAAAAAATGGCACATCTAGACAAAAAACTTCATTGAGAATAGACGGGAGAGTATGGGTAATTATTGTTTAGCTACAATTTTCCTTGAGGATAAGCAGACACGTGATAAAATAATCAATAAAATTCCACTTAGCTTTGAATTACAGCGTATCTATGGTAATCATCGCTCTAGAATTTACCAAGGTAGTCTTTACTGCCCTCACAAATGGGCCTGAATTTATCCCGTTTAAATATTCTGGATTTTCTTTTTCATTTCATCTGAATAACATGAACACTCTTAGCAGATTTTCTTTGGGCAAAATTAAATTTAGATCCACACCCAGTGCCTTCTGGATGGAGCAGAAAAGCCCACATCAACTTTACAAATCTTGCAGAAAATAAAAGCACAGACACCTAATCCCCTAGTGCTTCGGGGAGAGTTCAGTTGGACCTTTGGTGCTACCGGTATCCTCTGACTACAGCAGCTGTGCTTACCCTAGACCTCAGCTCATGCTGTGAATGTAGGAACTCTATTCTGGATGTTGAAATCCTGACTTGAAAAGAGGGGGGCGAGGAAGCTAGTTATTAAATGTTTAGTCCAAGTGAAAAGCCAGTGGAAGACAGTGAACCCCTTCCAAAAGAAGAGCTTCATTTCACGGCTTGGGGTCCTAGTGCAACTTCCCTGAAGGCCTATATCTGAAATGAGGACAATACGGAGACTTGTGTGATCCCATAACTGATCCACTTCCATCCGCATAAAGGGATGAGAAAGTCTCAAATTATTAACAGTCCACTGCTTTTACAGCTCCCTCCTCCCGCACACTTATCGCTTTCAGATTTCCCCTAATTGAATTACCCAGAGCCGACCAAATGACCTTTAGTTGTCCAAGCACTATTTATCACATTTTATTTTAAATGGATTACATTAAAAAAGAAGAAAATATTCTCTCCATCCATTTTCCTTCCCATAGTAATTATATCCTCGGTGCCCTCATGTTTTGGTGACTTTTATTTTCTAGAAACAACTATTAACTTTAATGTAGTCAGTGACCTTGTTTGGATGACTCGGTCCCTCTCAGGTGACCTTGAAGCAGAAATGACAGAAGCATCAATTGGCAAGTTCACCAGCATTCAGTAAAGGATGAAAAGGGTAAGGGCTCTTCATTTCCCAGCTCCAGCATTCATCATGGGAAGACACATAAAAAGAAAGGGCGAATTCCAATGACACACATCCAATAAATTGGAGACTCTTGTCACAGGCAACGCCAATTCAGCAGTTCATAATCATAATGCATAACATGCCTCCATTACCTATTTTTTAACCCTCTAAACTGGGGCTTTTATCATTGGTCCTATACCTTCCCATGCATTCCACAGAGTCCAGAGATTTCTCTACTGTCCATCAACCTTCTGAGAATTGAATTTCACCTTGGGTATAGTGGCAAAACTGTTTATGCAATGGCAATCTACCTAGAATCATAGATGAAGAAATCTGAAAAGTCCTTAGCTTTAGATGGACCATTTTTTCTAACAGAAGTAAAGAGGAAATAACCACAAAAATGTTTCTAAGCTATTTTCAGTTCTTTTTAAAGCAATTTACGTGGCAAATTCTTTGGAAATTTTAGAGTTAAATGGCTTATCATTCCTACATTTATTTATGTACTAAAAGACCATAGTTTAAAATTGATTGTATCATTGGTACTGCAATCCCCACACCAAATGAACCTTTCTATTGGATGTGTTTATTTCCAGAGAGTATAAACTTTATAACAAAAGAGCATATAATAAAGTCTTAACACACTTACGAATGTTTCTGTTCATTGCCAGGCTTTCCCATTTCAATATTACTTTTAACATGAGGAAAATATATGATGTACAGCAGTGCCAGGGAACAGGAGCTAGGTTAAGAGAGCCATGGGCATTGTAGTAAAGTTGAGCTTTCTGACTCTTGTAATTCTATTAGACACGCAGACTCTTTGAGTCTCAATTTCTTCATTTATAATACTATGCTGTTATAAGCTATGTGGCTAAAAGCCAGTGCCAGATAAACAGTGGGATTTTGTTCTTCCGTCTTCTAAGACAAACAAAAATGAAACACAGTACCAAGGATGTAACCGGCATCTTTACTTATATGGTGCTGAGTTTTCCATCATTGCAATTCTATTCCCCTACACCCCGTGTGAGTCTTTATGAGAAATGAGAGGAACTATAACATTAACCCATGTTTCAATGCCAGGAAATCTATTAAATAGCCTATTTTTTTTAAATTAGGTCATCCAATCTCTTGATTTCCTAGTGACTGAATCATACATATCAGAGTTTGAATAGTTGGTGTTTGGGCTATGAGACTGATGCAAAGCTACAAAGCAGAATATTTTCTCTACCTAGAACACAATTTCCTATGAGACCCTCCATCAAGTAATTGGCACTTATGGAAGCATGTTATCTCTGCAGAAATATCTGTGGAAAGATGACATTTTTATTTGCCATACTAACAAGCAGGTAACAAAATTGGATGGTATTACAGTTTGTCTTTTTTTAAGATGCTCTTATGGCATTCTGATCCTAAAGTACAGACATTTGCTTTAGTAATTGCTCTTCACATTCTCTGTTGGGTTTGCTGGATGCATGTTACAAAGTCACCCCTTACCATATTCCACCAAGAATGCCAACCTGCTTCCTTGGCTGATTCTATTTCAGTGTCCCAGGCTCCCAAGCCAGTGCTCTCCGCTCACAGGAGTCATGACACATGCTGGCATACAGAGAACTGGAAACCAGACACACTAGCTAGACTAACCTCTCCTCCTCATACAGTCCTGTGTTAGGGATTTTGAAGACTTCCTTGCCTTAGAAACCTAATCCTCCTTTACTTTCTGATGCTTCAAATACCTTTAAGAGAAAAAAAAAAGCATGGCTTTGCTCTGTACATTTCTCTAAGAGAGGAAACATATGATTAATAATCTATATGGCATAATTCATATCGAATTGCTTCCTGAGGATGGACATTCTTGGGTTCCAGAAACCCCACAGTCTATAACATGGGAAAACTGGGGGAAGCCGCAGGTGGGGGTGGGGGTGGGGTGGGGCTACAGAATATCTTTCTTTCCTTTTGCTTCATTATCACTTGTAATATAATAATGGTCATCTGATTAGGTTGTTTTGCTAATTGATAAAATTAAATAGAAAGCATTTACTGGGTCTTTCAATATCTATGGGAACACAAGTAAAAAATCATTACTAAAGACATCCAAAATTCTCTCCTCCATAAAAGTGATGAAAATTTTGCAAAAAGACCATCAGCAGAAGTGAAACTTTTATAATTAGAAATTAACTAAAGCCTGGAAGAAATTCAGAGAGTACTAAAAGGTAAGAGTTAAATCTCATTCTGAAAGAACATGTGTTACGGGGTCTGAGGGAGGAGATTCCACGTCCCTCCAAGAGTCCACCATGCAGAGACAGTCTCAAGCAAAAAGATGGATTTATTGGGGAAGCAAAATGCGAACTGACCCACCAGGGACGCAGCAGTTGACCTAATATTTAACTTCATTTTAACAACTGCTACCAGGTTTCCTTAGCCAAGATGGAATCAGCTCTACTTGCTACAACAACATGCTTTGCTGCATTTTAAGTTCCTCTGTACCCACTCACTTCCTCCCTAGATCTGACAGGACCTGGAAAACCAAGGGCCTGCAATCACAATCAAAGCAAGGCAGCAAATGGAGGCTGGTAAATTGGGATGAGCTCCTTCAAAGCTCCATTCCCAGAATGTTCAGTCTTGTCTTGTGATTTCCTAGAAGAGTTCACACAAAGCTCTCCTTATGTGACCTGAGTAGAAGCACTCCCAGGGTGAAAGGCCTTTCTTAAATGGTTTTGTTTTGGTTTGGTTTTGGACACATAGGAAAAATCAAATCTATTGTCTAAATTACAGTTACCTAAGGCAATTGGTAAGAATTAGTTTGGTTGAATAAACAAAAACTCAAAAGGGAAATGTGGGTAATGAGATGTCCCTAGGAGATGGAATCATTCCCAATACTCATGGACTCTAGAATCGGCTGAGATTTGCATGTTCCTGGGGCTATGTGTGCCCAAGAAGACTTAAGACAGTATAACCTCTGAGGTTCTGGAACAGCAGACACAGACAGCCATGACAGAATAGCCCAGGGAGTAATGAGGTAGTCTCCATTCACTTGGAGCCTTCAGCAAGACTGAGAGTAATTAGGCCCAGCATCTAAAGGAATCTGTTGGATCATCAGTGACTTACTACTCTTTACACAGGGACCAATATGATACCCTCCCCCCCACCCACACACTTCACAACTCATTATACACATTACATAGTTGTCTTAGAAAAGTCCCAAGCAATATAAGGCAGCAAACTCTGAAGAGAGGACATAACCTCATTTTCAGTGTTGTCCTGTTATATTATTTAAAATATTCTGTTCTCTATCAAAAATATGGAACACACAAATAAGAAAGTAGAGCTTATACACAGGGAGGGAAAAACAATCAAGGAAAAAAATGTCCCTGAGGCAGGTTAACTGCTAAACTTTCTATGAAGATGTTAAACCAAGTATTTCAAATATGTTCAAAGAACTGCAGAAAATGGTGCTGGAGAATGAAGAGAGAATGTAGGACTGATATCACATCAATAGGGAATATTTCTTAAAAGATAGAAAATAACTTTTTAAATGCACTAAACAGAAATTCTAAGGATGAAATGTAAAATAATTTAGAAAATTCACAACATAGCTCAGCAGATAATTTGGGCAGTCAGAAGATACGTAAATTAATATTATCTAGCCAGAGGCTAGAAAGAGAAAAGAATAAAAGAAAATAAACAGAGCCTTAGAAACTTGTGATCACCATCCAGTGAACCAACATATGCACAGGAAGGGAGATGCTGAAAAAGGTTAAGAAAGGGTAGTTGAATAATAATTACCCCAAATTTCTCAAATTTAATAGCATATATTAATTGATAGCCAATAAATTCAATAAACTTCACATAAGAAAACTCAAAATGACCCACACTTAAAATAGTAAATGTCTGAAAGTTCAAGATGAAGACTCTTTGAAAGGAGAAGCCTCTTGACAGCTACTAGGACCCCTCTATAGGATTTAAAAGTTAACTGAGAGGAAAGTGTAGAGGGATGTGAATAAGATCACACATAGGGTAGAGGAAGGAAAATGAAATATGCATGTATGAACACAGAATAATGAAACTCTGTAAGATCATTAAAAGTAGTGGGTAAGAGTGGGTAAGGGGTAAATTTGATCAAACCACACTATGAGCTTGCATAGGAATATCACAATGAAACTACTCTGTACAAGTAACATAAACTAATGAAAAAGAGAAAATAAAATAGACTTAATGAAGTAAGAACCATAAATTTGTGTTGATGGGTACCAAGTTACTGAGGATGTCATTTCAATAGCAGTAATGAAACAAAGGAAGACAAATAAAAAAATAGATTATCAAAACTTTGTGTGGAATACTGAAATAATGCGGGTAGAAATCTAAACTAGACTGTAGTAAATTATGACCTTGATTGCAATCCTCAGAGCTACTGTTAAAAATTATATTGTACACTAGAAATTCCTGCTTATCACACAAGACTATAATGAGGAAAGCACAAAATATTTGCTTATATATGTGTGAAACAAATGGCAAAGTGGCAGGTATAAATCCTATCTTATCAACAATTACATTAAATATAAGTGTATCAAATTCTTCGACTAAAATGAAGACTGGGAAAATGGATAAAACAAAACCTACAATTTAATCATATGCTATCAAAAAGAGATAGGTTGTAAATAAAAGGATGAAAAAGATATATTGTGCAAACAAGTAGTGAAAAGAGAATGAATGGGGTGTTTATACCAATATCAGACAAAATAGACCTGAAAGGAAATAAAAATTATTAGTAGAAACACAAAGGACATTGCTTGATGAGAACATTTGCCAAATTCATTAATAAAACAAGTGATTTAAAACAGGTATACACCTAATAGTCTTAAAACACAGAGTTGATAGCACAATTTTATAAGAATATCTGGAAATTTTCATCTTCTGCTTCAATAATGGATAAAATAATAAGCAGATGACCAAAACACAAAGTCAAAATTTGAACAACTTCAGAAATGAAATAAGCTTAACAATAATCTATTGAACTCAATTCATCAACAGAGGAATACTCATTCTTGTCCAGAGTACATGGACTGTTATCCAGGACTGTAAAACCAGCCTTATGATTCTAAAAATATATTGGTTAAGTATATATGTATATATGTGTGTGTACATACATATGTAAAAACTTTAAAACCAATGCCCCAGAAATATTTTAAGGTATTAATATTGCTTATTTACTTTTCAAAAGTATCTTATAATTATGATACAGTTAGGTATAGAAGGTATATTTTTGTATGATTCACTAATTACTTCAGAATTCTCAACATAACTTGAAGATTGAACAATAAAAAACAAAGGCACAAGTTTAACTTCATGCCTTTCTTTTGGTAGAGACCTCAGCTTAAATGGTGCCTCACAACAGGTGTTTATCATCTAATACATACAAGGAAGCTACTAGAATTTAATCACACAGAATCCTGCTTTCTTCGTGGAAGTTTTCACAGTATGGAATTGTATGTTCCTGGAACTGAAGATGGATTGTATATTTCTGGAGCTGAAGATGGACAGATGGGTGTGGTAAGTCCAGTGAGCAACTCATCCCAGTTTTCCTACAACATTCCCAAAGCTGAGAGTGGGTGTCTCAGGTTATAGGTACTCTCTCAAGTCCTTGGAAATATAAGGTGGTTGGGCACACTGTGGAATAAGTAAGATGCATGATTTTCTCAACCGAAACCATACAACTTTATGCTCTTTGTCCATGATAAAAGCTGTCACCACGACACAATGGGATTACCATTGACTCTCTTCCTTTCAACGAACTCATGTTTTCTGAAATAATGGAAGGTCTAGGTGTCAACATATTACAAGGGGTCTCCACAGCTACTATGGAAACACCATGAGAAGCAAACCAACAAACAAAAAAAGAGAGGATTTCAACCCGGCTTTGAATAAAACAGAGTCCATTACACGGCAGCTACCTTGGGGGAGGAAGAGAGAATTTATGATGGCTTATTTATGTGCTTATTTTGCTTTCTCTCAGAAGCTATTCAATCCACAAAAGCAAAGCACTCAGGCTTTTATTCACAACAGAATGTGCCACCTCTAGCAAATGCCTAGTGCTGAGAGAGTTTTCAGTAAATATTTGTTGAACTCCTAACCAGGTGACTTCAAAGGCTTTGGCCTTTCTCACCATCTGTCACCTGACTTGCTGATCTTTCTACTACTAATATGAGCTGATAATCAGAACCATGTGCTATGATCTGACATGATGTCACTTGAATTAATTTAGAGAGCAAGCTTGTGGAACAAATATGTCCCCATTTTTCAGATGAGGTAAACTAAAGACAAAATAGATTAAATAACTTGCCCATATTTTTAAGGTTAATCTCGGTTCAATATACGTATTGCCGCACTTTTGCAACTGTACTTTGGTAGTGGAAAGAAATATTTCTGTATTTATACAAAAACATCAGGTGCTTTGCAAATTCTCCTTCTGCAAACCCCTTGTCCATATTTGCTAGCAATATTGCTTCTTAAAGCAATTTGGTCAGCTAAATATTTTTCCTAACTGCATACAGACA
This sequence comes from Perognathus longimembris pacificus, assembly GCF_023159225.1. NCBI lineage: Eukaryota > Metazoa > Chordata > Mammalia > Rodentia > Heteromyidae > Perognathus > Perognathus longimembris. The sequence continues at coordinate 9,820,869 of NC_063163.1, forward strand.
GTCCCAGCTGGGCTTCGATCCAACTAATAAAGTTCAAATTAGTGCAGGGTTATATAAGGCTAAGGGAGTTAGAATAATAACCTTTTAATTCATCAAGCACTAGGAAATTTTTGAGTCCACAAGTACTATAGCTGTCAAAAGATTTTTCTTCTTCTAATTTATAGGAGGCAACCCATGAAATCACTTTCATTCCTTTTCTTTCATCCTTATCTTATTTGTCTATAACCAAAAGAGTTCCGAAATCTCTCCATTTAAAAAAATGTAAATCCTCAAGTGTACACGATCTTTAAACTAAACCGCCTAAAGCAGAATTCAATTTATCTTTGAACAGCAGAAAGAAAAGAGCAAAATCTTCACCTCTCTCTCTCTCTCTCCTCTCTCTGACACACACACACACACACACACACACACACACACACACACAATTTGTAGCTGGCTTCTACTGAACCCTTGCCCTCATCAACTCATTTAGAACACCATTTTCCAAACGCTACCACATTTTCCAAGGAAGGCAAAAGAGTGTTTTTCTCTCATTAGATTTATGTCAACTGCATTCTGAGTTTCTAGCAATAGGGACTCTGGGAAAAATCTATTGAGCTTCTTTGCAAAGCTCTGCTGCCATGACTCAGGCACCAGGAAACACCAAAAGTAAATAAAATGACTCATATTGTGCTCTGGGCCAGAGGGGATGAGAGGGAGAGGAGGAGAAATCCAGCAGATGTGCCCAAACCCCACCTCTAATGGCATGCCGCTGTTCTTGCAATAATCAGAGCTGTGCCATAGCCAAGTAGTATCCTTGGAGGCAATTTTCCCCCTGTATCTGTGCAGGAAACTTCATGCAATGCCTGTCGATGTGGAGTGCAAGTCTGAAAGGGAGGGTTTTGGCAAAGGCACCTTCAAGTTCTTCTATCAGCACATACTTACTAGGCCGTGAGCACCTTCCCAGCAATTCTGCAAGAAGAGAGCGTCTTTGCTATTCGCCGATAGCTGTGTGTGCTGTGTGCCCATCTCCCTTTCTGAAGCCAAAAGTAGCACATTTCGCCAGTCCCTGGAAACACAAATGTACTTGCTTCTTGGCACCAACACTTGCAGAAGCCAGATGAAGGGAATGGTTCCCAGGGAAAGCTTTGGGTTCCATCGGATGGTGGAATGAGGTATTCAAGTTTGTAAGAAATTGTGTTGCCTTAAATGAAGAACTAAAAGTATAAGAAGAGGGTAAGCAAAGAATAGAGCTGAGAGGGCCTCTACATTTCAAGAGCATTTTCTGGTCCTTCTCTCTGTTTTCTTCTCTCAGGCTGAGTTGGTGGTTCCCTTATTCTGTTTGCATATCATATTCCTGAGGAGCCTAGGCTAATACAACGTTTATCTCTGTTTTCTGGTGTATAGTAACAATCTGGCAGCGCCCTGCTCCGGACAGAGCAAGGGAGACTGTCTAATTAGTCTAAATTAGGCTCCATGGATTCCACCATGGAAAAGATATTTCTGTCCCTTAAGAAACCTAGATTCTAGTCATTACCACATGTGTTTACAGTGTGATCAGAAATGCTACTTCGCTCAGCCCAGAGTGCTAAAACAAGCACAGCAGATGGGTATGGTGTGTTCTGGGCCTAGCTAGGGAGGCTACTGGGAGAAGAAAGTGTCAAAATAGAGTCCTCACAAATAAAGGAGGAGAAGGACTCAAGTCATGGAGAATGGAATAGCCAGGCTGGTAAGGAACGTCGAAGCAGGTGGCCAATGAGTTTCACAGACCTGGCTGAGAATAGCAGTCCATAAAGAATGAAGACTTGGGCAGTGTTTAGGTTACTAAGGGTTTAAAACAAAAGGTTTAATCACAAATAATATGAATATTTAAAAAAATTAATCCTGAATCAAACAGGCTCATATTTGTGATTTACATAGCTAAAATTGGGACCGTGATAAAGAGGGTGGCTAACTGAAGATGAGTTCCACTGGTTCATGCCTGTAATCCTACTGACACAGGAGGCTGAGATCTTTCCTGCCTGGGCTGTCCTAGAACCACAATCCTCCAATCTCAGCCTTCTGAGTGACTAGGATTACAGGCATGAACCAGTGGCCCTTGGCTTGACATTCATAAAATTATGAATAGGAGTAGAAATGACCCTTGAGAGTAGATGAGCTTTTCCATGAAGAACTTGCTGAGAGAAGTAGCAGCTTACAATCTGGGGGCAGGGGGACAGGGGGGAGGATGAAAGTACCTTTGGGTGGTGGTTCCTGGGGAATAAATGACTATATTGATGGAAGACATTTTGTAAAAACCAAATATAGAGTAACAGCTAATAATTTCAAGGAGCTTCATTTTCAGGGATGCTATTACTTTTAGATATGAAAAAATGGAGGCTTCTTTGTTGAGTAATGATTGCGTTTCAAAGGAGGCCACTTCTCCGGCCTTATAAATCCGTATTTAGCATCAGTGACATCAAACAAGCCATTCTGTCTGTCACATTTATTTCATGATAACTCCTCTCCACACTTCCTTGCCTTGAATAGCAACAGTCACAGAGGAGGGAAGTACTAAAGTACAAATGATGAAATCAGGGAGAGGTAGTTTCAGCACTGATCACAAGGAGACCCAGTGTCTCAGTCTTTGCTGTAAGTAAGTAGCAGGTGAATGGCTTAGGAACAAAAGAAGTTTCTCACAATTCTGTAGGCTGGAAGCCCAAGATCAAGAAGCCAGGATGGTCAGGGCAATTTCTCAGGAGCATCTTTGATAACATCAGTAATGTATTCATGAGCATTCCTTCCTCCTTGCCTACTTACATCTCCAGATGCCATAACAATGTGGAGTAGATTTGGACTTACAATGTGGGGACAGAGGTAAGCATTCAGCCCAAGACACCCCCTGCTCATGTTTATTTGTATATCTAGAGCCACAGATGGACAGTAAGAACATAAATGAACATCAGGAGCCAGATGCTGTGGGATTAGGGCTTTTATTCATACTAGCTCCTTTATTTACATGCAGGAACTACAGCTAAATCCATTGTATCTCTGGGCCTCGCTCTTCATCTTGGAATCAAAGTAACCAACTAAATGGACTTCTAGATCTTCTTTGCCTTCAGTATCTCTTATACTCTTTAGAGAATACTGCAAGTTTCAGTGAGTGCTGAATAAAGATTTCAGTCACTGCGTCAACCTTATGTGACTAAACCCTAAGCAAACAGAACTGTGGGGTGTTTGTTCCTGGACCAAGCTGAGATTTCTTTTGCTTTCTGCAGTTGCTTCTCATTTCTGTTTTCCCCGTTGTGTGGGTACATATGCCTTCGCTTTAGATTCTGCTTTCTGAGTGGAAGTGTGAGGAACACTAGGCCTGCTGATGTACACACTCATGCTGGCTGATTCATAGGACGGTGCTGGAATTTGCTCCTCCATATTTTGACTCACGGCAGGGAAGAGGCAAACTGCCAACTTCACTGCTTCCAGGGTTTGAAGAGTGACAGAAAAGCAAGATGAAAGAATAGGGAAAGAATGAGGCGAGGTTCTGATTACAAGTGTGGCTCACAGCACAGCGAGAGGAAAAACACAAACAAATGACCTGGCTGATTTCATGTTACCCATGCACATCATATTCACACGTTCCCAGATCTCTGCATCTATGAAGGCCTTGCCTTGTGCATTCAGATGATGCACCATATGGGCAGAGGCAGTGTTTTCCTTCATCCGTAGTGCAGTGTACAGCCTGCACCATCAAAGTTCCATCGCCAACACTAACGGATAAAAAGAAATGGCATTGTGACTTCAAACAGTGACTCACTTTCACTATGGAAGCTGCCTGCTGCGGGAACCCACAGCTTGTCAGGAAATAGCCTCATGACAAATCTTCTGACCCATCTTCCTTCCCTGATATCGTCCAAATAAGCCCTTAGTGGCAGCCTAAATTCCTGCCTATTGTGTCTAAGGCTAGTGGCTTGGAAGTTCCTTACAAAGGCATATAAAAGTTCAGTTCTGCAGACAGCAAACGATGTTTTGATATTTGGAAATTAAGTTATTTTAGCTGGTGTCCTGTAGCTCCCCTGCTCTCCCCCAAACAGCTTTCCTTAAGTTTATATTCTTGAATTAAGAGGTTTCTCCAATAGATTATACCTGACATGGCTCCTACAACTATCACAAATTACCTTAGGTTATGTATTCTATAAAGAATGGTATTGAAAACCTGTCACAGCTTCATAGGGGTTGCTAAGTAGTGTTCAAGTACATGTTGCTTGCTGACTGACTAACAGAGGGAAGAGATTGCCATTGGGCAATTCAGCATCCTCAGTTTTTATTTCTAGGAGAATTTCCTGAACCTAATGGGTCTAGTTTAAGTATCCTATCATTATTAGAAGTGTTTAAGAAATATAAGCCTTCTCTACCAATGAGGACTGGAATTCGCTGGGCTTTTCGAGGAGTTTGCCATATTACTTGAAAAATAATCATGAGTAGGGTGTTTCACAGCGGGATGTGCCATCCAGCTGAAGTACACTGAGGTTGGTTCTATTTTGGGAATTTTGCACCTGTCTGGAATGACACTAAGGAACAAGGAGATGGTACAGACCAGGACTGAAAATAAATCTCTAATGATAACAGAATCTTCACAAGTGCTGGTAGAGAGAAGGAGCAAAAGTCAGAGTATTCATTACTTGATTTATGTAATTGTAGCCCCTGTTTACATCAACTTTATAAAACACAATTTTAAAAAGTTTAGTTACAGTTAGTGTGGTCTTTCCTCACAGAAGTTCCTGGTTATACCCCAGCTAATAAACGTATAACTTATTAACCTAATGGCTGAGTTTGACCTGTCTATACTATACTAGTTCTTTCTTGTCTGCAGACAAAAGGCTTCAAGATTTCCCAAGTGAACGCCTGAAACTTCAGATATTACTGAATCCTATATAGACTATGCTGCTTTTCTTTTTTCTTTTTCTTTTTTGTTGTGTTTTTAAGTGGAGTATAATCAGGAACTTCTGTTAGGAAAGACCATACTAACTGTAACAAAGTATTTTGTTTTTCTTAAGTCTGTGATCTCCCCTGCTTCCTTGCTGGAACCCTACACCATTGCTTGTTCATTGAATTACTATTCGTCCAAATCAAACTCTTCAACATTTCCAAAAAAGAGAGAGAAATATTCCTGAAGTCCTTGAAGATCAGATATTAACATAGCTTTGTGGAGAACATTCCACAGGGCAAAAGAAACTTTGTAGCTCTTTAACTTTTTAAATAAAAACCCTGATTAATAAAAAAATTAAATAAATAAATAAATGGGTATTTCTGATGTGATTTTTAAACATTTTCTTACCTTCTTCATTAAATTTTAAGACTACTGGAAAAAAGTACCTTTTCTGTTATCAACCTTTTGAGAACAAACTTTATTTCTGGCTGATACTTCATGGCAAAAGCATTCATTACTCCCATACTCTCTAATTTAAGTAGAGCCATAGGCTGCTGGTTTTTAAAACAGAGAATTAATAAACAATGACTAGAATCAAAGGTCTATAATCCAGGCTGGACTACAACCATTCAGGGTTTATCTCAACTGTGTTGAATCTTCCAGGCCCTACCCTTGGAACTAAAGGCACACCTACCTGAAATACCACCACCTACTCATCTCTCCTGATAACTACCTACTTCTGCTGAGCTTCCTTTCTCACAGGAAATAAGTTAAAACTTTTCTTCAATGCAGTGGTGCTTGCACACTGAGAATGTTTCTGACTTTATTTTACTTGGACGAGAAGTGAAAAAAGATTGGTTTCTAAATATAATAGTAAGCTGTAGGTTAAGGGAGGAGCACAGAAATGGTGGGAAAATGGATGAGCAAATGCAGCAGTGGTATTCACTGAACACTATGTTGAAAATGAACTACATAACTTGTGGGTGGCGATGGGAGAGAACAAGTGGGAGAGAGTGAGGGAAGAGGTGACATTTTCCAACAAGAAGTGTACTCTTTACCTGACTTGTGCAGCTGTAACCCCTTTGTATACCACCTTCATAATAGCAATTTTGAATGCATTAAGAAAAAAAGTGAAGCGCACAAGTCAACATTAGAATCAAAAATATATTTGTCCCTTTTAGAAATCAAGATAATTTTTAGAAAAGCAGACATCACAACTCAGTTGCAATTATTTTAATGCAAAACACACATGAAAATGCCACATCAATAATGAAACATTGCTAAATTACCTACAAATATTGCATATATAATGAATAGCTAGTATTCAAGACTTGGAAATATGAAAACTAGCAATGTTTTAGGCAAATCATATTTTAAAAGAATAGTTTGTGTGTGTTTATATGTGTATGAAGCAAAATTGAAAGCTGAGTAGATATATTGAAAGATAGAATAACTGATATTTTCAACCATGTTTGAAGAAAGGATTTCAGATTCAAAGAGTTCAATGGTGTTTCTGCTGAATAAATAAGAATAAATCTGTATCTGGACAAATTGAGAGTGAAAGCGTAACACTGTAAATGCAGAATAACACTACAGAAGGCAGAGGGGAAAATGGAGTATCACAAAAGAATATTTATACTGATGACTGAATTCTCAAAAAATAGATGTCAGGAGGCATTGACTAAACCACTATGCTAGAACCCATCACCCAACAAACTGACTTTCAACCACAAGGGCAAAATAAAGACAACGTTTTCAGAAAAGCAAACCTGAAGCAAGTGTTCATTATATATAGGCTCTCCCTAACTGAAATTCTAAAGGACATGCTTCAGGAAGAAAGAAAATTAGACCAGATGGAAGGTTTGAAATGCAAGATTGGATTCTCTGTAGAGATACAAGCAAATATATGATACATACAAGCAAACACTGATGGGGTAAAACAGTCTCATCTGTGAGGCGCAAAAATAAAAAGAGTCAGAAATAAGTGGGAAACAGTGGCATGTAAGTTGAGAAGATAGTGAAAATGAAAGCATTTGAGGATTTTTGCATCATTTGTGCTATGAATAAAGTAACAACTAACTTTTAACCATGTTAATTATGCATGCAATGATATCCACAGTAAACATGAAAAAATAGGCAGACAGTAAACAAACAAGAAATGAGAAAGTGTGAGCTGAACAATGAAAGAGATTGAATCCCAATGAAATAATCTTCCTAGTATTTTTGAGAAGCCGATTAGACTCATATGCATACACACACTCACATTCACATTTAATTTTTGTGTTTTATGCAGATCTATATACACATGTATGCAAATTCACACATAGTCCAGACATCTTTTGCCTGGATGAATGCAGAAAGATGAAAGCAATTCTGTAAACAAATATTAGAAACCTAGAAATGAGAAAAATAAAGTCGGGTACTGTTGGTTCCTGTCTGTAATTCTAGTGACTCAGGAGGCTGAGAACTGAGGATTGCAGGTCAAAGCCAGCCCAGACAGAGACATCCAAGAGACTCTTATCTCCAATTAATGAACAAAAAGACAGAAGTGAAAGTGTGGCTGAAATGGTAGCACACCAGAGAAGAAGCTAAGAGAGAAAAAGGAGAGAGAGAGAGCAAGAGTGAGAGAGAGAGAGAGAGAGAGAGAGAGAGAGAGAGAGAGAGAGAGAGCACAATAGACTACAAAGCAAAAATCATGAAGAAGCATAAGTGAAGTCTCTTCCTTTGGATGCTACACATTGACTATTTACATGGACAAAATGAGAAGTTCACCTAGGAATTACTGACTTTCAAGAAAAACTCAATAAAGAGATAAAGATTTGCATAAATTTGATTGAAATGGCTCGAACACCTTTAGAACAACTTCCCTTTAAGACCATATAAATTATTGATAAAAACTGGCAACATGAAAAGTCATAAAAAATACCTAAATGCACTTCAAAAGATTCCTATCATGAGGGATTATATTCTACATATGTAAAAGAATAAAGTTGAAAGGCAAAACTAAAATGATCCCTAAGATAATCACTATGTCTTTGGAAAAATATTTAATTCACCTGCTTCTGAAATACACTATAGAAAGAACAAATTTAACCAATAATATGCAACACATATTTGAAATTATTACTCATTTCAAGCAGGAAAATTAAGTTTATAAAAAACAAATTGAATATATGAGTAAAATTTAAGAATAAAAAGATACAATGGTATGAAAATGACAGTTCTTTCCAAATTTTTCTAAGCGCAAGTAGATTCAAACATTTACATGGAATATTCAATGTTGGGATATGGCCCAAATCCATTTGAAGAAATAAATGAGTTGAAATTCTTGCCCTACCATAGATCTTTCTTATGATGTACTTATTATATTACATGATAACACAGCAAAATATTGATGCCGGTGTACCTAATAAACCACTGAGATGACCATACGTATGTGAAAACCAAGAATTGTCAGAGTTGGTTGCAAATTGTGGAGAAATGATCATCTTTACAATAAATAGTGTTAGGAAATTAATTTTCCATGCAAAGAAAATAAAGTTGGATTCTTTATTACTGATCACATAAAAAATCAAATCTAAGTGTGTTAAAATATTTGTGTATAATACACAGAATAATGAAATGCAAAAGAAACTACTGATAAACTGGCTGAAGCTAAAATTAGAAATTCTTGTTACAAAAGAATTATGGAGTACCAGTGGTTCATTTCTGTAATCCCAGCTACTCAGAAGATTGAGATCTGAGGAATGCCAGCCCAGGCAGGAAAAGTTCATGAATCTTTTATCTCCAATTAGCCACACACAGCTGGAAGTGGAGCTGAGGTTCAAGTAGTAAAGTACTAGCTTTGATCACCAAAGCTCAGAGGTAGCTTCTGGACCATGAGTTCAAGCCCCAAGACTGGTATACATACAAAAAAGGAATTATGGAAAGCAAAACACTGTCAGAATTGAAATAAGTTCTATACAATTTATAGATGGATAGAAAGCAGGGTTCAAATAATAATAAAAACAAAAAAACTAGGTCAAAGTCACACATAAGAATTTTATAAAATAATATATTTCTATAGGCTTATAAGTGTAAGACAGTCTGCCTAGTCTTAGTAACTAGGGAAATGTCAATTAAGTACAATATAATGAAATAATTTAATACTAAATTAGCAACATTTTAAATGTTAAAGTGGTAGAAAACATTTAATTTAGTTTGGAAAGAATGTGAAGCTTTGAAAACTTGCATGCAATATCAGTAGAAGTTTAATTTGGCACAACTGTTTTGGTAAACACTTTGTTATACCTTGTGACACTGAACCCAAACACGGCATATAGCCAAGCAATGCTATTTCCTGACACATACTCAAAGAAACCTCTAGACATATACGAGCTCCAAGGTACTGGCTCAGAAACATCCAACCATGCACCCTCCAATCACTCAAACTGGGAAAAATAGGCCAAAGTAAATTAAGAAGAAGGATGAATCAAAAAGTGTATTATATTCATGAAAAGGTGTCTTAGAGGGGCTGGGAATATGGCCTAGTGGCAAGAGTGCTTGCCTTGTATACATGAAGCCCTGGGTTCAATTCCCCAGCACCACATATATAGAAAATGGCCAGAAGTGGTGCTGTGGCTCAAGTGGCAGAGTGCTAGCCTTGAGCAAAGAGAAGCTAGGAACAGTGCTCAGGCTCTGAGTCCAAGCCCAAGCCTGGGGAAAAAAAAAAAAAGGTGTCTTAGATTGGGTGAGTACAGTGAGTACACTTTCAGTATACATCAGCGTGGGTGAATCTTCCAATAATACTGAACCAGTAAAAGCAAGTTGAAAAGCAATATATTACTCCAGTTCTATGAAATAAAGATAGGCATAACTAACTATATTGTTCCATGGTATTATGTATACATGTGGATATAAAGAAATCCAATGGTATATTCCAAATCCCAAAATTACAAGTGTTTTTTCTGAAGGAAGTGTGGGTTTTGTGAGCAGACAGAGAAGGCAGAAGGGAGAGAAGGGAAAAGTAAGACAGATACAGGTAGATGTATAAAGATAGAAATGGATAAATCTGTATCTACCTATACATGGACATTGCTTTCTTCCTTTGTTTCCTTTTCTTTCTCTCTCTCTTTCATTCTAGACCTATATCTACCAGTATACATGAGCCAATATATATAATCTTTCTTTCTCTCTTTCTTTGTTTGTTCCAGTACTAGGGCTTGAACTCAGGGCATTGTGCTCTTACTTAACATTGCTGCTCAAGGCCGATGCTCTACCACTCAAGTCACACCTCCAGTTCTGGCTTTTTGCTGGTTAATTAGCAATAAGAGTCTGTCAGATTTGTCTGCCCAGGAGTCAGACTTCCAATGAAAATCCTCAGATCTCAGCCTTCTTAGTAATAGTATAAATAGAATAATAGGTGAGGCACCATGCCCAGCTTGGAGTGGTTCTTTATCTCTGGAGATAACTGATTAATAACCCTACGTAGCCTAGAAAACTATTTGTTACAAAACTCTGAGAAAAACCAAACAAATTCCACAAATATCCATCTAAGTGGACAGCCGAACTCTTTGAAGGTAAGGAAAAATCTCTTAGCAAATCATATAAGGAGAAAGAGGTACATCCCCAGAAGGACACAGCTGACAGATGGAACTCGACACAGAAAGTCAAGAAGGAACTGAAGCCCAGAGCAGGAAGAGCAAACCTGGCAGGGGCAGAGACGAGTTGCCAACAGAGTCTTGTTGGCCAAGAAGCTTGCATTTTTTAGCATGGGTGGTGACAGGGGATGTTATCTTTGGTCTGATAAAAGTCAGACAATGGTAAGTGGGTCTATCTTGGGTCTAGCTACTGAAAGGTGGTGGGTTAACTATGTCACTGCTCCTGTCCTTCCGTGCTAGGACATACTTAGGAGCCCCTGAGAAGACATCTAATGGAAACTTAGACACTTGCATTGATTCAGATCTGAATCATTTGTACAACATGCTGCAAGACCTTAGAACCTGAAACGTAGACAGTCGTCTTTGTCTCTGGTGACTTCTGATTCACACCTCTTCTTCAACTTCAATGTATGATGAAAATTGATGCAAGGAAAAGAGTTCACAAACCAAACTGATCCAATTAGAAAACAGTAAAAATATTCAATTTGAGAGTCAATAGAGAAGAAAAATTAAGTAAAAAAAAATTAAGAAGGCACAAAACAATTGAAAGCATGTAAAATGGCCAGCTGCCAGTAACTAAACACCTGCAACCCTTGTTAGTCAGGAGGCTGAGATCCGAAGATCTGGTTCAAAACCCATCAGGAAGACTCTTCTATTTGATTAACCAGTTAAAAGCCAGAACCAGAGCTATAGCTCAAGTGGTAGGGCACCAGACCTGGGTGAAAACACCGAATGACAGTGCCCAGTCCCTGAGTTTGAGCCTTAGTACCAGCACACATACACACACATACACACATATGTAAAATGTGTGAACATGATCACAAAGCCAGGCAGACTGAAAATAAAGCCACCTGGATTTTCTAGAAATAAAAACAATTTAATTAGAAATAAAAATAAGACTCAAGATACAGATTCAAAGCTAAATATGATCCAGATGAAGACGAAATTATTGAACTGGAAGATAATGACGATAAAAGTTAAGAAATAATCACTGAGAAAATTGTATGAGTGACTTACAAATGATAGAAAGGCTACTTCCTCTGATGATTTCAAAAGAAGTTTAGTCTGTGGGGAAAAATCATCAGTAGAGAAAACTATGGGGAGAAAACTAAGATGCTTCATAGTTCCCTTTCAAAACTCTTGTCTGAAGCCCTTTCTGTTCTTTTGACTTTCTCCATTGGTAGACTGTGTGTTTTCTTAGTTGTTTAGTCCCATTGATGTTGAAAAATTTGTTCCTTGTGAGAGGGAAAAATGCACTTGGCCAAGAAACAAGATGGAACAGTGGATTAAACGTACCAATGGGAGATTAAAACAAACAAAAAAAAAGGAAGGACTAGTTCTCGCAAGACTGTAGTGGGCAGTCCCAAACCCCTTCCTGGAAGCAGTTGCTGCTTTTTCACTCATTGAATTTTGGTCCCTAAGATAAAAAAAATTGCCATAAACTGTTTTGGGGAAAATTAACTGAGCAAAGAATATCATTGCACTCTCCCCGGAGGGTTGAGGTCATTGCCACAGACAGTGGCCTCAATTTCAAGTTGGGAGGAGAGCTTCAAGGAAGGGCTTTACAGACATTACATCGTCCATCTACCTTACTCTGTTGTTTCCAAGGAAACCAGACCTTTGATGCACTCGAGTCCAGACTTGATGCTAAACCCTTTGTACACAGTCCTGCTTTGCTCTGAGCCTATTCAAACAATGCCTTATTTAAATCTCACCTAAGGTCCATTACTCCCCCCAAATCCTATAATAACCACTATGTGATCCTTTGTTTGGAAAGAGACCTCATAGGCTCCCTGGTGCACAGCCATCTCCTTGGGTGCTTTGTGCACTAGATAAGCCTGGGTTTGCTGAATAAAAATACATTTCTGGTGCTCTTTGGCAAATTGGGCTCCAGTAGGGAGATAAGCAAGCACAATATAACATTATACTTTCAGAATTTGCCTAGATTCCAGTACAGGAAAGTAAAGAAATTTTACCAAAATGAATCAGTGATTATTAATTCTAGTTATTTGGGAAGCCAAAATGTGGAGGATCGCAATTCAAAGTCAGTTCTTACAAAAAGTTAAAGAGATCCCCATACAGAAATAAGCAAGGTGTGGCCTTTCATGCCTCTAATCCTGGTTCTATGAGGGGCAGAGGTAGAAGCGTTGTGGGCTGAGACCAGTCATGGGTGAAATTATGAGACTCTACCTGAAACATAAGCAAAAAGACCGGAGATGTGACTCAATTGGTAGAATCCATGCTTACCAAGTATAAAAGCATATATTCAAACCTAGTACTGTGGAAAGAAGAAAGAAAGAGAGAGGGAGAGAGAGGGGGAGGGAGGGAAGGAGGGAGGGAAAGAAGAGAAAGAGAGAGAGAGAAAGAAAGAAAGAAAGAAAGAAAGACGGAAGGAAGGAAGGAAGGAAGGAAGGAAGGAAGGAAGGAGGGAAGGAAGGAAGGAGAGGATGGGAGAGAGGGAAGGAAGGAGGGTAGGAGGGGGAGGGAGGGAGGGAGAGAGGTAAGGAAGGAAGGAAGGAAGGAAGGAAGGAAGGAAGGAAGGAAGGAACGGACGAACGAACGAAGGGCCGAAGGGAGGAGAAAAGCAAAAAGAGCAAATTGGGGAACATTTGGATGGGGCTAATACTTAATGGAGATGTGTGCATAGGTAATAGCATGTTGGAGAAAGTCTTGAAAGAGGGGAAAAGGTATGGACCAAGGAGCAAAAGTCACTAAGAAGAGCAGCCCTTGCTCCTGCATGCAAACTTTTAGAAGGGTCAGGTTTTGGTTGAGTCCAGGCAGCCCACTGGCTCCCAGAAAACTGAGTACAGCTGGAAACAAGTGCCAACGCACTCCCCGGGACCCAGCTGCCTCCCAGGACTAGCATGAGCTCCAAGGCTGTATTTCCAGCAGCAGTTGGCTGCTCATACATGTCAAGCCCCGATCAGTAGAATTCCCTTAGCTCTTCAAGTTTACTTCAGGGCCAGGAAAGGTGGTCTCAGGAATATTTCCTACAGTGAAAAAAAAAATAATTGCTGGACTTAGACTGACGTCTTATGAACAGTATTAATGTGGTATATGATTTTGATCTCCAGCAGGTTTAAGATCACTTAAATATTTATAGAAATTTGATTTCTTCCTAATCAAGAAACAGCACAAAAGCATAGTATCTCTACTGATTGCTAAGTGTGCTTATTTTTCAGGTGAGGAAAAATGACAACATATGTGGTATAAGTCTAGGGCAAAAGTAAATGAGTTCATTTACACATAATGAAGCTCCATCTCTCTGATAGCCTCTCTTCAGGACTTTCCTTCAAGTCGCGCAGCTTCCAAACTGAACAATGAATTGAAAGACAGTGTTGACGACCCAAGTGAGCGTTTCCCAGGATCTCCAGACTTCGAATGCTTGTATGAGGAAGCACCCAAGACACCCATACAGTGCGTTTGTGTACCTGGGAAACTGCTCTGGTCCTAACTAGAACATGCTGATTTCTTCACTACACCATGCTGCATGTGAGGAAAAACCTGCGAAGTTGAAGGGGTGGGGGATTGTTCTAAATGGAATTCGAAGAGGTTGGTTGGGGAGAAAAATGTTCCTTTAAAGCAACAGGTTGCGCGCAGGGGGCTTTCAATAGCTCTGAGAGGCACTCATGCCAACAACCCCTCACCATCTATAACAGGCAGCTCTATCACCCAAACCCATAGCTATGCAGAAGATACAGGCACGCCGCACCTGTCTGCCCCCACACGTGTCAGCGTGGCATGAAGAACGAGACCACCAGCGTTTCAAGAAGAGAAAGAAACCACCTTGTCGATCTCACAGACAGGAAATTGGAAAAGGTTTCAGGTCCCAAAGTCTGGTTGTTTACACTGATCCTGCCTGTGATGAGCTGCTTTGGACGGCCACCTGCCAATCTTGTCCAACCTACTCCAAAAAGGAGCTGGGAGAATGCATGTGCCATTACTGTAGAATATGGGATATTAAAATAAAAAATATTCCAGCTCTTTGATTTCCTCTGATTTTGTGGGTAATACAATAACCAGAATGAGATAGCTGGAACCAATAAAATCTGATTTATTGCATTAAAGGCAATCTTTATAGCACTTATTTATGGTACATTACATCTAAAATCCAATTTCACAGGCTGCTGTTTGAAACTTCCTGTTCAATCATAAATACACTACATACACTGCACCTCAGAGCCATAGAGTTAGATTATATAAATGTCTGTATCCCCAGAAGGTATTGAAATTCGGTTATGATGGTGGGGAGTGAGTTGGACAGTAATTTTCCTAACCAAGTCTTTAACCAAAAAGAACCAGTCTGTCAGCACTGGATAAACGCTGAAAAATCGAATACTCCTACTATTAAACCAAGAAATAAATTGGTAAATTTACCCAGGTAACTATACACTTGTGGGTAAAAAAACGTATTGAAGTCCTAGAAGAATGAAGTAATTGTTCTACTACACAAAATGTGTGTTAATGTCATGAGATACATTTTCAAGCCAGTGAGCAAAAGTACGACACCATCGGTATTAAGACGAGACACATGGCCAGGCCTTCTCATGCTACTTTGGATATATAACCTTAAGTGTCTACATTCATACACTTCAATGGAGAAGACTATATTCTATTCAATTACTGTAATCATTGTCAAAGAGAGGGCAAAGAATACAATTTGACTTTCAGGGAAGAACTGTCATTTGAATCTTAAGCAAACTTCACATTGGCTTAAAAATGGTTTCCCCTTAAAATCAACTCCAACTCCTTGTACATTTTGCTCACCACGTAGTAGATAAATGTAAATGGAGAGCCTGGGAGCCTGACTGAGCTGACAAGCAAGCAGACTTCTTTGTGAGAGATTGCAATCTTTGGCTCTTAAGTTTTGTTTGCTAAATACAGATCGACCTTCTAGACATACATAAATATGTCCCATGTCCATCATATACCTGTTAAATCATGTTGTAAGTACCCTCTGGAATATAGTGCCAGATGTGAACACAAGTGAAAAAAAAAGTGGCAGGAATGATGACAAATAGATGCGAAACCAAACAACTAACACTTAGGACTTAGCAGAAAGGCACACAGATTCCCTGAGGCCTCGTGCTAATTGAATCTGAAAGGCATGCTTTAAAAAAGTGATAGAAATCCCAAATACAAATGAAATTCACACACTCCTCACCAGGTAACACCGATCATCTGGAACCATTCATTTGTAACTACTGACCTAGAGATGCTGAGTCAATTCTAGTACTCTGTTCATCACTGCTCTTCCTCCCAGTGAAACTATCATTAGTAGAGCTGAGGATTATTTTACCAGCTCAGCTAAGTGGGAGTTAAACCTCATCCCTTCATAAAAGCCTTAGGCTAGATTAGCGGCAGCTGGAATCCAAAAGATGCTGAGAAAGAGCAACCATTAGTGAACGGCTGAGATGGAAGTTCTGACTGATTCTTAAAACGCAACTCAAGCATGATCCACTCAATATATTTACATTAGCTTCCCTACTGCACAATTTGAAATTGTTAAGTAACTGTCATTATCAGTTAAACTCATACAAATACCATCATTTTTTTTGTAAAATAATAGAAAAATGGAATCAATGGATATGGGGAGAAGCCACGGAAAGGGATTCACAGTGTAGGAGAAGAAACTCTAAAGACTAAGGGCACGAAATGTCATTTGAAATTGAGTTAGTAGGCTTTAATCAAGGTATTTAAATGCATTCTACAATCAAGTACAACTTACATTCAGTATTTAAGTCTGATACAATATAATAATGATGGACTTTTATTACATGATAGCTATTCAGTGATGCCTATGAAATGATTTTAGACAAATTATCTCCATGACATACTACAAAAGTCATATCTATAAATTAGTTTAAGCTGATTGCACTAAGTATATTAAGGTTTGGAAGTCTTTGGGTTCATGCTGAACTTTCTTGTCCCTTGAACACATTTAAAGAAAGAAGAGATAGCCATTTAGCCACTATTATCTCATGAATTATTCTGTAAGAGGCACTCTTTGTATTTGTCCTTTGGTAGTCTTTGTTTATTTAATAAAGATTTCCTGATACCTAGTAGGTGTCAATGAAACATGAATTAAGATACTGACTCAGCCGTCAATAAATTAGTCAGCTACTCCTGTCTACTTTGAAGAAGAGAAATGGACCTAACCCAGTTCTTCAATGAATCATCTCAGAAGTATGAGATTGTAACTGAAGCAATGGGTTTGTGGAGTTCTCATAGTAGGTCTGAGTAGGTTCTAGAAACACATAAGATCTATAATTTTATTTGTATTAGAGAATGAGGTCTCTAAGAAATATTGCAAATATGGTAATATGGGCTTTGTTGGTACATTTTCTGTTTCAGGAATTGGGGCTGACAGGTGCAGCATAGGTCCATTGCAGATAATATTAAAGTAAGCTTTGTATTTCCTTAGAAAATAGACCACCTCTTGAAATAAATCTTATATCCCATCGATCATCTAATTTATGGGACAGTAGACAAGCCAACAACAAATTTATAGCTGTTGTCCAGGATACAAGTGCCTTTATCTGTAATGGAACCCATAAGAAAAGAAATGCATGATCTAGGATATGAGCACTTGATACCATGCTTGCTTCCTAAAAAATAGTTTTGATAAGTATACTGTTCAGTCTTTACTTTGCAGGAAGATGGTTCAGAAAACATGGTTTAACCAGAAACAAACCAATGAAGAATAAACCTTCTCCTAGCTCATATCAACTTTTTTTTTAACAGTCTAAGTGTTCCTAAAATCATTCTTTTGATCCCTTAAATCATCAGCAGAAAACTCCCTTAGAATGTCAAGGGGAAAAAAATCCTGATAGCAGAAAATCATTTAAATGGAACTACTGCCAGAGTAAAGTCAACTCGGGCCCCAGACATCCAAATCTACCATGTGTGAGTATGAAGTAGCTCCTAGTACACTGCGCATAAAGAGGGTTTCCCCATTTGCAGGATGCCCAGGAGGCCATGCACAAATGCACATCCTGTCACAAGGTCTTCAAAACTTCATGCTTCACCAAGACCTAATAGATTCTCCTAATGGTTGTGTTTATTCTGCTTCATTTACTTTGGACTCTCAGAACTTCCAACTAGAGTGGACCTCAGAGATGATTTAATCTCTCCTTTACCAATTCCTTTTTTGCTCTGATTTATTCAGACCCAGAAAAGCTTAGAGATGTGTGTACATCTGGTGATGAATCGTCCAAGAGGGATGGAAACTACTGTCTTATGATCCACCATCCCCTGCTGCCGCCCTTAATATGCCACTGGATCTGGAATCTGGCAAGGTGCTCTGCCATCTTCCTTGTGGAATGGCATGTACTCAGCAGTGATCTCAGCGTAGCACGTTGGTTTCTTTGAAGTCGTGGTAAGAAGCAAAGCAGAGGCTTAAGAAGGATATTCTGAGCCAGCTGTCCTCGGTCTAGCTCATGGAACTATTGCTAGGATCATGTGAAATAGACTAGGAGAGAAACAAAAAAGGAAACAAGAAGCTTTGTAAACCATAAAGCAAATGTGAGAGATTTTCACCATTGTGAAATCTAGGATAAAACTGTGTGAAGTTTCTCTCAAGAATAACCTGAATGCCCTACCATAGATGTAAGAGGATATCACAAACTATCTATGCCAAATTTAATGCACAGAGAACTGGATATCCTTAAAGGCATTTCATAAATAAACATTAACTTTATTATAATAATTATCTGAGGCAGAAAAAAAGCTTGAAATTCAGGCAAGAAATTTAACCACAACTTGTAGAATCTCATTTACTTTCTAAAACTGTAGCAAAATACCAATGCTAAGAGAAAAGAGTTTAAAAAAAAACAAAGAGCAAACATAATTTCATGTTTTTATAATTAAAGGAAAATGCGTTTTTAAAGTGCCTATAAAAGGATAATGTATTATTTTATTTCCTGTCAGTAATTTTATACATACGCAGTTCTAGGCTTTTAATAGTCTTAGCAATTTATGGAGCTAATAAGAAATTGGATTTCCACAATTAATAGTTTTTTCCCCCCATGAAATACCAACTTGTATAAGTATTCACAACATGGGATTTTTCCATTATCACTGTTTGGTTTTAGTCTTGGACACACCATCACCAACACCACCTGCCTCTATGTGGTCCACAAACCAGAGATGGCTTTGCATGTATTCTCTAACTTCTTAAGAGAACCAGAATTCTCTCTCCACTAAACCTTCCCTCACACCTCTCCGTCTTTATTCCATCTTCCACATGGTTCTGTGTTCTTGTGCCCTAACAATAGCATTTGTGTTTATCTACTTGGTGGTCCATCCCTAGGACCTAGGATGGAGGAGTTCATCGCAGATCCTTGTACCCATCGCCTATCACTGCTTGGCACCTGGCATGACCAATGCAGGCTGCTCAGTGTGATTTGGCTAATACAGTTTTACTGACTGTTTCCCCCCATGCAATTAAAAGGAAGAACTTTCAGAGACAGCTTTTCTTTTGATTAATTCTCTGGACTCAGCATATGGCCATAAGAAAGCAGTCAAGTATTTAATATTTAGTATTTACTGCTGAGTTTACAATAGCAGTGTTTTAATAGAAAATGAAATCATGCAGACAGATTTTTTAAATCTGGAGGGCTTTTAAAAACACACCATAAGTAATTATCTTAAAAATAGTATGTAGTGATTGAATACAAAGAAACTTCTGATTTTATCACTTAAAGTTCTACTGGGTATTGGACACAGGAAAGAGATACCATCCAACCCTCTCAAACTGATATAACCAATGGATCATTAAATACCAAACCAGGCCACCCTCTAAATGCAAAGTAACAGAAGAATAATGGACTAAGACCCCATTTTCCAAACACAGCAAAAGTTATACTGGTAGACAGGTCAGACTGAGTTTGAATCCCAGTTCTACTACATTTGAACTGAGCGCCCAACTTGCCCAACCACTCTGTGCTCTAATTTTCTGCTTCTCTGGTAAGGGAATACTACTAAATATGTTGTGAATAATAAAGACAATAAGACAATATGTTGTGAATAATAAAGGCAGTAAGACAATATTTTAAAGTTCTTCCAAGGGCACTTAGATCCTGTGATATGTTGACAAACCAAATTTCAAGATACTTAAGTTATACCATGAAAGAAATGCTCATGAAATGAATATCTATGTAAAGTACCTTGTGATGATAGATATTATGATGGAAGAAAGCCATCACAATGGAGGGAGGGTGGAAGTAGTTGCCTCTGTATCCAACATGGCCTCTATGATAATGTAACTTTGGAGCAGAGATCTGAGTAAATGAAGGAGATGCTCCATAACTGGTGTAAGAAGGCCACAGGAATAGCAACCAGAAAGGGAAAAGGCCCAGAAGATAGAACACAGTTCCAGTGTTGAGGGAGCCAGGGAGGCACAGAATGACAGGAGGTTGGTAGGCGGGGCTTATCACTCCAGGCCTGTAGATCAATCAGGAGCTCACATGGTATTCCAGGTGACATGAAGGCTAATTTGGAAGGGAAGGAGGACACTGTCGAAAGTCTGTTTTAAAAGGATCAGTGACTACTATGCCATGGAAAAGAGACTAGGATGACTCCAGCCTTTTTTGTTGGAACCTTTTGTAACTATGAATTTGGTATCCCTTGAGAGATGAAAACTAAGGGAGTACTATAGTTGATGCATTGTGATTTGGGGTTGCAAGCCTTTTAAGACATATATGATATATAAGATATATACATATACATATACATATACATATACATATATATATTAGATAGTACACAGGCAGATGAATGAATCTGAATCTGGAATCAGGGTAGACAGCTTGGAGCTAGAGGTAAAAGTTTCACATATGGAGATGGCTTCATGAGTCATGGCATTGGGGAATGAATGGAGATACATCAATCAATTTCTCAGCCTTAGAACTCATTGACTGGCGGGAGGAGTTGGAAGTTCCAATTGAGGACCCTCATAAAGAGGAAGGTACAGACAATAGCCAAGTAACAGAAATAGCCCAGATGCCCTACTATGGAGGAATGGCTCAAAAAAATGTGGTACCTTTACACAGTGGAGTTTTACATAACCATATGTACCACATAATATTATATCATTTTCAGGGAAATAGAGGGACCTAGAACAAATCATGTTAAGTTAGGCAAGTCAAGCCCAGAGAAATAAATGGTACATGTTTCATCTTATGTGCAGAAGCCAGGTATAAAATACACCATGACATGATAAATTACACAGGACTCTAGGCATTCACACACAGTGAAACCAAAGAAGGAAACTCTTAGGGGAGGAGCACAAAGGCACAATACTTAGATGCCTCTGATCATACAAAATAATATGTATTGAAATGAACTCTAGAAAATGGAAATAAGAGGTTTTCTTTATTGTTATTTTCTTTTTGTCTTGTTTATTCATTTATCTGTCTTTGGGAGGGTAAGGAGAGGCACAGAAACTGAGTCACAATGGTTGAACAAATGCAGCAGAGGTACTCATCAGACACTATGTTGAAAATGAACTATAGAACTTAGGGGGTGTGGGAGGAAAGAGTGAGGGAAAGGGTGACATTGTCCAAAAAGAAATGTACTCTTTACCTGAGTTACATGACTGCAACCCTTCTGCACATCATTTTTATAATAAAAATGAAACATTTTAACAAGAAGAATATGAGGAGGGTGTGTAATCAAGCAAGTCAAATACTGCCCACGGGGACTGGGAAGAGCCCTCATCCTGGCCTTCCTATTTCAGTTCATAGCTCTGGGTACGTCCTCCTGATTGCTCAGAGGAGAGGCAACTTCAACAACGGCTTCTCCCATTCTTTTCCCGCCATCTCATCCATTTCCAAGTCCGGAATTCCCTTCTGCTCCTCTGAGGTGAAAATCAAATCTTTCCTGAATCAAGTCATCTCTTAACTGGATGAGCGGACTCCTACCTGCCTGCCAACGTTCACCAGTTCACCTTGTCCTTTCTGGAACCCACTGGTGACACTGGCACCAGTCAGGACAGATCATCTGATCCTCAGAAATCCTCAGGCACCCCCTCCCCACATGTGTTCAGTCCCCTGCATTCCTATTTAAGGCTCTGTTTGCGGATGCCCCAAACTCTCCCCGACTCGTTCTCAGCATGTTCTTTCTACTCAACTAAAGTTCACCCATTGTTGGCCCGGAGCCTTTACAATCTGAAGATTTTTCCTGGCATACATTTCCTCCTCTTATGAGATGAAGAGAAGACAACTTTATCCTTCAGTCATTCAAGAGCATTGACTCAAAGATGAGTGGCTCCCAATCCTACCTTTTCAATGAAGACTTTTCTGATACATCTTGTCTTGGCAGATACTTTGGGCACTGTATGTCATTTCACTTTAAGTTATTTTACAGAGTTGTAATTATTCATTGTCATTTTATTGAGCAGACAGGAAGGTCTTTCGAAGTAGAGCTTATAACCTGCTTACATCGTGAGGCCCATGGCTCCTAGAACATTGCATTATTAAGTAGAGATTTATATTTTTGTTTACATTAAATAAATATTTGATCCTCATAGCATTTGCTTGATATGAAAACAACCTTCCACATGCTGTCTTTACAATATAGATTTTATCATTGTGTTTTATTCCATCAAATAAAAACCTATTTTTATTTTCATCGCCTACAAAATGTTGATAGGTAAATTCTTTGAAATAAAAAGAAGGCAAAAAGCAAAAAAGAAGAAGAGAAAGTGATAATGAACAGAGAATTTATGTGTTTTTTGGTCTTGTGCTTGCTTTTAAGGCTGCTATATTTCTTTGGCTGATCATCTAGGCAGTACCCTTGAGCTTTTCATGATAAGGTTAAAAAATTTCTATGATATCCCAGTATAAAGTTCAGACAATATGCCTTAAGATTTTTTTTCCTTTCCTCTTTTTTTTAGCACAGCTATAAGCTTCTCCTGGGAATAAGCTATAAAGCAAAGATTTGATACTGTCTCTCTTCCATTTCAGAAAAATGACAAATTATATGCTGGAGACATTAAAAAGCAAGACATTGATTGTTTAGACCACTCAATAGCCAATAGGCTATTCTAATTAACATGATGATTAGCATAGACCTTTTATTGGGATGTATTGCATAATTGAAACTTCTTTTTATGGTTTTGACAAACATTATTTACTCTCAGATGGTTTTCAAGCTGCAGGTGTTATCGGTGTTTTCTAGATACCAAACTACACAAATTGACACAAAAGCACACAGGAGAAGCCAACAGACATTTTAAAATTCGCTATCAATAGGCCTGGTTCCTCACATTGTGGGAGCTGATTGGAATGACCCACAGGGGGAACACTACAAATGAGCCATCATCTGAGAAATCCTCAGCACACTGCGCATTCATTCACAAGACTCTCCTCCTCGTCCCGCCTATGACTTAGGAAGAAATAAATAATTCGAAAACCTCATTGGCTCCATGAAATACTTACTACTAATCAAGCACAAACCATGCCAGTCACAGGAATAAGCATCTCAGAGATCTCCATTTTCACAGTGACTCCAAAAGGTAACTAATTCTACCCCCAAATGTAGACACTGAAGCTTGTTGGAGAGCTAAATTTACTTCCCTCAAACTACACAAGTAATTCAGAATTTGAACCCAGGCTGTCTCGTGAGGGAATCCACGCAGAGAGTCATGCTTTTACATCAGTATCTATGATTTTCTGAGATTCTTGCATTGTGCCTCTGTTCTCAGAGCTGTGTTGTCACCAGAGACCCAGAGAGGAGAAGACAAGCATATACACATAACAGCTGCTCTCACGAGACTTACTTAATAACCCCAGAAGCAAGAAGGGAAACAATTCCTATCATGAATGGATGTGTCCTTGAAGATTTAACAGAAGTCAAGATTGCCATTCAGATCTCATTTTCCATCATCCAATGCTGTTAAGCACATTAAAGCTGTGTATAGTTTAAATTCAGGTAGGTTTCAATGGCATTATTTCCATTTAACTCATGGGTAATTTTTCATAGAGCATACAGTTTTTTTTCCTGTTGTATGCCTGTTTCCTAATCTTTTTATGATCTTGAAGCTATGCCACTCTGTCTGCTAGTACTCATTGATAGATCAGCTGGTACACATCCGGCAGAGTGTGCCAGTGGAATTCTAGTCTTGGGGGCCCCTTGAGTGGCACACACCTCTTCTGTGAACCGCATCTTCTGTATGGCTCAGCTTACAAGGGATTATTGGCAATTTCCTATGCTTTGCAGGCCCTGGGAGAATTGTGCTTTGCCGTCTCTCTGAATGACCGAGGTCCCAAGGACAGCCATAATCTGCTTTCAAACCAGATGTTACAAGTATGTAAAACATGAAAATGAAAGATCGTTCAAGGTATAACCACCTGAGTAATTTCTATTACCATTTAGTCTCTGTGCAGCCATCTCTATGATTTTCTTCAACCAAACAAGAATTGCTATCTTATTATTTTGGACCATTATGTTGACTCCCCCTTTTTTGTTTCTTTTGGTTTGGTCTTTAAATTTTAATGGAATCTGCTTTTTTAAAAAAAAAATTCATGATGAATCATTTGCTTTTTATCTGGGTATAGAATCATCCTTGATTACACAAGGTACACTGGTTATTACTTTGGGAAAAATAGAAACTATGAGATCCTATGAAAATGTGTGGGAAAAGAGATATAGGACAATACAAGTACTTAATACTTCACAGCTAAGCCCTAAGGAGCAAATAAATAGTCATGGCTTGAATTCATCTACTTCCATAGACACATGCCATAAGAGAAATAAGACAGGATTCAAAATATGTGCCTCTACTTTATCCATAATGATTAGTGTCTTAAAGCTCTCCAATTGAATTAGTCCTTCAAAATAATATTAATCAGCAGAGTCAATGGTAATCCACAGAAATATTGTTACTAATTATCCACCACTCTTTCTGTGCAATATAACCCTTGCCTTTACAAGGAATAATATATCTCAACCAATATGTAAGGAATACCCTCAGGTACCAGAACCAACAAGAACTAGAGTGGAGGCTTTAAAAAAAATCTGTTCATAAAATATTTAAAACTAACCGAGCTAGGAAAACAATAGAAAAGAAAACATTTGGGAAAGGATGTAGAAATCTTCAAAACATTGTCAGTACCATTTTCAAGCCCCTTCCCTTGTGCCTCCCTATCCCTGTACCCATTTGGTTTCCAAATGTCAGCTTGAACCCGCTGGTCAAATCTTGTTTCAGGGAATCGACTTATGGAAGTGACACAGCAGGCATTAAAGATGTCATTA
This sequence comes from Perognathus longimembris pacificus, assembly GCF_023159225.1. Classification (NCBI taxonomy): domain Eukaryota; kingdom Metazoa; phylum Chordata; class Mammalia; order Rodentia; family Heteromyidae; genus Perognathus; species Perognathus longimembris. Next base: position 9,845,649 of record NC_063163.1, read on the forward strand.
AGCCAGCATCTGCTCCTGGACACATGAACCTTAAATGGCCTGAAAGCATATAATGTGCCATGCCAACTTAAGAGAAATAAAGCAACGTGCCGTAAAAAGAGACAAATAAAAAATTTAATTTTCATATGTGCAGGCATGAGCACACGAGAATACACACACAGGTGCTAATCTGCTCATCTTCTTTTGGATTCACAGCACTGTGCACAGAAATGGGATATCATAAGTTATATTCTGATAATAACATATGCTGTATGTTCTTTTTGAAGAAATTCACTTTGCACTCATTTTTTGCCAGTGTTATGTTATCATTGATGCCATTTACATTTCTGCAACCTTTGATCATAGAGAAATGTTCTCGCCTTTCAAAAGAAGTCCAAACATACAGCCGGTAAAAATAAAGATATACATCACCCAATGTATATCATCATCCCAAAGAAACGAAATTCTTTTCTTAGCACCTTGATGCAAAAAAATATTCTGAGCATTTCAATCTCCAAAAAAACACTGGGAAATTAAATTCACTTGAAATTCACCCAGTGCCTCTATTTTTAAAAATATTTTTCCAAAGTAGCAAATTGTTTCCACTCAGTAAAAATGATGGATTATTCTATAGTGCAAAAAAATTAATGAGCAGATGGAATACGAACCCATTATTCATTAAAATATTGCACTGGGTTAATTCAGCAAATAAAAATGGAGAATAGAGCAGATGGCCATTTATAGTTCTCTTGATTTCTTAAACTACTTCTTTACAGCCAGAACTGCTCCTATATTTAACTTGAAATGCACAGCTCTTACCATATGCACAGTAAGCAAGCATTCGTGTGACCTCATCAACTTCTCGTATAAAACAGCAATGATTTTTATGATTTAGTTAAAGGAGCATGATACTCTTCCAGTGCAAGTGTTTCCCACATCTCCAATATTCTGGAGATAGTTCAAGTTTCCTAGACTCAGTAGATCCTTGCCATTGTTAACTGGTCAGAAGTAGATTCAAATAGGCACATGGGTAAAATTTCACAGAAAGAAATGGTCAGCTTTGTTATAAATGCTGAAGTGTATCAAGCACACATGAAATGAAATGAGATAAGGTAGTATTTCTCTTGAGGTAATATTTTCCTTTTCTCAACATATCCAAATTCTACAAGGTACTACATTTTCGTGAACTGTCTTGAGGTATAGAGTAAATGGAATTCTTGCATGAAAATTAAGTCTACTACTCAGATAAACTGTTCTGCAATACTCATTACAGCAGAACATTCACAAGCCAGAAATATCCTATCTATCTATCTATCTATCTATCTATCTATCTATCTATCTATCTATCTATTATCTATCTATCTAGCTATCTGTCCATCTATCATCTATCTATGCATACACAGAACATGCCATGGGTATGGCTGCTCATATAAGTAGAAGCACTACTTATTAAAACTCAAACAAGGAAGCAATCCAGGCAGAAACAATAAATATTTTTATAATGGTATAATATAAGCAATGAACAATCACTAGATACCAACATGGCTGGATTTTGCAGACATAAAGCTGAGGCAAATACAAGAGCATATCTCATCACAGTCCATGTATAGGAAGTTGAAGACCTGACACAACCGCTCTGTGATGATGGAAACCCACGTAATGCTGACTGAGGGAAAGGTGGGAATAAATGGGACAAAAGGGGGTTGGAGGAATTCTGTACATTTTCTTATTCAGCTCCCAGGTGGTTCTTACTTGGGTAAATTCCTACAGGAAAATGCACTGAGCAGGCCACTGGTGGCTCACATGTATCATCCTAGCTACACAGGAGGCCTAGATCAGGATCTCATTTTTAGGGCAGTCTCAGCAGACAAATCTGAGGGTCTCTTATCTTCAACTAACATGCTAAAACCCAGAAGTGGATATCTGGCCCTACTAGATCTTCATTTACTCCTGGCTACGATGGCTGAAGGTAAATGTTAAAACATCTATCTTAAGATGTTAAAACTGTAATCAAATCACGCATGTCTCTGCAGCCAGCTCTAGAGACCACTGTAAACTCCTTCCCCATCCTGACTTCAGCCCATCATTCACATCTGTAGGCATAACATGTTTTGTTTGTCTGTTTAGTACTGGGGCTTGAACTCGGAGCCTTGGTATTGTCTCTTGGCTGTTTTGTTCAAGGCTAGTACTCTACCACTGGAGCCACAGCTCCACTTCCGGGTTTTTGGTGGTGGAGGTAAGAATATTGGGGATTTGTCTGCCTCTACTGACTTTGAACCACAATTCTCAGATTTCAGCCTCCTAAGTAGCTAGGATTAGAGGTGTGAGCCACCAGCGCCTGGCCATAGCCACCATCATCATCATCATTATTATTTTTATTACAATATTAGTGTTATCCTTAAGTAGTTGTACAAAGGGGTTGCCCTTCAACTTCCACTATTTCTGGAATCACACTAACGCTCAAAAGGCAATTATTGCATGACATGTCGGTTACAAACTAATCAGTATATAGGAAAACTTGTCCTAATCTAAGCATAAAAAATTAGCATGCAAGATACAGAAACTAAGGAAACTACCTTAAAGTTTCTGTGTAAAGTAATTTGATAGAACCTCCTATTAAACCATACTATCTCATTTTATTTCCCAGATAAATTTGATTCTATGACCAATAAAAACTAAAAATTTCATTCATTTTGCTCTTACTTCTTATGAGATTATTAAAGCTGAGGGATCCAATTTTTATCATTTTAGGAAGGCATTATTTAAGTGTTAAATGGGCTTGAAATGGAGAAATAAAGCATTTGTATGTGTCTATTAAAACCTAAGGGAACAGATGAGAAGCCAAAATTCTGACAGAAGTTTTCTAGCTACAGGAGCAGTTACCAGAATCTATTTCAATTAGTATGCAGAAAACAGTTGTAAAGAACTTACTTTAGACAAAGTCCTCAAAATAAGACTTACAGAATGAGGTTCATAAACTGCTATACCCTCAGTCAAAAATATCTTTACATACAATAATTACCTTAAAATATTTAAAGGTTCAAAGTAAAAAATTAACAAGAAAGCCATTCACTGTAGAAATTAGCAATCAATCTGAGTCTCCCTGAATCAGGTGCTCTTGATGAATTCTCAGATCATGAGGCATAAAAAATGTGCTTGCCACTGAGAACTCATCCATAAGGTACAATCATTTTGGAAAGAAAAATCAAAGTGTGGAATGAAGTAGCAAACACACATGGCTCAGTCACTTGTAATACTGGGTTAGTGAAGATAAAAATGGCAACAATATAGAAAGTATTGTAGAAAAGGCACACGATAATATGCTTTGTATAATATGCCAAGTATGAATTATACTCTAACCATCCATCTTCCAACCCACGATGTGTGTGTATGTGTGTGTCCTGATCACAGACAGTTTGATTATAGTAATACAATCATAAGTTATTAAACACTGAATAAAATTAAAGAAAATGTAAAAAAAGTTACTAAATAGAAAAATAATTATCAACTTAGGTAACAGTCCCCAATTATCCAAAGGAGATTATTTTTTTCATTGTCCTATTTATAACATATTAATGCTGTATCATTAGCATCCAATCATATCCAATCATATTATCTCTCAGCAGGAATCTTAGTGGATATCTAAGACCCTAAGTCCATTTAGAAATATCACCAGGGACCCCTCTAAACAGGGAATCATTCAAGATCACTCAACTTGCCAGTAGCAAAGAAAAGATTAAAATGTAGGCTTTTGAATTTAGAAAGAAAATTGATATGTATTGGATTGACTGAATTAACTTTTTGTTCCATTACATGTCTACACCATTCATTTTTGTTGCTGTTGTTGGTGATTTCTTTCTTTGCTTAAATAAAAGGCATATTAGTCCATTCGTGTTATTATAATTAGAAAAAAGTAAACAAGGCTGAGTATTTTATAAGAGGCTTATTTACCACACAGATCCAGTCACAAGCACATGGTACAAAACTCTGCTTAGTTCTGGAAAAGGGCACTGCCTGCAACACAACAAGAATGGATAGGAAATAAACCATGTACATAAGTAACCACACCTGTAGTCCCAGCTACTCAAAAGACCAAGACCAGAGGATCACAGTTCAAAGCCAGCTCAAGCAGAAAAGTCTGTTCAAACTCTTATCTCCAATTAACCAGATAAAGAAAAAGCCAGAAGTGGAGGTGTGGCTCAAGTGGTACAGTACTGTCCTTGTATGAAAAAGCCAAGCCAGAATGTAAGGACCTGAGGTCCAGCCCCAGTACTGGCAGAAAATAAAATCACATAGTAGCACAAGAGTGTGGGGCCACTTGCCTGTACCCCTCTATGTCCCAGTGTCCCAGGGGAGACTATGCTCTTCCAGCTCACAGTTCTTTGTGGAATACACTCAAAGCACATGCAGATCACAGCTCAGAGAGCAGCCAAATTATCCTACCTATTCTAAGAAAATTTTGAGGGGTACTAAAAAGGTTCCTTGTTAAAGAATATAAAAATACAATCTGGGACAAAGGAGCAAGCAGGATCAGAAAATGACTTAGAAGGATTCTTCTCCACAACCTCCACATCAGGAACACGTGAGGTCCAGAGAGGTGATGCAACTTACTCCATGTGTATGCCAGCTGCTTGGTAGCAGAAGTGGGATCAGAACGCAGCCCATCCAGTGTAGGTGCTTTTCCCCCACCCTGGGTACTTTTGTTACATCTTCTGGCGAGGCCTCAGTGTAACATTGAAAATGAATTCTGAGCAGGGGGAGGTGGATCACACTGGGAGAACCATGGTTGGAGGCCATCCCAGGCAGAAAAGTTAGCTTAAATTCAAACGGTATTACTCTGAAATGGAATAGAGGGCTTGGAGTATTTGTGATTTATAATGTATGCATCATTGCGCCTTGTAATTAGAATGGGTTAAATAGAGGGCATATATTTCCAGTATGCATGTTGGAAGGAGGGTAGTATAGTAATTGCCTTAGAATATTGCTGTCGTGTCTCAAATGCAATTTTTAATTGTGAACAAAGACCCACAACTCACAGACTTTAAAATTAACACTGGATGAACTGGTGTCCTAAGATTCATTACTTCAGAATATTTAAGAAGAAAAATATATGAAATAGGGGCCAGTATATTGGAAATTAAAGTCTAATATGAAACCATTTGATAAAATATATGTCAATTATCTCATAAACTAGAATAAAAAAGTAACCACTAAAATACTGCCAGCATATGTCCTTTAGAACTTACTCTAATATCTGAATAACAAATCCACAGTTAGCAAATTGTTTATATGCAAATGGCATTAGAAAACATTTGAAAATATTTTAACACATTAAAAAGTGTTACTGAATTTTATTTGTTCCAATCTTCACATGGAAGCCTTTTCTATAGAAAATAAAGAGGTAAAAATGTAATACAGTTCTAGTTAACTTAACAAAAAAGGTCTCATGGTTTTGATGCATTACTACAATAAGCAGTTATAATAATTGATTTCTTTCTGTAAAGGCGGCATAAATATTTTCTCACTTGTGTCCCAGTAGACCTCTGTACATTGAAAACAAAGGCTAAGACCCTTTTCTAAGATCTCACAATACTTTCATGCTTCAGCGTGGGCCAGAGCACAGGCTTTGCGACTCTGCTAAGTCTTTTTCCATTCTTCTACAATACGCTTTGTGACGAACCACAGCACTTTAGCTTAGGCCAGATTAGGCTTTCAAGTCATTTCTCACTCAAACAGTCTATATTTTTTATAGCTTTGTATGTACTCTGACTTCAAAGGAAAAGATACATGTGTGCAAAAGATTTCAAGACCTCTAGACCTGGGCCTCAATACTTTCTTCTCCTATTTATGAGTTAGACATAAATATATAAATTAAATGTGTTTTCTCTGACCCTTTCTCATAAACTCTAGGTTTAATTTTTTTAAGGATCTCATTCAGTTATCCTAAGCCAAGTAAAGAAAAGTGATAGCTCCATACCTAGCATTGATATTTGAAAGACCTGACTCACAATCTTTTCATCTGAGCCAAAAATTACTGTGAGACTAATTTTGGCAAGAATAACAGATACTCTAAGAGAAAGAATCTAGGGCAGGGCACCAGTGGATCACACCTGTAATCCTAGTTACTAAGGAGGCTGAGATCTGAGGATCACGGTTCAAAGCCAGCCCGGGCAGGAAAGTCCGTGAGACTCTTATCTCCAATTAACCACCAGAAAACCAGAAGTGGTGCTGTGGCTCAAGTGGAAGAGCGCTACCTAGTCTTGAGCTGAAGAGCTCAGGGACAGAAGAAGAGCTAAGAAACAGATACGTAATAAGGTCAAGTATTTACAGTATTAACTTCTTAATAAACAGGAATAGAAGAAAAGTACATATTCCTCAACATTGAATTTCTTTTCCTACTCTTATTGATTTGCCAATAATATCTTTAACCTTATTTACATTGTTACAGATGTTGGCTCCAGTTTACATTTCCTAATAATGACTTCAGTTTTACTTTTTTCTCTTTTTGTCCATGATGGGGCCTGAATACAGGGCCTGAGCATTGTACTGGAGCTCGCACCCTACCACTTTGAACCACAGTGCCACTTCTGTTTTTCTGGTGGTTAATTGGAGATAAGAATCTCACACGTTCTTACCCAAGCTGGCTTTGAACTGCGATCTTCAGATCTCAGCCACCTGAGTAGCTAGGATTACAGGTGTAAGCCACCAACATCCTGTGAACTTCAGTCTCTTCCCCTGTGTGTATGATGTAAAGTCAATATTTTCCCTCTTTTCTTCTTAAATGTCATACAAAACAATGGGTCTTATTATATTTTTATGTATGCATATAATATGCTCCAATTATCCTGTTTTCTTTCCCAGTTCTTCCTGAATAGTCTCTCTCCTTTCATACTTATTTTTTTAAATCTAGATTCTATATTTAAGAGAAAACATAATAATTTGTCTTCCTTGTTCTAGCTTATTTTGCTTAACATGATGATTTCCAGTTCCATCCATTTCCTCCAAATAACATAATTTTGTACCTCTGATAGATGATAAAAGATCATTCCGAATGTGTGTGTGTGCAATGGGTGCATGTTTGTGATTTTCTCTTTACTCATTCATCTGATGATGTGCACCTTAGCCATAACTTGGCTTTCAGGAATGATGCTTGTTTGATTGATGCCTGAGAATATGTAGCTTGTTTGGTTCATGAGTGTGCATACAAGCACAATAGCCCATCCCATCACAGATGTGGTTGGTCACAGGCACCAACTGATCAGCACACAGAGAAGACCAAAATGCGTGGAGAAGACAGAACTCTTGAGCTTCAATGAATGCTGTCAATGGATTGAGTGAGCAGTTCTGACCACTCCGCCAGGCTTTGCTTGTCAAGGTTTTCCCATCTGATCTCTCACCATGCATGTCCTCCTCTCCAGGCATCCGGAAGTACTTCACCAACAATTTTCTTACCACTCTAAGTGATGCACTCAGACCTGAAATAACTCCTTTTCCCTTTCCTCTTCCATATGTAGAATTCTACTCTTTCAAAATGAAGCTTATATATCCTTTCTTCAGCCAAGTCCCAAGTAAGTGTACCCTCATCTGTGTTTAATCGTACTTTGCTTAAAGGGTTTATAATAATGGCAATGACTGGATTAGCTACCTCATCCACTAGGCTATGTATCTCACAGCACAGAGTCATTGTGTTATTTCTTTCTGCATCTCTGCTGGCCCTTGGTCACTGACCCTCTCTTATCCCACCCCACCGGGCTTCCCAGTGTCATGTACAGTGTTGGATGGATAGTTGATATTCTCACTGACTGAGCCTGATGGGGGGAGCCAGCCACAGCCAGGATCGAATGGGTGGTTAGGTTCGTGTGTGACGGAAACCCTCCCAGGCATAATGTGTTGACCCAAAGTCTCAACCCCCAGACCTGTAATTGAGGCTGCAAACCAGAGCGTGTGCAGTTTTGTTCATCCTTTTAATGCGCTAGACACTTAGATTTCAACCTTGCATTAATCTGGGATATTAATTCCACCGGCACAGCTGATGGAAGCTATAATTTATATCACTGAGAAACCTTTCTGTGGCTTAATATTCAGAGGTGTAGGAATAAAAATGATATTAAACATGAAGTCAGCAAAAGAAGTAGGAGTAAAAAAAATTGTACTATTTTAAAAGGCTTACAGCCAAAATTAAGGCTAAAACATTTCACAATTAAATTAGGATGAAATGAGCAAGGGTCATGAGTTGTACATTCATCAGAAAGGAGGTGGAAGTCATAAGCATGTTTATTGCTTTGAAAAATTCCTGGCTCCCTAAAGCACCTATAAATGATTAATTATTTATAAACAACTCTGGAAGTGTTGACACTGTATAGCCCTATAAAATAAAGCTTACAATTATAATGCTCTAGCTTTGCACAATCCTTTTAGGTTCATGATGTCATTTTGACAGGACTCAAAGTGTTATGTGGAGAGAAATGGGTGTCCATATGCAAGTGGTGTTTGTTTAAACACATGTGCCCTTTCTTCATGAAGGCTGGCTCCTCTTAGGACTTATCACCTTATAGCAAATGGAGTGGGCAGCATGGGCCACAGATCTGTTGTCGATAAGTACCACATTTGCTGAGTGATCCTGAGGAAGGGCTCACCTTCCTCTAGGCCTGAAGTTCCCTAAATTTAAGAAAAAAAAAGGAATGGTGGATGTTCATTTCTTTTCAATTGAGTATTCAATCATTTCCATTTCTAAGGTTTATTTGATTTATGTTCTCTGCTCTTCTCACTCAGAGGAAAACGTGAGTGTCAGAAGGAAAAACATTTAGATTTTTAGTATATGTGTTAGCTACAAAGTGCATTTGTCTAAACCTGCCACTCAAGTAGTCAAACATTTAATGTCATGCCAAGGGATTGTCTCAGGCACTGAGACTCAGGAAGTGTGTCCAGCTGAGGGGTGCATGAGGAATTTCATCAGGAACTCAGGCTCTTTCTACCTCTCAGCAATTCCAGACTTGGGGTCAGTCCCAAGCCCTCCTCCAGCAGGGTGGCCAACCTCATTCCAAGCATCCAAGGAATAGTATGAAAATCAGACTCACAGTGTCCGACATCATCATGACATCATCATTCTGTGCCAAGTTAACAGCCAGTAGCTCACCAGAGCAGCTTCTCTTCCATTAAGGTACATTGGACAGTAACTGGTGCATCTACAAGAAGCTCTGTACGAACCCAGAAATTGTTAGTGATGAAGTTAAAAAATAATAATAATAAACTTTTGATTTTTCACTCTGGGATTAAGATTCGTTGTAAAAGTGTAGTGTGTATATTTTAGACCCATAAATAAAGGCAGAAGAATTCTTTCTATGGGGGTCAAAAAATCTGAGCTGAATTTTTAATTATGGCTACACAATAGTATATTGTTGTTCCTTCAAGAAAAAAAAACTCCATAGTTAAATGCTGATTTTTTACATGACTAGAGTTTATAGTGCTTTTTTATCATATTTTGTTATATAGTACATATTATTTAATCATTTGTTTGTGAAATGATTAAAGCTAAGAAATGCAGAATTCATCTCAAACTCCAGTGTACTGCACCCAAAAAAATCACTTGAAATATCTAAAATAGAAATTTCATGAACAAAACCACAATGTACCAATATAATATAATCCTAACTGCCATAGAAGAGAGTATATATGAGAACACAGCTGCATGACTGTATCATACGGTGTCCAACCTTATGGCTGCCATATTGATTGGATACTCTGTGCCTGCTTCCCAAGCAGGAGTAGTAATTCCTCTGTCTTGAAGACCAGATAGTTTAGATCATAAAACAGGCACATTTTTCATCTTCATGAGTGCTGTCAAATGACCTTCCAAAATGACTGTACTAATTCCCGCCTGATGAATATGAGAGTTCATATAGATTGCACCACATTCCCATAAACACATGATATATGATGTTCTAACATTTAGCAGTCTAGTGAATTGGAAATAGCCTGGTCCTCATATGCTCTTCTCTGACTCCCAAAGAGACTCAACTCAAACTCCTATATGTTTAAGAATCATGCTGAGTTTCTCTACTGCTGAAAAAAAAAATGTCCCTTTGTTCTTTATGTTCATTTTTCTATTGGGCTATTTGCTATTTCACATTGGCTTTATAAAGCATTTGTGTGTGTTAAATACTAAGACTGTGTTAATGAACATGGGTCCTATATTTTTTTTCAAACATATTATGTTGATTAAATTTTATTATGATTGATTTTAGGTTTTGTGGTCAATTTCATTGACAATCTTTCCCCCTTCAAATCTTTGCTTTTGCTCTTTCAATATTATAGTTCTTTTAGAGAGAATATGAAGGTGGTAAATTTTCTGATTCTCCAATACCTGAAAGTATCTATATTTTCCCCTTACCTCTTGAGCATTAGAAGACGACACACTTAGAATATTGAATTTCAACTTATTTCCCCTGAGAATTTTTTCTATTATTTTTGTGCCCAATGTTGCTGATGAGAACACTAATGTCAATCTGTTTTTCAGACCAGAAAAATTGATCTATTCTCCCTTCCCTCCTCCACCTTGTCAATACGATATGTAACAAATTTGATGTAGAATAACAATCAGTCTTCATATTGTGACTCTAAGTATAGTTCAACTTCTGAGCCAAGTATTACTCAATGACCATGTTTGGATTTTTTTTTTTTTTGTACAACTTCTTTTCTAAGGGTTAACCAACCAGATATTGAGCCTGAACTTCCCTTTCCTCAGGTTTCACTACTTCCTCTTTCAGGAATAACTCCTTCATTTTGTTAAAGAGTATCCTTCAATAGTTTCTGAAAAGAGGTCTCATGAAACTGAAAATATTTTATTTCTATGGCTATTTTTCCTCTCTCACTTGGAAGAGAGCTTTACGGGGTTTATAATTCTGAAAATAATTCACCTTAATATTTAAGATTTTTCTTCATTGCCTTTAAAAACAAAGTAGCCCCAGTCCTTCAGTTCATTAAAAAGAATCACTGGGTAATTTATTTGATTAAGTTATCAAACTTATAATTTAGTGCCCGCCTTTCCTGTTGTCTATCACTATCATATCTATTCTCTTACAATCCCTTGCCTTCTTGTCTAAGAAGTTTCCTCAAATTTACCTCCTACTCTATTATTTGTATAGTAATAATTGCTATTCAGTTTCTAAGAAGTCTTTCTTATTCTTTAACTGTTCTTTTTTTTTTTTATAGCATCCTGGCCTTCTTTTGTGGGTACAATGTTCTAACTCTAGATGACTAGTTATTACATGTACAGATGAGTGGGATAGTTTTGTGTGTGTTTTTTTTTACTCTGTCTCCTATTTCATCTCTCTTTCCTTTGTATTTATATTTTCTGACTTGTTTTTCTGCTAGTTCACGAAGGATGCATTTTTAAGTGACTCAATCCTTGCCTATAAATTCCCTTGTAAGTCTTGGGCTTAAGAACGTTTACTGGTGAAGAAAAACCAAAGCTTTGTCTGTAGATTGGCAGGCCTTCCTGACTGGTCAGTTTGCCAGGAGAAGACCATGAATTGGCCTCCTCTTTAGGTCAAAATTCTGACCAACAGATGTCAAAATTTTGACATCTTTCCTTAAAAGTCATTGAATTAATTTCCTTGAACTCCTGATGAGCAGAAAATATACTTGTTTTCCCAGTGTTCTGGGAGCTGAAATGTTTTCATTCAGATTTTAGAGCTCCATTTATATCACCTTTTTAGGCTTTATTTTTCCAATGATGTTTTCTGCCCTCATCTGCAGCCTCTGTTTCGTTTATTTCCATCAATATATCATCTTTCTCTTGGAAGAGGAAAAGGATGTTCACATTTCTGTGATGGAGGAAGACAGGGTTCTAGTCTTAACCCTACAGTCACTGAAGCCCACGGTGACTGAAGTTTCAACATAGATTGTGGAGAAAACTGCTTCAACACTGGTTAGAATACCTTCAGTTACCATTGAGAAAATACAAATCCACTGCACTGCAAAAGTGAACACCAGGCCTCCACTTAATTTCTGCCAGTGTTGGCTTCTTTCCTGTTATCTTGCTTCTTGCAGGTGAATGACCTTTTTCTTCCTTTGCTCTCATTTTAGAATAGTTTTAGACAGAAAAAGAGAAATACACAGCCAGTCTACATTGTCAACCTCAAGTCCTGAGCTGACTGTATTTAAGATGCTCTGTCATTTGTCCCTCCTCATGGATTTGCCACACGTGTAACTGACAATTCATGGACTCTGACCTTGTCGTTCTAATGTACTATCACCCTTGCATCTCCAGTTCTTTCTCTCCTTGTAGATAGGCGTTTTTATTCTGCAAACACACATAAAATAAATATTCCCCCATGGATTTAGTGGAAGATTTAGTTAATAGGAGTTATTTAAACCATTTGGGTTCTATGTTTATCCTAGTAGTCATATGTTTGATTACTATCTCGGAGGTCAATTGCATACTTATTTAGGGTCACAAGGTATCTAGTTTATTTTAAAACTAGGGTTGAGGGAAAATTCAGTGCAATGAAATCATTTGCCCTTTCTGCAAATTTAATTAAGGAGTTTCCCGGATCATTTCATGACAAAAATATGCCCGCATTACCTATCATGATCTTATGCTTTGGTTTCCTTTTTGTGTTGCCGCGTGTGTATTGCTGTGGTTTTAAAGTGCCACTCCTAGGTGAACAAGAAATTTCTCCAGTTTTATGGCTAAATGATGCTGAAGCAGTATGCCAATGAGATATTCATTATGCAAGGTGCTAAGGCATAGCACCCAGCGATCTGTGAAGGAAATAGAACTCCATCTTTGGTATTTTAAAAGTAGTTTCTAAGACAGATTACAGCAGTTCACCATGATGAAGGAGAAAAAAAATGGTCTCAAGTAATTTTATAAGACAAAAGGATAGCAAATGTGTACTACTGTCACGTAAAAACACATAAACTCCATGCAGCCTGAGTTGTTTTTCTTTTTCTCCCAAGCAGAGTTCTTGAATAGGTAGAAGAAAAGTTCTACAAAATGCATCAGCCAGAAGTATCCTCCAAAATTGCCCAATTACTCATGCTCTATGAAAACTTTCAAAATGCAGTTCACACTATTTGCTGAACTTGATAGTTCATTTTCAATTGCGAGGAACAACCCAGTAGTTTATTTTTCCTATTCTAGAGTGATGAAAAATGAGTGAGGTCATAAACGAGATATATATTATTACCATTTATATCGGAAGGAGCTGCAACCAATTATTCTACTTCCAGTTATTGTAAGTTGACAAACAAAAGCAGAAGAATAGAGTAGGTGTTCCTACCTAGGCAGGTCATAGCCAGATGGCTCAGGCTTTTGGTTTGGGGCCAAGATATCTGGATGGGACTGAGAGGGAAGGCAGGTATTCGTTTCTCTTCCCAAAGTCCATCCAGCCAGAATGAGACTGTATATTGCGAGGGAAAGTGATAAACTTTGCTCTGCTTAGCTATAAAGCAGGGCCACTAGTGGGTCACTTAACCTTAACAGAGAAAAAGGTATAATAAATAATATGCAATATTAACAAGATAATGCATTGTGCGTAATAACAATACAATTAAATCTGGCAGCCCTCCTTTTGCCCCGATCCCATGGTGACATTATCCACAGGGTATTACAGGCTCCCTGACCCAAATGACTCTTCCTAGCCATGACTACATCAGCCAGCCCTGTACTCAGCCTTTCCTCCCTTTCTCACACATCCAAGAGTCTCCCTCAGCAGCATAGTTCAATCTGTTTTTCTTTGTTTCTCCGGTGCTGCCACACTTGCTTTTCAAATATAAAGTAAATTTGACATGGGCCAGCTTTCCTAACCTTTTTTTTTTTTTTAGATCAAAGGCTGATGGGTATTCATTGTCAAGGTATAAGGACCAAAATAACTTCCAAAGCAAAACACATTCTATTACTCTAGGACTCCAGGGGTCTCCATTCTTTTCTAAGTTTTGTTCTTCGCCATTCTAATATACATAAGTGTGACAAGTTCACCATTTAGTAAGGAATGAGACTGAATCAGTGTGAGACAATCAGACATTCCTAACCCACAACTGTACCTATGTCGTGAGATCTGTCTCATTAAATGTTTATAAAAGATGACCAGCTTGCTTGTTAATAGTTAAACTAATTATTATATTGGTAAATGTTTTTTTAATATCTTTAAGTAGTTTTACAAATAGGCTTTACTTCAGCATGTTAGTTTATGAGTACAATATATCTTGATTAATGTTACCCCTCCATCCTTTTCCCCCATTTCTCCCAACCCCACCCAGTCCCCTCAAATAGACTGGCTCCATATATATAATATTATGACTGTTTCCACGTACCCTTCCTATCTTCATTCATGTGCCAAAAATACTCAAATAAAAACAACATACTTTATTGGTTGACATGCCAACTAACTTTTCACCCCAGTGCCCTTTTCAGTGTGTCTAAGACACACAAAACAGGACCGACTTCCTCCCACCAGCCCTTTCTAGCTTTCTGCTTCAGCCCAGACTCAGAACCTGATGGTTCCTACCTGGATCTTTAAGACAGCCTTTGCTTCTTTCTTCCCCAATTTCACTGACCTTTCCTGAACCACAAAGAAGCCCCTCTTGTTCCTTCCAAGGCCCCCTGACTGTTGTCTATCTCTGCTGGCTTCATAGAAAATGCCTTCATTTTACTTTTAGAGGAAAAACCCTGGTTGTAGTCCAGCATTCCTCTTGTGTGTTACATGAAATGAGGAAAGACAAATGATTGTTTTATAAAAATTCAGGTGATTTCTTTATGTTATGATGGGGTGGGGCACAGAGATCCAACTTCCTTTGTCAGACCACGGGCTCCCAATTGTTTTTCTTTAATCTGAATTGTCAAGGATGTGGATAAAGAAATACCTGGAAAATAAGCCAGACCCAAAGTAAAGTAGGTTGCATGGTTTCTCATTTGTAAGAACTGTAGTATGTCTATGATATTCTTAACAGTAGATCTCAAAAGCCCAATTGCTGAGCACACAGGGCCATATATAAATGAAGTTTATCAACATGAACTCCAAGAATTAGAAGCAAGGTTCTTTTTATATCTTATAGGTAGTTATTTCATTTTTTTCTTTTTTTCCTCTTAGTTTTCTGTACCTTGTGTCTTGTATATAAGATTATTTGATCTGTGGAAGGGAAAGGGAATCAGGGAAACAACAGGACAAAGAATGAACTAATGTAACTAGATTGAACTAATGATACTAGACACTATGTTGGAAAATGAACTCTACAACTTGGGGGGAAGGGGAGTAGGGAGGGGTAAGCAAGAGAAAATAAGGGACAGGATAACAATGTTTAAAAACAAATCTGCTTGTTACCTTACTTATGCAACTGTAAGCCCCTGATCATCAACTTTCCAATGAATATAAAATTAAATTTTTTAAAAAGAATGTGGATAAAACAGTCTAGAAAGTTTATAGGGCCAAAACCTACATTTTCTGGTGAAAAACAATCTCTAATATTTACACATTACTTTCACTTCTCACTGAGCACTTACTTGGTATTAAGGGTTGTTTAATTCTCACAAGATAATATTTTTCTCACAGGTGATAAAGTACAGTGTGGAATACATGGCCACTGGCAAGTGTGAACCTGAACAAGAGTCAGGGGCCCAGACTTAAATCCCTACACCCAAATCTTCCTCTAGGAGTCATGTACCTTCACTTCATGAAGGTAGATTAGTTGCTTACATGAACTTCTGGGTCAATAGTTTTCAACTGCAAGCTCACAGAGGGCCTAGGATGAAATACACAGATCTCAACTTAGGAATATGCACAAAGGAATCATAGATACACATGTTTTGATTAGGATGACAATAATTAAAAATGAAATTCTGGGAATGATCTTGGGGAATACTGATTAGATCAATTTAATAGAGCCCACCATCCCTACTCCACTAAAGATACATTTTAGCATCTTCATCATTTAATCGAAGATTGCTATATTGCAATTCCCAGCTGCACAAAACCTATTCTCAAGCATGATCATTATAATCTCCTGCTTTATTAAACATCTGAAAGGAATGGCATAATGGTTCTTCAAGGACAGCTCCATTAGGGAAAAAAAAACCCAGAATAATCTACAGTATAATGTGTTTAAAATGCCTTTTTAAAATAGTGTTGTCATTAAGGTGATCAGCACCTGGGTTATTCTCTTTGAAACAGCCTGAGGTCTGCTTGATTAAAGAGACAGCTACACACTCTTTGTCTGGCCCATTAAATGAACCTAAGATTTTTATCTGCACATCTCTTCTTATGGACTGTTTTCATTACACTGGGAACCTTCGAAACCCAGGTAGATGCTAGTAAAATAATCTAGGATGGGGAACATAGTTTTATCTTCCAATAAAAATTAACTGACGATACATATCCTCACTGATAAATGGCTTAAAATGGCCCCCCAAATTCAGTTTGATACTTGAAGATCTGTCTCATCTGGTCAAAGTATAATTTTACCAAAGCAGACGCATACCATTACCCTTTGTATTTTATCATCAAAATTGTATCAAGTCATTAAAATGAATTTCACCTCAATGCCCATCAACATTCCACTACCTATGTCTGAGATTACAGATGGAGCTCTACTAGTCTGATCATAAATAACAAGGTTAATGAAACTTCCTGTGATGACTAAAGATGAACGAGCACCCTTCAAGGTCGACATCAGTTTAGAAATTCCACATCAACACTGTTATGATTCCCCCTTCTCAGATGAAGAAAATGAAAACAGAAGGATTACATGACATGTCAGTGATGACAGGGCACTAAGTGGTTCCAGGGATTCGAAGTCAGATCTTAAAGCTGCCCCCCGGCTCTTGGCACAAGGCAATCCCTTACCTGGCACTTCCCACAGGGCCCCAAATCCTCCTGAACATTATTGCATGCTTTTAAATGAATCTGTAAATGGTTTGTGAAAAATGAACCTCTTATAGCTCAGCAGGCGGCAGGTGGTGATAACTGTTCCTCACCTGCTGTGAGACTTAGGGCAAGTTAGTAAATCTCTCTGAAACTTAACTTTCTCTTCTCTAATATCAAAATAATAGTACTTACCCACTCTTTAGATAAATAGAGAGAGCGTGATGACAGGCATGTGAAAGAAGTTCTCCCCAAATTTAGCACTTACTGAGTCCTATTTAGTGTGCATTTCAATTTGAACATTATCAAATGTTGGGTGACACTTTAAGATGTGAATGTATACTCTTTCCAAACAAGGGATTGTTTGGGGGAAATAAGTGGAGATTTTAACAAACAGGAAAGAAACAAACAAAAACATTGGGCAGTAGTCCCAGAAAAGAAGGATAAAAAAGTGAAAGCTAAGGAACGTTAAAATGAAGATATAAATTTGAAAAAATGATACCTACACACAAGCACTTAGATTCTGAATCATAATTGAACAATCCATACTAAACAGAGTGTCTAAATTCTTATGTATTCCTCCCACTAACTCTGAATTATTCTTGCTATTTATTATCTTTTTATCAGGACACATTGTATTCATAAACTGTTTTGTTGAATGTCAACTTCTTTGTACAACTACTTATACATAATTAAAATACTAAAAAAAGAGACAGAGAAATTAGATATTTTCTTCAGTGTCACACAGCTATAGGTAATTCAAACTCCAGCCATTTTACTGCATTCTGGGCTCTTATTATTATGCTATTCTGTCCCTGTCTGAGCTGGGAGCCAAATAGAGGAGATAAGTGTAGAAGTACTAAAACATTCGATTCTTGAGCTAAGCAACCTGAAAGCCAAACCCAATTGTTTGTCCTGTGGTTTGGATATCATTGGTCCAATGTAGCAGGTCACAGAGTTTGGGGAGATGGAGGAGATCACAAGGTAGACTTTCTCATTCTTCCTGCACTTGTCCAGACTGCTGAGGCATGACTTACACTGCGTGCATGTGGCTGAAAGACCACATTCTCAAGCCCTTGGGAATGCATGGGCTGTCCTTGCACTGCAGGCTTGAGCAAACAAAATGAACCTTTCAGTTCTTTCTCTCACTGGAACCAGCACTCTTCTTATATGACCTTGGATGAGGCATTTAAGCTCCTTGATTATACATTTGTCTATGAAAATTGGTGCAGCAGGATGCATCATAGATAGCATCCTTCCAAGGGTACAATGGACCTACCCAAGAGCAAATACCTAGTATTCTGTCAACATTTGTTCAGTGGACTTCAGTAGCAAATGCTACTTATGAACAGGTTCCTTTCAGGAACCTCACAATTGGCAAATCTATCTCAACTATACAGATGATCCATAAATCATCTGGATTAAGTAGTTTTAGAACAATCGGATGTGACATCAGATATAAGGCCATCTCTTCTCAGCCTGCCCAACAAGGCAATTGTCCCTTGCCACTGCCACCAGCAAAAATGAGTACAGCAAAAATATTTTGAGCCACGATTATATATCATTAATGTCATTTTAGCATTGGAAAATGATTTTTCTGTCATTTTTTTATGAAGAATGACTCGTTCCTGCATAGGCCACTACTGTTTGTCTTTTTTGTAGAAATGGAAATGGATGGCTAGGAACACACTCAGACAAGAGCTGCTACTGGAATCAAGATAAAAACCAGCCCATCTGTATTGCATAGTCCAATCAAAACTCCTCATTCAGAATTACAATGTATTCAGCATTTCAAAACAAATAGTTTTATCAGTTAGCCCAAAAGGAACAGCAGAGATGTTTCTGAAAACGATTAAGCAGTAATTCAAACTGGCAAACTTAGGTACATTCAATTTTAGCCAGATCTAAAGGTGATCATGAAAATGTCCATTTAGGTATGAGGTGGAGAATAGATTCTGAAGAATGGGTACAAAAACAAAATAATACATTGTTTATAAACTAGGTATAGCAGTACAAGTCTGTAATCCCAGCACTTGGGAAGTTTACAAGGATTGTGAGTTCAAGGATAGCCTATGTTACAGACTAAATTTGAGATCAGACTGGCTATATAGTGAGATAATAATAATAATAATAATAATAATAATAATAATAAAGCTAGGAGCCGGTGGCTCCTACAGCCGGTGGCTGTAATCCTAGCTACTCGGGAGGCTGAAACCTGAGGATCATGGTTTGAAGCCAGCCTAGAGAGGAAAGTCTATGAGATTCATATCTCCAATTAATCCCAGAAAAAGCCATAAGTGGAGCTGTGGCTCAAGTAGTAGAGTGCAAAAAGAAGCTCAGGAGCAGTGCCCAGGCTCAAAGTTCAAGCCCCAGGACCATCTATAACCATCATGATCATCATATCATAATAATAAAAACCAAAATGAAAATTGTTTATGCTGAAAAACCAAAGTTGTTGAGTCTTAACTCTAAAGTTAAAGCAAGTGGGCCATGAATTTAATGACTTTTTCACATATGTGGTTTCAACAAAAACCTATGAAATCCACTTTGCCAGACACAATGCTAGACTGGCTTTTCTGTTATTACACAGTAGCCAGAGACAGTTAGTAGTAATGCATTGTGTATTTCAAAACATGTGGAGGACAGGATTTTTAAATTTTCTAACCAGCACGATACAATAAATATTTAAAGTGATGGATATATTAATTATGCTGATTTTGTCATTACATAATATATATCTGGACCTCATAAATACATACAGTTGTGACAATCCACAAACAAACATAAAGCTCTATGAATCTCTCTCTTCTAAGTCTTGTGCTTTTAGTAGTATAAATAGAGAGAAATAAAAACCTGAGGCTATTCTATTTTTTTATAAATACCAGCCCCTCCTTGCCTAACACCCAGGAAGGACCAGCTGTGGACTTCTCTCCAAATTTAAGAATAGCCTTAGGAAGGACACATGGTCAATAGTGGGTTGATCAAAAATTCATTTCCATTATAATAGGAATGGTCTGAGTTCAATGGTTTTAAGCCTACGGCTACCCCAAACTTTAGATCCATTCTGAAAATTTCCATCTCTCCTTAATTCAAATACACATGAGACCAAGATATTACAATCTAGGATCTTTACTTACAGGACTGAGATTCTGAGGAATAAATTGTTCAAAATAATTTTCCCACTTAAAAAAAAATCCAGAATTTATTGTCTCTTTCTAGCACTCATTTTCATTGACATCTGCGGAGATGTTAAGACAAGAATGTATTGTCTTCCACATCCTGCCTCCATGGACTGAATTCCATTCAGGACTTGTTTGTTTTAAAGAACCATCTGTTTAAAGTGACTTTATTAATTCATTTTGTGTGTGTTTTTTGACATGGCTACAAATTACA
The DNA here is from genome assembly GCF_023159225.1 of Perognathus longimembris pacificus. Lineage (NCBI taxonomy): Eukaryota > Metazoa > Chordata > Mammalia > Rodentia > Heteromyidae > Perognathus > Perognathus longimembris. Next base: position 9,865,883 of record NC_063163.1, read on the forward strand.
GATCATAAATTTTCTAATAACAAATTGCCCATAGAGCTCTAGGCACAACATTACGTGAGCGTTTAAATATGGAAGCAACATTTCCATCTCTACCCAGGTAAATCCAACACAGTGGAAGTCATACTTGTCAACACTGAGCTCGAGCTCCACACAGGCCCCCGGAGTACAGAGCTGGGCCACTTTGCTCCTTTCTCAGGCTGAGGGACCCTGCAGGAGGGCTGAACGTTTGCTCTTACTATGCATTTCTATCCTACTGTGAAGTTTCTTTTCAAAATACCACATTTCGCCTAAAGCTCGAGGATTTCTTCGTCTTTTTTATTAGCATGAAATTCGTTGCATAAGAGGGCTTCATTTTGACATGTCCATCTATGCAAACGATGTACCTTGATCAGACTCTTGTGTCACTCTCTTCAATTCTTCTCTCCCTCCTAAATCCATTCAACAAGCTTCATTGTTCATGGTGGTCATATTCTCTTATCTTCAGCCTCTCGTTTGGTCCACCCTACTCCCACCCATACCTACACCAAGGACAAAGACCTAAGTTACCTTCTTGTCTTTCATTCCTTTTCTAGGGGCTTCGCTGTGGCACTTCACGCATGCATGTGCCTATAGGACTGAGACCAGCTCCTCATCGACTCTCACACTTCCTGTCTCCACAACTCACAATTATTCAGCAGTATCCAGTGCGCTCTGTTTTGCCATTTTAATTCAATGTACAATACATTCTGGTGTTGTCTACCCCTTAGCATTCTCCTCTCCTATCCCCAATCTCCTCAAACAGATCCACAATCACAACATGTTCTCATGCTCCAGATGTGTGTGTGTGTAAATATGATGCTGTATGTAATTACATATAGGTTTATCTTTAGGATCCAGAATTCACATATGAGAAAAAAACATACAACCCTTGTCCTTCTGAACTTGGCTTCCCCAATGACCTTTAGTTCCATGCATTTCATTGCAATCCACTACATTCAATGAGTGAATAATACTCTATTCTGTATAGAGACCATATTTTCCTGACTCACTCATTAGTACAGGGCATCTGCACTGTTTCCCTCCTTGGCTGTTATGAGTAGCCCTGCAGTGAACTTGGGTGTCCAACTGACTCTACTCTGTCCCAATTGACATTTCTTCAGATATATTCCCAAGAGTGGCATAGCTGGATGAAGTGGTATTTCTATGTTGAGTTTTATGAGAAATAGTCATACAAATTTCTGTATTCTGCTACTATAAATAATTTGACTACTTGTCCTGGAGAATATTATCTAACCCTATTTTATTTCCTTTGAGAAATAAAAATTGTTTGTATTTATGGCATGAGACATGATATATTAAAACACGTATACATTGCAGAATGGCCAAATTGAGCTAATACACAAATGCACCTCAGCTACCAACAAGATTTTGGGGAGTTAAGAATAGTTAAAAATCTACTCTTACTGATTTTAAAAAAATAAAAGGCATTATGATGAACTGTAATTACCATGCTGTGAAATAGATCCTTTAAACTTATTATAACTATTGGAGACTAGGTATCTTTTGGGTCTATTTGGGTACTTGAGAATTTCCATCGAGCATCCCACTTGGCTGTAAAAAAAGGTTGTAAAAGTTTTCGATCATCCTGCGGCGTTCAGTCTCCCAGTGCCTCTCCTTAGATCCTGACTGGAAGTACGGAAGTGAGGCTAGGACGGTGATCCTGGCCTCAACCCTGAGGAGGAGGGGGCAGCTGAGGAAGGAGGAGGAGCTCCTGCCTCCAGAGGCTGATGGTTAGGGGTAGGTGTGGGTGTACTGGCTCCTTCTTCATCCCAGGTCCACAGTAGGGAGACTGGGCCCTGATTTTTCACCACAAATCCAAAGTTATTTGGAGAGTCAATACTTATTTTTGTTAGAGCAGATACAGGGGACTTCTATCTTCTGTCAGCTATTTTTTACTTAGCTATTTACATTCTGAAAATGGTTCTTAATGAAGGCATAGACTTGTTGAAATATGATACCCTTATTCAGCTTCATTGTTGACTTTTACTATTTATGTATTCCACTGGAAGTGTGTGTGTGTGTGTGTGTGTGTGTGTCTGTGTGTGTGTGTGTGTGTGTGTGTGTGTGTGTGTGTGTGTAGTTAGGTAGACACAGCTTGTTTCTTCTAATTAATAGAGAGCAATCGATGACACATTCTCCCCGAAACTCTCATCCCTAGCTTTGGAACTGTTCCCTGGCTTGCATTTATCCCAAATTCTCCTGCTCATCGTTTTCCTTCTGTCCCTTTGATGAATATGAAATCCTAGGTTCTGACCTCTTTTCTGTCTCAATCCCTCCCACATCCCCTGAGCCCTGCACCACATTCTAATTACCCGCGCATGTTCAGATCTATTTCCAGCCAGCCGCCTAATCAACCTTGTATTTGTATTTCGGTCTCCTGCATTCATTATGTTGCCTCATCAAGAGCAGGTGTGCACAGGCTCACATGCACACACATGCACACACAGACACATGACAGGCTCCCACTCCTAATGTTCCTGATGTTATTTTTTGGGCCAATGTGGTCTGAATCATTCAGAAACCCCAACCAGCTGCAGCCATCTTTGATTCCTTTCTCCCTCCCATCCAACAGTTACCATTATAGAAGTTCAAGATTGTGTCAAAACAACTTAGGCTTCCTGCCACTTATTTCTTCTTTGAGTCCCAACTTAATTCACTCTGGTTAAAAGAATCTCTTTCACTGTATTCACATAAAATATTACACACATAAAATATTCAAGAAGGTGCTGGAAGACTCGCAGGAGACGTTAATGTAACAAACTGGAGTTAAGCTGACACATATGACTTTACCAGATGTGTGCCTATCTATCTCTGTGAGGTTACCTGTCCATTAGAGAACTTTGTTTACTTAAAGGCCAGCAAGCCAAAAGAATGTTCTCTCTGTCCTTTCCAACCTCGCCCAGTAGCTCATTTATCAAATGCCTAGGCCAGGTGAGGAGGTTCTCATGTATAACCTGAGATCCTAAGGAGGAGGAGATGGAGAAGACTGTAGTTCCAGGGCAATCTATGCAAAAACTTCCTTGGACCCCTCTGCTTCCATCCTCAAACTAAGTCATCTAGATTACTCACATTCAATACACAGTCCTTACGCGGTGCTTCAGGACACCTTGTCATATCTCATCAACAGGGCGTCATCATTCCAGAGACGGAAACTGTATTCAATTGAATACAGGAGCCCTGCCGGGATCCAGCGCAAGGCCTCACACATGGTAGGTACTCAGCAGGTACTGGACACTGAACCTTCACATCACCAGGAAGAAGAGGGAAAGAAGAGATGCCATAAGCCAGGTGTGGAAGAAGTACTAGGAGGCATGGAGAGGAGCTGTGGAAATAAACTCTCCACATGGAGACTGGCATGGACTCCTTCAGTGAGGTACGTGGTCTCCAGGAACCCCATTGATCCCTAGTGGCCAACTTTTCCTTTCTTCAGCTCCTACCTCACTCCTCTCCCTGAAGCTGGACAAAATCCAACACTGGCTAAACCCAAAAGCTATTTACTTACTATACCATTGGAGTTCTTCTCTGAATCTTTATTCCAGCCTTGTTACTGGAATTAATTCTTTCCTCCTTTAAACTCAAGTTCTGATAGATGAATTCCTTTGCTTATATGCTAAGCCCCTGTCTTAACTAATCCCCCTTTCCCTCTAGTTCTCTTGGCTTTGGATTCCAGTGGGGGTTTCCTCAAAATTAACCTCTCATTTCCTCCAGCATGGAGGTCCGCACTTGAACCTCGGTCAGATGCTGTCTACATTCTGAGGAGCCCTTGCTACCCAGTGTCTGCCTCCTATAAAGCCACTGCTAAGCTCCAGCCACTTGTTCAGTGGTCTGCAGTGTCCCTCAAGGGGACGTTCTCCATTGTGTTCCTGCTGGCTTAGACATCTTGCATTGGCAGGCCCACCAGGCTTCCAGAAGTGAGTAGCTGGATGTTCTATCACAGTGTCCATAGCTCCCAGGAGGGAAGGGCTACAGCAGAACCTTAGGCCTTCTGCCACTGACCCCTCCTGTTCTCGTTGACCTAGCTCTGACCACCGATCAGACCACTGACAGAGGCCAGGGGTGGAATCCAGAAGCAGTGCTTCGTTCAAAGCACTGCTGCCTAGAGGAGTTCTCGTGTGGATGTTGTAACTCGGGCGACGCTATAAGACATGGTCAAAACACGGAAGCCAAAACAAACCAAAACCACAGAACAAGTCCAGAAAAGCAAAATGCCGTTGAGAGTGAAGATGCTGGTAATAATCATCACAACCCTCTATAATATAATAGGTACATAGCTTGTGTCTAAGCAGTAAATATCTGTACCTTGAATTGCTCCCAAACCATTGAAATAAACCAAATTTTATTTTTAATACATGCAATAAACTTCTCCCCTAGGATATCCATTAAGACTGCTGTAACTTAAAAAAAAATAGCGGCCAACTTATTCTGTATTCCTATAGCTGGAAATAAATAGATCAACTAACTTTAAAGTTGGCAGGTTTACATTTCTCACAGAGAAGAGAAATTAAAGCCAAACTGAAGATAAAAAAGTGAGGGTTTTTTTTTTTATATTTATGAAGTCTTAAAATTACAGAGCTGAGCATACAAGGTCAATCGAGAGCTGCCAGAGAGCCGAAGTTAAATATTTCTTACGTTAGCCTCAGTTCCTCAAGTGAGACATAGTGTTCTGGGGGGAGGGAGTGGAAGGCGGGGGGGGGGTGGCTGGCAACAGAGGTTAAGCAGCAGGCACACAAGGGGCTGGAGTGCCAGGACATCCTGAGAGAACATTGACTCTTAAATCTTTTTCTTGAGGTTCCGACTACATCCCTCAACCCCATAAAAGTGTGCCATTGTTCTGTGTCAGCCACAACTGAAACTTTAATAATGTCAAAATGTTTACAAACTATGGTGTTTTTCTTTTAAAACCTGCATGTGCTAATTTTCCTGGGGATCTGCATTTCTTATCTGCACTCAGCAGTAGAACTGATGGTTCAAGAGCCTTCTTTGCTTGCCTAGCGTCCTAGAGCTAAGCATAATGTCTGCCCCGTGATTGTCTCCCACTAAAAATGCGTTAAATAAATCAATGTTTTTCTTTCTATGACCACCAAAAGGAGTTCACCAGCCCCTGCACCATCTCAGTGTTGGGAGGGGGCGGGGCTCTTTTACCTGTTGAATAAATGTATAATGACATCCCAGTAATGTAATTTAAGGTGTCATTTTCAAAGGAAACATTTTATTTCATCATTTCGAGAGCCTGTCACTAAATCATGAAAACGAATATTAATCTTTCTGATATTTGTCTCTCTGATCACTAGAAATGTATTAAGATTTAATTGTCTTGAATTTGAATTTGGTTTCCATGAAGCATCAATGAATTAGCATACTCCGAGTAAATCCTTGTAAGATATTAGTTTTTGATCTCAAAGGATAGTTAATTTAGGTTGTTTACATGACAGATTTGGACAGAGTTAAAGGTTAAATTCTGCCTTTGAAGTCTAAATATATCTGACAGCTGATATTAATAATTTCATAATTACTAAAACTCTGATTAGAATTGTCTAAATATTTCACACTAGGAGAAAGTGTCATATGATTCTTCCTTTCTCCCTGGGAGATGACCTGACTTTTGAATTTTCATTACCCCCTAAAATTATCAGCTTCAAACAGCATTTATGAAAGAAATTAACATAAACATTTAAATGAGGTTTTTCTGGAAAGTTACTTGCTCATATAAAATTGAAAGTCAACAATGAAATTACTTACATTAATCATTCCTTCATCCACTCAACATATAATTATGCTAAGGGTGTGGGGATGCAAAAAATAAACTAAAATACTGTCCCTATCATTAAAGGATCTAGTGGGGGAATCAGTTCTTGTTTGTTGATTTCATAAACTCTTAAGTACTGTTATTTACAACAATGACATGAGTTGGCCCTTCACGGACCTGGAAGTTTTATGAATCTTTGAGTCTATCTATGTTATTCACCATTACATTTCTGACCTCAGGAGCACAGTAGTTGTAGGTAGACACTGATGTACTAGGCTTACCAAGGCTCTGGCTGCAGAAAGGCAAACATGGAAGCTGAGAACAGCATGCAATGTGACAGAAGAGACGCTATAAGAATGTACATAGTGCCTAGAAGAAATGTGTAAGTCAGCCTGGGGAAGGCAGAGACCTTTCAGAGCAGACAGCACCAGGCTGAGGAGAAAATAAGGAAGTGTTTCGGGTTGGCAGGATGACAGGGTGTTACAGCATGTGTGGAGTTGTGCAAGTGCAAGAGAACTTGGCATGTGCAAGCCCACAAATGTCTTGGGGTAACTTGTAAAAAAAACAAAAAAGAAAAGTGCTATGGATACAATCAAGATTTTTCTCATAAACTGTTAGGTAGATGAAATATAATATTTGAGGATGCAAAGTGTTCTTATTGGACTAAGGTTAACATTCACAATTAGTTAATCAAATGGCAGAAGACCTTCAATTCTATAATTGATGAAGTTTATTTATTTGTTTTGTTTTTGTTGCCAGTCCTAGGGTGTGGCCTCAGGGCCTGAGCACTGTCCCTGGCTTCTTTTTGCTCAAGGCTAGCACTCTACAACTTGAGCCACAGCGCCACTTCCAGCTTTTTTCTATATTTGTGGTGCTGAGGAATCAAACCCAGGGCTTCATGTAAATGAGGCGAGCACTTTACCACTAGGCCATATTCCCAGCCCAATTGATGAAATTTAATAAAGAGGTTTTTTAATATTGGTATTGTTTTATTACCTCCAGACAAACAGTTTCGCCATTTCTACACAAGCTTGGAATCCAATCAGAGTAACAGCTGTTACTTGACAGGATAAGGATTGAATATCCTAATTTCAGTACTCGGTAAAAGCCATCTTCACCACTCCAATCTCATGCTATCACCCCCATCGGCTGATCAACTATCTCAACTGTGCGTTGAGAAAAACATCACAAAAAAAGGAAGCCCACATGCGTCCAATCAATGTGTGAATGGTAGTTCTGGAAAGATACAGAAGTTCTTTATGTTGTTTGTACACTCCAGATGATTTCTATTGAAAGTCTCCCGACAATGAATGAAAAATGCTGGGACCATGGGCCTCTGCTCTTGGACAACCCGATAGCAGAGAACAGCACTCTGTGTCTGGAATAAGGCTCAGGAAAAGGGCTGCTAAAGGAATGACCGCAAGTGTGGGTTATGTGAAGAGTCGTGCTGAGGGCCTGTTTCCGTGATAGGCCTAGCATTTGAGAAGGCCCTGAGTTCAATCTGCAGCACCCCTAAAAGCCAAATGAAGGATGTCTCTAGAGGAATAATCACGGCTGACTTTATGCACTTATAGGGCAAGTGTGCCAACTTAACTGGGCCATGGACTTTCCAGATAGCTGGCCACAGTTTTCAATTTTTTTTATGGTGGTCTGTGAAGCTTTATTTAATATCAGGTTAAAGTGTGAATCAATAGACTGAATAATGTGTACTGTCCTGCATAACTGGACAAGACGGGGGGGGGGGGAGGCACTCATCCAAATAGTTGAAGGTCTGAAGAGAACAAAGGCGGAACTTCCCTTCAATAGGAGAGAATTATCCTCCTGACTTGATGAACTCAAACTAGAATATTGGCTCTTCCTGATTCTATGACAGCTTGCCTGCCTTCAGTCTCTAAATGGAGCATTGGCTCTGAGGATAGATGTGAGTCAGTTCCTTGTTTGAGAGAGAGAGGAGGAGAGAGAAAGGGATGGAGTGAAGAGATCTGAGTATCACCCACACATATACCCATATACCACACATACATACCTCCTAACACTAACACATGCACACACATATCTTCTTTTAAGCAAGTTCTGTATCTCTGGAGAGCTCTAATATAGACAGTAATAATGGAAAATAATGGAGGACTTGAATAAAAAACATGAGAAGTTGAGAAAGCCTAAAACATATCTGGTTAACAATGGACTTGCCAGTTCCCTGAGCAGAGTTTCACATAAACACTGGGCTTGATGACAGCAAAGAGATACTGGGGGCCATGAGGTTCATTCCCTCAGGCTGGGCAGGGGTGGGGTTGGGCAGAGGTAGGGCCAGGCAGGGGTGTGGTCAAGCAGGAGTGGGGTCAGGCAGGAGTAGGGTGCACTGCACGGAATGCTTAGGAAGTTGCAGCTTGTGTAGAACCAATTGCAGGAGGCAGAAACTGAAGTCGTTAGGACATCACACTGAGCAGGGCTGAGATCTTCTCTAGGATGCTAATTGTAAATGAAAAAGCCCTTCAAAGTATTTCTAGCTAAATACTAGGTGGGTGAAGGTGGGAGGATGGATTATAGGGAAGCAACCTTTCCAATGAAACAAAGCAATTAGATGCAAGGCAAAAAGCCCGGCTTTGTCTAGCTGTGACCATTCCACGTTTGCAATGTTTGCCCTTTCTGTATTTCTCGGAAATACAGCTGTACAGCGCAAGAGAATTGTCATGACTTCCCTGGGTGCCTTCGTGACAGCTTCATCTTTCAAGCAAATCTCTAGGATAAAAAGAAGGATTCTCAAGCCTTAAAACATTCTGTGGTACTGTAAGTCTTTTAAGCCAAGAACGAACTACAGACTAGACAATACTAAGACCTAAAACTGGAATTTGCCACTGTAGCAGGTAAACACATTACTCACACACCGCAAACCCGAGACAGCCTGCACTACAAAGAAAGATGAGGCAAAAACAATCAAAGTGGCAGATAAGGCAGCAAGACTATATAAAGAGTAGAATTAATTAAAATGTTCTGCAGCAATATCTAAGCTGAATTCTCTCTCTCTCTCTCTTTTCTCTCTCTCTCTCTCTCTCTCTCTCTCTCTCTCTCTCTCTCTCTCTCTCTCCCCCTCCCTCCTCCCCAAACCCCTCTTTTGGCCATTTACTTTATTGACAACACAAATACCACCAAGGTTAATCTTAAGAAAATTTAATTTGTTATGCTTGTTTTAAAGGCCATATTAAGAAAGTAATAAATATCGGACTAATAGAGTACCTCTAACGTAACTCTAATGATATATACACACACACACACACACACACACACACACACACACACATATATATATATATATATATATCTGTTGATGTCAAAGCTGTTTCTGGTATCTTTGAAAGAATAAATACATACTCCTGGGGGTGTGTGCATGTAGTACTAATAAGGATAGAGGTGCTAGAATTACTGGTGGATATGCTATGAGCTCATTTGAATATCAAGTTGATGATATTCTGAAATATCCAGGTATGTGAGCATGAGTGTGTATGTGTGTGTGTATGTGTGCACACACGCGCACCATCCAGTTGTTTTTCTTGGGGTTAATTTCTTCAAGAAAGTGGCACTCCACTGAGACAAGTTCTCCCCAGCATTTTCCCACCTTACCTCTGTCTGCTGCAGCACTTGCTTTTAAGCAAGTCTGCTTACTTCCACAGGAGAGCTCACATGTTGGTAGGGACGTAACACCTTGAGACTTTAAACTCAGACTACTCTACCTAGTTGCTTCTGTCATTTACCATTTCCACTTCAGTATCAAGGCTGGGCTACTCGAATCCCATTCTCTTCCTCCTGTCCTTTGGAACAAAGTACATGAAGGCCATCAAAACTAGAACAAGCCATGGACATTGCTGTTCTTCTAGGAATTGTCCTTACACGGACTGTAGACATTGCTGAAATACGCCTTCCAAGATGAACGCCCATTGTGACTTGAGAGTTTATTTTAAATTGAATCTTTAATATGCAAATGTGAGCTTCACCTGGGGCACCATAAGAATGAAATCTATCCTCCATCCTGACTTGTGCTCTTATATTAAAGGGGAGAAGAATAATTTTTAACACACCCCTACGATGGTTTTATGCAAATTCTTCAAGCTAGGCACATTATTTTTGTGTTAAAATTTTTCAACCTCATAAAAACAGGAGTGAATTTATGTGGCATTTTAAAACGATGTTAGGCACATTGTAAAGCTATTTCATCTCATTTATAAAGAAGAGTGAACATAAAAACAGGCCATGGCATAATTAATAGTGAAGTGATTTATGACGCCACCTCCTTCTCCATGCATATTTATGTATTTCCTGTATGCAAGTTCTTCCCTTCCAGATTCTTGGTCTCTACATAGGGAAGAAATGGTAGCAAGTGGAGCTTGAAATTCTCTGTCATACACATCATACATATGCGAGCATGTGCCCCGGTCATCACACTCTTAACGACGGTTTTCAAACATGGCTGCATACTAGCGTTTCCCAAAGGTCCCTAAAAACACTGACCTAAGCACTTCAATCCTGGGGGACATTCTGAGATGCTAACATTATTACAAGCCCAGGGAAAGCTAATGTACAGTCTCCATTAAAATATACTACACACAATGTATTTTAATATAATTAGAAAATGCTACACTATGAGATTTCAATTGATTGTCCCTGTTATTAAATAACCTGGAGAATAAACTCAGAGTCCATGTTGTTAAGACTGTTCTATTTCTATTCCTCCTGAGGTTTAGGGTCAAGTGCAGATTCAGCAGATATTTTTGACTACCTACAATGTGCCAGGCATTGTGTTTGTTCCTGGAATTTCAGATAAATAAGACAGGCCTATCTGCCCATAAGAATGTGGAGTCTTGCTTTTCGAGAGCTGCTTTTCCTTCTTCCTGCATCCCAGTGTTTTGCTCATTCTTAATATTCACATATTGCATCAGGTGCCTCTCAAAGTAGGTATTTAATTTTCCTACTTACAGCCCTCTTTTTTAAAAAAAAAGTATTAGAAATACAGATAAAACTAGTGGACTATGCATCTTCATAACAGCAATAAGAATATCGGTAATAAACTGTGAAACTAATTAACATTTCAAATAGGAAACATTATTTTCTTGTGGAGATTTGATCTTCTCTTCCAAATTTTATGTGAGAAATAAAAGTTCTGCATTACTGTACTTAGCCACTACCATCTGATCACCGTCAGAAGCACTGAGTTCCGTGGGTCTGCTCTCTGTGATCATTGATGTGAGCTTGAGTGTAATTTGAAATAAGCTCTAAAATGTTTTCTAAGCCTTTCAAAAGAGTAGATTTAGCTATGAAAGGAGAGAGACGAGTAAATATGCCAGCATCGTTCGGATAAGGATGCCATTAAATTTCTCTGAACCACATTCAGCTGAAAAGTCTATGAACAATGGTTTGATGAGGTAAATTGAAATAATTGCTTCATTCTTACATGGGAGAACATGAGCACAATGAACCAAGTTATCAAACTCACAATCCAAATAAGTAGCTAAAATATGAGCAAAACCAACGCCAATGACAGACAAATTTTAATTCTACATAGAGCCCACCACAACACTCTCATGGCTGACACGGGCTGCATAAATAATACCAGCAGCAAAACTCTCCCACGCATTCTTATTACGTAGTCACCAGACGAGGAGTGCATTTTTTCCATTTTGTCTTCAGTTAGCAAAGAACCATTTGATTCTCTCTGGAATACCAATTTGCAGGGAGCTTCTTTATTCTTGTAATTTTCAAATATTTCTAAGACCAGCTTTCTTTCAAAATACATAATTTTGAATGTCTAACAAGTATTGCTTTTGTGCATGTCTAGATTTCCTTTATTTAAAATTAAGTTTTAAATAATACATGAGATCATCCTTCTTGAGTGCCCACGAATAGTTTCAGGCCTTCCAGTAGAGTAGCAGACCTAAGCATCTATCCAGATAGCCCCTGAATGATGGCACTAGAGAAGCAGATAAAGTATTAGGTATAGACAAGGTGATAGAGAGATGAGAAACTTAAAGCAGAAAGATAATCACATATTTCCATTCTGTGAGCCAAAAAGGAAAAGTAACAAAGAATTTCCTTAAAGGTCATACTAAATCTAGGTGTCAATGGCTCGCATATGTAATCCTAGATACTCAGGAGGCTATAGGTTCAAAGCCAGGTCAGAAAGAAAAGTGTGTGAGATACTATCTTCAAATAGCAAGCATTGGACTAGAGGCATGGGTTAACTAGTGGAGTACTAGTTGTGATTGCAAAAAGCCAAGCAAGATCATGAGGCCCTGAGTTTATACCCCAATACCAGGACATATACATTCCCCCCAAGAAGTACAAGAACAAAAAATTTAATAAAACTCAAAGTAAAATAATGACAACTGATACTGATTACATTTTACAGATCTGTGTAAGCCCCTACCTGATCATTCTTTAAGTGACAAACTGCTTATTTCCTGTTTTGTTTTTGGTTTTTTTTGGCCAGTCCTGGGCCTTGGACTCAGGGCCTGAGCACTGTCCCTGGCTTCTTCCCGCTCAAGGCTAGCACTCTGCCACTTGAGCCACAGCGCCGCTTCTGGCCGTTTTCTGTATATGTGGTGCTGGGGAATCGAACCTAGGGCCTCGTGTATCCGAGGCAGGCACTCTTGCCACTAGGCTATATCCCCAGCCCTTATTTCCTGTTTTGATAACGGGTACTGTGTGCCATCAGTTCTTTGGTACAACAGGCTTCCTACCTTCATTCTCCACACAGCATCCAGTACATATACAAAATAATACATCTAGTACTTTTTTAAAAATAGCCTTCTAAGTCAGGCTGCTTGTGGCTCAGACCTGTAATCCTAGCTACTCAAGCATAGGCAAATCAGTGGAAAAACTGCACAATATTTTAAAGATAGACTGGGTTTACAGGTGCTTTTTCCCCCTCTTAGTTTGTCAGTATAATGTACCCACAATAAAATAACTTTGTCATACCTTATTCCTAATAAGTCAAGGGACCCTCACTTTCTTATGTAATTATTCAAACATAATTTGTTAAGTATTCTATAAGCTTTCCTCCTCCGGGATCCTTTAAATAAAGAATGTTCAGATCTATACATATGCACAACAAATCTAGAGGAGGTGGAAATGTTTTGATGCACTAACGCTAAGAGAGAAAAACAAAAGAATCTCAGACAGAGTACACTATGGCAAACTTTACTCCCAACATGTGATCTATCACAACATAAATCAAACAACTGGTAAATTTCATCCTTGCTTCTAAACCAAATAAACAGCTACCAAGATAATGAGTCTTGTGAATAATTTAGCCCAGAGGAAGATCATGGTATGTATTGAGTTCTGGGCTCTGTGATCACCATTCTGGCCAGCACAGGCACAGGTCAGGTCCAGTGGCCACACATTCCTGTACATTCCATGAGGCCAGGCAGCGTTGTTTGACTGGAAGCCAGTAGAGCCCACTGTATGCCAGGCAGATATTATATCATCCCCTTTGCAGATGCTTCTCAGTGAAGTTATCATTCTCCTTACATTTTGCATTTTCACAGCACAACACCTGTAATCATAGCTCCCAGGCATTGAAACTTGTTAATTTATTACTGTCATTACAATTTCCCTAGTTAACTCTCAGGTCTTTTTATGTGTTCATCCCTAAAAGCAGTAGGAAGAGTTGATACGGGAAACACTCCAAACACCAGACATTCTCAGGAGTAGAGGACCCGGGTTTGGAAGCCAGTCTTTCTCCTCACCGGCTCAGGGACTCCAGCACGTCATGTCTTATTGTGGGGCCACAATGTTCTCCCGGATAAAGTGTCAGTCTTAGAAATAAATAGCCTCAAATATCCTCCTCTGCACTAAGATTTTTCTGGCTCTGCATATCAGAGCTCTGGGGAATATGTATGACATACGTACGTGCCTTGATAGAGATTAATCTGCTCCTGGGGTCACTCTCACGTTCCACTCCTCCAATGCTCCATCTATCTTGCCGCTGCTGGCCAGGCAGCTCCCTGTAGAGGATTCCATGTCAACTCTAATTCTATAAGGTCCTCAGAAGCAGAAATAAATAGGAATGCCCCGGGCTAATTTAGTGGTCCCTTGCTAAGCAAAGATAAGTGATTTCTTCATGAGATTTATTTTAGAACAAAACTGGTTCACAGAGGAAAACGAAGGGACTGGCATTAAGTTACAAGAGCACGTTGGATAGTAATTAATGGTATGACTTAAAATGTCAATTTAGGAGATTATCCTCAGTGAGGAACCCATTGACAAGTTAAACAACACTGACCAAGAGTCCTTTGACTGTGAAGAGAAACAGGTGACGAAAGGAAAACAAAGGTTGGAGGACACCCCTAAATGTTCCCCACTCTTCATATGCTTGTGATGTAATTTGTAAAACGAATCTAAGTGAAAGGACATATGTTTTTAAAACTTTTGCCATGTAGACAAGTTTTTATTGATCTAATATTTGAAATGTAAGTGTCAAGGTGAGGTACAGAGGAGTTACAGTTACGTATTTAAGGTAGTGAGTACATTGCTTGTCAAACTTGTTACCCCTGCCTCATTTTATTCCCACCTTCCTTCCTCTCCACCACCTCGCCACACTTATACAGTGAATTTCCAACATATTGTCTTGTGAGTATCGCTATTGCATTGTCTCACCATTTTGATGTTCCCTTTCCCTCCCCTAATTCAGATGAACATAGTACAATAACCTAGAGTACCAAAATCAAATACAGTAACAAGAGATAAACCATAGGAAAGAAAATGAAAGAAAAAAATAATTTCACGTAGTACATTAAAAATAACAACAATGATGAAAAACTGCTTGTTTCCATATCTTGGAGTTCATGGAAAGGCTTGGAAAATAAATCATATTAAGTGAAGTGAGCCAGACCCAAAGAAACATAGATCCCATGGTTTCTCTCATTGGTAATAATTAGTACATGTCTAGGATAGTCCTAGCAGAGAATCACAATAATACATCAACAGCTATGTACATATGATCATATAAGATGATGCTAAGTGAAATGAACTCCATGAAAAAAATTTGAAGTATGAACTAAAAGAAGGTGATAAACATTTGGACACTCTGAAAAGGTTTTAGGCCCCAGTGCTATAAGATCTTGGAATGGATACTCAGGAAAAGGTAGAATTCATTTTGCAAAGCATTTTACAGGAAATAAATATGAAAAATATACTAGAAAGTACTTGGGAAGAAAAACAACAGGGCTTAAATTGCCGAAGACTGCATGAATCAGTAATCATCATGCAGAAAGGTGGAACCTGCTGGAAAACACATTCAGAAATTCTTCTGGCAATCCCAGAGTGAGTTTTCAACATCCCATCTCCATAAAAAGCATTGTCAGTAGAGAAGAGTGTTTAGCCAGCAGCCACTGTCCATTTGCAAGGTTTCAATGGCCCATACCCAATATTCTACTCTTGCTATTCAGCAGAGAGAAGCCAGAGTAGAGAAACAAAGTTATTATCGAGGTAACAACAGAAGGCTTGGCTGGAGCAGAAAACAGGAACGCAACAGAGAAGTCAAGGTTCCCACCAGAGAACAGTGTAACACATGGTCAGGTAAAAATACTAAAGGGAGACGCAATGGCTCTCTGAACCTGATGGGGTTACATTGAGAGAACTGGAGTCCTGTTAGTAGCTGCCAGTCATTCTTTGGTTTTCCTTTCCAATTTCAGGACTACATTAATGTAGTGAGAAAACAATGAAAAACTATTTGAAAATAAACTGACTTGAAAATGAATAGCCAAACTGACTTGTTCAAATGCCTCAAGTAGGCTAAATTATGTAGCCACCGTCACTTTATGTACTAATATGAGTACACATGAAAGTTTGCAGAAAAAAAATATAGCAAAGTGATGAGTGGTAGATAGCACTCGAACTACCAGCACTTTCACTAAGTTCATAATTGTCTTATTGTTTTTGCCTGTGTTCTTCTTTCTCTATTTTTCTATATTCTCTACGTTCCCAACCAGGCTGCCTTGAAGTATAAAGTACTTGCCCGCCCTTTCATTCTAGATGGACTAGACATAATTCTGGTGAAATCCCTTTCCTGAGTAACCTCAGCAGTGGAACACAAAGCTGGGAAATGTGGGGTGGATGAAAGTCACAGAACAACCAAGTACGCTGTGTGCATCTACTAATTGTTACAGTGAACCCCTCCACCCTATTACGATGTGCTAGTGAATCAGCAGAGACGTGAGGAAGAGAGACTAGGGTTACACTACTTGGTATACAAGAGTGAACATGAAACAATGAAGCTTGTTGAACTTTGTTTGGAAAGAGGGGAGGGAGAGAAGGAAAGGGATAGATAGCTGCGTCTGAGCAGTGTACCTTGTATGCATATGTAGATATTCCAAAACAAAATCCCCTTATACAACTAATTGGTGGTAATAATATGGAATAATTAACTTAAATGTTAGAAAATGCCGGTGAAGGGACATGTTCAAATAGAAATTGACAGACCCTAGTTCTTGGTGCCCCAGAGGCATCCAGAAACACTAAAACTGGGACAGATTCCACTGAAAAAGAAAAATTCACAAATGTTTTGAGACAAGATTCTTCCTAATTTAAGTCTCAACTTGTCTCTGTGATCTAAATACCGTTAGAGTCAGTTTTTATGTACTCAAATATTTCACTAGGCTACTTCCCAATATTTTAAAATAAAATTATTTTCCACTCTCCAATTATTAATACATTCATAATGCAACAGATTTCTATAATTAATATATAAGGGAAGAGAAAGTCTCAGCCATCATCTTTTTCCCCCTCCAAGTATGATTAGAATTACTTTATAAATAATTCATACATCCTGTTAGAATAATAAAATAGAAACTCTTTCCACAAGAGTCACATTGTATATTTGGAGGGTGTTGTAAAGTTCCTTTACACTGTGGTTTCATAACAGGTAGAAGGAGGTACCTCCACCTGGGGTTAATGTGGGGGTTTGTCCTATTTTGAAATGTATAGTACAAGCATCAGGGTTGCATTTTATCAACTTAGACATCTACTGTTCTACAGCCTTTGAAGTTTGGCTTTTTTTCCCCATATGTATTTTTTGTTAGCATCAACTAGTTGCACACGAGGGGATTCATTTTGATACTTCCTAATTTTTATTTATTTATTTGCCAGTCCTGGGCCTTGGACTGAGGGCCTGAGCACTGTCCCTGGCTTCTTTTTACTCAAGGCTAGCACTCTGCCACTTGAGCCACAGCGCCACTTCTGGCCGTTTTCTGTATATGTGGTGCTGGGGAATTGAACCCAGGGCTTCTTGTATAGGAGTCAAGCACTCTTGCCACTAGGCCATATCCCCAGCCCCTTGATATTTCCATATATACTAACAATGGACTTTCATCAGAATCATCCACCTCCTTACTCTCACTCATCCTCTCAGCCTCCCCCAACCAACCACAACAAGCCTTGGTGTTCCATTGTCACACATATGTATAAAGTATTTCGGCTATATTTATACTCTCTCCCAGGAATGCCCGCCCTACAGACAGGATCTAGTTTACATTTCCTTAATTCACTCCTTTGCTGTATGCAGATTGTTCTTGGAAAGGGGGGAAGTGGCTTTTGTTTAACTACCAAAGCTTGTGTGAGTCACAAAGGCTGCTTATACCTTACACAAGGGACACACAAATGTTTATAGAATGATTGTATAAACAAAAAGCAGCTAAAAGAGGAGACAACTAAGTATAGATGGCAAAGACTCCCTCCCTTTAAGGAGTCATCTTCTCAGGGAGCACTGGATTGCTTATCATGGACTCTGAAGTCCTCTGGGATCCCCTCCAGATGGTCCTGATACTAGATGGAGGGCGGCAAGCATCCACCTGCCCCTTGCAGGACATAGTTTTCCACTTTGCAGGAGTGGTCAGCATTCTCCTATCCACAGCACCTTCTGCATTTCCCTTCCCCAAACACAGATGGACAAGAGCCACAATCTCCAGCTGTCTATGAAGAAACCAAAGCCCCCAGGTAAGAATGCTCTTTGTGTCCCATCATTTAGGCTCTCTCTCTCTCTCTCTCTCTCTCTCTGTGAGTGTCTGTGTGTATGTGTTATGCAGCTGAGAGGGAGCATCTTGTTTTAATGTCATCGATAATAAATTATAAGCATAACAGCAGGAGCCTTTTCAATACTATTTGTAAATGCAGCTAGAGGCTATTAAGTGATTGGTGTATCAAATAAGTATAATTAGCAAATAGCAAAATAACATGTTTGTAAACTGCCTATGGAAATATGTGATTAGACCAAAGACAACGTTTTGTGCCAAATCTTCTAAGTGTTTCTAAGCGATATCAGAAAAGTAACTTGACAATTTTCATAACAACCTCAATTTTTTCCCTCTGTAACTTAAAAGGTAGATATTTACTTCATCCAAACTCCTTTGAAACGTTTCATGCTGAAAATTTAAGTGCAGGGGCTAGGCTTAAGTGTACACCACCATTTTTTTCAGGAGAGTTCAAAATGTGCTTGATTATTGTCTATAAGTTCTTAAATTGGCAGTTGATGAGGTTGAAAAGGAGTTATAAATATACCTCCATGTGCAGAGTGCTCTCAGGCTGGGAAGTTATTCTCAATTAGTAACACTTAAAATGATTCCCGCGAGTCAATCAGTGTGGTAGGAGGTGAATGTCTCCTGCCTCTCCCTCCCGACAACATTATGACAAATCAGGTACTGAGTAGCAAGGGGCTCCATACTGTCTGGCAATTGAACTGGAGAAGTGGCCTGAGTCCACTAATTCTTCCTTGAACAGAGGCATCGAATCCTCCCTCCCCTTGTGCCTGATTTCTCTCTTCGCAGTCTTTCAACTCCTCACCCACATTGCTCATGCTTACATGAGATTCCCGGCCCAGAATATGGGGACATGTGTCCATTTCTCTACTAGACAAAGTCCCACCCCCTCCCCCGCCAACACTCAGGACCTTAAGCCTGCAAGCACTCGCCCTCCAAGGCCTAGATCTAGTCACAGGAAGTTGGGTTCCTCCATACACAATTAAAAAGGTCCTTGGCTAAAAATGCATGCCTTTATCATCTGCTCTGCATTTCTCTTATGTATTGTTCCTCTGAGTGGCTGTCTTCATTCAATGCCCTGACATGCACTGAACAAAGGGCACAAAAGGAGTGACAACCTTGCAGATGGTGATGATAGAGATGTTGCTGCTGTTGTTGTTGCTGCTGCTGCTGGTAGTGGTGGTTAACATACAATTATCTCTTGATAATATGGTGACACTGTGAAAACTAATGTTAATAAGTTAGTGTACTTATGCCCCATAACAACCAGATGGGCCAGACGTAATAATTAAATAACCCCTTAAGACATAAGAAAAGTGAGGTCAGTTAATTTTTCAAGGAAAATGAAATTCCAAAGCAGGAGCTAAGTATAATTACCCTTCAGATATTTCACCTGGGTCACATTCAGAAGCCTATGGCTCTCCACCATCACAGCACGTGACTGAGGCCATTGAGCACGCATTTACTTATTCAGTCAGCAAGCAGACAGCTCTCTCTGCCTGTGGGATAGGAAAACAAAGCCCTGTAGTCTGGCTTTTGTCCTCATACCACTCATAGTCCGGGCATTTCACAAGGTTACATCACTGTTCTTCCCTCTCAGGAATGGGGACCTGTAAAGGAATACTGCTGTAGAAGAAACATTAAGAAGCAATCATCCTGATGGGGTAAGCAAATGATGAGGAAAGAAGAAAGTATATATCAAATAAAAGATAGATTGGTTAAGTGACTGTTAAGAGCATGGATGAGACATTTCTCGAAAAGCCAAGACTGAGTAAAGATTTCTAGCAAAAATAATCTTCGGGCCCCCTGGGTAGGTATGCCAAAGCCCATATTTATCTGAACACAGCAGAGGTGCATAATGCCCGGGAAGAAAGACCTTAAGGCCAGATCAAATGAGACTGCACTTCTTTGCAGTGTGGGGGCCTCTGGGGATTACTTTAATACTGAGCACTTAGTCATCGTGTTTGATGGCTTCCTCGGCCTCATTTATCAAGGATCTATAGTTAAATTTAATTTTCATGTGAGTGGAGGACAGCCATGGCAGCCAGGCTCCTTGTTGCTGATCTGCCCCCGTTGATGTCTTCTGAAGTGGAAATGATGGATGCCACATGTTCCGGCTGTGATTAAATTTACTTTGACAAAGCAGCATGGAAATCTGATTTTCAATAGACTTCTGCATTTCACCTAGTGCTGAGTAAACAGATACAGAACATAATGCTTGCATGGCTGTCAGGCCCGTAGCTAATTCATTGTGCCCATCTAATCAGGCTGTCCATTAAATTATTATTTGTCAATAACATGCAGGATCATTTGGGAGACTCTGAGGGATGGGAAGCTTGTTTTTAAGTAAATAAACATAGAGTGTTTGACAACATCTGGGTTCCCCCCATCCACAAGAAGATCCAAATAACTCATCATTCTCGGTATCTCCACTCCCCTGAAGAATCAAAGCACCATTTAAGAAGTTTTTAGTTTCATTTCACTTGACTCTCATTTCAAATACAAACAACATCATCCAATTATAAGAGAGAATGGAGCTACAAACATTGACACTTTAGCTCCCTAGTTTATCTTTAAAGGAGAGTGAAGCAGAAAAAGTCACATTAAGTATGCATCATGATGTCGAAGCTTTTAACCTCCTGGCTAGAAATGCTACATGTGGACCACCTCCTGGAAAAGCTCCACTTGGGGAAAATGCCAAGTACTTGTTTCATCAAGAGTGACATGGAGTGACACAGAGTGTCAAGAATGGCACAGAGTGCAACCAGTCATGCTTGCTTCCTTCCTGCTTTGATTCAATCATTGTCCCCTAAGTATAAACCCTGGGTTCCTTGCGCTTGTAGGAAAGAACTTTCTTGTCACCTGGCATGAGTTTCCTTTCCCCCAGAGGTTCAGTTCCCAAACTCTGACCATTGCTTTCAAGAGAAAGTTGAGTGGATTTCACAAGCTCGGCCTCACTATGTTTCGCATTAGGAAAAGCATATGTATCAAAACATCATCAAAGTATAGATGAATGAATTAAGTGAAATAATACTTGTGTGGGAGGAACCATTTTCCCTCTTTTTAGATACCCCAATATCCCATCAGTAGGGCTCCCCTGTCAGAAGTATTGAGAGCATGGTATCAGTATTCTCGCTGTAGGCATTTTCCCTTTCCCAGAGGAAAAAGTATGACTTAAAAGTGAGACCATATTGCTCTTTGGATTCAGCCTGCAGTGTGAACAATGTCTCCTAGGCACAGATGAGGTTGGAGGGGCAGGGGTGGGGGTCTGGAACAACCTGGGCTGTGAAGGAATCGTGTATCTACCTCAAGTTCAAATGTGTTCTTTATCATCGTTTTACCTGTTATAAAACCGGTATCAGACAGTTGTACTTGTTCCTTAAAAGTAAAAGGACTCAGGAGAGCAGCAGCAGGAACAATACTTTGCACGTGTCGCTCAACGGCTGGCCCCTATCCTCCACACAAACTCAACTGGCTATAGAATATTTTTAAGGAATTTTGAGATAAAGTACTATCTCAGAATAATAGTGGTGATGATTGCTTATAGTACTGTCATTTTCTTGTGTGCCCCTCACAATGCCTCAGGTAAGCAGGTAGGGATAAGTAAAACTTCTGTTTCATAAGAGACAAATCTAACTTTCATAGACTCTGGGTGATTTTGATCAGTTCACAAAACTAGTAGGATCAAGGGTAAGAAGGTTTAGACCCAGCCAATTCCATTTTTTTTAAAGATTAATGTATGCCTCACAAAATGTATCTGTGTGCTGAAAACATAATGTTCTTTAACACAAATTATGAGACATTTATACAAGATGATCTTTCTAGCATTTTATATTATGTTCTTATATTTCTATTATTATCCTATTGCACATTTTTTTTATTAATTAAATTTTGTTGACAAGGTGTGTTGTGCAAAAAGGGGTACAGTTACATAATAAGGCAGTGAGTACATTTCTTGTGATATCTTACACCTTCATTTGTCTTTCCCTTCCCTAGATCAGATAGGCATATATACAATATCCAGTGTACCAAAATCATATACAGTAACCACGTAGGGTACGTCAAAGGAAAGTCAGCTAGGACTTTAAATGTAACGTCAACAATAGAATGAATACTCCTGTGTCCAATTCCATTTTTGAAAGACACCACACACTGCTTCCTTAACTCATGGGTATATGGGGGGGGCGGGCAGGGCGGAGACGGACAGGAGCCATACAGCAGTTGCCTCGCTTAGGTTTGAATGGAAGTTTAGGTTAACTGCATCCATCAACAAAGTGGAGACATTCCTAGAACACTCTTCTGAAATTTGAGCACTTAGGAAAAGAAAAATCAAATCTTCTGTAATTTATTTGAAAGGTAGTGAGCAGGTAAGTCTGGGGTTGGGTCTCAGGAAAATTCCCTTTTTCTAAATGTCAAGTTTTTACCAAGCCAAGAAAACTTGCATCTCTCAGAATCTAACTGTGGGGACAAAATAAAGATAAGAGTGATCTGTCATATTTTACTTTGTTCCAAATAAATCCTCTGTTTATAAGAAAAAGACTATCATAAATATGAGGGCAGAGAACAGAGTCCGTGAAGGGAGAAAACACAGTGACATGGCTGGTGTGTAAACCCAAAAGTCTCTGGTGAGCACTGGATGATGCACTGAAGAAAAATCGTCTATACATAAGAGGGAATAACCTAAATACTCACTACTCTTAAGTATGGCCAGTAGTCCAATGGTGTATGATCCCTCTGAATCCGTTCTATTTCCTATCTACAAATATGGAATTTGACAAGACCCTGCATGGTTATAATGTATATTAAACTATTATAAGTAGGCTCTGATTGTGTGTTTATCAGATAGTATAAGATAGGTAGTATCAGATCTATGTTTCTGAAAAAAGAAGGAGAGACTGAAAACAACTAAACAACTAAAGAACATCTGAGTACAGGCAGAATTAAGCTCCAAGAATTATATCATGGGTCGTCTATGAGATAAGTGGTGGTTTACTTTGTATTCCCAGAACCTCTTTGGTTCCTGGCAATGTGAAGGTATGTTGCTAAATGTGAGCTGAATGACTACAGGTACCATACCATGTTGGTTATGAGATTTCAGATTCCCCTCCATGAGCCTGTGGGGATCTATAGAGGTGCTTTAGAAGCCATGGTGGGAGGAAAGAAGAAGCAAGCTGGGCAGTCGTCCAAGTCCTTTCCTCAAACTGCATTTACCAAAGAAAAAGCAAGTCCACTACGCTTTGTTAGTTATCTCACAAACTTCACATGACTTGATTTATTTGGTCTCCATTCTAATTCCTAGCCTATTACCCCCCCACACACACCATATTCTTGGAATTGTGTTATTTCTTCATATATTCAGAAAAAATAAAACTCTCTTAGTTGGAGTTGGTCTTCTTATCATCAACTAACAACATTGAGAGCACTGTTTTGACATAGGCAATTGATTCGCAAGCACTTAAAAAGGTGTTGTAAACATAAAACAATAATAATAATAAAGACTAATCCCATTTAAATTTATAGTGACAAATAATTCAGTGGAAGAAAGTCAATGCAAAGTTGTTTTTTCATTGCTTTTCATTTTATTTTATATTTTTGCCAGTTGTTGGGATTGAACTCAGGGCCTTAGCCTCTGACTTGCTTGCTCAAAGACAGCACATTACCACTTGAGTCATAGTGCCAGCCAGTTTTTTAATGGTTAACTTCAGGTGGAGTTTCACGGCTTTGTCTGCCAGGTTGGCTTTGAACCATGATCCTCCATGCCTCAAAATCCTGCTAAGCTAGGACTACAGGCATGAGCCACTGGAACTCAGGGGAAATTTGTTTTATAGAGTGACATGCAAACTTGAAATGATAGAAGGTCAAGCCTCCTTATGAAAAAAAAGAGGTGCATAAGATAATATAAGCAAGCAATGTAGTGTGAAAATGAACCATCACTGTGTTCGTAATCTTGTCTTCATAATGCCTATCATCAAAAGATGTAAAAGGATGTGGCTAAGAAAGAATGAAGTAGGTGTGACAGACAAATGAACATTGGTCAATTTCATGAATTTTTACCTCCTAAATACATTTTGAATCCACTGCATTTGTTACGATGCCTTGGATTTGTTGAAATTCAGGATCTCCATGTGCGATGTCAACTGGCCTCCATATGATCCTTCTTGGATGGTATTATATCTTTGGCGGCCATAGTAAGATTTCTCTATCTAGAATAGAGACTATCATACTCTGTGCCTAAATTCTACCTCGAAGTTTCCACTATATTCAGAATTCAAAAGTTTAACTCTAGTTCAGCAATCCTCAAATTAGTTTCAGGAATTCCTTAAATGTCTACAATTACTCAGAATCCCAAAGAGCTCTTGTTTACGTCCATTATAACTACTTACCACTAACCACTACTCTATGTGAAATTAAATCTAAGAAATACTGAAGGCACTCATTTACTAAGTTGTTTTAAAATAGCAATAACAAACCCACTTCATGTTAATGTAAATGATGCATTTCTAAAGAAAAAAAGAAACACCATAACTCTCAAACAAAATCAGCAAAAGGAATATCATTATGCTATATTTTGAAAAATCCCTTTCATCTCTAGCTTAGCAGAAGACAGCTGGATTTACCATCTTTGCGCCCATGTTCAATCAGTTTCAATATGTTCTTTTGGTCGAGAAATATGAAGAACATTTAGTTCTCATAAATATATTGGGAAGAGAAGAATATTTTAATCACACTTTTAGAACAATGTTGATGCTTTTCTTTCTTACACTATGTAAATTGGAAATAGTTCTGTCTTCAAGGCAAGTTACAATATAGGATCTGAATCGTTATCAATGGACTTTCCTTGCAATGTTGTGGTGAAATATATTCATTGATGAATCTTTTACCCAGGGATGATTCTTTACATTATCCCTTGGACCACTGAAAGCTACTGCTTCATTTAGATATGTAGACTTTCCAAATGTTACATAGTTCATTACATGATATTAAATGTCATTTGTTAATACCACCAGCCTCATCAGTAAAACTTTCAATTATTTGCACATCTATCAAGATTTTCCTGAAAATTTGAGTTCTTTCTGAGTCAAAATTTATCATTAGCAGCAAATAATATCATTTTCCCCTTAGAGTCAATAAAGTCACTTGGAAAGCGATAGGTTTATTTTCGAGAAAGTGTCCGTCAAATACTTCACTTGAATAATTATAATTCATAATATTTTAGGTAAAAAAAACGATATTCTATAAAAAGACCCTGTCCACCAAGCTTGTAAGTCAATTTCCCCAGTGCTTTTCCTCGGAACACCATTCTACCCTGAATATGCAGAAGTATTTAAGGTAGGCTGCCTGTGTCATTACAAAGGGTGTTAAAAAGATGTGTACTCACAGCTCAAGGTTTAATGCAACCGCTAATTTCTCTGTTGTATCAAGGTCATTCTGGAGTGAACTTGTTATTGAAGGTATTAGTCTTGAATGGCAATGAAGAATACAGTCACCAGTGCAATTGAGTGCTCCAGCTTTGTGGACACTGGCCTCTACTGCTGTCTCCCATCAGTAAGGCCAACATTAGCACCATAAGATAGCTTTGATCTTGCAGATGACCTTGACAGTTCTCAGCCTCCCAGCTGCCTGTAAACGACACATTGAGAACAATCCTGTCTATCTCACTAAGGTGTCATCTACTACTTTCTTACTTCCCTCTGTTTCCCCAATTTCCAACAGGTGCTTCTTGCTATTTCTTGAATATATTGAGCCTATGTATGCCTCATTTACATGTCATCCTGCTGGTTGGTGATGTTCCTTCTAGGAAGTGTACCTGTCTTGAGCTTCCTCATCCCGCCAAGGTTCTGTATAAATGATACCTCAAGCCGGACATTACAGAACTCTAATAGTCACCATTTTCCCAGAAAAGTCTCAGCATCGTCTCTACCCACTCATTCTAGTCCAGTTGCTTCCCTAGGCCCATTATCTCTGGGATGACACTAGACATTTTTTTCTATGCTTCTTACTTATTCAGTTCTATAAACAAGAAGTCAAATGAGAGCTAAAACTTTATTTTTCATACAGTATTGTATGAATACTGACTAACCTAATTTTAATTATTTTAATATTTGCATTACAACCTATTCTATATATTTGGTTTTTATGTGTTTTTAATTTCATTATGTTAATTATCTGTAAGGAGTTGTACAAAGGACTTTCCATTCAACATGTCACTTTACGAGTACAATGCCTCTTGACCAATGTCACGCCTTCCATCACCATCATTCTCCTCCTCCCTATGTCTCCAAGGAAAGTCTTCTAAGTCAGTGTGATTCAGTAAAAACATAATGAACCGCATTCATTACCTTACTTATTCTCGTAGCCACAGAAAAATATAAAAAGAAGTAAAAATGGTTTCATGATCTATTTTTATTTAACCTACTATATCTAGAACTTGATTATGAGATATACATATATATGTAGATTATTGGGATTTTATATCATCTTTCCTTTTTGTTCTAAATGAATCTGTAAAATCAGATGGGGATTTCACATTTGTAAAGCATCTCTACCCAAATAGGCCGGTTTCTGATGGTCAGGAGTCACTTGTGAGTACTGGTTCCTGTACCAGACAAAGTCACCAGAGGGAGACCATAGCATTTCCTCCCATCCCTGTGAACTGATACAAACAGTTGTGGACCATCAGTATGACAGAAATTGTTAGTATTATTGCTAAAGGTAACAAAATAAGGGAAGATTCCACCATAATGCCATAAGTTTTGTAAAACGGCTGTCATGAATGCAGCAGAAAATCCAACCATAGCTCCACACTATACCCAATTCCTCTCTAATGCTACTAGGAAATGCTACTAGGAAAAAGGAGGTGAGCTACCAGCTTCCTGAGGATTCTCACTGGTAGCTTCTAATTTGTAGAAGATTAGAACAAAGACATGAGCAGATCATGCAGCTCTTGACCCTCATTACTGGACCTTGGCAGAAATAAAAATAATTCCTCCACAACCCCACAGTGATGGGAAGGAGGGCATAGTTCTAAGTCTCCACATGACATCCGGAGTGACCATTCCAAAATGTAATTCTCATCATGCCAGATGCCTGTTTAAAATCCTTCCCTGGTGCCCCTCATCTCAGGATAAGTCCCAAGGTTATCAGCAGCACACCACAAGGCTCCCTCTGTTTGGGCTCCTGTGTTTGCCTTGGTTCTTCAACTCCACCCTTCACCTCCATCTTCCCATACACACGACACACTATCATGCACCAAACAAGTTGTGAGCGCAGAATTAGGAATATCTATACCTTTATCTGAGCCATGCCATCAACCCAGAATATGTTCCTTTTCCCTGGGTAACTCCAAACTATTCCAGATTCAATGCAGCAATCTACTAAAAACTCTTCCTTGTCATCCCATTGTCTAATGATGTATCCCTGTGTTAATACATTATTCTGGGAGTGCCCTGAGCCAATGTATCCACAGTGTCCTAATTGTAGATTTATTTGATTCTCTTGCTGACTAATGTACAAGAACGCTGTCTGTAACTTTGTGTTAACAAAGCCTCATGCAACGCCTATTTCATAGTTCATGTAGTCATTGGCTGTAGAGTGAATTAATATATTTAGAGTTTCTACTCATCACCATTATAACAAATAGGTCCATTCCACAAGACACAGAAACATTCTTATTAGGTAGCTAATAATTCTCATTGAAGTTCTTTCAAAATAATAAGTTGCAGCTGAAATAACTGATAGCCAAACAGAAATGGAGTGTGCTATCTATGCATATGCATTCATACACGTGTGTGTTTTGTATCTCACAATGAAACATCAGGAAACGGCCTGAAGTGTTTGCTTCCTGTACAGTCACTAGTGAGCACCTTGTTTGCTACAGTATTAAGAACCAATCTTCTTGGGGAAGCCTCAGTGTATCCACAAAGTTCAGAGACCTCTGATAATCAGGAGAGGACAGAAATTAAACAGAAAATGGAATATGTAATTATAAAAGTTTACCAGTCTCTAACCTCCCATCTCCATGCTAGCAGATGACAGCAATGAGAAGCTGAGAAGTCACTTCTAGGAAAATATACTAAATAAAACCTCTGCCCTTCCTTTTCAAAAGAAGTTAAACAATTTGTCTGTGCAAAGAAAGGTGGTTAGAGAAAGAAACTGAGGGTCAACTTGCCAGCTTACTTCAAATCTAAGCACTCTAATATTAATTAATGATGGAAGGAATTTAATTCAAGAAACAAGGAACTATAAAAATGAATTGTTATTCCTGTAGAGATTTAAGAAGATATTGTCATGAGTAAATAAGAATAGCAAGTTATGAGAAGAAATTATATGCAACTAAGACAAATAATAAAGTTGTCTTTTATAATTAAAAATATATAATTTCAAAATTAAAAATTCAAATAAAGAGGCATAATGTTTGAAAATTTAAGAGTGGAGACAGAAAAAGGGGACACAGAATTTGAGCTTATCAAAATATATTATACACATGCATGAAAATAAAACAATGAGACTTGTTGGTATCGTGTTAAGATAAAGGAAAGGAATGAAGAGAAGTGAGAGAGGGGTAAACATGGAAAAGTAAGTAATGCCTACATGGAAATATCACAATGAAATTCTTTCTTTCTATAAAATTAATATATGCAAATTAAAAATAAATTTTAAAATATTAGAAAGGAAAAGATTCAATCTAGGGCAGTCAGTATTGGACTAGCAGGAATTTAAAGAGAAAAAAAAAGCAAAATGGTAGCAAGAACAAAGTCAAATAAATAACAGAAGAAAAAAGAATAAGATCAGAAATTAAAATCAAATATCTAGTAATTTGGCACACTCACAACAGATTTCAGAGCCATGAAGACTAGCAGAAAATCTTACAAATGCCCAGAGGAAAATAAAACAAGATTGTCTGCAAAGTGACGGGAATGTGAGACTTTTCACCATGTGAACACGAGATGCGAACTTGGATGGAACCACGCATTGAGAGGACTACAGGGAGTACTAGGGGGGCCTTCCATTTGCCTAGAATGTTGTGCCAAACCAAATTATCACTTAGCCATGGGAATAAAGCATTCACATGCTCAGAGTCTCTCTGGGACTTGGAAAACCTTCCTCCTAGGCCCCCTTTCAAAAGTTAGGAGAGATGTGCTCCAATAAGGACCGCGTTGCTCATTTTAGTGAAAATTGCAATGCTCCCTATGGGCTGTCAAGTCATAAAAAGGCATGGAGGAACCATAAATGTACTTATCTAAGTGAAAGAAGGACATCTGAAGGAGGTGCAACTCTAGGCATGTGATATTCTGGAAAAGACAAATCTATAGAGATGATCGGCAGTCGTCAGAGGGTCAGGGCAAAGGAGGGGGACAGTTCTGAAGAATATTGCAGTGTTGTGTATATTTTTCCAAAAATCCATACCTGGTACACTATGAAGCGTGAAGACTAAATAGTGGGTCTTAGTTACCAGTACTGATTCCATATCCATTCATCTGTGGTAACCAACACAAAGTGCTAACGGTAAGTGAAAATCCACACGAATGCAAGATATTAAGTCAGAGATGAGGTAATATGTAGGAATGCCATAATTCTGCTCAGTTTTCCTATAAAACAAAAAATGCTCTAAAATGTTTGCAGTCATCACTCTGTTCCCAGAATGCCTACCATGATCCTTTCAACTCTACTGTGTCTTTCTTCCCTCTAAAGCACAGTCCACAGTCTTAACAGGTCTAAATAGTTTATCCATTTAAAAAATTCATTTTCTTTTCCCGACTGCAATGAAAGATCTACAAAGATAGGAATTTTGTGCTGTATTCACAAGTGTAACATACTTGCCTACAGCAGTAGATGTTCACAAAACCTCCTTCAATATATATAAAAACAAAGGGATAGCCAATCCAATGTAAAAACTAAACAAAACAAAAACCAGCTACTAGGGATTCCAAGACACAGAAAACATCTTTAATAATATCAGTGATAATTGCCCTCCAGGTGGTGCACAGCCATAGACCTAGAAAGAATCCAGAGAAATGTATCCAATGCCTAATGTATGAAACTGTAACCTCTCTGTAATTCATTTTGATAATAAAAAAATATATATATATAAAGGAAATTCAGGAATTCATACACTTACACACACACACACCACACACAGTTATACTTATGCACACAAATCTCACACATCTACATACATACATATAGACATCACAAACACAGACACATATACACAGCACTATGGGGTTATTGTTAACCCTGGTAATATCATAATGTACACATTTTAAAACACAATTACGAATGCCTCAAGATAAAATTTAAAGTTAGTCAAGGAAGTCAGATAAAATGAAATAAAATGTGGTACGCTTTTGAGCACTTAGTGTCACCTTGAGGCAATGTCTTATGTTAAGATCAGAGTGTATTTGATCTTGACGACTGAAATATTCTCTCCTAAGTAGTATAAAACCAGAGATGTCAACTTCTTTATTTCTATAAAAATGATCCCCATTTGATCTTCTAATAAACCATGTTTGTGTAATAATAACATGGATGCTGATAACTTCTTTATTAATTTTAAAAATTTTATGAGCAAACAAACTACTTCCACTATGGTTTCAGAAGAGGAATAAGTTTTGTAAGTCTTGAGAATATGAAAATACCATGCAATGTAATACAATGTAGGAGAGAGAAGAAAAGTTAGCTTTCAGAGTGAGGAGTAATAAAAGATAGAACAGAAAATAGAGGTTTAAAAGAACCTTGTCAGCTTGAAGATAGAGGGAAAGCTGAGGAAAATCAAATACTCTTTCAGTTTTCATTTGGAAGGGTCAAAACTTTGACATCTAAATTTTCCAAATCAAACTCTTAAGTGTATATGCATATAATTCAGCATTGTGTAGGCAGTAGATTGGTAACTTCATCTCCAGAGCAATTTTTATGGTGTATTATTGTTTTTCATACTGTGCAACTGAGACACAGTAAACTTAAGTAATTTATTTAAAGTTGCAGTAGAGATGACTCATACAGGTAGGATATAAATGCATTTGGCCTGATTCCAGTGTTTATAGTGTACCTATTATACCTTCACATCTCCTAAGCTATAAGTGAATAAATATTGTCTCATGAAATAAGTTTAAACAACCCAAGGGCATACTGCTGTTGAGTCATCTTTTTACATGGCCAGCTCCTTACCAGCCATCTCACAGGAACACAGTGAATATCCACTGACTGGGCCATTCCCCAAATATCCATCCATTTGGTCTCTGTTCCCCCAGTGGTCAATTAGAGCATTCATTCAAACCACAGAGACAAGATCTACCTTGCTCCCCAAGGCCAATCTATGCCATGTAGTTTGGGAATGTGCATAGTTCTTTGAATGATGGCCATAGGTTTCTCTAGGCGACACATTATGAAACACCACACAAATCTCCCCTGCCCTACACACTAATGCTGGCATCAATGAGAACCAGGGCCACCAGTCCCTAACTGAATACTTCACATGCAGCATTAACCTTGCTTTATCCCCAATGATTCCCTGGCTTTTCTCTGCTTTTCTGCTAAGAATACATCTGAACTTAGAGAGAATTGACTCCACTAACTTGGGCTAAGTAAATAGCTTTTGAGTAAGTGCTCTGTCATTTTAGACAACTTACCAATAAAATAGAAGGTGCATATTTGGATCACAAACTCTCTATTCCAAAATCATTTCAGGCAAAATATGAAAATAAATGTTTTCTAAAGGTTCACACGTATAAAGGATAAGGATAACGTTCTACAGCATTGAAGCCGGTTCTTTTATAGAAGTGAAATGATTTTAACATGACTGCTGCTGCACAAAACGTGAAGGCTAAAAAATGACTGATTGGAGACTACACAGCATAAAATAGACCCAAAGAATAAAAGCTCAAAAATACTTTCAGCTTATATCTTGGCAGTTGCTTTCATTAAGAACACACACACACATACACACACACACACACACACACACACACAAATAAATAATTAAATTATTGCTAACTGTAACCTCTCTGTACATCACTTTGACAATAAATAAGAAAAAAATATCTAAAGCCAAAAAAAATAAATTATTGCTGTCTTGATATGGGTATTTGAATGTTTGCAACTTACATATCTAGTTAACTAGTCCCTCAAAACCAATAGCAACTTCATATTAAGCAAGTACTAGAAAAGAATACTTGCAGATTTCCATTTTAACTCTTGAGCAGCAGGGAGACACAGGAGATCTTTACACAGGATAATATTTTATGATATGTTTATATAGCTAGTTTCAAAATTCATATATATATTATAGCAAACATACTTGCAGAGATAAGTAATATATCTTTTTATGAATATTATGCTCTAAGCAATTTGATTAACTAGTAGTTCTCCAACTGCTTACCACAAAAGAAAGGGAACCAGAACTGGTTTGTATTCACATCAGTTTGTGGCCACTACTTCAGGTAAGACATAGTTAATTCATATTTAGCAGTCCTTAATCTAAAAGAAATACTGGAAGTTCTGTGTTGTACTACTTTCATTTTCATAAAGCTCCACTTAGGAAATGGAGTCTTACTGAAGCATTTTAAGGAAACCCGAAATGATCTGATGAGAAGAGAGCAGCTTCACACGTGCGTGAGCCACTGAGAGTATCTGTGCTCCTCTGTCAAGGTGAGAGACTAGATTAGTGCACCCTCTTCCTGCCCTCCCACCCAGACCCTGACTGCCACCGGAGGCCTTCATTTCTCCACCCACTAAGGTCAAGTTGGTCACTTGATTTCATTTGGACAATGGAATGTCTGTTTTGAGCAAAGCCCCTTGATCCACTGCAAGCCTTCAACTACCGATACAAGAACATGCTCCGGGCCTTCTTTAGCCTCGGATGAATGAGAAATACATGGAGCAAACCTGAATCTCATTGTGGCTTTGAACCAAGATTCAGTGAACCCCGATGTAAAATCACTGAGCCCCAGAAAACCCTTAGGCCAAGTGTGGAAATAAATGTTGTTTATTTACTTGACTCAGGGCACCTTGTGACACTACGTTGCTGTGGCCATAGCTAAGACTTACACCTAATTTTGAAAACGACTTAGGTTGTCAATCCACAAGACTGAGTAAATGCAATTCCTTTAAATGTGTTGATGGAAGTTCTGATGTAAATAAACATTTTAAACAATTAGAGTTCTTTTGTTTCATTGTTTTAGACAGAAAGCTAAAATCAAAAGTTAATCTTTATACAAAATAATGCACAGATAAAGGGCATTTAAATTTAAATTAAAAGTATCAGTGATAGGAAATGCTATGTTATTTTGGACTTTCCAGAATACTAGTAATCAATATGTAATCAATCACGGAACAGTTAGAGTATTTTATTAGTATTATTGAGCAGTTGCTCAATAGATTCTGGTAATACGGAGATAAGAAATACAGATAAACTATATAAAGCATTGTCAGCTACATACTAAGCATGGTGTAAATGTCACCGCTGTTATCTTCTTCATCACCCTCTAGATAAATAATATGCTCTATTATACTATCAATACAATACAACAACTGGTAAAAGGCAAACTCTGCACAATGGTAACAGGAGTAACTAAGCACCAAAAAAACCTCAATCTGCTTTAGGAAGTCTGACCAGTGTCTGAGAGGTGAAAGGAAAAGAAGGAGTAAGAGTTTTCAAACATGGGGACCGAGAAAGACATTTCCAGCCCATATAAAGGCACACAACACAAATGCACTGGGACATCTGTGGGAAAGAACAAAGAAGAATCTTCTAGACGAAGGTGAGCAGGACCATTCCTCAAGCTCACTGATTGCTATTACTATTGCTAAGGCTCTGGCTAACTAAGGAACAGTCCAAATTATAGTTCAATCCTCATAAGAAAGCCCACCTCACTGGAGGCTTAATTCCATAAATGTATTTATCTCTCTCAATTCTTGTAATGAAATTACAAGAAACTCCATGGACTTTTAATTTGTATTGGAGATTCACCTTAGCAACTTATCGAAGTTATCAGATTTTTTTTTTAACTCATAGACTGTTACATTCTTGGTAAAGTTAATGTGGATTAGAGAAAGAGGTAGTAAGTCCCCATCAACAGCAAGGTTGTCACCTGCTAGGCAAAGCCACATGTAAAAATAGATGAAAGTTCTTGCCAATTTCAGAAATGAAACTGTTTGTTTATAGTGTAGTATACAATCCTTGTTGCCTTGAGGTAGGTTTGATTTTCAACCTCTCGTCTAGGGTTTGCTTTTTTGTAATGTTCATGTTTTATTTAACTTAATATGTTAATTTTATTTTAGTAGTTGATGAACAAGTAGCATATTTCTAAACTTTTCAAAGAAAAGCTCATTTCTCTATACCCCGCGTATAACATATCAATTTAGACTAGCTGTATCTCAAGGGCTCGCTAACTACACATGCCTGGTGGCTACACATGGAAAAACAGACCTTTATAGTGACAGCATAGAACTCATGATGATGGTATGCGAATGTGAAAGAGAATTATATTTCTATATCCCATACATCTCTATGGTTTTAATTATCTTTTATTATTATAAGTAGCTGTACAAAGGGGTTACCATTCAACATAACTGTTTGTGACAACAATGCGTCTTTCTTGGTGAGCGTCACCCCTCTTGTTCTCCCTCTTCAACTCTCAGCTCCCCTCAATTTCCGTAGTTCGGTAGGACATGTACTGAATATTGAGCTATGGGGAGAAGGTCAAGAAGACAGAGACACAAAAAGAGGGATGACTACAGTCTTAACACTCAATGCACAGTCTAGGTTTTGCATTATCAATGACTATTGGTCTAAAACCTCCAGCGGTCGGTATTGGTGTTTTTCTCTGAGCTGCTTCATGACCCACACAACATCCCTCGCCTTCTTAATAGAATTTCAGATTTCACCTGTCCAAAATTAAACTGTTTTCTTAATAGCTGCTCCTCAAAATAACCAAGTAAACAAATAAAAGCTACCTTGTTTATGATGACTGAATGGCTCTATTTAGGCTGTCGTAACAAATACCACAGACTGGTAGCTGGACCCACAGAAATCTATTTCTTACAGTTTTATTCCAAGCTCCGTTTATTTTTTCCCTTTCTTTTTGTGAGGACAGTCATCACCCATCTTCTCCTCATGCTCATATAAACTATCATGAGCATATACAGAGGTAGAGAGAGGGGGTCAGGGAGCAAGAGGACAGACAGACAGACAGGGAAAATCTTTCTCTTCTTCAAAGGCCAGCAGTGCTACCAGCTCTTATGACTTCATTACAAGAGCAGTCCTAAAAGAAGTACTGGGCTTCAGCATATGAATTTTGAAGAGACACACTGCAGGTACCTATACCACTGTTCACTCTGGTTATCAAACCCAGACAATCTCTGAACCCAGATTCCTTTCAAGCTTTTATATCCCACAATGAATTTGTCACTAAATCCTACCGGCTCTACCTGTAATATAAATCCAAAGCCAGTAAGTTCTCTGCTCTGTTCCCATCATCTGAGTTCAGACTGTTATCGGAATTGTTACAATTGCTTCCTATTTTCCTCCTGTCCTCCTAAAATCTATTCTTCCCTGCAGCCAGGTTGATCTCCTGAAAGGTATTCCTGTCCGGTTTGACCCCTTGTACTTATCCCCAATGATGTCTATCCCACTGACTATGATGGCCAAGCCTTCACTTGGTCCCACAAGGCTCTTGATCAGACAGAATCCTGACCATCTTTCCATTTGCAACTCCTCCCCCCCTCACCTTACTCACGTCTATACAACACAGTCCTCCTTACTCTCTTCCAGGCATTTCTAGACCATTCCCAGCCCAGGTTGGCAGCATGGAATCCCCTCTCTGCTTTAAGACTTTCCTGAAGATAGGCATGTGAGTCATGTCTGTGTTCTTCCTTTCAGCTCAGCAATGGAGCACGGTCCTCATCACCCTATTTACAACTTCTTCCTGCTATATAGTTTTTCCCATAGCATTTTGAACATGAATGCTTATTATATACTTATCTGTTCGTTTGTTTATTTACTACTATCTATCTCCACTAGAGTGAAAACTTTGCAAGGCAAGGAGCTTCCCTTCTGTTCTTTTTCTTCTTTTTATCCTTATTTTTTCTTCTTTCTGTACCTGCTGCTGCTGTTGCTGCTTCGTCTTCTCCTTCTTCTCCTCCTCCTCCTTCTCTTTCATCTTCTTCCTCCTCCTCTTTTTCTTCCTCTTTCTTCTTTTCCTTCTTGCAAGCAGTTTCTATCTAGAACAGTCCTAGATCATAGTATCTATTTAACTAGCATACACTGAATAAGTGGCTGGATTTAAGTGATTCAACTTTCTTGGTTAATCTTACAATATGTGGTGATGCATAGCATGAATACATCATTATACTCACATATAATTTTCCAAAACTACATTTTTTGGGGGTACTCGTCTTGGGAGTTGAGCTCATCAGGGCCCAGACACTGTCCCTGAGCAATTTTGCTCATGGGTAGCACTCTACCACTAGAGTCACAGCTCCATTTTGTTGACCTCTTTTGGTGGTTAATTGGAGATAGGAGTTTCACACACTTTTCCTGGCCAGACAGGCTTCAAACCATGATCCTCATATCTCAGGCTCCTGAGCATCTAGGATTACAGGTGTAAGGCACCAGCACTCAGCTCCAGTATTAAATTCATTTTAAGCTATTTATGGATTCTGCTTCAAATGTAAATCATCTTCATTTGAAGATTGTGTCCATCATTTCTTTTTGTGTGTGTGCATTTACGAGTTTCTTATACTCTTGCTTCCCTTTCTTTTCCCATCAATTCTTATTGTGGTAACAAATAAACAGTACATTCAATCTATAGAGAGAAAGTATAATTTGATTAATAGGTTTGGAGGTTCTAGACTTTGATTGGTTGGCTGCATTACCTTGGTCCTATGGCAAGGCTGCACATCAGACAGGGAGCCTGTGGCAGAGTAAACCACTCATCCCATGGCCGGGCAGGAAAACAACCAGATTTCCACTGTCTCCTTCCTCTAGGCCTCAGCTCTTAAAGCATCAGCCGCATCCAAGAGCAACATTGTGCTGTGGGGCTCAATTTTTAACACATGGGCTTTTGAGGAACATACAATTTTTTTTTTTACAAAGAGATTAGAGTTGAACCATTTAATCTCCTAATTCCTGAATGCATAACACCAATCAAACACTCCAAATTTGCCCCCATTTTATGGCTGTATTGGTACTGTCAAGTGGACTTTTCCTCTTGATACAGGACTTAACGATTATGGATCACAGGTAAATGTATAAAAATCACTATGTTAGCTTATAATAGATAAACTCTCAGTAAAAATGATAATGAATTATACTATTTGACCTATACAGGTATCATCTATATAAAATAGGAAATAGACTTGTGACGAATCGCTGCCACATAATCTAAAACCCAGATCAAGATGAGGACTGTGAAAGTCCTCGGACCACAAACAGGATGCATGTGCTCTCCAGTCTCCTTATAGGGCCTTGAGGGAATCTGATAGAATCCTTGGTTTTGAGGAGTGAGCTCTTGAGTTCTGCTACATGCATGAAAGGTGTGAGTTGATTCTGAAAGCCCTCAGAGGTCAGAGAAAGCCTGCTGAAGGACAAAGCATGCTACACATCTGTTGTTTTCCATCTACTTCACCCACAGAGAGACCGTGATGGAAACAGCAGAAAGAAAGAAGTTACACAAGAGCCATAGAATCGTAATATGTTTTCATGACATAAAGAGCTGCTCTGAGTTGTAGAAATTCCTTCCAATAGGAGAGGAGTAACCTACATGGGGAGGAGAGGTCAGTTTCAAAGTCTTCCAGCTCCCTGACCCCCTGCTGCCATCACCCAGTGTGTTTTTCTTCAGCAAACAGCTGACTTCTAACCACAGGCATAATCATCTCAAAAGATCTGGTAGTGCAATTATGCATAAAATCCTAGAGAAGAGAGGAGTCAAGAAAAAAAGAAAAGGCAGCTGGGAATGTACATTACAACAGTCAATATCTAAAGAACAGAAGCAGAGTACAAATACTTCTTTGTGGCCTCAGAGAAATTATAGACAGTGTGATGCCTCCAAAGGGAAGAGCCAAGAAAGAGCTATAAGAGTTCAAAGTAGATAAGAACTAAGAAGTGAGCTAGAAAATCCATTCAAGAAGTAGAAGGGAAAATTACATAGACAACTACAAAAATCAGAATTAATGCACATAAAAGTGTCAGAATCATGATGAAAATTACATGAAATAAAAAAAGAATTTGCAAAGACATTTAAATAATTATGGTAGTGAGGGAGCAAAAGCATGAAGAAAAGAGAAACATTTTTAAGTGAGTATTATTGGTATTCAGAAAGAATAGGGAGAAAATAAATAGAGAAAAAAGTGACTAAACTTATGATAGATAAAACTTTCCTAAAATAAAGACTTGAAACTTTAGATCTTGCCCCAAGGGGGAAAAGCACAGAAAGATCAAGGCTAAACTACATTGTAGAAAGTCATTGAACTTCAAGGATAAGGAGAGACACTATAGATACCCAATAAAGGAGGAGAAAAGGAAGGCGTTTAAAAGGGGACTAAAAGTGTTTGATCGCAGATTTATCCAAAGCACACACACTGCTACGTAACAATGCTGTAACCGTGCACTGATCCTCAGAATTTCAAGGGAAAAGAAAGGCTTTTTATAATCATTTTAGACTCATAAAATTAGAGTAACAGGAGGATGCTCAATAGGCTCAAATGAAAGAA
Organism: Perognathus longimembris pacificus; assembly: GCF_023159225.1. NCBI lineage: Eukaryota > Metazoa > Chordata > Mammalia > Rodentia > Heteromyidae > Perognathus > Perognathus longimembris. The sequence goes on from NC_063163.1 coordinate 9,904,400, forward strand.
GGGGAGAGAGAAAGAGAGGGAGAGATCAAGCTTTATATTGTTTACAAGAGACTTAATTGCCTACATAGAAAAGCCAATGGTTGCAGCAAAAAAAATCCAGTAGAATTCCTTAGAAGTTTTTGTGGTCCTGACAGGTACAAGGTCAACTCAAAAGAACAAAGAACCCACTGTCAATAGCAATAAACTTTTAAAATGTACAGACATGTGAAGATGACTCAAAAGGAAAGATCTATATAGAAATATTTTAACCCTACTAAAGGAACTGAAATGTATAACAGATAGATAGTTCACATTCTTCAATGGAAATATTGGATATTAAGAAATGGCCGATGCTTCCCTGATCAATTTAAGTTCAATGATACCACCATCAAACTTTTAGTTGGATTTGCAATAGGTTTTGATTTAAAACTATTCAGAAACTTATGTAAAGCTTTCAATAAAAATCCTAAGGATAGTCAGTTCAACTTCCAAAGAAAAGAAGAAAAAGCAAAGAGAGGATAATTTCCATAAGAAAGATCTTTAACCAATGTTGTAGTAAGAAAGGGCAATAAAGATGTAATCCTCTCTTTATTATATAACACAGATGACACCTCAGACCAACTGAGAAGTTGTACATTATCTAGTAGAACTGGCAAAATTGACTCACTATGTGGATTAGAGAAAGGCTGTATTCCTTCTAACAGTGAACAACATTGTGGACTTCAAATCAATGTATAATTAAAACAATAAAATTAATAACATGAAAATTATCTCAAACTTGGGATGGAAAGGTCTTTGTAAGCCTCAAGGCACTGACATAAAGCAACACTGACTGATTTGATGAAATCAAACAACTAACTGTTCGCCAAGGGAAACCATGAGCAAGGTTAAGCAAAAAGGAAACTTTGGGAGCTGTCTGTGATACAATACCAAGGGAACCATGTCTAGGATGCCCACAAATCAATAACAGTTTAAGAAAGTCAATAAAAGACAAATGGACTAAGAATATGGACAGGCAATTCAATGGAGGAAGAAACATAAAAACTTAAATGTTTTCCAACCCATTGATATTGGGAGAATTTCACAGGGAAATAATTTTCAGTCGTTCACTACTTGCACATGTTTGGCAAAAAGCTGGAGCACTTTCCAGTTTGGGCTGTGAGACACTGTAGGGATACAGGGGTCCCCAAGTTCACACAGTAGCAGTGATTTTGGATCAGTTTTGCCATTAGTCAAGTCATGAATCAGATGTACTTCTCTGACCCAGAGCCCTCCAGGAAATTCTCATAGAGCTACAGGTACGTCCATCTGAGCATGGTCAGTGTTCAAGATAACTGGACCCAATCTAGGGTCCATAAATATACCTAAGAACATATAAAAAGTTACAGAAGGTATACTATAGACGAGGTTATTGTGTCTGCAGGTATGTAAGACTAGATCTAATAGACAGCCATTGTCCTACTGCCATCATTAACAAGGCTCCATGCAGACTGAAAAGTGAGCAATTTGGTCAATAAATTATACAGAATACTATGTATGCATCGATGAAAATCGCAGACTAGATTGTGCATGCAGAAAAATGGATAAATGCCAAAAATATATAAAGTCTAAAGGCAAGAAATTCAGTGGGGTTTTTAACACAAGGCCACTGAGGGCAAAAGAACTCTAAATGTCTTATAAGGAAGGAAATAGGTACTTATGTACTATACGAGATATCCATTAAACAGGTCAGGCAGGGTGAGAAGAATGGCACAGGAATAAAAGAGAACTAACAAGTAAAAACACTACAGTAGAAAGAACATACATAATGCTTGTTTTGTAGATTTTATTACATAAAATAAGGAGCAGGGAAAAATCCATTTACTAGGACCCAAGTTCAAAATAATGCATGAGCTGGGGAAGATTGCCTATTGTTCACTATATACAGCTAAACATGGATTAAATCAAAATACCACACTACAGGTAAACACATGTATAGCAGAAAAGACTTGAGTTGATCACTCTATTAATTTAAATATCCATTACAATAATGAAACCGTGGGAATTAACATTATTCAAAAACCATGATAAACCTTAATAATAATCATGTAACTAATAAAAATAGCAGGTGATAAATGATAAAAACATGCCAATTTTCTTGGCTTCCATAGCAGGGAGTCAATATGTGAGGTCTAAGTTTCAAACATGATGGTATAATAAACTTTGTCATTTCAAATTTTAAAGACGCTTAAGTTTAGGCCATCTCAGATTCCAGTATTTCTTAGGAAACATGTTTCTGACTTTTCATTTCTATAGATTCGGGTCAACCTCATTTATTCACTTTAAAAATAACTCATGAATCATAAATGTTAAAATCATACATGTGATATAATATGTCAAAGTTACTTCACTTTTATTTCTCTCACTCTACCTGTCTGCTTAGAGCAACATCTGGAGAAATGCTCAGCAGTTGCTAACGATGATTACACCCAAATGCGTATGCTCAATTACTTTCTTCATCATTCTAAAATAGATCGATTTTTTAAGATGCTTATAACCTTTTGACAAGTACAATAAAATTATTCTTATTAATAAATGAGGGAGAAAATATCAAGGACACAGTGACAATGACTGAAACGGTTCTTATTAGCTATGAAGCTGTACAAGATGCAAGATAGATGCGAAGAGAACCACATTATCTACGCTAAGATTTCCCAGAGACTTACATTAATTGCAGAAAATTGCAGAGAAAAATGGATTTCAGGAGGAAAGGCTAGTTATAAAACCCCTTCTCCTCTTCCTGGGATCAAAGAGTTCTTAGGATCTCAGAAAGGCAGAGGGCAACCAGGGTCTGGCCTTTATCCATAGTTCATTACTTGGAAGATGAAACCATGAGGGATGGTGAATGGGAACAATGTCCGTTCTGTCATTGACAACTAGTTGGCCCTCTGCGATCCAGGACACACATCATTACATGTTACATTGAAAGGTAAGGCTCGCCAAAACGGTACCCACATTTCACCCAACTGCTGCCCAGAATTCTCAAATGCACTGCAGCACAGCAGCGCGTTGATATCAGCAGTTATTTGAGTTAAATGAAGTCTGACTTATTCCCACATGAAACAGGAAGAAGTAACTTAATTTTTTTCAGTCTATTGAATTTAATTCATTGTGCCTGTTTTCCTTCCTTATCAGCAGTTCAAATTAATTTTTCTCATTGTCAACAGACTGCCTGTCTCGCACATCTTTAAAACCAAGCGCACAAATTCACAAGGACTATTCCATGCCCATGGGTGTGGGAAACAACATGTTCATTCCATTAGGCTTTAGTACGGCTCCAACAATTACACAAAATAATTTATCCCTCGGCGATCAGGTACAGCTGGAGCTAACTCCTCCTGTCAATTTCCATTTCAGCAGCAGAAACTGTGACATTCTCAGGAGAGGATGGACTGGTTTTCAGTTGTACCCTGCTACAGTCAGAAAAGGACTGAAAGCCAGAACACCAGCAACTAGTGTTGCACAATAATGGTATTTGACCGTGTGGGACAAATGTTTATCCAGGACTATGACAATATGATCATTTCACAAGGGGAGGATATGACTGGGATCTCCATTCACTAAGCATTCAGCACAGAGATTGGAGTCAGAATCCTATAGGGAGGAAAGTGATCATCACCAAGGATGTTTTCTTACCCTAGTTAAAAGAATTGGATCCTGGGCTGGGGATATAGCCTAGTGGCAAGAGTGCCTGCCTCAGATACACGAGGCCCTAGGTTCGATTCCCCAGCACCACATATACAGAAAACGGCCAGAAGCGGCGCTGTGGCTCAAGTGGCAGAGTGCTAGCCTTGAGCGGGAAGAAGCCAGGGACAGTGCAACAGTGCTCAGGCCCTGAGTCCAAGGCCCACGACTGGCCAAAAAAAAAAAAAAAAAAAGAATTGGATCCTGGGTGTCAGGTGTTCATGCCTGTGATCCTAGCTACTCAGGACACTGAGATCTGGGGATCACAGTTTGAAGCCAGCCTGGGCAGAAAAGGCCATGAGACTCTTTTTTTTTTTAGGTTGGTATTATAACATTCATTAAAATAATGCTATGGGTTAATAGAAACAGCAAAGAACCAAAGAATTAAAATGCAAGCTATGTAAAATCCTAACTAAAACCCAGAAGTGTCTAATGAATTCATTCATTAGCTAACTAAAAGCCCAAGAAAGACAAGACACCCAATATAATAAAGTACTGCAAAACAATTGGCAATTTTCAGTTATCAAAATTGTGGATTTTGCATTTGTATCCTTTTCTCAATCAAGAAAAAAATTCTTTTTCAATGTTATATAACATACATATAAAACAAGACAGAAAAATACATTATAAGCTTGTAACAATGGCTGTAAATACATTATCTTACATGTTTCTCATAGGCAATAGGTTGGTTATGGTACATACATAGCATGAAACTACTAAGATAATAAAGAATAGGCAAAAAATACATGTCAGCTGTACGATAACATACAAGCGACACTCCCATCTGCCCTCACTAAAAAAATTACATAATACTGTCAGAAAAGTCTTAAAAACTACATACTTTAATAAGAAATAAATTCAATAAAGAATGATAATACTGAGAACCAAGGCATTCAGAGATTTCAAAAGTCATGCTTTTTTTCAGTTGATCCAAAATTTTGTCAACTAAGTTTTCAAAAGTTTGTTCAGAGCCAACATTGTTCATAAATGTCACACATTTATTGTTTCATACATTTACTTTCTTCCCCATAAAAGACCTTTGATAAACATCTAAAATGTCCAGGTATAACACAGTTGAGATGAAACTGAATCAAATACTGGTATTTTTTTTGTTTTTGTTTTTTACTATCACCTCAAGTGTTTGAGTGTCGCAAATTTATTTAACCAACCAACCAAAATAAAAATCAAAATGGCACAGCATATTTTGTAAATAAATAAAAACAACTGTATGTGTAACAGAAAGACAAAGCAGTGGCACATTAAACCAAAGCTAGCTGAGGAGGAAGCAATGTCTATTGCATAGTAAATAAACTGAAAACGGTGCCATGAGACTCTTAACTCCAATGACCCACTAAAAAGATGAAGTGGAGCTGTGGCTCAAGTGGAATGACAGCCTGGAGTGACAAAGCTAAGAAAGAGCACCTTGGCTCTGAGTTCAAGCCCTTCTATTGGCACAAATAAAGAAACAAACAAGATGAGATTGGATGAATGGTTGACATCTTGCAGAGATAGCCTTAATGGGAAGTTTGCCCATTGATATCCAACATCTACCTCTTGCCATTTTTGGGGGGGGGGGGTTGATTGTAGAGCTTGAACTCAGGGTCTAGGCTCTGTCCCTGAATTCCTTTGCTCAGGGCTAGTGGTCAACTACTTTGAGCCATAGCGTCACTTCCAGCTTTCTAATGGTTGACAGGAGATAAGAATCACACGGACTTCTGCAGGGGCTGTCTTTGAAGCATGATCCTCAGACCTCAGCCTCCTGAGTAGTTAGGATTGCACACATGAGTCACTGGTGCCCAGTTTATTTCTTGCCATCTTAAAGCCAAGATACCTTCCTAGAATCAGAAATGCTGTTTGTGAGTACAGCATCCCTCTACTTCATTTTTTTTTTCTAATCTGCAAAATGAAGAAGATGGTACTTTCTCATTCTTACCTCCTCAGGGGTATTTTGAGGACAAGTGGAAGAATAATGTAAAAGTGGTTAGAGCTTTTGGAAGGAAAGTTCTACGTTAATCCAAGAGATTGCTATTATTATCACTGCCAACTACGCAGTGCTTTCAAATCCTCAATCTAAGAGCTTTTTCAGACATTTATTATTCAAACCTTATTTTAAAAATTGCCTGCATCCTTCCACTTCTTACTAGCAGAGGGTAAACTGAGACATCCCCTTCCAGAGAACAAGAAACTTCCCCAAGGTCATACAATGGCATTGCAGCGAAGAGGCAGAAATATTGATTTGGTGCGCAACATCATGCAGGCACAGAGGCAAAGTGAAATTCAGAACCATTAATATCAGAAAGAGCCCGAACCAGCAGCTTTTACACTTTACAAAATCCAATTAAAAGCACCAGTACAGCAAAAATCTTCAAGCAAAGCCCTTTGCAGAAAAAAAAATATGCATAAAACTCTTTCCCACTATTTTCTTAGTCATATTTCTCCGTGTGACACACATTTTTTCTTATTGAGAATAAACCAGAGATGTATATCTTTTCTCTGTGTGCTTATGAAAGAATTTTGCAAGAGCCTCAACAATTCCATCGTTAAATAACCAGAGGTCTAAGCATGGGGAGTTGTCCTGATTAGCAATGCACTTTTTACAGGAAATGGAGGCAAGGAAATATCTTTCTGCAGGTGCATCTCCCTTAGTTCATTTAGACCCAAATGTTTTCTGAATGTCTTTCATATGTGAATATTTCTGTAGGCAATAGAAAAAGGTCTAGGGAGAGCTGAGTCCAAAGGTGTGTTTTCCCCAGACAACACTGGCCCCATTCCATGGAATATCTATTTTATCTCAAGTTTGAGTTACACTTTAAAAAGCCGTAGAAAAATCTTCCAGCTGGGTGTGGTGGCCTATAATCATAGTTACATGGGAGGCTGAGCTGTGAAGATCCCTGGATAAAACCAGATGAGGCAGAAAAATCCCTGAGACTCTTTACAGGTCCAAGGAACCACCCAAAGAGTCAGAAGTGCAGTGCCAGCTTAAAGTTCTGAGCAGGAGTGCAAGGCCCTGAATCCAAGCCTCAGTACTGGTGCACATGGTACAGAGCTTGTGTGGGGGGCACACCTGGAAGTCAACTAGCTGGCCCCGCCTGTTTCTCAGTCTTGGGGCCACGTGTGGCTAAGATGGCGGCGCCTAACAACAATGCGCAGCTGCTCCAAGTGTCTTCGGTTATAACCCGGAGGTGGTGCTGTGGGTTGTGACGCCCTGGCTCTTCCGCCCTTGATGGACACCTCGTCCCTCCCCTTCCTGCCCATCTTAGACCTGATTGGCTCCTGTGCCTTATATGAGTGGCACGTACTTCCCCAATAAACAAGATCTTGCACTGACTTGACTCCCAGGCCGTCTGATTGTCCTCCGGTGAGGGAGGGCTGGGTGCGGGCGGCCTGCCCACCCTTCTCCTTTCTTGGCTCGTCTGGTCGGGGAGAGCCTTCCCCTTCTCTCCCACGGGCCGGGGGAGTGCGGGGGAGGGGGAGGACTAAAGACCCCGACACGTGTGTGCACACCTCACCCCCCCCTCCACATACACACACCAACGTCTACCGAAAAGGCTCACTGCCAGTGTGGGGGAAAGCAGTCCAAAGAAAGGTCACCTCGCTTTCCTAAATCCTCTTGTTGTTTTCATTAGTGCTTTTGAATTTTAGGGGAAATTTACCGGTTCAATCCTTTCTTGTATGTTTTTGATGTATTTAAACCTCAGCCTGCCAATCTTTGGGGAATTCTCCCATGTGATTACATGAAATGTAAAATAGCAATTACAAAGGAATAAATTTGTTCCACATTAAAGATATTTTCAGCTGCTTTGGGAGATCATTTCAGAAATTTTGGAAATGCTTCCATCATGCTGAGAGAGCTATTATTTACCCCCTCGCAGGGAGGATGCACGTAAATTCACCTGGAACTGTGGAGAGTTCTCCCATTGGGGGTAGCAGTCCCTGAAAGTGGCAAGCTGAGAAGCTGGACACTGCTCATTTATTATTTTGATTTTTAATCTCACATTTAGCAGTTTCACCTTGAAGTCCTAGCAGTACTACTGTTGCATAAGAATTATACGACAGAATTTTACACATTTCATATATTTCTGTAAGCTTTCCTGTCACTGTTGAACTTTTAACTTGTAGTCTAACATCAAAACATGCCCATAAGAATGAGAAGGCTCATTGCTGAAGGGGGAGGGGACATTGCCTTTAATCACTTCCGTGACCTTTGGTACTAAGTGGAGGCACTGGAGAGCAAAGTACAACTAAATGTCTCTGAGGTGCTATCTCATCTTTGCATTCTATAACTATCCTCCACCTCTCTCTCTCTGCTAATCCATTTTCCTTTGGTGCCTCGCAATTTCTGGCTGTTTCTCTCCATCATACAATTTTTCCTTTTTCTGTGCATATGTGCCAGTCCTGTGGATTCAACTCAGGGCTTGAGTGCTGAGTTTGGTTGCTCAAAGCTTTGCTTTATCACTTGAGGCACAGCTCTACTTCCACCTTTCCTTTTTTCTTTCTTTTTCCTTTTTGGTGGTGAACTGAGATAAGTATCTCACAGAATATCTTGCCTGGGCTAGCTTTGACCTGTGATCTTCAGGTCTCAGCCTCCTGAATAGCTAGGATTACAGGTATAAGCCACCATCACCCAGCTTCAGTTTCTCCTTTTTTTCCTGTCTGCATCCTAAACCTCTCTGAACCCCACTAACATCACTCATCACTAAGTACTTGCTAACCTCCACTTAGAATCTACTTGAAATACAGGCCGTTTCCAAGATATAACACCGCGTGCTGGCCATTAGAAAGCCCAAATACAAGAGCAGTGGTTGTGAATGTGAGTGTTTCAAGGTTTGGAGTCAGAATGGAACAGTCAGGTTTCAAGTCCTACCTCTGTCACTTATCAGCTATCTAAACATGAGGCAAGTTCCCTAACTCTGCCAGGTTTCACCTGCTGTACTGCAAGAATATTAGTAGTGACTGTTTCATACACAGTGTGACCATGCACTGATTCTCAATGTGATGGTATTTGGGGATGAGTCTTTGGAAGTTAATTAGGTCATCTGGGTGGAATCCCCATGGATGGGATTCATGACTTTGTAAGACAAGATGGAGACAGTTTGCTTCCTCTCTCTGTACCACCCTGTGATTGTGAGGGTACAGAGAGCAGCTCCTTGACCCTAGAGTTGCTGGATTCCCAACCTGTGAGAAACCAATGTTCTCTTGAAACCACCCAATCCACAGCACTCTTTTACAGCAGCCTACACAAAGACTGTGTGAGGGGAGAGGAATTAAAGGTGATCATAGACTTACAGAATTTAGTACTTGACATGACACATAAGATATTGTTAAGTGTGAGTGATTAATGAGCTGTCAATATCAATCAAACAACTTCTCCCTTACTGAATTTGCAGGGGTTTTTTGTTTTGTATTATTTAGTATTTATGTTCCAGAACAGATCATGCTCATCCTTATCTTTTTCCATGATCCTTTATCCCACTAGGCTATTCCAGGAATATGTAGCCTATGGTACTGCTCTCCTTACTTCATTATCATTTACACCCTTGAATCCTGTCACCGAAGATCAAGCACTCTAGTGCAATGTTCTCTCAGTGTTTTCTGTTCATTCAAGTTGACATCACAGCTAAACCCTGCATAGATGCTGCCCTGACTTAGCTTTCGTGCCTAGCAATGGGTAATTCCAAACAGGTGTTAATCCATTCTTCTAAGACCACCTGCATAGATTTGCTGTGCCTTGAACAGAAAATAAAATCCCCGTTCTCCTGTTTTAATTTCATGCAGCTGAAGTGTTAAAAAAAATTCTAGTTACTATAGGAGATGTTCAAGTATTCACAATACACCAATGTTAATCAAAAATGTATTTAAGACATAAAGCACTGAGTGACTAGCATAGATGTAAGATATGACTCAACTCAATTGTAGGAAATTGACCTAATCAGAAATTACTACTTAATAGGTATGAGCTCACCATAGATTGGTCCCTCTATAGAGGAGATTCTGGAATGTGTGCTTCAATCAACAACAGAAGCTATGTTAATGTATCCTATTAATGTCAGGAATGAGATAAAATTCACAGTTTGAATGAAATAAAATTCCTGACTGAAATTCATGGTTTATTCGCCTACATTAAGGATGTTGGAATTGGGTTCTAAGGGATATTATAATTGCCTTTTCCTTTGTATTCAAAATAGTGAGTTGGCTATGAAAGTTAGATCATTATGTCACCTCATCTCCCTTGAATAAATAAGTCTTATGAACTCTATCTCTAACCATGCCTATGTGTATCAGAAGGGTCAGTATGCCTGATGTTGTGTCTCCAGCTCCAGTGATTCTTTCTCATAAAGTTGTGGTTGAAGCACCTGAATGAATGGAGCACTGAGGGTTTCATCAGACTACATGGCAGGTTGTGATCTGCTTTGTACTTGCCCTTACTTGATAATAAGTATAGGGTCTTTAAGTAACAATAGCAAGAAAACTCATTTGTGAGAGAATATCAGGGGAGAATCAGTAGTTTGAACCACTTCTTTTTCCATGTCAAAATGTCTGATCCATGCTCAAAACTGCCACACAAAAAGAAAAGAAGAATGTGATACAGACTTGCACACACAGAGGTAGGATCTTCAGGCACTGACAAACCAAAAAGCTGAAGACATCAAACCAGCCCATCAACTAATATTTACTAAGTGTTTTCTGGTGCCTAGAACAATGAAACTACAAGGGTATCAGAAATTCCACGTATAATCTGAAATCTGGTGAGGAACAGTAAGCCAACCGAAGGCTGCTATACACACAGTGAGCTCAGGAAACCTGAGAAGTATTAGGACACTGGTGTTTATTATTCTGTCTTAATGGAGGCACTTTAGATAGGTCTGCCATATTGGGTCATAATCAATGTCGTAATTTATGATCTACATGTTTGGATACAGGGCTAAAGAGAGAAGAAAGTGGTAGATCATTAAGGAAGAGGATAAGAAGCAACATGAATTAAGATTCATTTTCCTTGAAATATTGTTTTCCCACTATTACAATTTTATTCTGTATAATAAAGGTTTGGCAATAAAATTTACAAGTTTCCTGAAGCCCTAAGCAAGTCCTAAAAAAAAAAAAAATCACCTTACGATTAGAGCTATTGGCTGCTTTCAGGGACTTTTTGATTACCACATTCATGAGAACTACACAGCATGTGAAAAATGTAAAAGTTAAATTACATTTAACTATTTAAATTACAGAACAGGTGTAACACTTTAATCTTGTTTTGGAGAGAGCAGCACAGAAGGACATAGAAAGAATCCAAGATATTTAATGTAACTTGGTTCAAATACTAGCACCTGAAACACTTGGGAAGGGTCAGAATCTGTCCCGCTTACAATCAGACTATGAAATAAGTTACTACTATTGTCTACGTGTATAAATAAGAACACAGTTACATAACATGACAAAGACAGTAACTAACAGGTGGCAGTAACCAGACTTTGGGCCCAAAGATTATGGCTCTAGAATTGCCTCCCTCAAGCACAAGCATCCCCATAGGGAATTATAGTAGGAAGTGGTCCTCTTCCCTTACATCAGAAACCAATTCACTGGACTATGGGTGCTCAAAGAATTGATACTCTTCTGCTAAGCAAACAGACCATTAGGTTCTAAACAGCAGCATAGGCACAATTTACTAATGATCTCATCAGCCAAAGGCACTGGCTATTTGACAGATGTGAGTGGTGATTTTCATTCACTTTCTCTCTTTCTCTCCCCTTTCCCCATGTCCCTTCTGCTATCAGAAGACATTCTTTTATAGATTTTCACTGTGTTAAAAAAAAAGGGGGACCCACAAGAGACATCACAAAGTGTAATGGATGTTTAGAATTGGTGAAATTATTTAAATAATGTGGTCACCAATGTGCTCTTTTGCAAGCCAACTCAACCAGGTTATATGGTTCTACAAAAGGGGAGATTTCAATTTGTATTTTGGTAGACTTGATGTTGATATAGTTCTGTACCATCATTTCTATGAACAGAAACCCTCTAGTAGAAATGGATGCCACCTAGTGCTATTCAGTTTCATTTAGGCTTTTTCATATCATTCCTAAAATGACAGGTGACCCGTTAGGTGCTCTGACAAAACTCATTCTGCACAGAAGAAAGTGGCTATCCCTGGTAGTCCATGGGTCATTTATGTCCCCAGATTTCTGGTCAGTCAAAGTAGTTTATCCTGCTATCCCCATCCACTCTCTTTGGGATTATTGTGATAACCAACTAACCAACCTCTCTGTTTCCACCTCTGTCTGGCATCGATAGTGCCAACTGTCTCCTTTCTCTACCAAAGAATATATCCCAGAACAGTAAAAACACTCCTCCATACAACACTTTTAGATATGGTCCACAACCTACTGTAATTTGTTTTACAATTTTCCAATGTCACATGGTGCAAAACCTATGTGCACTCAGAGGAAAACACAATTCAAGTTTTAAATTTTAATTTTCCCCTCTCAGGTTAATGATATACAATATGAAACCCCCTCAGGGTACTGAGCAACAGCAGTAAGCCAAAGATTTCAATCACCCACTGCAATGAAAGAAGTGACACTTCAGGGTACCATATTGTTAAGCTCGTGATCCAGAGGTTACGTGTATGCATTGCACTTCCACTTAAGAGATGGTCAGCTTATGACAAGTTTATGGACCATAACCCCACTGTATATCAAGAAGCTTCCCTAAAAGCCTGTTTGAGGCAACATTACTCCTTATAGTCTCCAGGTAGAAGCAATACAAATATCCACCCACTGATGAATGGATAGACAAGCTACAGTTTATCTGAAGAGAAAGAAATTAGTCATCCAGACAAAGAAATACACATGGGTGAATCTTAAAAGTATTAAGAAAGGTAAAAGAAGTTTGTCACAATCAGCCACACCTTACATGACTACATTTGCACGAAACTTGTAGCAAAGGCAAATCCATAGAGGCCGAAATTAGATTCATGTGTGACAGGGACAGGAAAAAAAAAAAAAAAAAAGGAGTGAAGATTCACCGCTAAGAGAGATAGGAGTCTTTTTGGGGTGAAGAGAATGTTCTGAAATTAGACAGGGATGTCACTCAACTATGATTGTACTGGAAACCACTGAATTGTAGACTTTAAAAGCCAGGCACCATTTGTGAATTGATATATGAATTGATAGCATGTGAATCTTACCTGAACAAAGCTGCAATCACAAAACTAAAACAAAAGGCACGAAAGCCTCACTCTGACCCCATCACCGAGTGCTTTCTGCTTTACTTTCTCAACACAGGTCACCCTGGGCAGCCAGCTCTCCTCTTCCCACAGGATAAACACTCACACCCAGGGTTTTGCCCACACTTTACATGGTAGTCTGAAAATGGCCCCCTTCTTCCCCATCAGAAACCTCCCACAAGAGTCTGTCCTTCTCTCCCAACTTGCTGAGATGGAACCTTCCTCGTGAGGCTTGACTGAAGACATAGATCAAAATCACAACCCTGACCTCCTCAGCAGCCTGAATTTGTTGACTTTCTTCTAATGTCTTTATTGCTTTTAAGATTACTAAATAGGGGCTGGGGATATAGCCTAGTGGCAAGAGTGCCTGCCTCGGATACACGAGGCCCTAGGTTCGATTCCCCAGCACCACATATACAGAAAACGGCCAGAAGCGGCGCTGTGGCTCAAGTGGCAGAGTGCTAGCCTTGAGCGGGAAGAAGCCAGGGACAGTGCTCAGGCCCTGAGTCCAAGGCCCAGGACTAGCCAAAAAAAAAAAAAAAAAAAAAAAAAAGATTACTAAATAATTTACTTTTTTCCATATTTACTGTTTGTCTCCCTACAGTAGGACACAGTCCAATTGGGATAGAAATTGGTATCTTTCATTCATATCTCATGCTCAGAATATAATCTGAAACACAGCATGTGGTTTTGTAAACAATTGTTGAAATAAATAAATAGTCCTTTCATTTGTGTGCATGTGTCTGTCTGTCTGTCCTGGGGCTTGAACTCAGAGTTCTGGGCACTATGTCTGAGCTTCTTTACGCAAGGCTAGTGCTCTATCATTTGAGGTACAGATTTTTGGCGGTTAATTGGAAGTAAGCATCTCAGGGATTTTCCTGCCTAGGCTGGCTTCAAACCATGATCCTATCTCAACCTCCTGATTAGCTAGGTTTACAGGCATGAGCCATTAGTATCCAGCCTGATCCTTCCATGTAAAAAAAATTGTTATTGTAAAGGTGATGTCCATACAGTTTATAGTTACATAAGTCAGGTAATAGGTACATTTCTATTTAAATAGTCTCACCTCTTTCTTCATTTCTCCCAGGTTTTCCCTCCTGACACCTCCCCCTCCAATTGTATAGATCATTTTCAGCCTAGTTTCTGGTAAGTACCACTGCTGCATTTGTTCACCCTGTTTTCTGCACCAGCCCTTCCCATTTTATTTCCTTCTCTCACACATGGTTTTCACTATCCTAAATAATAGAAAATTGCTAAGAAATGAGAAGACAGAGAATATTGCTGATCACATTCCATTACACCTGGGTTATTACCTTTTTACAGAGCTACTCGGCATTTTCAACCTTAAGCTAGATGGAGTAGCTAGGTGTGCTGGTGCAGGCCTATAATCCCATCACTCAGGAATCAGAAAGTCCTAAGTTCCAGGCCATTCTGAACTACATAGTGAGAAGGTGTTTCTCATACACATACAGAAGAAGAAGAAGAAGAAGAAGAAGAAGAAGAAGAAGAAGAAGAAGAAGAAGAAGAAGAAGAAGAAGAAGAAGAAGAAGAAGAAGAAGAAGAAGAAGACACCTTGTAAGGTGTATAAATAAGATTTCATTCTTCTCTAACAACACACACACACATACACACACACACACAACTAGAGACACCATTTGAACAAGAAGGGCTTGATTGCTGTCCATGTGACTCTCCCATTTCAGAGGATGATAAGATTATAAAGGATGAATCCTCTAAGGAAGATACCCTCAAAGGGAAGATCCGCCATAGAGACTAGACTGCCTAGAGCTTCAGAAAACAAAATTAACAATAAACCTGCCCATAAAAACATTGGCAGTGATAAATGCCACACAGAGGATGGATATCAGAAGATGTGACAGGGACTAAGTGATCACGACACTGATTGGGTTCAAAATAAGGTGAAACATGCACTGGGATTTTAAAGGCAAGAAGTAGGCATTCAAAAAGAGGCCCTGAGGCAAATGTCACTTGTGGTATCTTCTAGGCCACTGACAGTCATGATGGCTGACCTCAGAAGGCTGAGCCTCAAACCATCAATGTACAGTAGGGATGAAGAGGTGTAGATAGGACACAATTTAGGCAAATCTGAAGGCATGTGGAGAAATAATTCTGGGATATCTACCTAAGGGAAATGCAAAACTATCGCAGAGCGGAAGCAGAACTAGGCTGACACAATCACATTGTGTGAATGATCATCTTGATTGCTTGCTATACTGTGGATGAATGCATATCTGTGTGTGCCAGGCTGGGTGCTAGTGCCTGGAAAGTTCCATGCAATGAATATCAAGGATAAAATGTGGGCACTATAAGGAAGGGCAGAGCATTTCCAATGGGGCTTTCTACACTGTGGAATGGGGTTTTTAAACTATTATTCTTTCTTCTCTCTTTTTTTTCCTAATGTAGACACACTGCAAGAAAGGTCAGTGAACACCTGCCACGTTTGAGTTCTGTTTCCTCTTCTCCTTACCTCCTGACTGAAGGAGGTAAACAGGGAGACTCACAGTCAAGGAAGCCCCAGAGGGCACGGCTCATGTCTACCCTGCATGCAGACTTCATGCTGAAGAGCAGGAGAAACCAGTGCCCTATTTATGAGGGTAGCACAGACATGAGAATATTCTCAACCCCTAATGGGTTAAAATAAGAACCTCATGTATTACTTCCTGGGTGTATTTGTTAGACTATGCAAACAGCTACATTCAAGAATACTGAGATTCTGGTCTTGGCCACACAATTACACAACAATTTGTGGCCCTATGAAATCACATCAATTACACTCACCCTGCCCCAGGCTGGATTGATATTAGAGTCTTCATTAAATAGCTGTTTAAATAAAGTAGCAATATGCTCTTTTCATTAAGCCCTTAATAATATTAGCCTGAACAAGAATGAAGAAAGCACTAAAAGAAGCCATCGCCATCAACAAGAGAGTCTCTGAACTTATTCTTTGCCAATTTTCCTCATCAGTCCTTGCCATCTCACATAGAAAAGCAGCATTTATCACTGCCTATGACACTGTGAAAATTCTAAGGAGGCGATGGCAAGCAAAGGTACTTTCTTTTGATAAAGACGCTTATAAAATATTGGTGACAAAGCAACTGCTAGCTAACCAAAAAACAAAAACAAGAACAAAAGAGTTGGAATATTTGTTACAAGTGGCAACCACACAGAAATGAAAGTCCCCGTGTGCTAGTTTTTAAAGACAGAGCTTTTCTTTTTCCATTAGCTAATTCTGCACCAATAAGTTCTTGAATCCATTTAGCAAATATCAGATATTATAAATGGGCTGTATAAAATAGATGTGATTATGGAAAGTAAGAGTATAATGCTCACCAAGAGGAATGAAAGAGATGTCAAGAGTGAATGGGAGAAGAGAAACAACAGGACAGCTAGCAAAGGACAGGACAAAATGGGTGAAAATATGAGAGTGAGAAGAGCTGACGTCATTAGGGCACAACTCTATATGCTGTCAACGATGGCTTGTCCCAGAGGCAAAAAACAACCAGGTTCCTCAAGCACAGATGGAGGACAGGTCTAGAGAGGCCACGGAGTGGTCTCCCCATAGTGATAACTACCAATGTCCAAGCACGGATTATAAGTGGGACCAGTAACAATTTAACAGCCGATTTTATCTTTTACTCTGCCCTAGCATATGTCTGTCCACAAGGGAGTATTTTCTCTATTTATTATATTTTCTCCTCTGTGTTTGTGTGGTTTTGATGGTTTCAAAATTTAATACTTCAGCCAGGCTCTGGTAGATCCCATCCTAGTTACTCAGGAGGGTGAGATCTGAGCACCACGGGTTTGAAGCCAACCCAGGCAGGAGAGGAGGCTGTGAGACCTTTATCTTCAGTAAACTACTCAGAAAAGGGGAGAAGTGGCACTATGGCTCAAGTGGTTGAGTGCTAGACTTGCGCCAAAGAAGCTCAGGGAAAGCACCCTGTCCCTGAGTTCAAACCCCAGGACCGGCACACGTGTGAGTGCAAGCATGTGCACATGCGCACCACACACACACACACACACACACACACACACACACACACACACACACAACTTCATGCTTCAAAAGTTCCACTGGCGTTTCTTCAGCATGCATATTCCTGGACTGTGGTGCTCTATTTTCTTTTACTATAACAACTACCTGACATAAATAATTGTCATAAAATAAAAGATGAGAGAGAGAGAGAAAAAGAGAGACAGAGGAGACAGAGAGACATAGAGAGAGAGCCAGAGAGAGAGCCAGAGAGAGAGAGAGAGAGAGAGAGAGAGAGAGCTACATGTTATCATAGCTTGGGAGGTTTCAGTCATGATCAGTTGTTCCCACTGCTCTGGGCCTGTGTTGAGGCAGTTACTCATGGCAGGAAGAGGAGGCAGAGGAAACTTCTCCCTAGAGGCTGGGAGTGGAATAAAGACAGAGAGGAAGACAGAGGCATCTCAAAATCCCCTTTGAAGACCTACCCCCAATGACCTAAAACCTCTCTCCTAGGAAGATCCTCCTAAAAGTTGCACCACCTTCCAGCAGGGCCATGGTGAAGAACAAGCTTTCAACACATGTGCCTTTTGGGGACATTCAAATCCAAACAAAAGCAGAGAGACTACCTTTAGGGACTATATTTGATGGGTATGGGGTAGATCCAAGCATCACTCTTTGTACAACACTTCAGAACTTACTCTAGTGCATAGTCAAGATGACAAATCTCTAACACACTGAAAAAACTTCAGCACAGATTAAGGAGGTTGTGTTTCAATTGTGACTCTGAAATCAATATTTGGTAGGTATGGCCACGATATCTTAGATAATTCCCTTAACCAGTCTACCAAAAACACAGCACTTAGTCCTTATACTGTTCTCAAATGTGAGTTATTGCATTTGTCCTTAACAAATCCTAATACTTCACTCTTAGCTTTCTATGCCTGTCTTTCCTGTCATTCTGCTACTCTGATCTCCAGAATGTGTTGTTAGAGGTTAAAAAGACCTTAATGTTCACAAAAGTAAGAAAGAAAAACATCTACTTTTAGAGTATTTTAGTAAGGCAATACAATCACATATTTAATTTTTTCTATTGAGCAAACATGTAACTCATTCATTCATCAAGACATCTATTTCTTCTTCATCATATGTAAAGGTCAGGAGGATAACATAAATGTATTTGAGCAAATGAGTATCAGTACCATTCTGAAGAAAAGGTAGAACACATCCGGTCACAAACTGTCACAAAGAAAGATAATGTTGACCTTATAGAATCACTACAAAATGCTATGATAAGCCACTTTAATCCCTGTAAAAAAAAATCCTAAAATATAGGCTGGGAGTGTGGCTTAGAGTGCTTGCCTAGCATGTACAAAGCCCTGGGCTGGATTCCTCAGCACCATATAAACAGAAAAAGCCAGAAGTGGTGCTGTGGTTCAAGAGGTAGAGTGCTAGCCTTGAGCAAAAAGAAGCCACAGACAGTGCTCAGGCCCTGAGGTCAAGCCCCAGGACTGGCAAAAAAAAAAAAAATCCTAAAATCTAATTACCTAAAATCTTATTACCACTACTTACATATATATATGCACATATAGATATATATATAACTATAAAAACACACACATATATGTATACACACATATATACATGTATATATCCAAGTGTTGTACTGAATATTTAACTGGTAAGTTCTTCCTAATTGCTATTGAAATTCTTGGGAATTTCCTTGAAATTCTTGAGGGAATGCTAAAGAATAATGAGGACAGAGGTCCTTGGAATCACTTCAGTAATCTCCCTCCAAGTGTTGAACTGTGTGGGAAATGGGTACAATCAGATCTTTTGTATTTAACAAACAAAACAACAACAAACAAACACAAAATCAAAAAGAAAGGAAAGGAAAGCTGCCTAATCTCTAAATCTGTATCTCCAGGAACAGACAGGATATAGTGAGTTTAATTTGGAAAAGGGACCAAATGAATCAAACAAGAACTATGACCTTGGGAAGGCCCACGAAGGTCAATGTTTTCTGAGCATGGTTTCTGAGAAATTAAAGTTGTCCTCACTCAGAAGTCATCACTGGCAGAGTGCCCTTGGCCAGTGTGGAGATGTGAATTAGCAGCATCTGTCAGAGAGGAGAGCGTGATTTTGTCAACAGCCACCCAACCTGGCAGCTGCAGCAAGCAATAGCACTCCCAACTGAAGAGAATGCAGACTCTCCTCTCTTATAACGGAAATTGAACTGACCTCTCAGCTCCCATTTGGAGTGTTTAAGCCCCTCGGGTTTCATGAAATTTTAGGAGAGGAAGCAGTTCCAAAAGGAAGCTACCATACTTCTGTCAATATATATGAAGTCATAAAATCAATTTTAATTTGTGTTTAAAAGTCATGAAGTGCAA
Source organism: Perognathus longimembris pacificus (assembly GCF_023159225.1). Taxonomy (NCBI): domain Eukaryota; kingdom Metazoa; phylum Chordata; class Mammalia; order Rodentia; family Heteromyidae; genus Perognathus; species Perognathus longimembris. The sequence goes on from NC_063163.1 coordinate 9,923,703, forward strand.
ACTCACTTAGATACCCTCCTCTGTATACTAGGATCTTAGCAAATGTCAAGCTTTAAAAAAAAATTAAAATGTCCCTGTTAGAAATATTAACCATATTTCAAAACAGATCATCTCTCTGTAGATACTGCTTCTTTGTTTCTACAAGGAAGAAGAGAGATTCTAGATTGCCCAAGAAGGCATGACATTCTACCATCCAAGGAGGAATGAGGAATCTGCATGCTGACTTAAGACCTGTCCAGGCATGCAGTAAGGGGAAGTAAGGCATGGATTAGTGTTACAGAATGGCCCAGAACAAGCTCTTGGACAATCAGTACATGTAAACTAAGTAAATTGTGAAGCAAAATGGCAATCTCACCAAAAGTGGCCATAAGAAAAGCAGTTTTCTAGAGAATGAGTGAATTTAGCAACAAAAAGAGGAAGAATTGCCCCAGATGCTAGGAAAAAAAAAATACCATGGGGACGGGCATCAAATCTCAGCACTTGTCAATGAAAAGCTAAGGGGTTGTAGCCATCTCCAGAACAAAAACCAAAACAACCTTGTCTACTTATAATCCAGAGCCACGAGGAGAAGAAAGTTCTTCGAGGTGAAGAGGGTAAATACAGGACTTTATACACACAAATGGTATTTGATATACATAAATATGTACTTTATGCACATGTATAAAATAAAATAACAAAGAGCCTGTTCTAATAAGGGGGAAGAGGAATAAGGGAGATAGATAGTAAGGATGAATTTGATAGGATGCCTTGTGTCCATCTATAGAAAAAAATCATAATGAAATCTCCTTGTAAAACCAATAGACTGTCATAAAAATGTTTTTAAAAAAGAGGTCAAGTGTTTAGAACTTTGCATTAGCAGAATTGCACAAAGGGGCTTCACTGTGCTATTTGCAGTGTGTAATAATACACTTGGATCAAATTTACCCCATCTTTACTACTTTTCCTTAGCCACTCACCCTTCCCCCCACTTTGTAAACCACTTTTGGTGGGTTATGCACACAAGAAATCAGATTTCATCCTCTGAGATGTTTATATTCCTGAGATGAGTAAATCTGGGGCTTAAAGAGTCACTGAAGTCCTAGGTAGCAGTCACAGAAGTAAGTTAAGAACTGGGATGTGAGCCCCAGTAATAAACTTAGGATTGAAACAACATCTACTTGCTTCATTCTAACACAAGTTGTTAATTTTTTCCTGCTTGATATACAATTAGCAAATGAAGGTTTGATGTCTTTCTCTTACTTGGAAGGAAGAAAGCATTGTTGATAATGATGCCTACTGACATACTCTGAAAATGAACACAAATGACCCAACCAGACAGTAGCCATCCATTCACAATATGTAGGCATCTGGATAACACATGCTAATCAAATATTCACACATACTACCAATATGCCATCAAGCCTTGGTACATCGCATACTAACAACATGGGAAGCTGAAATGTGACAGAAGTTCACAGTTGGGATCAGAGCATGCTGAGACTGTTCAGTGTGGGAAAAAAATAAATATAGAAGTTTCAATATGCTGGAACCTGACAAACTTCCACGTGACAGGAAGGATTAGCTGTGTTCCAAGTGCCTTCCTAAGGAGGCATGGACACCAAAGAATGATGAAGAGAGAGCATGACTTGGGTGAGTGATGAATTATTGGGCAGAAGTTAAAAGGAGATACAAATTGAACAAAATATACATTGACTATTTGAGGAAGATGACTACTATCCTCCTGAGTGAGGTTAGTAATATATAGTTATTAACAACCCTTATGTATAAACCATGTTGTACAATGAACTGTCTGCGTGAAGTCTAATAACCAAGGTGATGAGCAGGTCATTGAGTCATATCTATCACAAAAGTGCCTGGAATTGAGAGAGTCCTGGCCACGAGGGCACAGGAAACACAAGGAGTTCTATTAGCTACTTCTCAAATGCTGTGACCAAATATCTACGAAGAAAACGCCTGAAGGGAGGAATGATTTCTTTGAGCCCCTGGTGTCAGAGGTTTCAATCCATAGTCCTTGCTGCAGGTCTGAACCTAGGGCCCAGGGGGAACACCACGGCTGCAGGACCATGTAGCAGAGGCAGACAGGAAGCAGAGAGGGAGCAACATAGGAAGGTGCTCCCCAGTGACTTAACACCACCAGCTGGGCTCCACGTCCTGAGTTTCCAGAATCCCCCAGTAAAGCTCCACCAGCCGGGGTGCTACATTCTCCGAATCAAGGCAGATATCCTGAACATGGCTTCCCTGAAGGGATCAACATGATAGAATCTGCAAGAAGCCACGTAGGAACAAATTGGCTAGCAGGAAATTCTGCTAATTGCTACCGCATACCTCACCACCAGCACCGGTGGGATCCTCATGTCGATTAGTATGCACATGCAGGGTGCAGGTGGCTGGTGGCGGATCATCCTTTTACCAAAGCTGTCATCTTCGGACAGCTGGCGTAGAAAAGGTGGACCTCTGTTTTCCCCACGCTTCATACATCTATAATATTCTGGGTATTTTATGCCCACTATTACTACAATTAGAAAGTTACCAAGACAGTGTATACTGGGATGTTCTGTTTCTCCCTTTGGAAGCAATGCGTGTCTCTGCTTCCCCTGCTCTTTTATTCATGGCAGTGTGAAATGTGTCCCTGAGTCCCTACAACCTGCCACAGAATACTAAAACAATGACCAAGGGAAGAAATACCAGATGGTATGCATATGGCTTTGGGAAAAAAATTTCAGCAACGGTCACTTTTTTCTTTGTTTGTTTTTTTTATATTTTTTCAAGCATTTCGAAATGTGTTTAGTTAGCAAAAAGTAATGGGATAATTTTCTCCCCCAAAATGTAGTCCCCTTTGAATTTAATTAGCTGAAGTATGATAGTGAAAAGAATATGGGAACTGGTCCAAGAGGGTTAAGTTACTTTCAGAACTCTTTATACCCTGTGGTCACCCAGCCTGATTATCTAGGAAGTCCTTATGGTAGCTTTCAGAATGGCTCCCCAGCATTCCCAAGTCACACACCCATTCTCTGCAGTCATCATAACAGCGAGGGCCCTTTGGTTCACAGTCAACAGCTCACTCTGTCTGCCCACCTGTGGTTTGATATGAATTGCTGAGACAGAAAATAGCACAAGAAGCTCCATGATCTGAAGCAGCATAGCCTAACTGGGTTCCTACCATTATAGAAATAAAGCGTGGGGTTATCAACAAGTTTGCCTACTACCCTGAAAATGCCATGAAAAAAAAAAGCTATATTTAACGCGCTACCACTCTGTAGATATTCTGGGAGCTCTATCTATAGACCAGATGATACAAGTGTTCTAATAAAATGGGCCTCTCTGGTGACATCATCCATGAAATGCAATTGTTTTGCCACTTGGAAAGGCAGAGTCTGTAACCATCTCATTTAAATACCCCGAGCATTTCCAGCACTGTAATATACATATTGATATTTTAAATGCATCCTTAGTCTGGCCAAGGCAAAACAGTCATCTCATAAATCATTCAGCATGGTAATACTGTTTTCATTTCAATCATCTTAATGCTTGTACAATTTGACCCTGTACATTTATTTTTATTTATGATTCTTAAACAGATACTGAAAATACTTGCTTATGGTTGAACATCTTGCTCCATGTGACCCTCCTGACTTCAGTTCACTCCCAAGGTCAGTGTACACAAGCTCTTCTTTCCTCTCAACCGTTATGAACACATGGCAGATGCCTTTATTCTGCTGTGCCATGCACGGGACACTTCTGGAACTGAGGTTCAGGGTTTGACCCCATTATGGAAGCTTTCCTGTCAGATGATGCTCAGCTGTACTGAATCCAAACATATTTTTACAGAATCTCACCCCAAGAGCTGGCACCATTGCTTGTGATTATTGCTTGTTTAATTAAAGGAATGAACTCCCCAAATTGTGATGTATTTGTCATGCTATATAACTATTTGATTCACCTCTAAATTTCCTTAATATGGATAGGAAGCCGGGGATCTAAGTATGTGAGGAAGGGCTGGATGAAACTCATCTGTGCTATAGAAGAAAACAGTGGTATTTATTTTTGCACCTATGAAGAAAAGGAAAGAACTGATAAGAGGAGAGAAGAAAGATCTGCTGTACATGCTTTAAGAAGAGTTGCCCATCCATATGTAGCAGCATGAACTTATTGCTTCAGGTACTCAGAGGGTGGAGATAAAGCAACCTCAGTTCAACACTGGCCGGGGTAAAAAGGTAGTGAGAACTATCTCAACCAACAAACCATGTGTTGTAGTTCCTGCCTATAATCTCAGTTACTCGGGAGACAGATGTAGTAGGATCATGGCTGGGACCAGGCAAAAGCCTGGGACCCTATCCAAAAACTATCCAAAAGCAAAATGGGCTAAGGACTGGACTCAAGGGGTAGAGCACTTACCTAGCAAGAGGGAGGCCTTGAGTTCAAACACTTACAGTGCAAAAAATAAAGATATTGTTACCAGTTATGCTGAAATATAAATGGATTATTTCCCATAGATGTCAGCAGACTCTGCTACAAATATGTAAGAAGTATAGGAATGAATGTGTGGTTGAGAGTATGAGTTAAATGGTTAACATATGAAGAAAGCTTACGCTAGTGCCTGGCACATAACAAGGTGTTAGAGAATGTTAAGCTGTTACCAGAGAATCACATTAATTAGTATCATTTACTATTTACAACCTTGCATGAGAGAGAGACACTACATTATCACACACACACACATAGTATTATTGAGAATGAGGATTTCTAAATAAAACAGAATACTGTTGGAAAAACAAAATTTCATTAGGAATTGGGGTGAGAATTACTACATGTAAGCACATGGTTTAATTTTGGTACATCAGAGGCACAATGTTTTTCCTTTGATGTTTACAAGTTTAAGAAAAAGTATGTTTACATATATAGAAAAAATATTCCTATCATAACATCTTGTGAGTTTAGTGCATGTATGGATGAGTTAAGAGTTGCTAATGAAAGAAAATCTAACTGCAGTGGTTTTCTTAAAGTACTTATTTTTTTATTAAAAAAAAAAAAACAGCCTGGGTAGAGGCTGAAGATATAGCATTAAATCATAGCTCCAGTGGCTGTCCTTTGGGGACAAAAGCTAATGGAGGCTAGAATTGCTATTGCGTTTTGTGTCGCTAATATAAAGATAAATCTGAGAGCATCTCTAGGAATGCTTTGGTTAACATGTCCACTGTCACATTATTTATTTTTCCTCACTAGTATCTCTGAGTGTCACACATATTGACGATCTGCCTTCTTGTAAATAAGGCACACATCCTGGAGGACCCCTCCTGAGCACCCTCACTACACGTGTCGGTAACACACCATGTATACAGCAATGCCCCTAAACGCACACTGCCCATTCACCCCATTACAGTCATCTGCGTTCATATGGGTACATTCTTGTACACTGGTGAGCCTGCCTAAGGGTATATTCCTCACAACGTGATCACTTCATTAAACAATACTTGGCTGTAGTTCCATTGTATGTGCACTCTGGAAAGAATTTCACATGTACACTTTCCAAAGAAATAAGGGGAAAAACGTGCCTTCTAAGGATCTCACAATCTTGTGGTAAGTCACATGAAGTCCAATTTACATGCATTAACCGTGACATGGGAATGAATAGGAGAATATGCAAATGCCCAAAGAGAGCGAGAATAAGAGTCTACCTCTCTGAGCATTCTCCTTTAAGAAGGAAACAATGGTACAGATGGTAGTAATTATTCACTTGGTTCAGGATTATTTGATTGACAGAAGTTTTCATGGCCTAGTCCTACCCACCAAGGACTTTTTCCTAACCTTTATCAATAACTAACCTCCTGATGGAGAAGTGAGAGAATGAAAGGAACAGCTTCTGAAAGCACAAGTCAGCACTGCCACAGAATGTTCAATCAGAAGTTATGACAGAAGTCAATGGGGAATGATGCATCAATGCACAGTCTAACTTTCAGGAATTCATTTCTCCTACTATAATGCTTTGGTATACAAATACGAACCCACAATTTAAATAACACTGTGCTATCATCGATAATTCAAAGCTCTCATCTGAGAGGCATCCTAAGAGGTATCTATTTTCAAGTTTAGGAGAAAATTCTCAACATATTACATACAGTAGTAGAACTAATAATTCATATTTCTGGCCAGATACTGATTCACAGGAGAAATGTAAATAGCAACATTGACCTTCCTTACCTGTTGTACGGGAGAGAGGTCAAGTTCATGGAGTCCACACACATCCAGAGAGAGGAAGCAAAATAGGAGACAAAAGAAACAAAAGTCATTTTGAGTAGAAATAAAATGCAGGCAATAATAAAAATGAAATATTCAGAAAGAAAACCATTCTCCTCCACACAAAGCTTATAACTACATAGTCTCATTCAGGTAAATCATTTTTTCTGCCAAGTAAGCTTGAGTTAATTTGTCTGTAATGCTGTTGACCACTTGCTCTCATGAGGCCCTCTCAGGTGGTAAACAGCTGTTTCTGTTCACAGTGATGGATGGACATCAGTAGCCTCATATTCTGAATGCAATTCGGCAAAATAGAAAACATGAGACTTGGTTCTAGCATCTGTATGCACAGGTTCAGAGGCACAAACCTTGCAATCAGGCTCAGATTACAAAGCGAATATGCATTGAGTGGGGAGTAGGGATTCTCATTCTTTTGTTCTACATTGTTTCAATATTGACTGCACCTCTCCACTAAGGGGGGGCCCAATGTAAGGAGCCATAGATACCAAGCATGGCCTTCATCCTTTACTATCTAATGTTCTACGTGGTTTACATGACATATGTGGCTGGAACAGAAGAGAGGTGTTATAAATGTTGGATCTCCCAAAGGCTTCCCTGACACCAACCTACCAATGATTATGAGCCCTTACTACTGCAAAGATAGCACATGGAAAAGTGGAATTTAACCACAAAACATTTTCTAGCAGTCACCTAAGGCAAGTTCCTGAGGCAAGGTAGACCACAACATGTTGTAATATGGAAAACCCAAATGTAACTCTGCAATTTTACCTTTAAAACAAGGTCTTTGGTCCTTGTTTGCCCTTATGAAACAAAATTGTTCTATTAGGAGGGACACGAACAGGGAAAAAAATCCCACAGAAAAGAAAGTAGATTTCTTTTTTGTACCTCTGTGAAAAACCAACAAAACACAACTCTAGTGGTGTGAGCTTCTTCACAGCCAAGTGATTTTAATAAGATAGGGTCCAATTTTGTCCTTACTGGCCTTACATGGACCCCTTTTAAGTAATACTCTACCTTTTAGAATTCTCAGCCAGCCTGGCCTTTTCTCCAACCTTTGGCAGACCTGAAACTCCTTAAACTAGAGGCTCTGTCTACTTATACATTCTTATCCAATGTTCCTACCCATCCTAGCTTACTGGATTTATAGTTGGGGACATAAAGGGTTATATTAAATCTTCTCTAAACTCCAACTTAATAATGATATATATCCTATCTGTCTGTCTGTCTGTTTATCCATCCATCTTTCTATTCTATTTATCTATATCTACTTATCTATATCTGTGTATCTATAATTGAAGAATCCCCTCTGCACAGAGAATTAACAAGTTCTATGTAAAGAATTAACAAACAACTGTTTAAATATGACACTAAAGGCACAGCCCATGAAAGAAAGGATAGACAAAATAGATTTCTTTCAACCACAATGTATTGTTCTGTAAAAGGCACTATGGAGACAATAAAAGAAAAGCCATGGTGCAGCATAAAATATTTGTACAAGACATGTCTGGTAAAGAGTTGCTATCTAAAATATATAAGGATCTTTCAAAACTTAAAAAACAAACCAGTCAAATTATGGGTAAGAGGCCTTGTGTACATAGATTTAGAGTAAATCTAAATCCATGGTGAGATTAATCCTGTATTAGAATGGCCAAAGTCCAGAACACTGACAGCACCAAATGCAGGGGGATGCGGAGCAACAGGAGCTTTACTAGGAATGCAGCATGGCACGGAAATAACTGGTGATTTTTTTTTTAATAAAACAAACATCCTTTTACCATATGACCCAGCCCTTTCACTCATTGGTATTTAGCCTAAGGAGCTAAAAGATTTATATTCACATTCACTCTTATTAGAGTGGCTTTATTCACAATTGCTGGATCTTGAAGGTAACCAAGATCTCGTCAGGAGACGAATGGATAAATAAGCTATAAGTGCATCCAAACAATGAAATATCATCCAATGCTAAAAGCCACAAGTAGTCATAAGCGATGTAAGGACATGAAAGAAAGTTATATGCATATCACTGAGTGAAAGAAGTCAGTTTCCCAAGGCTCCGTACCACACCAGACATGTAGGAATATTGAGAGTCAAAAGGTCTGCGGTTGCATTCGTTAGCTCTTTGTCCCCTTTCTCACCATTTTGATGCTCCCCTTCCCTTCCCTAATTCAGATAAAGTAACAGAACACTGATACTTACAAGACAATATGTAGTAAACTAACTGTACAACTTGGGAGCAGGGGATTGAGGGGGAGGGAAGATGGGAAAAAATGAGGGAGGAGGTAGTAGGTTTGACAAAAAATGTGCTCACTACTTTACGTACGTAACTGTAACCCTACATCAGCTTAACGATAAAATAAAATTTAAAAAATAAGAATTGAACAAAAAGACAGAAAAACAAAAGGTCACGGATTGCTAGGGGTTCAGGGGAAAGCTGAGAAACATTGGACAGATGGAGGACTGAGGGATTCTGGGATTCTGAAACTATGTGAAAGTACTGCCATTATACATGTGCCCCAACCTAGACAATGCACAACACCAAGAGTGAACCAAGGTCACTGTGGGTGTGGGGTTGATAATAATGTGTCAATACCGGCTCATCAGATGTAGCAAATATCCCAGTTTGGCAGGGGATATTGATAATGGGGGAGGAGCTATATGGAGGGTACAAAGGACACTTGGGATCTCTCTTGATCTTCTCTTGTTCAACTTTACTGTGAATCTAAAAGTGCACTAAAAATAAAGAATATATGCATATATATGATATACATTTTATATTTGACAAAGAAAACAGCTTCTACCAAGGAATCTCATCTCTTAAATGCTCTCTCAAATTGCTCAATTTCTTAATTCTGAGTTCACATTACCCTGCCTTTAAAATGAATGTAAACGACTCTTTTCAAGAAAATGCGATCATGCAATATTTATTTAACCAGACTGTATGGAAGGTCTACCTATGGAGCAGAGCACTGGCGGCTCTGTTTTTCTACCTGTCCTGCTTTAGTGAAGCCACACCCCCTTGTTCTCCAAGCTCCACAAACAACATTCCAGCCTTAGATTCCAGCCTGAAGATTCCAGGTTTTTCCCCCCATGGTCTTGTTTTCTGTTTTTGTCCCTTCGTGGCATAGTCCCATCACAAGCTCCAGCTTTCATCTGGAGAACTCCTACTCTTCTTTCCTATGGCCTCTGTAGGATGACATTTCCAACTATGATCGACTCAACATGGGATTCTTCCCATGGCTAAATGCATCCGCAAGACCCATTCCTTTCAATTAATGAGGGAAAGGGTGGGCTGGGATGCTGTTCAAAGCGATGGCCTTGCTCAAGATGCACTGTATTCATAAACTGCTTTGTTAAATGACCGCTACTTAAAGACAAGATTAAACAGACAAATAAAAGCAAGTATATAATAAACAGATACTTACAAGTCACATGCATATAAACACAAGGAAATTAACTAAAGCATGGTATACGTAGGGGAGGATTCCAGTGATACAGCTCGTTTAAACAACTGACAGTTTAATGACATGAATAGCAGGAAGCTGGAACACATCTTGTCTGGTAGGGGTGAGGTCAAGGGGAGGGGAGGCCGATGGATAGACAGACAAAGTGTGGGAAAATGTAGCCAGGATATTCCATGTACAAAGGTGAAAATAGAACTAGGTATATTGAGGGGATGGGTAGGGTCTGAAAAGATGGAGGAGAATGATAAAGGGGTGGCATTGATCAAGACAAATTGCACTCATAAACTGACGTATTGCATTGAAATCCCTTTGTACAACTACTTAAAGATTATAATTTTTAAAAAGAAGTTAGACCTGTCAATTTCTTACTTTCAACGGCATCATTATCTTATTAATGGCACTAAGCCCCTTGGGGATGGGGATTATGTCTGCCTTTGCACATCGACATTATCCTCAGCACCTCAAATCACGGACACTCTAAGAGATCAATAAACACTGCTTATTACCAAATCAGGTGATAGATTAAGAACCTCTTCAAATGTGTGATGTGGAAAAAGTAATACTAGGCGAGAAAGTGAAGATTTGTTGAGGAGCAACGGAGCCATAAAGGCAAAAGCAGAACTACATTTTTTTGCTCCCTTACCATTTTTCCCAGGGCCTCCTTTGGATATAATACCAACAATAGAAAGTGGAGCACCCCCATGCAGAATAATCTGTTTAATTTTCCACTTTCCTACAGATTTCTCTTTCACCTCCTTAATTATACAGAGTGTCTGACTGAACTTGAAGTGGAGAAAGAAATTGCTGTGAAGAATTGAGGGAATGTTGTTTTGAAAGCTGGTCATGATCTAGACAGATTATGCTGTATCAGCCCAGGAAATGACCTTAATCAAGTCATTTGATTATTATGGGCTTCCAACTATACTCCACAGAGACCAAATTAACGATTATTTCCACAGGGAAGACAATGCTTTATCCAGTTGTGCCTGAAAGAAAGTGTGTGTGTGTGTGTGTGTGTGTGTGTGTGTGTGTGTGTGTGTGTGTGCCTTTTAAAGAGTGTGCATCTGAAAAGATTGTAAATAATTATCACATGAGTAGACCGTACATTCTGGTTGACTTCAAGAAGTCAGATTTGAAAGCTAATGAGCTCTGCCTCCTAACTAGTTTCTCAACCGGCCTCCTCTGGGAGGGATGGCAGAGAGAGTAGATTGACAGTCCAAAATAATGAGCCTGCAACTGCCCCAGGAGAAGGAACCCTGAAGATCTGTGTCACAGGTAACCAGTAAACACCATCACAAGTGTAGGAACAGGCAACCCTCTTGGCTATGACTAATAAGAATATTTATAAAGTGCCCGCAGTGCAGAAGGAGAACTGTCTATAATATACTTGGAGACAGGAAAAAAAGAAGAAAAGTGTATTTTGGTAAAAACTTTCCTCCCACTTCAGTCCTTTCATTTTTGGCGTTGATGAAGCGCAGAGGGCAGAGATCTAAGAGCAAGGAAGTGAGCACGCTGAGCGTGGGGTGTCGGTGAACAGGCCATAGAGAGAACAAAGAGGGGAAGAAAGAAACAAAGGTGAGGAAGGTGAGAGCCTGGTCAGAGAATGGAGTTCGGGACGTAATTAGTTTCCCTTCAAGGTGTTGGACACACGAGATCTCATCCCACCATGCAAAAGATTGGAGAGATGGCAGACAGGATTGCACATGACTCTTCTTTTTTAGTGACCACCCCCCCCCCCCACCAACTTGGGGAACTATATGTTGCCCAGAGCTGCTGGTACAAAATAAAGCAGAATGGGTCTGCATGAGATTTCTGGGCAGTAGAATAGGCAGCAGAGAAATGCCATGTGTTGAGGCTAGGGGAGTCTGAGCCTGTGCTATCATCAGTCAGGGGGTTAAACAGAGCCTTTCTAGAAAAAAAAAATGAGAGAAATCCTCAGTTGTACAAATAGCTCTTAATTAAGCCTTCTTTTTCTGCTCTCAGGTCATTGTGCGAATGTTTACAGCGACCCTACTAAGGGCTAACACTAGGAAAAACATGGATCTGGATTCTTCCCCGAAAACAAAGCCAAACAACAAAAACCCACCACTTTCCTTCCCACTTGCATAAGGAGAAACGCCCGGAACAGAGATCTTGCTTGTGGCTGCTTTTTCAAAATCAGTATGACAACTTTTTAACATATTTATTGTTATTCAAGTAATTATACAAGGAGGGGCTATGATTTAACATGTTTATTTATTTATACAGTGTATCTTGGTTGGGGTCACCTGTCTATCTCTTCCCCCTCCTACCTGTCCCTACTCCTACCAAGTTCTCACTTCCTATCATCAACTTCTCCCTATAGCCTTGACAGCAATCTAAACGATGTGAGTTTTTATGATTTCAGATAGTTCATCATCTGTTGTCTTAATAGGTGTCTAAGACCAAGGACACAGAAGGCATTATGAGTGATCATTTCAGATCCTGAAATATTGCAGAGGAAATCAAGAAAGTCTCATTTCCTACCATAGTCCTAAACCCCATGTTAGAAAACAGAATGTAAGGGATTTTCAATGGAGGCAATATTTTCCATTCATCAATTTTATTTACGATTAGGAATGAATCTAAACAGAGTATACCCCAATATCTTCAGTAAAAGTATTGTATTATCTTTAGTTGTATGAAGGAGTTGCCAATCACCAATGTAGTTTATGAATACAATGCATCTTGATCAATGTCACCCCTTTCAACATTCTCATCCACCCCTCCCCTCCCCTTACTTTTCTTATTATTGTAAGATATTTTTAGTATTGAATTTCTTGTCATTTAACAAAGCAGTTTATGTAAACAGTGCATCTTGATCTGTGTCATCTGCTCACAGTTTTCACCCTACCTCAGCCCATCCCTTTCCTTATTTTCTTAATTCTGTGGTATTTATGACACATTCTTGACTGCAATCTTCCCTCCTCCCCTCTTCATTGTCTACCTCTCTCCTCTTGGTCCCATCCCGCACTTCCAAGTGCTCATTTCCTAGTACTTATTTTGTTGGGCTTTGACTTAGTCTTTCTAAAGGAATATGCTATCTGAGCTCTCCATAGAGTCTACTATACTAAAGTTGATAGATTGCTAACCACTTGCTTACCACCCAATGTGTTTACTTAAAGATTTATAGGTACATTCTAGCTTCCACAAATGAGGGAAAACATGCAATCTGTGTTACTCTGGGTCTGGCATACTCCATTTTATATCATTAGGAGTAAAAATAGCCAACAGACACATGGAGAAATGTTCAACGTCTCTGCCCACCAAAGACATGCAAGTCAGAACAACACTGAGATTCCACCTCATTCCAGTTAGAAGAGTCCTGATCAAGAAAACTAACAATAACAAATGCTGGTGAAGATGCAGCAAAAAGAGAACTCTATTAGACTGTTGGTGGGAATGTAAGCAACATGGAGTTTCCTCAAAAAACTAAACCTAGAACTATCCTATGACCCAGCAGTTACACTCATGGTCATTTATCCCAAAGAAAGCAAACAAGGCCACAGTAAAGCCACCAGCACAACTATGTTCATTGCAGCACTATTTACCATAGCCAAGATGGGGAATCAGTCAGATGCCCTTCAATGGACAAATGGATCAAGAAAATGTGGCATATATGCACAATGGAATTCTACTCATCTATCAGAAAGAATGACATTGTAATATTCATAAAGCAATGGGAAGACTTGGGGGAAAAAATCATCATTTCTTTTTAGTACATTGCCATTTTCAAGTTGATCTAAATCTTTCTGCAACACTCAGAGGCCAGACTCAGATGAACCTTCAATCTCAGGCACAAGGATTTCCAGTGATCCACTCCCATGGATTGTTCTGAATGCCCACACAAACTACTACTTATAGGGAGCCTTCCACCAAGTGGCAGAAATTGAGTAGATGTGGGGACTGAGTAGCAAGTGGAAAGAAGCAGGAAGGACCCAGTAATCTACAGAGTGGACTCCTGTAAACATTGAGAATGTCTTCTGGACAAAGCTACCAATTACACAAGAGCAGTAGGGCATGCACCCTACGCCCACCCCAGCTCACAACTCATGAGTCTAATCCTTGGAAGTCAAGTCCACTGCTGCCTAGCACACACATGGCCTGTACAAACATGCATGAACATGCTTTGACAGGAACATTCATACTCATATTCTTTAATATAATTAAAATGACTAGCTTGCTGTTTCTTGCAATGGACAATACAATTACTTCTCCAGCATCTGGTAATTTTCCCATTCCTAGTCAGCCAGGAAACTCAGAATTCCTGTCACTGGTAGCCTGGCCTTGGTACTTTCATCAGCAAGGTAGGAGCACATGAGGGCAGAGGTGGAGGGAATCTCACATGGAGTTTCTCAGTCATTTTCCTTGCAGTGATGCAGAGGGATTAAATTTTGGGGAGTTAACATGAGGTTGGAGTGTCTGATTATCTAAGGTGATTGCCCAAAAGAGTGGTCTAAACTGTAGAGTTTACCTAAAGTGGACACACACACACACACACACACACACACACACACACGAGAAAGAGAGAGAATAAACTTTTGTCGAGGTACAGAGTGTGGGTGTTGCTTTTAATAGCAGTGTAACCTACTTTAACCTGAATAATTCAGTTCAATGTTCATATTATGAATCACTAAGTTCTCCTAACTCTATCTCGTCAATATTTCTCACATCTACCCGGGGCTCATCATTGTCAGATCATGTTATTCTTTTTTGCCCACACTGATGGGAAAGGTTTCACTGCCTTTCATCTTAGACTATTGTAACCCATTTTCATGTACAGCCAGAGTCATCATTTTAAAGTTCAAAGCTCAGTTTTTCATTCCCTCACCTAAAAATCACCCAATGGTTGCACGTGCAAAAACCTCCCATGACCTTCAAGGCCTTTATAATGGAGCCTTCACTTGCTTTTCCATTTCCTTCTCGTTCTCTACACTTCAGTCCTATAAATATCTAATTTTCCTGGAACTACCAAGATAGAGGTTCCTTTGTGTCCTCTTCCTAGAATACTGCTGCCCACACCGCTCAAATTTCTCAAGGCTAAACTCCTTACTAACCTGGTTGAAAAAAAGCCAACAATATTTCCTTTCCTGACTTGAGGCTAAATTATGTCTTCCAGATCAACTTCTGGCCATTACTTTGGGAGATGCAATTGCCTGGGTCATTGCTATCTCCTACTCCAGGGAAAGCTCGAGAGAGGAGGAATGGCTTAAGTTATCACTTCACATGCAGTAGACTGCAGCAAATATTTGTTAAATGGATGGATCGACAGGTGGATAGATAAATGGCTGGATATAGGTGGATAAATACTTAAATACAATGTATTGCTCCCTTCATTTTCCATCTCTCTTATTCCATGAAACAGAAATAGAGAGAAATAACTTAAGAGACTAACCAATTTAGCTTTCCTTCTCCATTTCTGTGCCACTAAATTCCATGTGTAAAATAGGTGTGATCATTTCTCCTTTATGGCTGTTAAAAACTTGAGGTTATAAACATCACAGGAGCTAAGTGAGAGACACAAACAAATATAAAGTACAAATGATAGTGAAAAACTCTTACAATGTAGTCCAATGGCAGTGACAGAAAAGCATTTGGAAATGAAATCACATATTATTCAGGCAGGGACAGAGGAAACAGCTTCCTTCCGTGTTATTCTGCCATCCTCATCTTTTATATTTCTCTCAATATATGGATTTTTAAAGCTACTCCAACATTTCTTCATGGTTTACCTTACCATGATTCCCTTTCTTTCCCAGGTCTGCTTCTCTTGACATCATTATGACCCTTCTCTACACATTTCCATTTTTATATCTTGGCCTAAACACAGACAGTTAATGAACATAAATAAAATTGAGCCAGTCTATCCTTATTTAAAATAAAAAGTCTTAATTCAAGGCTATCAAATGTTCACATCAGATACAGTTAGCACATATTGATTGAGCACCCACTGTCTGTTCTATGCCACAAGCACTAAGCTAGTTACTGTTACTAGCTCGCCCCAAGCAAATATTAGTTATAAACTACCAGCCATACCTAATTAGGAGGATAACATTATTTAGAGGAAAAGTTCATCTCTCTTCTTAATACTTTAGCCTTCTTAGTAAGCAGGCAGAAAGATATTTTTTTTGGCCTTACTATGTATTTACTTTTAATTTATCTATTTTTCATTTACTTGTTTATGCTTTCTATTTTTCTATTTTCATGTAGCAAGCAGCCAATATAGTATTGCATTCTTAGCACATATAAGGTTTGCTTTTTAGTCATGGAAATCAGTCACTTTAAAAATATTGTTATTATAAAGGTGATGTACAGAGAATTTACAATTACATAAGTCAGGTAAAGAGTACATTTCTTTTTGCACAATGTCATCCCTTCCCTCACGTTCTCTCAGTTTTTCCCTCCCATCCTTACGTTCATTTTCCTCAGTCACTCTTTTATTGATCCAAAGGCCTAAGGACATACATGGGCACTTGCTTGTATAATGCTAGGAACCAAATCTTTTTTTTTTTTTTTTTGCCAGTCCTGGGCCTTGAACTCAGGGCCTGAGCACTGTCCCTGGCTTCTTTTTTGCTCAAGGCTAGCACTCTGCCACTTGAGCCACAGCACCACTTCTGGCCGTTTTCTGTATATGTGGTGCTGGGAATCGAACCCAGAGGCTTCATGTATACAACCACTAGGCCATATTCCCAGCCCCTAGGAACCAAGTCCTGTAAACATATAAATGATTTTAGCTCTTCAACCTAAAAGTCTCAGGGGAGTCAACAGGACACAAACGGTTGTCCCTGTGAAAGAATGCAGTTGTTGTTGTTGAATTTTTGTTTTGTTTTCATTACAGGTGTCATAACTAAGGGATCTGATGACCAAACTGCAATGTCCTTTCAAACCCTGCTCTGCTCCACCACCCTGTCACAGCTCCCCACCCCACCCACCCCTCGCTTCCAGCAACTCAATGAAGGCTGCACAGCAGAGCGCATGCTGTAGGAGAGAGTTTCTGGGCTGTTGGGCAGGCTGGGTCACGTGGTGGGGTCCTAGTTCACGTGATGGATCCTCAGCAGGAAGACAGAAATGCTATGTGCCAATATATTAATAAAAGAAGTTGGCTCCAAACATACTCCCAGAGGAAGCTGGAGAGTAACTAGCCTTTCTCAGCAGCTCATGCTCAATATTAAATAACTCTGACTTGCATGCAATTCCTCCTAAGAACTGGCTCCAATCCCTCCTCTGGGTGAAAGGCGCTGAATTATTTAGAGGACTCAAGGACACTATGAAATCAAGGGGATGCCGTTCTCGGCTCCGATGCACCTGCTTTTGATACCAACTTTTCCTCGGGGACTGGTTTCCCATCATTAACTGTGCCAATCTATTTCTCTTTCTATGATTCAAGATACCACATCACAAATACATCCCCTCCAAGGGAGCCACCCTTGGCAGCACCCACAGATCTAATGTCACCATAGGTAGGAAATTGTCTCAAAGAGTGATTCCAGCCACAGTGCTCTGTCTCCTTTAGTAGCCCATCCCCTGCAGATATCTAGAGACCCCAAGAAGCTGTCAAGAGAAATTAACCTAATTATATGTGTTCCTGGAGCCTGCTGGCTCCAACAAAAATGAAGATTACCTCCTTCTATCATGTCAAGTTCAGATTTATTCCTTCTATCTACTTTAGGGATGTACATTGATCCTCTGGAGCCCAAGAAGTCACCCCTTACTTCCAGGTGGTCGTTTTCTTGGAATATACACTTCTCCCAGCTGCTGGGCTGGCTCTAAATCCTTGAGAAGCCGGTGTTCTTCTAAAGAAATCTGAATGTAATGGCTGAGACACTAGGCCGGTTTTGTTTCTTTTCTTGAAAAAAAAATTCACATTCGATGGGCACCAGTAGCTCACGCCTGTAATCCTAGCTACTCAGGAGGCTGAGATGTGAGGATCATGGTTCAAAGCCAGTCTGGGCAGGAAAACCTGAGAGACTCTTGTCTCCAATTAGCCACCAGAAAAGTGGAAGTGGTGCTGTCGTTCAAAGTGGTCGAGTGCTAGCCTTAAAAAGCTCAGGGAGAGCTCCCAGCCCCTGAGTTCCAAGTCTCATCACTGACCCCACCCTCCCCCCCAAATTAAAAGAAACATTAAGTAGTTGCACAAAGGGATTTCAAAATATCAGTTTGTGCATTTGGATCAGTGTGACTCCATCATTCTCATCTCTCCCAGCCCCACCCATTCCCTGGAGTTACCTCAGTCTATTTTCACATGTGCACATTGAACACTCCCATCGACCCCGTCCTACCCTGGTATTCATTTTGTTAAACTGTAAGCTACTTGTTCAAAGGAGTTGCACCACTGGAATCCAGTCTGCATATACCCTTCTGTCATTAATTTGGGTGTATTTACATATGACCCTGTCTATGGTTTTACATATGTTAATTATTTAGATGTCACTTCCACATATGAGAGAAAAATGTTCCCTTTGTCTCCTTGACCCTGACATACTTCACATAACATAATTTTTTTCCAGGTCCGTCCATTTCCCTACAAATGACATAACATTATATTTCCAGATAGATGAGTAATATTCCATTGTATGCCTATATATCTACATATGTATGTATTTACATATATGCATACCTTTATACCATATGTGTGTGTGTGTGCATACACACACACATACATATCACAGTGTGTGATATATTTTCTTGATCCACTCATCCTTTGTAAAGATATCTGGGCTACTTCCATAAGTTGACTATGGTGAAGAGTGTAGCAATGTTTTGGCTGGTTTCATTTTCTTTCTTAAATGGCCCTTCTTGCTTTTCCTCCTTTTAAACTTTTTGGATGAGGTTAAGCTAATGCTCAGAAACTTCATTTCAATTCCTAAGTTCTTCACTTAGGCACATGACCAAGGCAGAGTGTGCCAACTTAACTGGTGGGCAGGAGGCGCTGCGGTGACCTCAAGCCGATTCCCCCCACCCATGTCCACTGTGAGATGAGTTCAGTCCCTAATTAAGAAGCAGATGCCATTAACTAAGAGAAAAAATAGTTTTGGAAGAGAGCTTTCCTTCATCATGCTGGTTGCTGGGGAAGGCAGTTCTTTTCTCAGAGCTATATTCTCTGAGCCCAAATAGCTTCTCGTGATGTGAGCCTTCACAAACTGCTCATGGTCAAGATATGGGCAGAGATCTCCAGGGAAATAAAAGAATATCTGTGAAATCGGAGTCAAAGATACATGGCATGCTTATTTGATCAAGAAGCAACTAAACTATGATTCTTACATCTGTGCCCAAGGCCTTAAAGGAAACAGGCGCTTGTTGAATCTATTCTAATATCTGTTAGGAACCTCCTGTCATCCTGGTTAGCATATTACAGCTACATAAGCATGTGTTATAAGGTGTTACTTGGACCAGGAAGTATGCTTCTAAGTCACATAAAAAAAAATACACAAAACAGAAGGGTAAAAGTAGCTTAGAGAATCGAATCTACTCAGAACCTATGAAGACCTAAGACTCTGTATGGAGATCAAAGCAGGAATTACCAAACACAAAATAGCAAATGAAAGGTCTGTGTAGTAACAACAAAAACAACTAGCGTCAATTATGAGAGGCAATACAATAACTGAACCTTGAATTTTATTCTTTTTCTACTTAGAGAAACTCTTAGGACTTGCAACTGTTTTTTTGTTTCCCCATAAGATACTAGGTTTAATAGTCCATAGATTAACAAAACAGAGTTTTGAGTTCTCCTTTCAATATTGTATTATGATACCACAAGGTCTTAGGTAACCTAAGTCTTAGTACCCTATCTTAGTTTCTCATCTGAAAATTAAAAATTGGAAATTCAATCCAAATTAATTATTCTTCCACCTAGTCTAATGATGGAAAATAAGCAAATAATTCCAAGGATTTACTTACCACATAAAATGTACAGTATTGTACACTATGGCAAATGTATAATATGTATAGTATGTCAAATGCTGTTTTTTTCCTTTGCTTTCTCATGACAACCTGTAAGTATGAGCTTGGTATAATTCACTGAGCCCTACGTCCCATCCTTTGACCCCCACAATCTGACACTCCTCTCTACCCAGCACCCTACCTTTCTTCTTCATCTAGCGTCGTAGACAGCATCCTTATCTTGTTTTTGTTATTTCTCTTCCAATATTTCCACTCCATTTGAGTGAGCTTCCTCCAGTCCCCATGCTCAGCTACTCGGTCCTGACAGCAGCTCTCTACAACCCACCTTGACAAAAGATCTTCTAGGGCAGGGGTCACGATTCATGGTGCCCACACTTCTTGCTCTGCTCCCCTCCCTAGGTGGCACACTACCACTGCCAGCCACCCCTGCAAAAGCGGTCACTCTCAGGGCTGTACTTCAGTAATATGAAGATGTGTCCAATGCGGGGGAGGGGGGGGAGGGAATGAAGGAGTGGTACATGAAGTGAAAAGGATTCACTGACCAGCAAGCACCAATGAAGCAGAAATGGACCGTTTTCCTCTCATTGATTTTCACTGCTCACTGTACGTGGATGGCCACCTCTACCACATTCCCTGCCTTTTGTGGCTCCCAGGGAAGCCATGTGAGCTCATGGGCTCATACCTTCCGGGCCAGCCCTTCAATGCCACCTTGTTAAAACTGCACACCGCAAAGAAATCCATGCTGACTGAAAACACTGTCGTTTCTCAGCTGAGTGTAAAGTGCCACCAACACACGCCTGAGAGACTTTTTCCTCCCTGGTGTTTGATGGAATCTCCTTGCAGGTCTCATTCGGTGGCCTCTTGACATCAGTGGCCACTCTCTTCCTTGTCTTGTCCTGTGGGAAGCAAACCCTACCTTTTCTGGATGCAACCTCCCTATTCCAGACCCCTCACATTTCACAGGACGTGTCATCCATCATCCTCAGCAGCAGAAAGGGAAAGTCCCTAGCCGGATCTGAGCAGATATTCTGAGTGATTGGCCCCCCACCTCTGTAGACCTAGACGGAGCCACTGGAGACAATAGGTGAACAGATGAGAAACCTTCCCCAGAAGAGGTTGTGCGTCTACCACTTCAGATTCCATCTCAGGAGCAATCAGGTGTGTGTGTGTGTGTGTGTGTGTGTGTGTGTGTGTGTGTGTGTGTGTGTGTGTCAAACTCCCTACCTATTTTTAAACGGCACATGTATTCTAAAACAAGCTAGTGTATCTTTTTTTAAAGAAGTTATTTACTGTGATGTGTCATGCACTCACCTAGGCTGCAGAGAACACTGGCACAAACATTCAGATAAAGATAAACTCTGCTTGATACATGCCTGGAATCTGGAGCAAGTTGGCCCTGATGACATTCATCACCTTTTGTTTTTCCAATAAGAAAATGACCCAATAATAGCTTAAGTCCCTGTTTCCTTATTAGCATTCTGCTTGGAGCACTCAAGTCTGTGCCTTAAACTGCATATCCATCAATGACAGGACAAAGAGTGCTCCCTGTGTAATTAAACCCGCCCATGTGCACGCAGGCACTGCCTGGCAAGGTAGTAGCCATGAAATATTTACAGGAGGTAGGGAAGGGCAAGCTTCACTTTGGAAAGAGACTTAGGGTCTGAGCATGTGCTAAATATCTGGGTAATGGTGGCTACAAAATTGAGCAAACAATAACATGTTGGTTAAGGTTCAGCATCACTTAGCTATAGAAACAGAATCATACTCTTACTAGCTGAATTCAATGAATGATTTGTCCTACAAGATATTAACTACTATCCTTTCCTTCATTCAGTCTTTTTTCTCTCCTTCCCTTCCATCCTACTACCGTTCCATTCTATTCTTTTTTTTCATGAATATTTTCTGTACATAGTAAAAGCTGGGTACTGTGCTAGATAATAGGAAAACAGCGTCAACTAAGGTATTTCTGTAATCCTTGGCAGACTTCCAATTATTTTTGAAGGGATAAAACAGACTGATCAGTAGAATGCTTTAGGTAAGCACAAGATGTTAAGAAATAGCAGAGGTGCGTCAGCGTGAGTTCAGAAAAAATCACGGCAGCCTTATAGGCAGTAGTATTTGCTGGACCTCAGTTCTGTTTTGCTTTGATTTTGCCAGTTTTAAAGCTTGAACTCAGAGCTGGATGCTGTTCTGAGGTATTTTTGTTGTTGTTTTGTTTCCTGTTTATTTTTTATTTTCTTGTCAAGGTTAGCACTCTACCGCTGGAACTATAGCTCTACTGACTTTTAGGGGGCTAATTGGAGATAATAGTCTCATGGACTTTGCTGCCCAGTCTGGCTTTGAACAGTAATCCTCAGATCTCAGCCTCCTTAGTAGCTAGGATTATAGGTGTGAGCCACTGGTACCCAGCTGAACCTCCATTTTAAAGTAAGTTTAGATGAAGGAGGGGAAGAAAATCAGAAAGAGACCATGCTAGGCAATATGAATTAAATTCTATATTCTATAGAGATCCAACTTAGCAGGAGTCCTTGTGTGCATAGATTAAGGAAAATTAAGAAGAAATAAGGATAAAGAGATCAGTCAGAAGTTGGTCTACCTAGCAACCTCATATCCCTAGCTAAAGAATTTGAATCTGACCTAGATCGCGGAAATCACTGAAGCAATTTAGGGCTATAGCAAATGTTATTCTTGTTCTCAATTCTTGCTTCCTCCCACAGTCACATGAATTTATAATAGAAAAGACAGGATGAAATAGTATCCATCTCTACTCACATTTACTTTTGCTTTGTCTCTTGCTTTAAATATTAGGATTCTATTTCTACAGTTAAGAGATGCTGCACCTTAACCAACATATTATTGCTTACTACATTTTGTAGCCATCATTCTTAAGTATTTGTATCTTACTTTAAATATTAGTGTCAATGATGGTAGTCACTTGTGCAGCCAAGCCTTCTAAAGCAACCCATGTTTCTACACAAGCTCTTTCTGGAGAAGACCAATCTCCAGACAGACTCTGTTCATTCATGCCAAGTCCCAGAAAAGCACAAACCCAAGCTTGCATGCACTAAACCCAAGCAAGCTCAGGCTAAATGAGCCAAACTTCACCTTCTATGGACTCATGACCCAGAAAAAAAATAAATGCATGCTGTTAGAAGTCCATGAGATCAGGGGTATTTTTTATTATACCGCCTTAATGTAGGAAGAACTGAGTCATATAAGTGCTGAGTCCTCCTCCTCTCCTACTGCTTCTTTAGCCAAACTAATGAGGGGGTGATCAACTCCGTCTCCATTAGAAACTCATTTTAGATCAAATTAGCTGTTCAATAGGGACAATATATCCCATTGTGTTAATAAGAAAAGTATAGTTATATTAGTCTTTTGAAAGTTTAGGTTCTTAAGGAAATGAGAAAATACTGGGAGAGAGCTTTTTAATCGTGCACTGGACTTTTAAGTGAAATCGACACACATATTGGAGTGTCTGCTCAGCTTATAATCTTCATCCTCCATGGGAGGTGAATCATGGCCTAATACCCTTGGGGTGCAACCCTAGGGGCCATTTTCTGCCAATGTCTGGAACTGAGAACAACCTGAACTTGGAAGGAAGGCAGAGAAGGCACCAAGAAGGAAAGCTGGGGCAGGGCAGTTGTACTGTAGTCTTTGACTAGCAAGGCTGAATTAGATCCTTCCCACCAAGCAAAAAGTCCACATAAGAAAGAAAGCTGGTTTGTCCATGGGGAAAAAATTGAACCGAAATACAGAAAGAAGCAGAAACGAATAGTTATTTGATCCCTGAAGGCAAGGTGAATCAGAGATAGGTTATCCTGGTTCTCCTAGCTGTCCCTTCCTATTTTCAGTCCCCTCAGGCTTGGCAGTACTGCCTGCCTCTTGACCCAAGATGTAACTTTGGGAAAGTTTCCTTTACTTGAAATCAAAAGATATGAGAAAAAATCATGTCAAATGTACGTACCCTGCACAGGCAGGTAGATGAATTGTCATTTTTTAACAGCTCCCAAGTCATATAAAAGAATACAGGTGCTACTTCTGGTTTAGACTTGGAAGGGTCTAGATAGTCATCCTAGAATATGGATTACTAAACTGAAAGCCCAAATGGTAAGGAAGAAATGATAAGATTGACGTTTTACTCAGGGGGGTGCAATCCACAGGGTCAAATTCCATTTGGGTGACCAGTAAAACCATTAAAAAATGAGAGAGAAAATAGAAACAAGACAACTCAGGCAGCATTTTCAAGTAACACAGTAATGGAAGAGGCCAGGCTGTGTGGTTTGAAGGAGCTTTGTTTGTTTATGGTTGGTTCAAGTGGGAAAGGCTTCCCATTCTAGACCTGAGGAATGGATGCCACAGGCTGACATATCTTGAAGAGGATGACTGTGGGAAAGAACGAGCAGAAAGAACAGTACAATGAAATGGGAAAATAATGTGTCAAGAAGATAAAGACAGTCCATTCAGCATGTGCAAATTTAGCCAAACTAAACTGTTCCTATTATAAACCAACTGCTCAGCAGGAAATTATATTTGGGGGGAAAACACATTGCCACCCTCAAAAGGAATGTCTGAAAACTAATTACCATTCCTAACTTATTCATCCCCAATGCCTCACCAACATGATCCTTTGTAATAGATTCATATTTCAAAGTGTGGAATAATAAAAAAATTGTGCCAACTAACAATGACACAGAGAGCATTCTCCCAGGTATATGAGGGAGGAGAGAGTAGCTGTGGGAAGATTTTTTAACATGATTAGATGACAGAGTTGGTTTCCTCTTACACCACTCCTTCCCCTAGGAGGACTGAGTGTGTACCAAATAATTGAAAACTTAGTTTTACTGGCTCAGAAGAATCATAACTATATAGCATCATTTGAGAAAGACTTCCTCAGTTAAACGGATTGCATTTTCAGACAGAGAAGTGTTAGTGTGGAAAGAAAAACGACTCTCATGAAACGACCAGAGTATAGAAAACGAAGGAAAGCGTACTAACTGCATTTCCTATGACCTGAATTGAAATGTGGTAAGCCCATTATGACCTTCCCTTCTCCATCACCATCACCACTGCCGTTACCACCAACCCCACAGTGATCATCACCACAATCACTCCCATTATCATCGTCATCACCACCATCACTATCATCAACTCTATTTCCATCATCATCCCACCATCACCAACCACAACTCTGTAACCATCACCATTTCCATCTTCACTCCCATCGCCACCATGATCATCATCTTGAGTACCATCAGCGCTACCATTACTATCATTGCCATTGCCACTTTGCCCATCTCTACTTCCACTCCATCACAGCCTCAGCAAACACCATCAGCTCCAGCTAGTTCCTTAGTGTGATCGCTGAACCCCAACCTGCTGCTTGATGCAGACATTTTATACATCGCTCATTCCCTTGCTATCAGGTCCTGGGGTTACTCTGGCTCCAGTAACATCTTTCGTGCTTTATTTGTAGTTAATAAATGTACAAATATAGGCCAGTGGAGGGGAAGAAAGTAGAGAATTTCAGCCACGTGGTGAAAAATGAAGGATACCAAGTAGGCAGGCTGACACAACGACCTGTCTCATGGCATGCCAGCAGGTTGGGGATGGATTTTTTTTATAAGAACTTCCCAAAATAGCATGTGCACACATGGTTTTCTCTTTAATGTCCTAGCATTGATCAAAAGTGAGGGAGGAGATTCAACTTAGCCAATGACGGAGAAAACTAATTTCATGGTAAAATAATTCTAAAATGTATTTAAGGTGCACAGGCAAGACCATTTTCAAAGAAATCTGCATTACAAAACATGTATGGGAATTGAAGTCTCCATTCAGACAACCTCCAGCTGCTAAAGAAAAGCTGTTATTCTTTAGTTCTCTCCTACTGATTCCTGTAAACAATTTTATGAGGGAGAAAAAAACCTCCTTACCACTTCAGCCCCTGTCAAAAGAAAGGCACAGTATGGTGTAAATATTTTGTTCTGTTTCTTCCATTAGCAAATATTTCTTTTCTTTTAGTAAGGGACATGAATAAACAAGAAGAAAATAGTGGTGTCGAAATTATTTACTAGCTTCCTTGAAGATCAATATGGAAAAGTCATCTAAAATGGTGGGGCTTTTTGTTGTTGTTGTTTTTGGGGGTTGATTTTTTTTTTGCTCAGTGAAGTCATAGCTTTCTGTGAGCTGATGTATTTTATGTTTAATGTCAAAAGATCCAAAATAAAGATTCTACTTCTTTAAAATGCCCCAAATTCTAAATGATGGCTTCGCCAGCCTCTGTACACAGGGCTCAGTAATGTATGTATAGGAGATTTTTCTTGTTGTTTATGGTGATAATGCCCTACCCCTGCAGGTGCATCTTGGGTAGACTTAAACTTGCAATGTGAACTATAATTCAAGCATAGCTTTGCACTGCATTTCAGTTTCCTTGTTTCCTCTGTGAAAAAAAGGAAAGAGGATGGGCAGTGTTATAGGTTGTATATGTGTGTATGTGTACGTGTGTATATTAACCTGTGTTCTGTTAAACATTCAAAATATTCAAGTGGCCACACAATTAAATGGTTGCATAACCAAATATATTTGTTATTCATTTTATTTCTGTTCTTATTCAAATGTATTTCAATCTTAAGACATCCAATTTCTTCCTTTCTAGGACATCTTACAATTTCAGAGGTAAAAATGCCTATTAAGAGTTACTAGAGGGCTGGGGATATGGCCTAGTGGCAAGAGTGCTTGCCTCATATACATGAGGCCCTGGGTTCAATTCCCCAGCACCACATATACAGAAAACGGCCAGAAGTGGCGCTGTGGCTCAAGTGTCAGAGCGCTAGCCTTGAGCAGGAAGAAACCAGGGACAGTGCTCAGGACCTGAGTCCAAGGCACAGGACTGGCAAAAAAAAAAAAAAAAAAAGAGTTACTAGAGCCAGGCACTGGTAGCTTACACCTATAATCCTAGCTACTTGGGAAGATGAGATTTGAAGATCACAATTAAGTCAGCCTGGATAAGTTGTGGCTCAAAGCAGGAGAGTTCTAACTTTATCTAAAAGAGCTCAGAGACAGTGCCGAGGACCTGAGTTCAAGCCCCACAACCAACAATAACAACAACAAAGTTACAGGAGCCCAGGGATGGTAGCCCATGCCTGAGTAGCTACTTAAGAGGTTGAGATTTGATGATCATGGTTCAAAGCCATGAAACTCTCATCTCCAACTAGCTACCCAAAGAGCCAAAGTGGAGCTGTGGCTCAAGCAGTAGAGTGCTAGCTTGAGCACCAAAGGTCAGGAACAGCACCCAGAATTCAAACTGAGGACTTTCACACATATGTATACACATACAGATACACACACACACACACACACACACACACACACACTCAGTTCCTGTAACAGGATGTTACCATGTTGCTTATACTATTGTTTCTAAGCCTAGTTTGGTGTTGGCTTGAATTTAAACCTTGAAGTTCTCATTTAGGATCATGGGCAGCAATTTCTGACATTTTAAAATGCTAATGGCTGCTGGAAAAAGTCAACAACAAGGTTCTTTTAAAGAAAACAGAAATTCTAGTCACTACGGAAAACACAGCCCTTGGACGCTAACCTGAGGAAAAAAGGCCCAAACCACCCTGGATTCACTAGCGCAGGACTCTGGGGCTTCAAACGGCACGGCCCTACTGGTGAGAGTGTTCTCAATTCAGACCCTGCCCTCCTTGGACCTATCCTGTTCCCTGGTTCATTTTCTGCTGAAGCTGAACCTCAGTTATACACTGGGTACAAGTCCTGGACCAAGAATTTAGCCACCTGGTTTCTTTCATGTTGTAGATATATGCCTTAGGACACACCACTTGATTTCTTTGCCTTCTTGGTCGGAAAAATAACGTCAAATATCACATACGACTCACGTCATACAGTTGTGACAAGCCTTTGGTAGATCCATGTGCAAAGGGGTCATCACACAGGAATTGCTAGCTGCAGGCAATGGCTGTAGAGGCTAACATATATTTATGATTACTCACGTGGCCACCTGCCCCTTTCGATGATCGCTTCCTCAAGGAAAAAGACTCACTCCTGTCCATTCACGAAGTACAGGGAATGCCTCAAACATGGTGTGAGCTCAATAAATTAAACATGTCCAGCCTCTAGTTTTTCTTAGGAATCCTACTGAGGTAAAGATAAGAAATGACCAGGGGCACAATTATAAAAGAATAATGAGAATTCCAAAAATATCCCGCTTTGCCGCATGAACCCACTTCTCTTTTCCTAGGAGACTAATTAAAGGAAAACAGGACGCAGGACAGATTTGAGCAGAGGGTGATGATGCCAAGTGCCAGCGTGGCAGCCGTCCTCCCATCCTGTTTCTTCTCCTCATGTTGAACAGCCATGCCTGGTCACCGTCTTCTAGGTTAAATGCAAGGAGCACGCACGAGCAACCGAGAAGAGTCATCAAAATGTGAAACTTCTGGGAACCATGGGTGGGCCTGGGATGTCGGCTGTTAGAGAACAGGAAAGGCTCACTGCCCAGCACTGCAGACAGGACTTGCATATATTTAAGATGTAAAATTTGATGTTTCCTTATATTGTATATCATCAAATGATCACCACACCTCAACTAATTGTTATTCCTTCTTTCTTTCCCTTTCTTCCCTCCTGTCCTCCTCCCCCCCCCCCACTTTCTTTCCCTCCCTCATTACACGAGCTAAGCATATCCCAGATACAGAAACCAGGCAAGAAGTTAAGGAGAAGAAGAAATAAAACATAAGCTACTCTTCTCTCCCTCTCTTTTGCCTTCCTCCCATCCTCCTTCCCTTTGATACACAGTATCTCAGTTTTAACAAGGATAGGTTAAGTCCTTACTGAATGGTGTGCATTTGCAGGTCTTGCATTTTTTTTGTGTCTCAATCACAGAATCTTTTTTCTATCCTGCGGTCATAAAAGCATGAACCTGCAATTCCTCTAACTACCTCAGGGTTCTCTCTTTCACTTTGAAATTTCAATGACTTTTAATCTACTACTTCTCTGGGGGCAGGCACTGTATTTTACTTTTATCATTTGATTAACCGTCTTTCCTAGTAGCCTTGTATTTGTGTTCTGTAAAGCTGTCTTTATAAATAAACTTTTCTTCTATGCCTAAGTAACGATAGGTACCCCAACCCCACTGGAATCTAGATTTCAATAAGCCCAATTGTTCGAAAAGGTCTGCCTAAATGTGTTCTTATTCATATATATCTTAGATACTCCTTATAAATTAATTTCCACACAAGTCACTAAAAAGTGGGTCTAGCTACACAAATTCCCAAAAATCTTTGAGATTTTGACTAACAGCGTTGAAAGTGTGTTATCAACTTGGGACAAATGAACATCTTCCTTGGTAGCTATGAATATGATGTGAGTCACTATTTATTTAGATTTCCATTAGATTTCTTCTTGTGGTAAGTACAACCTCCTCTAGCTCTAACCCAGTTCTATTTATGTGACCTCACATAAATGCGGTATTACGAAAATGTAGCATTAAGAAACCTTTGTCAGGTGTGTTTTTCACTGTTTTGTACAGGCTGTTATATGAACATCTTAGAACTACCATCTAGAAATGTAATTTGGTTTTATATTTGCAGACATATATTCTGAATTCCAGTATTATTGTAATTGGCATTCAGGGATTTTTTTTTCCCATATAGATAACCTTTAAACAACAACACTCTTGTTTCTTCCTCCATTTATTCTCCTTTGTCTTACTGCATTGGATAAGACCTCCAGTATAACATCAAACAAGAGTGGTGACCTTTGGCATTTCTTTGTTCTTAGTCTTTTAAGTTTTTCACCTTGTGGTATGAGTTTGCTATAGACTTTGTGCAGGCTCTTTTTCTGCCAAATTAAATTTCATTACTCTATCTAGTTTACTAAATGTTTCTCTTTCTAAAAAATGTTAGTCTTTTGAAGTCATAAATAACTACCTAGATTTATCATATCCTTTTTTCTTAACCTATCAAGGGTTTTTTTTTTTACAAAGTCTTTAGTGTATTTTGTGTACTATATGACACTCATCTGTTTCCTGATATTAAATCAACTTTGTTTTCCTGAGATAATACAACTTGATCATTATATATTATCTTTCTTGGAGGCTGGATTTTTATGGGCTGCAAGTTTGATTCATTATTTGTAGCTGCATTCATAAAGTGAGTAGTCTTTGCTTTTAATTTCTTCATAACTTCTTGGTAGATTTCTTGTTTTCCTTTTCTTTATATTTATTGTCCTTAAATACTTGTACAAAGGAGTTGCCATTCAACAAAGCAGTTTATGAGTACAATGCGTTTTGATAGATATCATCCCCTTCAGTATTCTCCCTCCATCTCTCCCAAGTCCACCCCTTCCCTTTTGGAGGATGTACATTGAATTTTATCACCAAATTTTCCTCCCCCTTCCTCTCTTCATTCATATATATCCTTTACTTTCTAAATTTTTTTTTATTGTCAAGGTGATGTACAGAGGGGTTACAGCTACATAAGGTAGTGAATACAGTTCTTGTCAAAATTGTTACCTCCTCCCTCATCCCTGAGTTGTACAGTTGATTTACAGCACATTGCCTTGTAAGTATTGCTGTTGCACTGGGTCACCTTTTACCCTTTGTCTCTCTGTTTTGGTGTTCCCCTTCCCTTCCCTGATTCAAACGTATATACAATACCCAGCATACCAAAATCAAATACAGTGACAACAGGGGCTAAACTATAGGGAAAGTAAACAAAAATCATACTAAGTGAAGTGAACCAGACCTAGAGAAACATAGACTATGATTTCCCTCACTGATAATAATTAGTATATGTCTAGGATAGTCCTACCAAATGATCCCAATAGCTCAACAGCTATGTACATATGATCACATAAGATGAAGCTAAGCAAAATGTTCTCCAAGTTATGGAAACAAGCAGTTTATCATCGTTGTTATTTCTAAGGCACTATGTGGAATTATGTCTTTTTTTCTTCTGTTTAACTTGCTAGATTTCTATGTTGGGTTATGCTTGACTCATGTCATAAATTTAGGATCACATGCTATTTTCTTCTTCTTGGAAAGGGTTGGTGTAAGACCGGCATGTTTGCTTCTCAAACTATGTGAAAAAGTTCTTTGGCCAGGATGTGAAAGGTCCAGTCTCCTGGACTTGGCTGTATCCCCCTGGGCGCCCGCCCAGCTTGGAGTTTATCCACTTTGAAGAATCCCAGTTTACCCTTCCGTTTTACCTTCTTCCAATTCATTCATTTTGTGTTAATTCAGACATGCATTTAATAATTTTTTAAATGTACTTTTGGAATCCTGTAGTTATTTTAATCAGGTGGTTTATTACACTGCCAAGAAATGGATATATTTCCAGTGGCTGTGTTGTTCTTAATAAGGTCTGACCTGTCTTTATTTGTGAGATGCTGTCTATTCAAGCCTATCATTGTCTTTGGCATGGGGTAGAGGCTCAGGTAATATTTATCAATGGAACAAATGAATCCTCCAACTGTTTTAGTATATGTGCTGCTGTCCTTCTCATAGCACATTATAATTTATAATACATGTTAATAACAGTGAAGAACTATCAGCTTTGGTAAGATATAGAGCCGTTTATATCTGTTAATATGTCTCTTCATCCCCACTGTCTTACACATAAATATACTGAATAAATGAGTGAATAAGTATACAGATAAATCTATCGCTGTAGCTAATTTGAATATATGTGGGTTAAATTTTGCCCAGATGCTTTCTCATCTGCTACCAAATTGGTAATTAATGCAATGCGGAGAAACTAAGATGTAAATTATTGAATTCTGCAGCAAAGTAAATTTGCTATCATTTAATTGGGTGTATCTTCCGTTTCATGGAGTTGCATGTGTAAATCTTAGATAATTAAAAGCCTACAGTGATGTATCCTATTGTACTTATGATGCTTTTTTATTTCCAATTCTGCCCCCCAGCAGCTAGTTTGGGGTAACACAAGCCCAGTTCATATATGCTCTCTCAACAGGCTTAAGTTTCATGACAGCATGCCCTGAGCCTCAAGACTCAGATCAGGTCTGTGCTGGATGGTTACCATGCTGTATTTCCTTACTTAAAGCTGCCTGCAAGTAGCAGTTAGAGTCATATGAACTGTGTGTAATTCTTGAAACCACTATTATTGGAAATAATGACTTTCCACTATTTGTGACTAGAAATAAAAATATCAAAAGTCTTTACCAATGCACAAATATTTCTCAAAAGCAAAATAAATGCATCTGCAATGTTAGGTAGCAACCAGACTTGAAAGGTGTGTATACCAGAACAGTGGCTAAACTGACCCAGCTCTACACTTCTCAAACATGAGAGCCCAGCTTAAGCCAAGAGATAAACCAACTAAATATGCATTTATAAAACATGACAATCTTATAGAAAACACAAGAGCCCTATAAAAAAATAAATTTCACACAAAGTCTAGTTGCCCAATTAAAGAATTCTTTCCTTATACATAAAACTTCCACCAGTTAACAAGTAGCCAAATGGCAAACAAACTAATTTCAATGTACACTCGTTGAATCTGCAAAAGTCATGGTAGATGTATGTCCATGGTAACACCAGACTTCTCTGTCCATGGTTGTTTTGCTTTCTGCTGCCACATACTCGCAAGGCACAGTAGCTGGATTAAAAGCACACAGAAGAAAAGTTCAGTGCCGGAGGAAACAACCATCTTCACAGAAATCATTTGTTAGCTGTTATGTCATGTGTAATACATTGGCTCTATCTTGAGCTTCAAGTCTAAGATTGTAATGAAACGCCTGCCTTTAATAACTGCCATGTAGTGAATGTAGCTACTTGAAAGTATTTAAAGTAAACGAAATTGCTCATTAATCATCATTACACTTGCAAAGCGGAATCAAGCAAATAACCTTTCAAACTGTGTCTGGGGTCAAACTTCACACACTCCTACAACTTTCAAATTTCTAAAGATGTTTCACAAATATGTGCACATACTGTAGCCAGGCAATTAAAGCAGATATTAGTCACATCATTATTCACTTTATTATATTAAAGTTTCAGAAGCATATGGTAAGAACTGTTCAGATTCTGTATTGGTATCCAGGTGTGCAAGGATCTAGAGCCATTTGTATGTCTACAGTTAAGAAAGGGACCCAAGATTCAGCCCTGCCAAGAACTATTGGAAGATAAGAGGAAAATGAACAGCATCATTGGTCCCTGTGAATATATACAGTTGAACACAATATATTACTATAGTGGGAATGCCAGTGTATCTAGCACTCCAAAACTCCATGCTGAGACCTCACATCAAGAACTTGAGTTAACCTACTTAAGACTGTGCCTAATTTTCAGAGCGGCTCAGGATTTCTTCACATTGTTTTGTAGTCAACCCTGAAAATGCATGCCTTTCAAAGTTGGTTTAGGTTTTTCCAATACAGTGATCAAGACCATCTTTAATAGAAACAATTCCACATTGACCTTGGTAGCCATTCTTGAGGTCATTCATATCTTTGGTGTTCAGAAAAAAAGATTTTCCTTTTTTAAAGAAATGACCTTGCTCTTCTTCCTTATTTATGGTAAAATTAGTAAAAATAAAAAATGAGTATGAGCTATCATCTCAGAATATAAACCTCCCATGAGCTCCTTTGCACCAAGGAACCGACCACAAATTATAAATGCTCACTCTCTTTTTCATATCACCTCTCTATTACAAATCTCCTCATTTTTGTCAGTGTCAACTACAGCAGTTTCCTTTTCCCTGGTGGTTTTAATAATGTCCCAGATCCGTTGGAATTGGAAGAGCAGGAAATGGAAATATGATCTGGGAATTTCAAATCTCAAACTACAGTTCAACAGCTATTCACTTTTTTTCCTCTTTCTTTGTCTTCAGAACCTGACAAATGTACGAGATTAGGCAGGACAGTCTCTTAGAACCTATTCCAAATATTCTGAAAGGAAGTCAAATCAGAGCCAGAGCACCTTGACTATAAAAATGCTGTTGCTTGCCAAGAGTTTGTTCCTTCACAATCTCTCCATGCCTCTGTTGGGTTTGAACTTCAGCTGGGCATTCAGAGAAGTAGTCCCATTAGAAACCTTGAGCAGAAAAAATAATGTTTATAGAAACTCCTCTGGTATTTTGTCATGACATGGAAACATCATAAATCAGATGCAGCCCAGCCAAACCATGTGCTTTATATCATTTTTTACATAAATAGGATTATATAAATTGGTATGCTTAAAACAAGCAAGCAAAAAAACCCGCACTATGGCTTACTTATAATCAACACATTCTTGATTCCAGGCTACCAGCCAGTTACCTTTGAGCAAAATGAGGCGTCAGTACATGTTTTTTTGAATGAATCAAAGTAAGATCACAGTTAAGCATCTGGAATACAAAACGGCAATTCTGTCCACCTGGGCAACGATAAGAAAAAAAAAATATGGCCATGCTAGTAGGTACAATTGTCCATTTTTTAAGTCTCATTTCTGCCAGCTCCTGAAGCTATATGCAATGTGACTGAAAAATAAGAGTTCTACAGCAATTAGGTCAGGTAAGAGTTTCATCTACCAGCTACTGAAGCTAGTAGCTAACACCTTTTTTGCATTCTTATTGAGGGGGGAAAAAAACTCACACAACTCTAAGGAACACTTCACATGTTAAAAAAAAAAAAAGAAGATAAAGAGAAAACAGATTTTGTTGAAAATGCCTACATGCAATTTACATCTCAAGTAAAATATTTTAAATCTTCTTACTCAAGGGTATGTAATGATGAGATTTCCAGACCTAAATTAACAGAGCCACTTCTCCTTGAACAGAAATAGGCTCCTATTGATCAAATTCAGCAGAGGGCAAACTAAGCAGTCTTGTCTGCCCATCTGTATGTGTTTTGCCAGCTCAGAATATCCCTAAAGAGGAACAGAAGTGCTGGGAATCAATACTGCCCAATTCAATTGTTTTTCATGGCTATCAAAGAGAGTTTGGTAATTAAGAAGCAATTCCATTAAAATGGCTAGTACCTATACTGTAATCAACCGGGACTCAGATGACTCCTTGCTTCTAAAATACTATTTATATGTTCACTTTGTACATCACATTCTTATAACTGCCTTGTTGTCACCAAGCAAATAACAATTTTGTCTTCTGAATGCCTGAGCAGCCAGAATTTCAAGTGAAAAGAAATGACTTTATATTGTTTAAGGTTTGAGGTCATTTAAAAGAAGACCACCCTGAGTTTATGAAGCTTGAAATATTAAGGTGTATTTTTTCAATTTAAACTATTTCCTTTAAGATTTTTTTTACTAGAAAAATGTTAATCTGGTCATATTCATATAAAGGAGATTCTCCACTGAAAGACTAGGAGTCCAGACTTTGAAATATGCATAAGAACAATGATAAAAGAAGAGCAGGAATTTAACAAATAACTACAATTACCTTCTATATAACTAATAGCAAAGTCATACCAATCAACATGGTTTGCCTATTATCTTTATATCTTGTTAAAATATTGCCAGCAAAATATATAGAGATACAAAGCATTTACCATACTAAGGATTAGAAGAACTAATTCATTTCTGCAAATACACAGTCATAGACAAATACATGATAGCTGAATTTTCCAAAGAGAAATTCTAGACAGAAACCAAACACATAATCTTATGAAGAATAACATATTGAAAATCTGATTGCACAGTAAAAAAATTCATGATTTATGCCAATAAATCATATGCAAGCATATATTATATAAATGAAATTATTGGGAAAGTACAGCAAGAAAACTCCATTTAAGATACAACCATCCCTAGGGCCAGGGAATAGAGCTTTACAAAAGCTCCTAATGATTACTGTAAGTCACTTTCTTGATAATTTCATAATAAATTGGAAGTAAAACTATCCTCGACAAATTCAACTGCAGCGGTCTGGGCAGACACTGTTAAAGGGATGTATAAATGACACACATAATACATAGGAGTAGATGTGCAAATAAGATTAAGTGTTTTACAAACACTAAGAAAAATGTACTTATAACTTAGGAAATGTGTTTTCAGACTAGTAATTTGTATACTGGGAAGAGGAAGAGGGGTATGCTGGACATTCAAATCTAGATAGCACAATGATCAGGTCTCATCAGGAAACCAACTATAAATGGAACAGTCATGTTCAGACTATTTTCTTCAATTTTACACAGCAGATATGATTTATAGCAAAGGTTTACAACCTTGACAACATTACTGAATGAAGATAGCCTTCTTTTTAATATTACACAGAAGTAATTATAAAAATGGAGTAAAAGCAGGAAAGATTCTATACCTAGTATATTAACTATATTCATTCTGCTACGCCCCCAAAAAAGGGAAGGAAACAAATTTCTCCTTTCAAAGTATTTACCTAGATGAGCTAAAATTCAAAAAAAAAAAACCCACTGAAGCC
Source organism: Perognathus longimembris pacificus (assembly GCF_023159225.1). NCBI lineage: Eukaryota > Metazoa > Chordata > Mammalia > Rodentia > Heteromyidae > Perognathus > Perognathus longimembris. The sequence continues at coordinate 9,959,743 of NC_063163.1, forward strand.
TGAGTGCAACTAAACATAATAAGCACCTTTGGCAATACTGTCTCTTCAATCAATAATGGAATCCCTCTACCAGAATACTAGGAAGAACTCAGAGTCTGTAAGTGTTCAACTCGAGAGACCGAGGTTTAACCATCAGCTTTTTGAAGATAGTCATTTTCTACAGTAATTCCACTGGCCTACTTGCTTCTGTCTCACAAAGCACAGACTTCCTGCTTCTATTATAGAGTCAACATCAAAGAGTTTGAGACTGACCTAAAAACCCATCAGATAACCTGATGATGGATTCATAGTTCACCCTGGTTTATAATAAAAGCAAAGTTCTCAATTATCTAACCAGTAAAGTTTGCTTTCTAAATGGAACAGACGGGACTGAAAGTATCCAGTGATTCAAGTTCAATCCTTATGAGCACCCAATTCCTTCTGATCTTGTTACATCTATCACTTCAATACTGGAGATCCCAATACATATCCTGCACAGTACACTCAGATTGAACAGGTTGATGTTTAATAACTTACAGTGGGGAAAAAGTTATGTGCTGAAATGAAATGAAATAGTTAGCAGGGTTCCAGTTACCCCAGATTCCTTACTTTGTTTTGCTGCATTGTGACTTTATATCGAGTGCTATAGTGAAAGCCAGATGATCTTGACTAATATACACTGGTAAAATGGTCAGATTAAGCGGGGCATCACAGGTGGCTCATGCCTATAATCCTAGATGATATTCAGGAGGCTGAGATCTGAGGACCACGGTTCAAAGCCAGCCTGATCAGAACGTCTGTGGGACTCTTATCTCCAGTTAGCCATAAGAAAATGAGAAGTGGTGCTGTGGCTCAAAGTGGTACAGCACTAGCCTTAAGAGAAAAAGCTCACAGACAGCACCTAAGCCCTGAGTTCAAGCCCCATGATTAAAAAAAAAATGACATACTGAAAGAAGAATGTAGAAGAGAAAGTTGACTTCTAATTCAGAAAGCAGGAATTATTTACATGACTTACCCCTTTCAACATGAATGAATTTCTTCTCATTTATTTTAGTAAATGAAGAATATTGTATACTGTTCTGCTTGGCTAACATAAAGGTAGACATCATATTTGGGGGAAAATGTAATTCCCTGGTAATAATAGAAGTAATTGAATTTTTAAACCACATAATAATTAGCTATATTAGCCAAAATATTAAAATGTTTGCTTTCCTTTATTCTTCATTCCAGTTCTCATGATCTGAAGAAGCTCCTTTCCATAGAGACTCAGGGTCAAACTGACAGCAAATGTGATTTTTCCTACTACAAACCAGTCTGTGTGTCCATTAGAAATAGGAAACACACAAGTGAACAAATGTTTTAAGTTGCAAAAAGAAAACTTTGCCTCTGAAGCAGACGTCCAACCAAGCAAAGTCAGAGCACCCACTATGAGCAGCTTTTAGTGTTATAATCACTGCAACTTAAAAAAACATTGCTCTGACACATATGAATAATCATTTTGCTGCATGCCAATTAGAGATAAATGTGAAGTTGTTCACATAAATGACTACAATTAATGTTAGGTTTACACAGCAAAATCAAATTTTCATAGCACTACATTTTTTAAAAATTAAATTACCCTGGAAATCAATGTCAGCTCTCATGTACTACAAATCTCATATCCATACTGAAACGCAAAAGGTCTCCTAATGTAGGCTCCATGGTGGGTGTATGCTCTGATCTTCCATTGCTAGAGACTCCACTACAACTTCAGGAGTTGCCTGGATAGGGGCATATTTGGTGCCTACCATTTGTCTTAATCTACAGACTGTCAATTGACAGGTTCCAAGACAGAATCCAGTGAACACTTACTGTTCAATCTTGGTACTGTCTACTGCCAAATAACTGATACTACTGCAACAGTAGGAGCCTTGCACTAGTGTGTGATCAGGGAGGAGTGGAGGGGAATGTCAAGATCTTTCCCCTATTCTTTCAGCTTCTCTTAAGGATCTTGTAAAATTTCTTCCAACAGTTCCTCCCAGTAGGGCAAGTCAGGAGCCTAAGAGGAAGGGGAGGGTATCCAGAAGCAGTAGAGTTCTATGTAAGGCACCATTTTCTATATCCATGTTCTAATTAAACTTGACTCTTAACCATCACTAGCAGAAGCTAGCCAAGAAATACCTAAAATTCCTCTACCATTCTGAGGTGAAGGTAAGAATGAATGAATGGCCGCCCTGAGGGGTACTGAATTATAATGAGGGTCTTCCATTCCAATGGATTTCCAGGGCATGGTGACTTTGAGGATTTCTGAGTGAGCAAAGTAGCCAGTTGTTAATTAGACGGCATGGGAGCTGTAATAAAATTACTAGCCTAGAACCAAGTGTTGCTGAGGGGACACCATGGGTACAGTATTTGTGGAAATGTGGATTGAGTGGAAGGGAAGAGCAAAAGCTCTCGGAGCAAGACAGTGGTGAGAGATAGCTCCCAAAGTGTTTCTGCACACCTTACAGCAGCTTTTCCACTCTGTGTTATCCACTCAAGGTTGTTTGTAGGATGCTGTGGGTTAGCTGTGATTTGTTCCCCAAAGTTCACATACCAGAAGCTTGATCTCCAGTGTGCTAGGGTTGAGGTGGTGGAACCACTAAGAAGTGGGCAAGTCTTAACTACCCCATGAAGGGACACATGACAGGAGTGGAGTGGATGAGTGCTCACACAGTGGATTATTCTGAAGGGAAGTCATGCAGCAGATGCGGCTCCCTCTTCTGTATGCAGATGGTGCCCTGTATGACCATTTGCTGTGCTTTGATGTTACTGGACCCCTCTCCCCAGGCTGGAGAACATACACCACACAGTAAGGCAAAGACAGCATCTCCCCCTCATGCAAAGATCAAACAGGTTTATACACATTCAATTGTAAGATACCAGGGATTTCCATACACAAATATTCCCAGTTATGCCACGGATCTTTTGTACACAGCATCCATCTAGGCCAGTCATTCCTCATCTCCCCCAGGGAACTCAAAGGAAAGGGGGTCAATTGCAAAGTTCATACTACCTATCACACCAGGAATAGCAAACCTTTCTAATAAAGCTTCTGATATCTTCTGTCAGCATCTACAAGATTATGGCAAGCTAGTTTTTTTAAACTTTTGAATAGTGTACACTTCATATTCTTTATTTTCCAAACTCCTTAGTAGGAAAGTACCACCAGCTGGCTTCATTAAGTAGTTCTGGTGAAGAAGGGTGAATAAAAGCAACAGCTAGAGAGAAAACTTCTCCAAGATTATTGGAAAGAGCCATACTTCCATATCCAACCCTTGGAATTCCCTTTATTGTATACATTAAGACACAAGACACTCTTTTGGTTCCTCATAGGCAGAATAGTTGGTAATTCAAGTAAATCCAACACACTTAGGAAACTAACTTCCTTAATATTCCCATTCATAAAATGAAAACCCGAATGGCATTAAAAATCAGATTTGTTACCATCCATATTATTTTAAGAATTCCACTTGAGTACTTGTACAAAAAGGTTTCAATCCTATGTGCCAATTCATGAGGACAATGCACCTTCGTCAATCTCACTTTTTCCATACTTCACCTTCCTCTCTCTCAATCTTACTACCCCCTCAAATTAATTGGTTCCATGTTCACATATGTACATTGGTTATTATTACTGTATCCATCCATCTTTCCTCTCTCCATTTTCTGGCCCTCTTCTTTCGAGAATACATGTTTCAGCTTCCTGGTATTCATTATGTTAAACTGTAAGCTAGTTTTTCAAAGGAGTTACACTATTGGAATACTAATTTTCAGCCTGTCTACAAAATATTAACATTAAGCTCAATTATTTTCCTGCCAATGGATTTTTGTCAGTCTTTTGAGGGAAGAAAGGAGAGCTTTACATAGAGTCAGGAAAAATATCTCCTTTCATACTTAAGTTACTCTTGCTCAGCTGTGTCAATTTGTGCGGAGCACAAGTTCAGTGATATCACCGCCACACATGAATCTTTACCCTCACATTCTGAACCTCTAACAATTTAAACAGTTTTCTATATAGACTGTGCTGATAGTTATGGTCTCCTTGGTTAATTAACGCTCTGCAACATTTAATGCCACATTACATAAATACCAATAAAGACAGTGAAAAATAAAGCTAAATGCAAATGTTATGCTCATGGCAATGTGAAACGCAGGCCATAGTAAGAAAAAAATTCCTGGCTGGATTCAGAGTTTCCTTGTGCCAGCTACAGCTTTGGGGGGGGTTGGGGGGGGTGGAGGAACATTAAAATATTTTCCACCAATTAAACAGAGGTAAAAATGATCACTTAAGACCAGACTAAACAAAAACAAGTCAATGAGACAGTCACATATGAAGTGTTATACAAATGAAGGACTGTCAAAACATTTCAAAATGTCAGAAATGAATTTAGAAATTTATGGTATCTTTTTTTAAAAATTGAAAATGTTCCTTCTATAAATTTGGCTTTCTTTAAAATTTAGTACCACTTCTCATTTATCACAAAAATATCGTCTCCATGTCTAGGAGTATATCTATAATGTTAACTTGCAGAGTATGGTTCCTGGCAGAACCATACCTCCCAAGACACCCACTTGATGCAATGTTTGAAGAGGATGGCCTAGAAGGACACAACCACACACCCACCCCCACACACACATCAACCCAATGCAAGGCAGCTTTTCAGGATCATTTTTAGACATGCATAAATCAGAGATGCATTTGTGTTTGCTAATCACTGCTAATGAGGCAAAAGCAGAGAATTCAAACTTCAATATCTAGGTGAAATTTAGAAGAGCCCCATTTGAATTACCATTGCTTATAAAACTAAGATATGATGTTTCTCCGTTTATTGCTTTGGTTCGAACAATCAAGGTTAGATAATACAGTATGTGAACCTTTAGATTAGAACAAAACTATAACACACAGAGATTCAAAACCCATCACGTTGACAGTTAAAATTCAGAATAAACATACTGGCATGTTGAATTGAAAACCCATTGTAAAAATACTTAAAGATAATAATAAAATAAAATACATCTTAGCTTTTTGGCAGATAAAATTCTCTTATCTATGGTCCCCTAGAGCCCTGGAAGTGAGCAGGAGCAAACCTCTGCTAGACATCAAAAGAAGCCAAAGACAGCATGTTATGGATTCAGGTCTTTGACCTGAAGGCAGTGGGAAGCTACCGACAGAGTGAAGCAATTAATAGCATGCTACCATTTTTAAAAGTTCATTCTAGAGGTAGGCCTGAGACTATCTATCTTCATTTACTCTGTTTCCTTTGTATGTATTTTTGGTTTATGATTCAAAATTTTCTAATTTTTTGCTATTGAAATAAAACATTTTAGTTCCCTAAAAAAAAAAAAATTCTCTTATCTACATCGAGACTATTCTTGGTCTGCTGCTTGTAAGTGGTAGAAAAAGGACATCTAACTACTACCTACCCATTCTCTCTCCTTCTTCAATGCTTTTTAATATGTTAGAAGAAATAACATACCATGGGAAACATACAGAAATGAAATAACTTCCAGTATTTCATTAGCCACAGAAGACTAAATCTGCTTCTGTAATATTGTTCAGTCATTAGACATGACAAAAACTGACTACTGATTGAAGCTCAGGCCTCTACACAGGGGCTTGGAGATTCTCCATCATGACATGACATGGCTGGATGTTTGTCTAGCATCAATATATTTGACACCCACCCAGATGGTTCTGCCAGGATCATAATTTCACCTCTTCTGAAGAGCTGCCAAATATTCCATGACAGGCCACAATTGCACTTTTGGCAACATGTGGTTCATCATGAACAAGAGCCCTCTCTGCCTTTCCTTCAACAATGAAATATTGCTACAGTGTAAATTCTTTATTCTTCATAAGCCCTATTTCTCATGGAAAGCAACCAAATTAGCTAGGAAATTCGAGCAATTTGTATGCTCCAGACAATCATCTCATTGTGGAACTGGTAAATATTTGTAGGAGAGAGAGAGAGAAAGAGAGAGAGAGAGAGAGAGAGAGAGAGAGAGACAGAGACAGACACAGAGACAGACACAGAGACACAGAGACACAGAGACACGGAGACAGAGACAGAGACAGAGATAGAGATAGAGACAGAGACAGAGAAAGAGGAGGGGGGATGGCCAGGCTCTAGTGTGTAGCAAAAAAAAAAAAAAATCTCTATACAGTCATTCAAATCCCAGGTAGAAAAAAGAACATAGAAATAAGCAACCAGAGTCTTTCTATTTAACACAAAATGTTTAAAGACATCTTTATGTAAAAATAAGCAAATTTCACAACAATTCTATAAAAAGTCAACTATGGTAAGATTTTACACAAATATCAATGTTCTGTTGAGATGAATAGACAAGTTTCAAAACAAATTATAAAAGTTCCTATGGAAAAAACCAGTAGGACAACCCACAAAATGACAGATTATCAAAAAAAAGCTCATAAAACCAATAAAGAAGCCAACATCATACTCTCCAAAAACCACTTCATTCAAGCTACCTCCAACAAATTTCTGCCTACCTCTCAGAGAGTAAGTTTCTAGATGCCCTGACCTACCAACTCAGTAAAATATTTACTTGAGGCCAGCAAGACAAGTTCCCCACATAACAACTGGCTGGGACTTGGGGATCTGAAGGGTAAACTATGGGGAGAAGTTAAGAATAAAATTACTCTCTCACACAGGGCTACTCTTGGGTGTGTTATTTTTTTAATCCAGAGTGTATACCTTATCTATACATTTCATAAGTTAAGAGTTTGGGCCAACAATATGACATAATGTACAACATTAGGACCTTTACGTTTCAAACTATGACCTGCTTTTCTATAGGAAGCCATTCAATATTTCTCCAAGTGTCCTTGGAAACTGCCTCTTCTAAGAAGTATTCCATTGCGACAAATAGCTAGATAGTCTCTTATTTGCATCCTCTTTTATAATAGAACTTCTAGTAAAAAAAAATGCCCAGATTGTTACATCTAAAGGTTTAGAGAGAGAACGAGAGATGAATGGAGAGACAGAGCGATAGTGATAGAGACAGTGATAGACAGATATGTAGCGGTAGCTATGAGATATATACATATATTCATAGGGACTCAAGATAAATTTATTTATTTGAGAACTGGAATTGGTCTAGTCAATAAAGAGATCTACTGAGTAGCTTTAGTGGCAACAATGGATCCACGGTCCAGGAGAGGTAAGGGATCTGAAAACTTGGGTTGTAAAAACCATTCTCCCTTACAGAAACTTGGAAGAGTTAGAATCATGCATACTGCCATTAGAAGTATGAGTTATATTTCTCCTACATAAAGAGTGCAATATCTTCCTGAAATACAAAGAAAGAGAGGATCTTTCATTTTAAAAACATTCATATTCAGAAATGATCAAATGCTATCTACTCAGTCTATTGGTTTAAAACAATATAACACAAATAGCCAGGCACTAGTAGCTCATACCTGTAATCCTAGGTACTCAGACTGAGATCTGAGGATTGTGGTTCAAAAACCACAGGCAGGAAAGTCTATGAGACTCTTTTTTTTTCCCAGTCCCAGGGCTTGAACTCAGGGCCTGAGCACTATCCCTGGCTTCTCTTTGCTCAAGCTAGCACTGTGCCACTTGAGCCACAGAACCACTTCTGGCCATTTTCTATATATATATATAGTGCTGGGGAATCGAACCTAGGGCTTCATGTATACGAGGCAAGCACTCTTGCCACTTGGCCATATCCCAGCTCTATGAGACTCTTATTTCCACTAAACTATCAAAAAATCCAAAAGTGGAGCTGTGGCTCTGGTAGAGCACTAGTCTTGAACAAAAGAGGTTCAAAGAAAGCACTCAGGCCCTGAGTTCCAGCCCAAGACTAGCACAAAAATAATAACAATGCTATTATAGACTACACCTGATCCAGAAATCTCAACCCATTCTGTGGCTGCTAAAATATAAGTCATAGCATATAAAGATGAACTAAATAAATATTCCTATGGTGATATGCAGACAGATTCTATTTCAACACAACTTAAGATCTAGAACAGAGCCACGGGGGTAAGGAGTTGGAGAGTTGTCACTTGGGACAGGTCCTCAGGGAGGTTCCCATTGTTGTCTGGAAAGTCAAGAGGATGACCAGGAGGTAAAATTTCAGGGGCCCTGGAAGAAGATGAAAGGTAAGAGGCAGAGAGAACATGATCTGTTAGAAGCTCGAAAGCTTAAGACCTTTGAGTAGTCATTAGGTACACTATCATAGGCCCTAGAAATATCCAGATAGCAGCTCTGTGTTCAGGCAGCAGCGTAAGTGCACACAGAAAGTCTGTGGGACACAAATGAGGACTGGGTATCTTTCCAAGTATTCTGATCTTCAGTCATAGGTGATTAAAAAAATAAGAGACTCTAAAGCAAGAAAAACATATATGCAGTTGCATTGGAGTATTTTGGTGGTAGATAAGAGGACAGCAACAACTCTCAGTGATTTGAGGGACAGGTGCTCATCAGTGGGTCTCTCCGTAAGAAGCATACAGCGAAGTTAGGAAAATGTGTGGTTTGAGAGACAATTTCTTAAAAGGTAGTTCACAAGCTTCCTGCTAAGAAGGAAAGTGAGTTATATAATCCTCAAGGTTTGAGGTTCAGAAGTAGAGAAGAGAAAGGCTGTAGGAAGGGTAATAGGCCTGCCTTTAACAGCTGTGCCCGGGTGGATGAACTGAAGAGTGATAAAAGTGGATGGCACTTCCAGGAAGAAGAGCACCACTATAAAATGATGGAAGGAAGCAAATTTGGGCCTCCAGAGAGAGGGGTACACAGGGCAGGTCTTGTGAGGGCTGAGAATGGAGTTCCTGAGGGAAGGCTGGAGCTGGAGGAAGAACAGCAATGGATGGTGATGAGTGGGCAGAATGCAGGAAAACAGATGAACTCAGTTGCTCAGTGAGCTTTGCTTCAGAAATGGCTCTGCTGGCAAAAGTGTTGAGTGAGACACAAATAGAAATGGATATTTTGCTATGTATCCCTGACTCGGAACTGGGAAAAGCTCAGTCCACAGACTAAAGGATGGAATGCAAGATAACTGGTGTTTTCAAGATGACTTGTGAGTGACTACTGGAATCGTCGATATATTGAGGGCCATCATTAAGAAATGGACAAATTGGAGATTAGAGAAGTATAAGAAAATACAACTTGGGGGAATTCCTAGAATAAAAGAGGTATAGAAATAAGAGGACTACTTCTGGGTTTCTGGCCAGATAATGAAGTGGGCAATGGTTTGACTGAACTAAGGAACTCAAGGGGTGGGACCACACTTAGGAGGCAATCACTTTCTCTTATGGACCACGTTCTCTTTTGCATCCATAGAAGATGGAATTGTCCTAGAGGGCGCTAACATCCAGTCCACACTCCTATCTGCAAAAAAGAATGCATTGAGAGGGCTGGGGGTATGGCCTAGTGGCAAGAGTGCTTGTCTCCTATACATGAGGCCCTGGGTTCAATTCCCCAGCACCACATATACAGAAAACGGCCAGAAGTGGTGCTGTGGCTCAAGTGGCAGAGTGCTAGCCTTGAGCAAAGAGAAGCCAGGGACAGTGCTCAGGCCCTGAGTACAAGCCCCAGGACTGGCCAAAAAAAAAAAAAGAATGCATTGACAGCACCTTCGTTTCTAAAGGAGCTCACCCCCAGCATGCTCTCAGGCTACTACCATGCTTCCTCTTTCCCTCTGTCAGAGTTGACTGTATTCTCCATAAGAAACAAAACCACTAGAACAGTGGAATAATGAGAATAAGGAATTCCAATCGGAGGCTGCCCAGATGGTGAAGATTGTCTTTAAGTGAGAGGTCAGAACTTGTCTATTACCTGACCATATCATGGTAAAAAAGAAACAGCCTCCTCTCTCTCTTGAAAAAAAAAAAAAAACACACCTATTTGGAGATGTTGGGTGGGTCGGTATGCTTAGCAAGATGCTCTCAACTGGTCTAAAACTTACTAGACCTAAACATACTATTACTTTGGAATTCACTTTTTTAATTGTATTAAGTAGTTGTACAAAGGACTTGTCATTTAACATAGCGGTTTATGAATACAATGCGTCTTGATCAATGTCACCCTTTCAACCTTCTCACCCATCCCTCCTCTACCCAACCCTCCCTGCCTCTCTTTAACTTTGTAAGATATACATTGAATTCTTGACTACCTTCTCCCCCTCTTCATTCTTCTATCTACCCCTCTCCCTTTGACTGTATCTCACCCCTTTCAACTACACACATCCTGGTATTCATTTTGTTGAACTCTGACTTTCTAAGAAATTACAGTGCTTGAGTTCTCCTCTAAATCTACCATATTTCAATTGTTGCATTTATGTGCATACTACCCAATGTATAACAAGTACAGATATTAAATTTAATAACCAATTTGCATGACTTCATCAGATAAACCTATTTACTTAAAAACCCCTTATTTAACACACACACACATACACACATATAATATTGATATAATGGGCTTCAGCTGCCTCTTAAAGGAGGCATTTGAGTTTACCAAAATATTTATAATCTGCAAGACTCAATCAATTTTCTTTAGGCATCCATGTTAAATATAAATGAACAAAACTCATCTGGCTATCACACACTCCTGTTGCCAACACCATTGTCACATATCCTTCGACATACTTTTGCCCAACTGATTGTTTTTACTTCATAAAACAACATAATAGTTTCAGTGTTTTCTTCTTCAGTAAATACTAGGTGATATCTGGTTCAATGCCTTTCAGCACAAAATTACACTGAAGAAAAGCCAATGTAATAGGTTTGACCTATTATTTTTACCTATTTCTTTTCCAATTTCCACAGCCCCTTTTTACGACAGAGCCTCTCTAATGTGGGATAATTCATTTCTGGAACTCTACAATTGACCTCTAAATATACTGAGGTCATTCATTACATTTGATATCCCCATTTTTTAAAACAACTTCTCGTTACATTTAGATTGCGCTTTTATTTAGACAGTACAGTGTGGGCTAAATCTTCAGATCTTCAGAGAATATGTTTATGAGACTCGAGTGCAGGTTGAAATGGAAGGGGGAAAAAAATCAAAAGCATCAAAAGCGCTGGTTCAGCAAGACACCTTCCATTCAAGCTATTTATAAGAAACTGCCAGATAAAACTTTTGGTCTCACATCACTATCCTGAGAGATGTCACACGTATAAATAGCACAGTAACAATATATGTTTTATATACCATATAATTGTATACTTTATCACGTTCAACCCTTTTTATTGGTCATAAAAAGGTGAATTCTACAAAATGTGTTCCTAGATAATAAACTCTCCTGTTCAGGTATCATATTGAACTCAGAAACTACAGTAAAATGCCATTTATGTACAAACCTGCTTGTCTGCCATTAAAAAAACAACCTAAACATTTTAAGAGTTCAGCATTAAGAAATGGAGATTAGCCAGGGCCAATGACTCTGATACCTATGAATGTGGCCAGTCATGAGGTAGAGATCAGGAGGATTGTGAGTTGAGGCCAGCCTGGTCACATACCCAAGACCCCATCTCAACCAGTAACTGGGTGTAGTGGCAAGCACCTGTTATCCTAGCTGCATGGAAAGCTGAGGTTAGGAGGATTACAGTTCCAGGCTACACTGGGAAATAATGTTCACATGATCTTATCTTCATGGAAAGAAGCTGGGTATGGCAGCACCCTCCTGCCGTCTTAGTTACAAAAGGAAACAGACCCCAGTCTAGGTGCACTGGAAGGCAGAAAGCAAGGTCACAAGTGAAAAGTAGCCAGTATGAGAAAGGGCGGAAGGCATTGCTCAATGGTAGAGAGATCGCTAGAGTGATTGCCTACCACACAAAAGGCCTGAATTCAACCTTCGGTGCCAAAAGAAAAGAAGGAAAGAAGAAACAGAAAGAAAAGAAATTGAGATCACCTGTTCAAATACAGGCCATTTTAGTAGTCTCAAGTTCTGTTCATCTTACAAGAACAAAAAAAGCCCTTGCTATTCAAAGAATTTTTTTTTGGCCAGTCCTGGGCCTTGGACTCAGGGCCTGAGCACTGTCCCTGGCTTCTTTTTGCTCAAGGCTAGCACTCTACCACTTGAGCCACAGCACCACTTCTGGCTTTTTCCTATATATGTGGTGCTGAGGAATCAAACCCAGGGCTTCATGTATACGAGGCGAGCACTTTACCTCTAGGCCAGCCTGTTTCAAACACATTTTAATTCAACTCCGCTTTTGTTCTGTTTCCCCATCAGGGTCTGTTCTAGAAAGTATCATGCCTTGTGATACAGGCTGGCTGTCCCCAAGACACCGTAAAGTCTGGGTCAGATTGTACACCACTTCTCTTCAGATATCTTAGTTGGGCATCTGTTACATTATACACATCAATAGTAGTTTAATTTTTATCAAAAGCCATAATTTAGAAGCAAGTGTGCACACTTTCCTTCCTTCTTCATCTCTCTATATGCCTACCACCTCTCTGTTTCTGACAGCTCTTATGAAAATGAGTGAGATGGGAGTCACAGGAAATTAGACCATGGGGAAGACTATGTCATTTTAGACATGTAATCATGCTAAAGAGTAAGTGCTTGGAAAATGTCATCTGTGGTGATTTTATAGCCCTGGGCCAATCCTATCAAGTCCTGGGATACTCTGCCCTACAACTCTAGTTGACTCTTTGCCTACAACTTGACTTTTAACTGTCACTGTGGGGGAAATGTGTACTTTGATATCCAAGCAACATGTTTTGAGGTAGGACATTCTTCCACAGGCTGGGAATAGAGGGATGAACATGACTGTCAGTACTGACATTCCAGTAAGGCAGAATGAGCAAGTAAGTAAAGAAATAATCTTAAAAAGAAATTGACACTATTTCCAATATACTCTACTGGTATTAGAATTAGGAAATTGAGAGGGAATACCAAAATTGAGAGACAAAGGGTAAATTAAGAGAAACAACAACAAAAGCAATACATGCAAAACTGTATGGTGTAAGCGAACTGAACACATAAGGGGGGGAAAGGGGGAGGGGGGAGGGGGATATGAGGGACAAGGTAACAAACAGTACAAGAAATGTATCCAGTGCCTAACGTATGAAACTGTAACCTCTCTGTACATCAGTTTTATAATAAAAACTAAAAAAAAAAAAAAAGAAATTGACACTATGAAATCTCTGTTCAGCCCATAACTGACTTTTGAAGGAAGATAGTCAAAGAATTACTGTTTATATACCCCTTGATTGCTCAAGATTAGTCTTCATTTTAATATGCTTCATAATTATGTATTTCTTCATGCAGAATTTTCTTTTCTTTGTTCTTTCTGGGAAAATTATACCTTTTTGCCTTATTCCTTATAATACTGGATTTCTTATTCTAGTTACTGAAATTGTTACCATTACTCTTGATGCCAACAAATCACCTAATCTAATTTGTGATAGATATTCATAGTTAGACCTCAATTTTCTTATAAAGATGTCTTTCCTGGAGCTTCATTTTTTGTTTATTTTTTGTGTGTTCTATTCATTATTTATTATTTTGTGGAAAAAATTCACTTTTAATTGTACTCCTTATTATACCAAATCCTTCATGGCCCCAGATTTTTTCATCCCAAGTCCTCTCTTCCTCGCTGGTCTCCGTAGGAATGCCATGGAAATATATCATGTGACTTTACTTCACAGTGCCTTTGAAGTTGTTGTTTTTTGGAAAATTTCATACTTTAATGTTTACTTTCTTTTGATGCAGTGAATCCTTACGTAACTTCCAAAGAAAATGCATGTATATGTATATATGTATGTATGTATGTATGTATGTGTGTATATGTATGTATGTATACATACATATATATAGTATATTTGTGAGTGTGTGTATGTGTATGAAAATTGCTTTATTCTGGCCTCTTGATTGATAATGTGTAAGGAAAGAATTCTTAGCTTAAAAACTTTTAAAGTACAAATGGTCAATACATGCTTGAAAAAAATGTTCAAAATAGTTAATTAAAAGGAAATCGAAGTCAAAACTACATGAATGAAATTCCATCTTACATGGTTATGTGCACACAGGTATTGAGCCACTGTGATCCTCTCCTAAGAATAGCCTCCTTTGTTCTCACTGTGCGAATGCTTACAGTGCTATTTAATTACTTACTTACTTAATTAAATGAATCATTTCCAAATGGAATCATTTGTCTTTTTACTATCCATTAGATTAACTTGTAAATTTATAGACCTATTCTAGTTATTACAAATGAAAGAAGCCATGCTGCCTATGTTTCTTTGGGTCTGGTTCACTTCACTTACTATAATTTTTTCCTAGACTTTCTATTTCCTTACAAATGGGGAGATGTCATTTTTTCTGATGGAAGCATATAATTACTATATATATATAATTACTATATATATTACTATATATATACTATATATATATCACATTTTCTTGATCCAATTATTTCTTTTTTCTCCCTTTGGCTTAATCGCTGTTGTCACTGTTTTTTTATTTCTATACACTTTGTCTTGTATGTAAGTTTATCTGATTTTGGGGAAGAGAAGGGGAATCACAGAAACAGTGAAACAAACGAACCAATTCAACAGTGATACTCACTAGACACTGTGCTGGAAATGAACTTTACAACTTGGAGAGGAAGGGGATTGGGAGCAGGAAAAGTGGGAGAAAATGAAGGAGGGGTAACACTATTCAAAAAGAAATGTACTCATTACCTTACTTATGTAACTGTAACCCCTTCATACATTACCCTTACAACAAAATTTAAATGTTAAAAAAAAAAGGAATTCATCTTACCACAGTCAGAATGGTTATCACCCCAAAACAAACAATAACAAATAGTGTCAAGGATGTGTGAAAAAGTGGGTGTTGGGGCTGGGAATATGGCCTAGTGGCAAGAGTGCTTGCCTCTTATACATGAGGCCCTGAGTTCGATTCCCCAGCACCACATATACAGAAAATGGCCAGAAGTGGCGCTGTGGCTCAGTGGCAGAGTGCTAGCCTTGAGCAAAAAAAAGCCAGGGACAGTGCTCAGGCCCTGAGTTCAAGCCCCAGGACTGGCAAAAAAAAAAAAAAAGTGGGCGTTAACTAGAGCAGCCATAATGGAAATTAGTATGGATGTTTCTAAGAAAACTAAAAATAGGGCTGGAGGCATGGCTCAAGCGGTAAAGGGACTGCTTAACACACAAGCAGGAGGACCAGTATTCAAACCCCAGACCTGCAGCAACAACAGCAAAACGAAACAATAGACTTACTTTATGACTGCCATAGAACACCTAGATATACTCCCAAAGGAATCAAAGTCAGCCTATAGTGGAGATATTTGTGCTAATTGAGGCACAATTCACTATAGCCAAGGTACAGATGGAATCATCAAGACACCCATCAACACCTGAAGGGATAAAGACAATAATATATATACACATATTTATATATTATATTATATTATATATTTTGTAGGTATATGTATATACACACACACAAAATGGAGTATTATTTAGCCCTAACAATAATGTCATTTGGAAGATAATGCAGATTATTATTACATCAAACAAAATGATCCAGGATTAGAAGGACAGATATCCTAAGTGTTCTCTCCTCATTTAGAATCTAGATTAAAAAAAAATAGTAAGACATGAAACTAGAAGAACTATTTCAGAGATGGAAGAACAGGGAGAAAGTGATGTGGGTGAAAATGATCAAAGTACCTTTGTATTCGTGTGTGAAAACATCAGAATATAACCCATTATTTTGTACAACTAATACATACTAATCAAGTCTCATTGCTTTCTACAATTAAGTGGTGAAGTAGGAAAGTGAATGTCTGTTTCACTTTTAGGTCATGAATTTAATTCTCTTTGAAACTGACATTATCATTATTGTTGTTGGTGTTGGTGTTGTTGTTGTTATACTGGGGCTTGAACTCAGGGCCTTATACTCTCACACACTTGATTGAACTTTTCATTCAAGGTTAGTGCTCTACCACTTGAAACACACCTCCACTTCTGGCCTCTTATTTAGTTAGTTCTTAATTCAGGCTCTTCTGCCTGGGTTATCCTTGAATTGTGATCCTCCACCTCTTGAACAGCTAGAGTTACCTGCATGAACCACTGGTACTGAGCTAAAAATGCTTAATTAGTACCATCTCTTAAATAAGTCCTCTGTCTTTTAAGTATAAAATTTTGTGACAATTTTATTTTTAGCAAATGTGTGTGTGTGTGTGTGTGTGTGTGTGCGCGCACACGCATGTGCTGGTTCTGGGGCTTGAACTCAGGGCCTCAGCCTTGTCCCTAAGATATTTTAGTCAGGGCTAGAACTCTACCATGTGGGCTTTTTAGTAGTTCCCTGGAGATAAGTGTCATGGACTTTCCTGCCCGAGCTAGCTTTAAACCAGAATACTCAGATCTCAGCCTCCTGAGTAGCTAGGATTACAGGTGTGAGCCAGGATGTCAAGCTAGTTTTTATATATAGTTGAGACTTATTACTATCACTTTTATTACTTATTATTTCCTGGAGTCCATCTTAGTTGAATATAGAACATTGTGGGTATTTCTATCTCTCGTTTTTCTCTTGCATTTCTAATCTCTTGTCCTATATTTTTTTGCTATGCTTTGTGGGTATTTTAAATTTAACTTCTAAACCTTTTGTTATTTTTGTGTAGCAAGAATATGTTTGTATTTTTGTTTTTGAGGCAGTCGCAGTAACTTTCCAAACTGACCATCCTCCTTCTATCTTCTTAAGCAGCTTGGCTTACATGGATGTGCCACCAGACCAAACAATATTTTTAGGAACTTTCATTCTCTGATTATTCACTTTATAGCATCACACTCCTGCTTTGAAGACACCAATTATAGAATTTTTTAAATTTTTGTGTTTTTTTTAACTGTGAACCACTTGCTATCTTTAAAGTTAGTTTTTTCATGTTCCTGTAGGCCAGTCTGCAAACCTGAGGATATTCTCAGATATTCTGTGCGTCTCTGATGTTCCTTTACAATCATAATGGGGTCTCTGTGTTCCTGGACAAGGAATATCAACTGGAAAATTCCACCTAGAGAGAGCAAGAGAGAAATGACATTTTACAACACACACCCCCCTCCCCGACACATACCCTTGGTTGCTACCTTAAGGAAAGCTTTGCCTCCTTGTGCACAAACTTGCCCATTATTTATCTCTAATTCTGTCTCTGCATACACACACACAAAAGCATGCTTAATTTTTAAGTCCTCATCCTAGTTGGGGTTTCTATAACAGAATTATTATTATACTAGAGTTTGAAAGTCTGATTTCAAGGAGCCAGCCTGGTTGGGTTCTTAGGGAAGACCCCCTTCCTGGGGAAAAAATGGCTGTCTTTTGTCTTCAAATAGTGGAACAAGCAAGCAGGTTCTGCAACTCATCTGCTGAAATCCCTCCCACCAAATATACCATCATATCAGAATTGGAGTTTCAGCAAATGAATCTGGATCATTCTGCCCATCCCAGTTCTTTTTCTCTATTTCTTTGTCTTTCTCTCTGTCTCATCCTTTCTTTCTCTCTTTTATTTCCTTCCCCTTTTCCTTCCTTTACTTGTATTTATGGTGACATTACTGGACTTGGACGCAGAGCTTGTACCCTCACTTGCCTTTTTCATTTAAGTCCGGGGCTCTGGATTTTGAGCCATGCCTCTACTACCACCTTTTTGCTGGTTACCTGGAGATAAGAGTCTCTGAGGTTTGTCTGCTCAGGCTGGCTTTGAACTTTGATCCCCAGATCTTAGCCTCCTTAGTAGAGAAGAATATAGGTGTAAGCTACCCAGCCAGTTGTCTATTTTCTAAATCTAGTAACACACACACACACACACACACACACACACACACTCATATATTGCTTTGCAAAATGGTAACTCCTTTCTACAACTACTTAAAGGTAATTAATTTTTTTAAGAAAGAAATGCTGGAGAACAGGTGGAAAGGGACTGTGAGGGTATCAATTATTTCCTGGGTTTGTTGACATTTCTAACTTCCACCCATTTCATCTTTTAGTCCCTTCCTCAGACTGTATTCTCTCCTCATTTCAGCTTCTACTGCTCATGACACTCTTCCATTTTATGTCAGTCAGAATTTCATCAACTCCCCATGCCTTCATTTGGGTGTCATAGTATCATTTTAGTCCCTTCAGTTGTTATATTAATAAATGCTCTGCAATAAGGGAAGATAAAAGCATGTGTGTGCTCTGGTGTCCTGCATTAGGTATGTACTCTCTGTTTCTATATGAGGGTAAAATATTAGCCACAGTATGAGCAATAAAGACCCAAAGAACACACAGACAACATGGGTCATGTCAATACAATCCCTCCTCCTTATCATCATGGGTTAGAATCTTAGACCCCAGTAGATGCTAAAACTACAAGCTTATATATGCTGGGTTTTTTCTTTCTTATATGCTCTGCAGCAGTGCCACATAGTACCAGAGCTAACTTTTCCTTCCAGGTTTTATGCCCTGAGACATTCTTTGCATAATCACTCTTGTGATTTGGGACCATTGTTGAGCTAAACAAGGAATACTTGAACACAAACTGCTAATCAGGTAGTTTATCTGATCATCAAAATGGCAACTAAGTGGCTTAATGGGCAGGTGGATGGACCATAGAGTATGATTTTGGTGGGAAAGGGTATTTCCTGTCCTGTGGGAATGGACAAGTAGTATAGAATTTCAACACAATATCTAGATAGCCTACAACTCATGAATTATATATAGTTCTTGGAATTTTCCACTTCTTATTTTTAGGCCAGTTGATCATGAGTAATAGGAACGTCAGAAATGAAATGTGAATGTGGGGGGGCTGGGGATATAGCCTAGTGGCAAGAGTGCCTGCCTCGGATACACGAGGCCCTAGGTTCGATTCCCCAGCACCACATATACAGAAAACGGCCAGAAGCGGCGCTGTGGCTCAAGTGGCAGAGTGCTAGCCTTGAGCGGGAAGAAGCCAGGGACAGTGCTCAGGCCCTGAGTCCAAGCCCCAGGACTGGCCAAAAAAAAAAAAAAAAAGAAATGTGAATGTGGGGAGACTATTGTATATCAGCATATCAGTAAATCAGCTTAAGAACATTTCACATTGTTCCAATTCACCACACCCTGAAGAGTTTCATCTCTACTTCTACCTGATTCCTGTCTACCCATTGAAAGCAAAGATATACCACTAGCCATCCAAAGTAGCCCAGATGGACTGAGCTGAATTGTCATATAGCTGGAATGCATTTATCTGCAGAATCATCCAGTTAGGGTACTATAATGGCAGCTGTAGCTCAGAGTCACCACCTAACTCTGTAATGTCTATACAAGAATCTAATTTAGGGCCAACAGTCACATTATGTCTATACTGAGTCAGGCATCCTTTCACAAATTTAATATAGCTTAACTCAGTAATCCTCACACAGCCCTATAAGGTGAAGGCTCTTATCATGCCCAGTTCACTGGGAAGTTAGGCAAAAGGCAGAGTGACTTGCCCTGCTGAGAGCTGCTAAGTGCCTGAGCTGCGAAGTAAATAAACACAGTCTGGCTCCAGAATCTGCACACCCACTCGCTACACATACTGTCTCGCTGCTTTGACTTACAATACACTTTTTTTGCATTGTTTTATAAACCAGTAAGCATATGTCTCTCTGTAATTATAGTTAGCATTTTCCCCAGATGACTAGTAGAATTATCTTGTTGAAATTCAAGACGAATATCTTACATTTTCATACTTGCAGAAGCCCTTGCACTTATTATCTGGATGGATCTTGGTCACAGCTTTCTATGTACGCTATCAGATGTTTCTGTGTTTTTACTACATTGCCAATTGAGCCAGAACTAGAACTATAGCTGAGAGTGACAGACAGACAGAGAGAAGGAAATACAAGACCAAGTGTGAATGTGAGGGGATCTGAATGCAGATTCTGGTTCCATTACTAACCAGCTGGGGTACCTTGGGTATCATTATCCTTTTCAGGACTTTTCTGTAAAATAGAAACTTCACATGAACCTAGGTAACATGATAAATTACTTAAGTCAAAGTGTAAGATTCCTTTCAGAATATACTTCAAATTCATGCACAAGATAAACCTTCAAAATGCCCTCTGCTCAAAGGAAATCTAATTATTACACAATGAACAAAGTATATTAAGACACAAGAACCAGTTGGAGCTGCAAGCAGACCTCAGTCCCAGGGTACAGTGCAGAATATACTGGATGAATGAACAAGTGACAAGAAATAGATGTTTAGAGCAGTGAAACTCTTCAAAGATGAATGCTGCTGGCATTTGTAAAGAGTAAGAAGTCATGACATCATAATAGAGTGCCCCTCCCCACAAGTTTGCTCGTGGAAAGAGTGTTACTCCTTCCCCCACACAGGTTAGGGATTTCCAATAACATTTGCCTGTGCTTCTGACTGCCAAATGAATTTATTGTGCATTTGCACAAGCACAAAAGAAAAATTAGAAAGAAGACAAATCCTCGTTCTTTTTAACATGAAGAGTATCCCGGTAGGGTTTCTAGGAAAACAGAAGTTCCCATAAAATAATTTAAGTGCCTTTCCATCATAGTGATTGAGTCGTCAATAGTTGCTCCCTTTTGCCCAGCATATCATAAACTTACTACAGCAAAAATGACACCAAACAAGAAAAGGCCAAGGTTTAATCTAGAATAATAAATCTATTTTTGCATTCAACTGTCCCTTCCATTTCTAAACACAGATACAGATAGTTCCTTTCAGTCTCATTTTTCAATACAAGTTTGCTCCCTATATGCTTCTGAGTCACGGAGAATCAATTGTCAAATCCTCTGAATTTTACCATCTCGGTGTATTCCGTGTTACATGAGTACCTCAACATAAAAATGTGGCAGAGGTGGTGGAGAGAGCTCAAGAAAGAAGTGATGGTATTCTTTTTTTCTGGTCTTCAGAGATCTTCAAGTCAAAGAAGACTCCAGACAGAAAAACTAAAGGCAGAATAATAAAGAGAAGCAAGTGATAATGATGGTCAGATATGAATAGGCAGTCCTGGTGAATAATACAAATAGAAAAAATATAAGATGGAGGATGTTATTATAGTTTGGGTGGCTGAGAAATCTTCAAGAAAGAGAGAAAATTAACCAGGTCCTGCATGAGAAAGGGTGTCACATGAATGTTCAGGAGAGAAGGAAGGCATCTTGAATTGCTATTCTTCCTATTAACTAGGAGAGTATTAAAAGAGACAACAAAGCTGGGCTCCAGGGGCTCATGCCTATAATCCTAGCTACTCGGGAAACTGAGATCTGAGGATCATGGTTCAAGGCCAGCCCAGGCTGAAAAGTCCCCTTGAGAATCTTATCTCCAATTAGCCACCAAAAACAAACAAACAAACAAAAAAAAAAACACCAAAAAACCTGGAAGTGGCTGGCACTGTGGCTCAAAGTTGTAGAGTCCCAGCCTTGAGCAAAAGAGCTCCAAGACAGTTCCCAGGTCCTGGGTTCAAGCCAGAAAACCAACAAAAAAATGAGAGGGTGGTGGGGAGGCAAAGAGGAAATGGACCACACAGTGGATTCAGTAGTTGAAGGAAGACTCTGATGACACATTTGCGAATGATCACGTCCTTCAGGAACAATGTCCTGAAGTCAGCATCCCAATGCATTTCCCAAGAGCAAGAAGGAACAAGAGAACAATAACCCAGGGAAAAGAGGGCCTCCTCCACTTTTCCTCTCCTCCAACTAGAACCTTACAAGTAAGTGTATGTGGGTGTTTCCTGGAGCTCCGGGGTTACCTGAACAAAATACCACAGCCTGAAAAACTTAAACAACCGACATTTATTTTCTTAAGTTCTGAAGTTCAAAGTCTAAGACTAAGTAAGGTGCCAGACAAAATAGCTCTTGTTAAGAATTCTCTTCCTGGCTTGCAGGTGGACATCATCTTTCCACACGGCCTCCCATCATCTCTTTCCTTGGAAGATGTGCATTCTGTGCCTCTGTGTCCAAATTTGTTCTTTCTATAAGGAAACCAGTCAGAATCAATTAAGGTCCACCCCTAATGGATTTGTTTTAAGTGATTCACTTCACTTGTTCACTTGTTTGTGAACAGGCCACGAGCTGAAGTACTGGGGACTTAGGGAAATAATTTTACTCATAGATATATATAAATCATAAGAGAGATGAGACTATACAGTACTGGGGAGAAGGTATAATATAATACCTTAGAGTCTCATAAACTTTTTCGTGCAGACTGGCCTTGAATACTGCAGAGAGATCTCAACCTTCTGAGTAGTTAGGATTACAAGCATGTGCCACTGATGTCTGGCCAAGAGGGCATTTTCTAGATGGTTCTCTAGGGGGGAAAATGTATGGTAGAATAATTCAATACAAAGAGCCCCAATACCATGGCATGTAGTATCAAGTTAAAGAAGCAGCATCCAGAAAGAGGGAAAAAATGAGACAAGGGAAAGAACCGAGGTACAGTAAAGAGAAAGCTGGCAGACTGCAAAGGGATTTGAGAAGTTGTGAACAGGAAGAGGCAACAGCTGTGAATATTCAGACAAATAAAGGCTTAGAAGATTCCACTTGACATTGTACTTCAGAGTTCACACAGGACCTAAGGAAGAGCAATGCTAGTCAAGCTGTGATCACTAAATGCAGATTTAGTGGGCTGAGAAGTGAATGGGAAATCAAACACTTAGAAATCACTTTAGTGATTTAAAAAAAAAATCTAACAGATAAATGCCACGGTGGCTCAGGGAAAGACAGAAAAAAGTCTGAAGTTTTCTTCTGTTTGTTTTCTTCTGCTGATACTGGTGTCTCACACCTGTAATCCTACCTATTCAGGAGGCTGAGATCTGAGGATCATTGTTCAAAGCCAGCCTGGGCAGGAAAGTCTGTGAGGCTCTTATCTCCAATTAGCCACCAGAAAACTGGGAGTGGGGCTGTAGCTCAAAGTGGTAGAGCGCTAGTCTTGAGCAAAAGAGCTCAAGGACAGCACACAGGCCCTGTGTTCAAGGCCCACAAATGAAAAAAAAAATAGACTAGATATTCTTTTTAACATATAAAGGACCTTACTTGGATGAAGGGTTTGAAAGATCAAACCATCATCCAGTTCTATATCTATGCCAATAGCCAGTATTTGAGAGGTCCCAGGCATTACGTTTCCATCCTTTGCCCTTCCTGCCTTTAACTGGGCTTGATGATTAGTTAAGACACAGACAAGTACCCTACATTTTGTCTTATTTCTGGTTAATGGTCATATGTCCAAGCAAAGACAGCACACAGGATAAGCATGTGAATGAACTCTAAGTGTACTTTGGGAGTATGGAAAAGTCTTGGTAAGGAAGGAGGTTGGAGGTGAAGCTGGCATGATGGGTACTTGACCAGGCTAATGATAGAAGAGGCAGTTCACACAGAGAAGTACATAAAAATACAAATGGGCTCTGGGAAGGGGAGACACTGCCATGAATGGAAAGGATAAAATGAAGTAGAGAGAAAGGTATGGTTAACTTTTCAGAATGAATAGAGAAGAAGAGCAACATGTCTAAAAGCCTCATTCTGCCCATCATTTTCTGGAATCACATTAGCTGTGGGCAAATTTTAATCATCCCATTTTGAATTTTTACTTTTCAAACTTCCAGAATGTTCCAACAAATTGTTTTGCATCAAATGCTGACACATTCAGAAAAAGAGAAAACAAAATAAGTAGGTGGTATAATTGAATGATGGTTTAATCCACCATGCCAAATAGTTCCCTTACACATGCAAATAGGCATCATCAGTAGACATCAAGAAATAAAGCATCAAATCTAGAGTTCCGTCAATACACCCACCATAAAATCTGTAAAAGAAATTAGTCAAAGGGACTAATAATCTTCTGGGGAAGATAAAATGTGAACGTGAACTATTCGTGTACAAAGTAAACTACAGCAAGTATATAAAAGATAATGTTCAGTCCTCATCAAAACAACAGAATCTTGTGATTTAGACCACCAATACTAGATACAAAATTAAGTGGGGAGCTTGGACAGAGGATCATAGGTCTTGGCAAAAGTGGTTAAGGCCGAGTCCTGGAAAGAGAAATGCCCGGAGTGAGAGCAACTGGAAGTCCGGGGATACAGTACCCTCAGTGACACATCCCGTGCCCTTCAGAGCTGCCTCCACGTCTGGGAGAACCTGGTCTCTGTCTGTAGGCTAGGGAATCATGAACGTGGAGTGCAGGGACAGGCTGGGCTGCATCGCTGACACAGCCTCCAGTCAAGGAGGGCTGGGAGTTCTAGTGAGAGTCCTTGCTGTGATAGCTAGAGTTGGCACACTGCAAAATATGGGAGGAAAAAAAAAGGATAGGGAATATGACTCTACTAAGACTTCCTTTGAGCAACAACAAAAACTGTTCTGTCAATTCTGGAGGCTAGAAGTCTGTAATTGAGATGTATAGTCAGCAAGATGGCTCCTTCTGAGACCACTCTCCTTGGCTTGTGGATAGTTTCTTCTCACTGTCTCCCCTGGTCTCCCCTCAATAACTTGTAGGGACAGTAGCCGTCTCGTCCACAAGGGGTCGTATTAGGTCCCACTTTCATGATCTCTCTTACTTTATTTCCAAAGACAGTCACATTCTGATGTCCTAAGAGAATTCAACATAGCAATATTGAAATGTACAACTCAGAGTGTTAAAAAATGAGTATGGAATGGCTCTTGTTAAAATACACGGCTAATAAACACCCTATTTCTAATTTACTCTGAGATACATTTGCTCTACTTTGGAACTTATAAGAATATGTAGATGCTGTCTCTGCATATAAAGACATTAAGTTGCTTAGTTGAAAAGCTAGCTTATAGGCAAATTTTGTTTTTGGCTGTTTCTTAGGAGAACGAAAAACGTTGTTAGCATCTCATATCTACGATTTGGATATCGACTGGCAAAGGTCCTTGCGTTAAAAGCCTGGCATCATTGAAAGGTGATAGAAAAAGTGGGACCCAATGGGAGGTTTTCAGGTCATTGGGGTGTACTCTTGAAGAAGGTTATGGAAACCTGGGTCCTCTTCAGCCTTTTTTGCTCCTAGGCCATTAGGCAAGTGGTTTTTCACTACCACACACTCACGTCATGTTGTGGTGCTTCATCACAAGTTCAAAGCTAAGTTGCCAACCAATTACGAATTAGAACTGTCAACACTGTGAGCCAAAACAAACCTTTCCTCTTTATAAGTCCATTATCTTCAAGTATTTGTTATAGTGATAGAAAGCTAATTAAAGCACATTACTGTAGCTCAAATAAATACATAGAGCTCAGAATCAGTGAAAAACACTTTTAAAAAGGAGAGAAAATTTAGTCTGTGGCTTTGGCTGGATCCCAGCTTATTTTTCTTACTATTTATTAACTGCCCAGGATTTAAAGCCAAAAAAACGAGGGGGAAAATTACCATGCACTCTTCACTTACGATTTTCAATATTTTAAAAAGAGCTTAAAGACCTTTTATTTTATCCATTTGCCAGTAATTGTCTTTATACTTTTATTGGTATTAATTTCATACAACCCATTTAGAATGTCAAGCCACATATGCAACTTGGTAATAAAGTTATTATTACTTCATATAGATATAATTATAAGTAATTTTGGTTCACTCATTTCTGTCCTTGCACTTTCTTCTCATTTCTGCCCACGTTTTGTAAGAATGAAGATGAGTTTGCCGACCTTTGCTAAAGAACATTTAGTATGAAGAAACTGGTGATTTCATCTTAGCTGAGGTCTGTGGAATTTTTGTTTTCCAGCTCCATTAGTTCTGTCAGGGTAAGTCTGATTATGGTACCGCTGCATTCCAAGCAAACTTCTTAATTCAGAGAACTCAGTAAATAATTCAGATAATATGGAGTCCTTTTAGCCAACAGAACACGTCTCAACACAATGTTTTTTCTCCTTCATTAACAATAAACTAGAGATGAGGAGAAGAGGGATGCTGAGAAGATAGTCTAAGGGCATTGGGCTCTATATGAAGACATCATAATGAAACTTCTTACTAAATGCTATTTGAAAAAATAGGGAGGAATAAGAAGATGGTAGCAGAGAGTTATTTTGTTCAACATGCTGAGTACACGTAGGGAAATACCACCATGAAATTCCTTCATATTACAAAATTCAAAAATAAGTAAACAATGTGCTAGATATTACTGCAAGAAGGAAGATATAAAGAGAAAAATGAAATGTCTCATTATTGATTACAAATTGATTGACATATATCTTTCAACTCAATATTATGAAGTTTCTCGTATAAGGTGAACAGTTTAAAACATGCAATAAACATAACCTACATCACTAAGATAATTGGCATAATTTTTATAGGCTTCATTAGTGATGTTTTTGAAGAGTTTTGTGCATGTCTTAATTCTTCCATATGACAGCACCCTAGGTGACCCGGTGTAAAGAAATGTTACCATTTTCAGCAATGTTTTGATTTTAGATGTAAAGGGGAAAAGGCAAGAAGAGATGGCAGTTTTTGTGTCTAGACTGCTCAGAGGAGTCAGAACAACAAGTTTTTCATCTTATTGGAAGAATTCAAACCTGCAGTCATAAGAAAGGAGAAAACACCCACACCTTTCAAAATTTGTGCTGTGGGAGGGTGAATTGTAATAAGTAGGATGACCTTCAGAGTTCACCTTGGTTCTGGGAAGGAGTCCAGTATTACACAAATGTGAAATAAAGATCATTTTGCAAGTCTGAGAGGCTAGAGCTTTGAGGATCTGTTTGCCTATGGAAGGTGAAGCACCATGGTCAATTTCTCTGCTCAGACATCTAAATGGAACAAGTGATTGTCACAACTGCTGGTTCTTCTTCTTGGCAAGGGTCTTTCTTTTCTCATAAGTATTTATTTGTTTTTAAATTTTATTTTTATTATCTGTAAGTAGTTGGACAAAGGAGTTGTCACTCAATGAAGCAGTTTATGAATGTAATGGGCCGATGCGAGCGATTTGCTCACCAAAACAGAGACTTTAAAAAAAGATCTTTGGAGTGGAATGCCAAAAGACTTAACAACACTCAACCTAAATGGACCAGGAAAAAGTCTACACATGTATTGTGTAAAAATGAAACACTGATGCCGAGAAATATCGAAATTAAAGGCACTTTCTTTTCTTAATTTAGAAGGAAAAGATGGGAGACATCGGGCCTTCTTTCTAGAAGACAAGACTAAAAGAACTCCTCTGAGGGGGAGGACTCTGACACAACTGGGCATTCCCACAGTCACTCCGTTTGGAGAGACAGACAACCAGACTTGGAAAGTGACACCCGGCTGGGAAGGCACACTCTTTACCTGATGGTGATGCTGTTTCGGCAAGCCTGGGCCTCAAGGAATCTATACTTCGGGAGACATAAATGGTAGAAAATGATATGCCCCTGAAACATGGAGATGGAGAAGGAGCTAGCAAGAGAGGCCCTGTGTTCAAGGAGGATGACATTATGTGGCTGGACAAACAGCTTCAGTGTAGAATAGCTGAAATCATCTGTTTAGCCTTGAGAAAAACCATGGCCCATCTTGGTGGTGAGAAAGCACAGAGCCAGGACTCTGAGACCCCCAGAGGGCATTGGTTCAGATCAGGATCCTCAAGCATACCTTGGAATAACTCTGTAATGGTAACAAGCTAGCACTACCCCCAAGGAGATGCTGAAGTCAGCTCTGTGTGCCAGGACACAAGGCAGAGACAGTACCCTGTAGGGATGACTGATAATGAAGATCCAAAGGCACCAGAAAGAAGAAAGTTCACCCCTCCATCACTTTGTCAGGGAGCAGACTTTGAACCTGACTACTAAATGTGATATCATTTGGTATCATTTATGTGCAATGTGATTCATTGCACATGAAAAGAACTTTTAGGAAGCTAGGAACAGTTTATTCTGGTTTCACAGAGAGGAAATCAAAAGACTGTGAGATTCCCTCAAGCTCAACCAGGGTAATGCCCCGAGTGAGAATTTGAAGCATATAATATTCCCAGCTACAGTAGGACATGAGCCACAGTGTTGTCTCAGAAGGAGCACACACAGCCTCTCCCTAAATCAAACTACAAGAGCGAGTGTAGTGATCAAGAGCAATTTAGATTCTATGAATGAGCCCGTATATTTTACTGGGCCTTTCTGCCAGGCTTTATTATTTGTTAGGGGCTTTAAATCTACAGTAGAAAAATATTTCTGTGAAATCTAGTAACACACAGTGGTTAACCATAGCAGAATTTTATAAACTATGATTTGTCAAATAATTCATGCTTTTTCTCAAATGCAAGCCCTTATATTATTCTGACAGCAGAAAAAAAAAAGTTTACCTTTTCCCTATAATTTTCTATTGAACCTATAGCATGTCTGCTTTTCCTGAAATCTCAGAGGGTTGAGGATTGAATCCTAAAAACCACTTTGTGATAGAAAAATGTAGTCTTATAGATAAAGAGACTAGAAATATCATTGCATTGGTCTTTAAATAACACCACATACACACTAATTCAGGTTAAATTAGTTATGTCCTGTTGACATAACTAAAGGATGCAATTAAATTATACAGGTGAGAAAGTAGCAATCCATCAAAGCAACAATTATGAAGCAGCAAGATCTATTTGAAATCTGCTGGATTTGTATTACTAAATGTGCTAAACATTACACACAGGAACTTCTTTAAAATAAAAATAAGCACTAAGGCCTTTGTCCAAACTCTTACATCCAAATAGCAGAACTATAATGAAAACATATTTCCCTAACTCCACAACTAATATTCTTTTTAAAAATATAATATCATGCTGTTTTCTTTGGTAATCTTTCTAATGGTTAGCCACTGTTTCGGTCAGTACATTTTTGATCTGTGGTAATCGGAATCGCATTCATTTCTACCGAAGACTATTTACTTGCAATCTGTTCTTGTGAAGTCTTGGAACAGCTGGTCACTGTCCTTGATTTAAGCTTACATACAGTACTCAAAGAGAAGGAAATTCCTCATCAGCAATTTCATCTTTGGGCTGGGCTGAATAAGGCTTTTTTAAAAAAAAATTTTTTTTTGGTCCCTCACTGTTTCCTCAAAAAGCTTTCTGTACCTTTAAATATTTTGCAGCATTGCTATAGCACATTGACTCCCACCGCTGGAAAGTGGAGGCTCGGTCATTTATAACCACGAGGACCCTTCCCGCCTCTATGATGTTCATTTTAATGCATAAGCAGCCCCTTAATTCTCTTCGTGGGCATTTTGTCCTCCTCCAGCAGCAGCCTGGTTACAGGGACCATTTTCGCACAAGGAGCCCTGCAGATCATTCCTCCTCCTGGCACAACCCCTCTCCTCTCCAGGGGTACTGTGTGCTCATGTGACAGGCACCTGGTGTGGGCTGAATTTTGTCCCGAATGATGTACCTCAGAAGGCGATTTCCTTGAAAGCAGTAACTGGAGTTAAATGAGGCTGTGGGGTTGGCTGGATTGGAATGATGTCTGAAGTCCTTGTGGAAACCAGCTCAAGATTCAGTAAGGGGAGATGTGAAATTGTGCAAAGACACCCTGCAAAGGTGGCCCTGCACACAGCAAGAAAGAGGCCTCCAAACGAACCAGCACTGTTGACACTTTGACATCAGACTTTCAGTCTCCAGGACTCTACCAGAAAACAATTTTCTTTCCTTTTAACCTACTTAGTCTGTGATTTTTTTTTTTGCAGGAGCATATAATGTAGTGCTTTTCCTTACTGGAGGATTAATTGTGCAACAATTCAGTCACCTTCAGCAATATCATATACCGCCTTCATATGGAAAGGGTGATGTGGTAACCAAAATTGTCCAAACAAAATCTATCAGAAAAATCTTAAATTCAGAGACATTCCATGAAAGAATTGACCTGTGCTCCCCAAAGTTTGGGGAAAGAAGGGGTGGGGCCCAGATCCACCACAGGGCTGGAGAAGACTACAGTAATATGAGGTTCAGGATCAGTCTGCGAAGCAGAAAAAGGATCTGAGTGGGAAGCCGGTAGTCGTGTTGGTTTTATTCCTTTAATAAAGAAATTACACTATGCAACATATTAACACAAGGGACCAATGGGTAATGAGCACACAGAAGGGGCTGGGAATATGGTCTAGTGGCATATACATGAAACCATGGGTTTGATTCCTAAGCACCACATATATAGAAAATGGCCAGAAGTGGTGCTGTGGCTCAAGTGGTAGAGTGCTAGCCTTGAGCAAAAAAGAAGCCAGGAACAGTGCTCAGGCCCTGAGTCCACGGCCCAGAATGCAGAAATCCTCAGTTGTATGCTTGCAAACATACTAAGTCCAAAATTATACCCAAATAAAAGGTAAAGGAATAAGATACCATCATAGGTCATAGGAATGATGCATCATATAAATACTTTTTAAGTGAAAAAAAGACCGTGATATTATATACTAACCAAGTAACAATCAAATGAATACATGTTAACATAATTTTCCCAAAAAGTAACTTTTACTAAAACCAAAAAGTTCATCAGTGGGAAGGATGTCATTGTTTTCCATGGCTCACTATTTCTTCAACATCTGACCTAACTTCTTGCTGACAGCTGATTATTTTAAAATAATGTATACTGTCAAATATTAAACATGAAATAAGAAAATAAGTGAATTAATAAATCACCACTACTGGAGAGAGATTATGTATGCCCTCATTGAAGAATGTCTCCTGAAGTAAACCATATATTAAAGGAAGGAGAGAAAGAGGTACTTGCAATCCGAGAGATCTGGAGGGTGATAGGCCTTTGACAGTTGCTTCCTCCTTAAATCCTCACAACAGGGCTGTCATTTATAAAGTGTGACAACTGATAACAGCAGAAGCTGAAAAATCCTTAAGTAGCTCATCCAAGGTCGCTTAACAGAGCTAGGCCAGAACTTCAGACTCAAACCTATGTAAGCCCAGTACTGCAGGCTTGATCTACTGGTTTGGTTCAGGAATCATTTATATATCCCCACTAACTGTATCTTTACCCAATTTTATTGGTTCTAACTCCGTGGATCATATTCTTTGCTGAATACTGGAATTACTTAGAGAGCTTTAGAAATTCCTCATTCCAGACCCTTCTATAATTTGTTTGGAGAATGAAAGGCATTGATCTAACCTAAGGGTTTCAAAAAAAAAGTATCTCAAGTATTTTGAAGCTGTAGAAAATAAAAGAGCCCTACAAATTTAAATTAATAACACTACAAGTTCAATAAACTAAAACCTGGCAAAAATCAGTGCAGTCATATTTATCATCTATCTGGGAATAGGTATATATCATCTAACCAATTAAATACAACTCGTGCAGCATAGTATTTATAGAAACAATAGGAGAAGAAGAAATCTTCTAAGAACACGTCCAGAACAAGGACCAGATCTAGCAGGGCTGCCATCTGTTAAATGCACAGAGCACCTCCCATTTAGAGGCAGTTGACTACAGAGATAAATCTCGAAACCCTTCTACAATAGAGAAGAAAGCAGCCATCTTTTGACTAATAGAAGTCAAATGACTTACAATCCCTGATTTTAATTTCCTCAGGTCCCTTTTAAATGGCAAAGGGAACCTATCAAGCTATGTAATACTAATTGAAAATAAACATTTTCCTACTTTTGAGTGGAATTAGAGCTGGGAAAAATGGAATTGCTTCAAGGTGAGGAAGGAAATGGAAAGCGATATCAAGAAAGCAGCAATAAGGGTATTCCGAAGCCATTGTGTTTGCAGAATTGTCAGCCATGCAAGCACTTACAGACAATTACAACCTTAGAAAACAAATAAAAAGTGTGTAAGTAGGCACTTTGATACTTCTTCCTAATTATAGGGTTTATGAGCTGGATTCCAAACACACAAATAGAGGCAAGACAAACAATAGTCACCCCAAACTGAGGTTAGGAAGCTCATTAGCGTTGTATAAATACACAGCCAGGAGAGGACTGAGCAACCTTTGTCTGGGACAGCAATTTTTCTTTGTATTATTGGGTTATGGAACTAAGGGACCACTCTAATTTTTTCTAACTTTTGCTAGCATCGATTAATTTCAGAGGAATTTTATTTTAACACGTCCATATATGTGTATACGGGCCTTGATCAGATTCATCCCCTTCTCTCTCATCTTCCCAAAACTGTGGCACACTGGATTTCAGCCAGAATTTTTTTTTAAATAAAGCTTCAGTTATATCCCATGGAGTCACCAATCTTTGACTTCCAAAAATGGTAATTTCAAATTTGAGTTGCAGCATGAAGATCCTTTTTCTTTCTCGTGGGGTTCACAAAGGCACAGATTTATTTTCCCCCAGCCTTGGAAGCAACCTCAGCGCCAACCACGGTGCTGTGAATATCAGAGCCTCCCCAGGAAAGGCTGCACAGAAAATGAAAGAACACCTACCTAGAGGGGAGGCCTGTGCTTTCCAACATTTAACTACTGCACAGCCCTGGAAACTGCCATTTGGGATATATTTCCTCCATCCCTAAAATTGCATTCTGGTAATTGCCCTGGTACCAAATCACACCTTCAGTTCAGCTGGCAATCAGGTGTTAGTAGAGAATGATTATTTGCTGTACTTCCTGACGCATCTGTGCAGAACAACTGAAATCTCTCATGCATACATGTGCACTCACACACACACACACACACACACACACACACACACACGGCCTATAATTAATGATCTCAGATATGTATGATACAGAGAAAGTTGTGAATAACTTCTCATTTTTTCAGACTCAAGAAAGGAAACTTGGTGAACAAGAGCAGTCTTCAAGAATGGCATCAGCTAATAATTAGTTGTGAAAATCATTAGTAATAAAAACTTTTGCATGAGCTACTTTTTTTTTTCCAACAAACACTTTATCTTGAAGAAGATAAATATGTTCTAGGCACAGGTGACTGACATCCATTAGTAATCTTAGCCGCCTGGAAGTCTAACATCAGGAGGATCACAGTACAAGTCCAAACAAACAGTTAGTAAGACCCCCATCTCAATAAGATGGGCATGATGATACAGCGCTGTAACCACAGCTACTTGGGAAGCATAGATAGGAGGATCATGGTAAGTGGCTGGCCCTGGGGAAATATCTTGAGACCCTATCTGAAAAAATGACCTAAAATAAAAAGTGCTAGTGCGCTTTTCTGGTAAGTAAGCCTAGAATTCAAACCCTGGTACACACACACACACACACACACACACACACACACACACAGAGAGAGAGCAACAGAAGTAGAGAGGAAGTGAGGAACACTGGGAGAGGCAGAGGGAAGGGAAGGGGGACAGTGGGGACTCAGCAGGTTTTGTTACATATGTCCAAGACATTACTCTAGGATGAAGAAGAGCAAAGCTCTTCGCAGCTTTAGGAGGCAAACTGTAGGGTATAATCAAGCTTACACTTGTTTGTTGTTTTTTTCACTTGCCTATCAATATGTTGGGTGTTTAATCCTCAGGCTGCTTCCACATTCATGGGTCCGGGGCCATTTAGCAGCAAGAAGAGGGAGGCAGCAGCAGGCTATCTGCCAAGGTGGCCTGTCTATCAAAAGGCAGTGCGGGTTCCATCCCCCCTCACACTCCTGCCTCAGACAGATGAGCCTCATCTCCCCAGCTTCTCCCTCCATTTATCTCATCCAGAGTGGATCCAAAAAATAATATTCCCAAACCTCATAACCCATATGTATACCAGCCCTGACTTTGAGCATCACTCAAGTGAAAAAACAGATGAAATGACCCCTGACTTCCATTCAGGCATGAATTATTGCTTTCTTCCATGATGTGATCACTGAGGACATTTGCCCCTCAATTCTTATAATGGGCCTAAGGCCCCGGTGCCAGTGGCTCACACCTGAAACCCTTGATCTTGAGAAACTGAGGTCAGGGGGATTTGGGTCTGAGTCCAAACCCCATCTCAGCCAATAGATCGATATAGTGCCAGGCCCCTGTTATGCAAACTATCAGGAAGGCTAAATTAGGGAGGATTATAGCTTCAGAGCTCAACACAAAAGGCCAGGTATAGTGCTGTGTGCTTACCATCTCAGCTATGGCAGGAAGTATAAACAGGAATATTGTGGCCCAGGATGATCTAGGTGGAAAAAAAAAAAATTACACAGCAGTTGCTAGACGCTGACTCAGCATCTAGGCTTCTGCACCAAAAAAAGCTGGAAGTGGGGCTGTGGCTCATGTGGTTGCTACGCTTGTGCAATAAAGCTCAGGGACAGTGCCCAGACCCTGAGTTCAAGCCCGAGGATTGCCCCCCACACACACACACAAAAGGGGGTGCTTGTAAAAATCATGAAGGTGTGCTCACTTAATATTAGTTATCTTTCCAAATGAAGCACTAGCAAATGACATTAGCATTTATGTTTTTTTTTTAATTCATGTGATCGTGTTTAGTGTTTGGAAACTGATTGAATTAAATCATTTA
The DNA here is from genome assembly GCF_023159225.1 of Perognathus longimembris pacificus. Taxonomy (NCBI): domain Eukaryota; kingdom Metazoa; phylum Chordata; class Mammalia; order Rodentia; family Heteromyidae; genus Perognathus; species Perognathus longimembris. The sequence continues at coordinate 9,994,037 of NC_063163.1, forward strand.
CAGGCATACTCATTAAACAAGGATTGGTTGGACTCAGGTTTTATTAAAATTAGAGTAACTGGAAATGGAGACCTGTTCACTTTAGTTGTAAATATTGCATTGTTCTGGAATTCACTTGTTGGGTCATGTCTGTTACCCTTGTTGGGGGGACCTTTTCCCTAATGACTATGATCATTGTCATTGGATTTGATTTTATGGAACTGCCTGGGATGATGATATTTCATTAGAAATAAACATTTGTAATATAAGTGTGAATAGTCCCTTGAGGAGTTTTCAACCCGTCCCATGGAGTATAAAATCAGCATAATAGATTTAGATTGTTGAATATAAGTGGATAATGTAGATTACTGCAGCTAAAACATAATAATCTGTTTGGATAAGGAAATAAATTTGGAACCCACAGGTATTTGGGGCTCTGTAGAAGCTTCACATAGGTTCTCCTAGCCAGGTGCTGGCGGCTCAGGTCTGTAATCCTAGCTACTCAGATCACAGTTCAAAGCCCACCTGGACAAAAAATCCAAGACTCTTACTTCCAATAAGCCAGGAAAAACCAGAAGTGGAGATGTGGCTCAAGTGCCAGAGCACTTGCCTTGAGCAAAAAAATCCAAGCCATAGCATAAGACCCTGAGTTCAAGCCCCAGTGCAGACACCCCTCCATGTACCACAAAAGAAATAATCTCCTCATCCCTCATCCCAGATTATTCACCCCATCTAGTTTGTTCTCAGCCCCCACAGACGTACTGTTCATTATAAATCCTAAGTGATATTAACTGGTCTCCTAAGGTAGACCATCACAGGGCAAATAGAGGTTTTAACAAAGCCAGAGAGAAACTGACTGCCTTGGGCTCCCATGTGCTGGCCTTATGGCTGTTCCTCAACCTTGAACTCAGGCTCCCATCACAAGCCAGCACTTTGGCTCATCCTTCTGCCTGGAAACCCAAATGGCAGCTTTGTCTAGTGCTCCAGTGCCTCCTGTACAGAGATCTTGCTTTTGGTCATAGGGGTCACCCGACCATCAAGTCCCACACACCCCTCAGCCAGGGAGCAGACCCTTAGACTCTTCCCTCGACCCAGACAGCCTCTAAGTTCACAAAGGAAGTGACAGGGCTAGAACAGTTTTAGACATGCAACAAAGTTCTCTAAAACTTACTGGGATGGATGGATGGATGGATGGATGGATGGATGGATGGATAGATGGATGGATGGATGGACAGAGGGATCTGAAAAAATATGGAGTGAGAATGTATGAATAAATAGGTCATTTTCCTTTAAACTGAAATACTAGCTTTGGAATGAAGACAGGATGTTCATTCTCAAAAAGAGCTTAAGTGATATAACAATCGTTTCCATAACATGGAGTTCATTTCACTTACAATTATCTTATGTGTTCATAAGGGTATATTGGGCTCCTGTGATCCTCTGCTGTGACTTGCCTAAACCTGTGCTAATTATTCCCTATAAGGGAGACCATAGAGTCCATGTTTCTTTGGGTCTGGCTCACTTTCCTTAGTATAAGTTTTTCCAAGTCCTTCCATTTCCTTATAAATGGGGAAATGTCATTCTTTCTGATAAAGGCATAAAATTCCATTGTGTATATGTACCACAATTTCCTGATCCACTCATCTACTGAGGGGGCATCTGGGTTGGTTCCAGATTCTAGCTATGACAAATTGGGCTGCAATGAACATTGTTGTGCTGGTGGCTTTAATGTGCCATATGTAACTGTAGCCTCTATTATTGATGATATTCCTGTATCACCTTCCTGTGGTTGTACCTACACTATCTTTGTATCTTATCTGAATATATTGCAAACCGGGTATACTGGTATTAGAACCAGGAAATTGGAAAGGAACACCAAAATTGAGAGACACAGGGTAAAACAAGACAAACAACTACAAAAGCAATACTTACAGTTTGGTGAAAATGAACTGAACAACTGAACAACTCATGGTGGGGGAAGGGAAAGGGAAAGATGGAGGGGGAGGGGGGAATGAGGGACGAGGTAACAAACAGTACAAGAAATGTATCCAATGTCTAATGTATGAAACTGTAACCTCTCTGTAATTCAGTTTGATAATAAAATATATATAGAAAAAAAAGAAAATAAGTTAAAAAAAGAGCTTAAGTGCAGATGGATCCAATTAGGTGACTACTTTCTAAAACCCAGAACATGGAGTGGAAATATTGGGAAGAAAGCGGAAGTCCTCACATTATTTTACTCTTCACCAGTAATGATTTTTGTTTCAGTTGTATATTTGGTTTATTTTCATGGAGTTACAGTTAGATAGTTATGTCTACATTTAAATATATAGCATTTACAATGTAATGACAGGACTACCTCAGCTACATGGTAAGGTGACTTGGTTAAGAAACCAATGGAAAGGAAGGGAGAATTTGTTATTGTTGCATCTTACTGGTTTCTTATGTTGAGCTTCTTCTATGACAGACTTTATTATTTTGCATTAAATTCCAAGAGTATACATGTAGCTAATTTAGCACATAGAAATGGGGGCTGTGGGTACAGGTCTAGGAATAGGTGCCCTAATAGACTTAGTGGTAACACAATGCACATGACCTTAAGTCATTCAATCCTTGTCCCCACAGATACTTGCCCCCCAACAACAACTGCTCCTTCCTCCTCCTCAAACTTTCCTGAAATTATGACAGAGCATCTGCCGGACTTTCTTACAGCTGTGATTTGTGACTGCTGAGTATCCTGCCTGTCTGTGCTGTTACACAGGCACTCCTCAGAATGACAATGGATTTCCTCCAATCCCCAATATCCTCCCATGTATTACCTGGATTTTCTAGAACATTCCTTGGAGAATTTGCAAGCTACTGTAAACCCCACACTGTGACACTCAAAAGGAAACTTCTGCTTGGTAGAAACGTTTCCCAGGGTACAAAATGTGTATCAAAGACAGAGACCACCGCAGACCAAAGTGCACGGGCTTCCCAACAGCACAGTGCAGTCGCTGGCCAAGAGCACAAGGGTCTGACTCCACCACAGTCTGGCCGAGAGCATAGCACACAGCCCGCCATGCCTCTCCCTGCCTGAGAATGCCTGGCAAAAAATACATATTAGCACTGTGCTGTAATTCTGTTCTAATTACAAAACTACTTGTAAGATAAATAGTGTTAAAATGAATCAGTGTTATTCAGGGAAGCATGAAACGTGCAATATATTCCACAGGAGGTGATAATTATTTCATGAATGATAAAGCAAATTATATAAAGATATGAATGGCTGGATTGTAGGGAAAATGAGCCAAGGCATGCAAACACGCATTTATTCAGTCATTTACTTACTTATGTGCTAGATAATCTGAAGGTATAAATATAAAGATACAGTTCTTGGCCTCAAAGAGCTCACAATCTAGTATGGAAAACAGACATGCAAATAAATGACTGGTAACCAAGCTGTTGGCAAAATACTATGGGCTCATAAAGGTGGAAGGCCTCAATTGCTTCCTACTGAGTCGACAACAGCACTGCCCATGCTCACTGAGAGAAGACCTAAGACTTTAGTCATGAGAGTCATTGGGCAAATCAGGTATGGAGGCCTGGGGGGGAGGGGGAGGGAGGCAAAACTATGTGCCAAGGTTGGAAAAGAAGTGGCCCTGGTTATTGAATATGGCAGAAGTCAGACAATAAAAGATTTGGGAAGCAAGCTATACAGGATTCTTGTCTTCATCTTTAGTAAATGGAAAGCTATTGAAATGTTTTAAATGAGGGAGCATTTAGGTCATACTTGCAATCCCACTTTAGCACACTGTAAAACAGTTCCCTTCTAGAGAATCCAGGGCACTGACGAGAACAAAAGTTCTGCATAGGGAAGAGAGAAAGTAATGAAAAAGTAAGTGATTTAATATTTCACACATCTCACTCCTCCTTTTAAACAATGATACAAAAGCAGTACTACTTTCACATTCAACCTATGGAGGAAATATTATTATGCAACATTCTAGAAAATGTTCCAACAGTTTTATTATAATTATTATTGACAGTTTTTATCAACTCTATACATGCAATTCTGGTTTCCACCCACAAATAACTTTTGCAACAGTCAACATAATTAAGGGAGAATAGTGGTCAGAAACTCTCAATCAACTATAGCAAAATTTGTGAATTTTTGTGGCTCTATTTCATAAAAGTGTAATGAAACTAAAGATTAGATTGCCTGATAATGTTCATGGATTATAGAAAAGAAGTGGAATGAAGAAAACTGAGGGCCAGGATACATTCTCCATCACTAACCAGGAGAACTCAGTAGTGTTTCAGGCCTTTTCTACCTCACTCCCCATGCACCCCCCAAGTGGTAATGACTCTCATTCACTGACAACACACCATCCGGCTACGTAGCATTCCATCATACCTCATCACACCATCCTGGAAATCTACCCCAAGGCTTCCTAGAAATCACCAACATGGGTTCTATGGGGATGAATCAGTCATCAATCTGATATGCTAGTGCAAACCTAATTGCCTATTTTCAGCTATTCTTTAAAAATCTTCCATACATACTTGTTACTCCAAAAGTAGACTGTTCCTAAGTATTCACCAAACTGGCAAAATAAATACAATTATAAAATTTCAAATACGTGTTCCTTGTCTATGAGACTGCATCTAAGTAGTTATGGGAAATTCACTAAAGGCATCACAAATATAACAACAAAGCAACAGGATGACAGAAATGATATGAAGTGGACAAACATGGAAAAAGAAGCGTTACAAAGATTGCCAGAAATGTAGACCTAACAGTTCTCACAAGCGCAAAACTTGGTCCCTTTTCCTTCAAAGATATACAGTAAGTCCCCTCACACAATCTAGGTAGTTACCAAGCAATTACTAGCACTCTCCCGTCTCTGTGTCCATGCAGAACGAAGTTGGTGAGAGTAAAGGACTTTGGTGTGCGCTTATGCAGATAGAAGCTGAGGCCTTTTGGCTGTTATGTGTCAGAAAACCTCAGGAAAATGATCTACACAAGAAGTCCACGGGTGACCTGTCACTATGAGGCTGTTCACCAAAATTAAACACACGCTTTTCCTCTGTTGTGGGCTCACTGGTGTGTCCAATAAGGTATATTGAAGTCCTGGCCTTTGATTCCTGGGCATGTAACCTTATTAGGAAAATGCAGTCTTGAAAGATGAGATCAATTTAAATATGAGACTATTAGACTGGCCTCTGGTTGCATCTATCTGGTATCCTCATAGGAAACAGGGAAGACTATGTGAACATGGAGATGAAGAAGGAGACAGCCACAGGGTGCTCATGGAGAGAGGTGAGGATATTATGTCCACTACACAAAGGGCACCAACGACTGCTTGTGAAAATATAAAAGGCAGAAGAGGCAGGCAAAGATTTCCACTTCCTTGAGTGTGCAAAGAGAGAATGCACAGCACTGATGACACCTTGACTCTTTGTATCCTTCAGAACTGTGAACCAAAAAACAGTTGTTCTAAGTCACCCAGCTGATGGCATGTTCGTGTGGCAGTCCTAGAAAACACATGCGCGCTAGGTTTGCCAAGTTTCATTACTACAGCAAGACATACCTGAGATAATCGGCTTATAAAAGCAGAAGGTTATTTTGGCTCCTAGGTTTAAGGTTATAGTACCTGATACCAAGGGTTTGGGGCTTTTGGTGAGGCAACACATGGTAGAATCTGTAATTCACCTCATGGTGAGGAAGAGAAAGGAAGAAGGAGACTGTCCCACAATGCCCTTGGAGGACACGCCCCCTGATAGAAGATCTTCTGCTAGGCCCACCTCTTAAAGGTACAACTACCCCTTTAATACATGGACCACTGGGTGGGGGGGGGCATTCAAATACTAACTATAGCACTCTGTCTTGCACAAATTCATCTAACCATCTCCCCATCTCTCTAATTCTCTATCATCAACATGTGCTGGACCAAGCTTATGTTTCCACAAATACTGTACCTCCCAACTCAAGCTGTTTTCTGCCCAGGTCCAATCAAATGCAAAATGATCAAATTTGCTCCTGTTTTAGTCTGTTGTTTTGTTCCAGTTCTTAATTGGCTGTTCTATTTTCTCCTTACACTTCCGTGCAGCCTCAAGTACGAAGGTCTTCTGTCACTGCAGATACTTGAAGTGTGGCTTCACATCCAAATAGAAAAGGAACTCATAATTAGTGATTTACATTTTTGACTAATTACATTTTAACTGAAAAGCATTCACACTAAATTGTTACAACTGAATATTTTTATGATCTTTTCTTTGCCTCTGTAATTACAGAATAAAAGGCTTTTCTCCTCAATAAAGGAATTTCAGGCATCCGTCTATTCAGTTAACACTAGGGGGAAAAAAGAAAAAGAGTCTGACTTGGAATCTGTGGAAAAAAAAATCTCAAGACAGCTAATCAATCACACAGGCAGTTATCAGGGCCCTAGGTGCCCCTGGGCTGAGCTCCCAGCTTCCAGAGGTGCAGACGTGGGTCAGGCCTCTCCTGCCTGGCAAGAACAGCCAGTCTGCTAGGCAGGTTTGATCTCAGGAAAGCTGCACCCCTCCCCCCAGATTTCTACAGCTAAACCATTCAGTGAAGCCCAGAGCTGCAGCTCAGAAGCCAGAACTTGGTACAAAACGAAGACGGTGGCTCCGTTGCTCTCGTGGCGCTCAGACACCTTGTCTTCTTGTTTACAGGCAGTCAGTATCTCCTCCAGCCACTTCTTCCCCAGCCCAGTATTCACAGTTTTGGTCATAGCTGGTTACAATGGGTATGTATTGATTGAATCATTGATCCACACGCATCTATGATTGCCAGCATTATATTCTGACCAAGCCCATGTGTATCTCTTATGGCACCTACTGGGCATAGGAAAAAAAATTAAAAAAAGAGCACTCGAGGAGAGAGGCCATTATCTTGCTCCCTGCTCATAGTCTGAAACTCTGTTCCCAGGCTTTGGATGACAATTTATCAGAGATTAAGCTCAGAATTCGCTGGGAAAGACAGAGGACACAATTAATACCTATCCATCTCTACAGTCCATCTTCACGACTCGCAGATTCCCTGTGTGCAAAGCAGCCTACTCGATTAAATTACCTGTAACACCAAAATCAATACAGAGAGCTTTTATAGTCACCCGTGCCATATGCTCAGTGTGGGGAAAAAAAAAATATGGGTTGCCTGATGTACACCTTCCTATCTGAGGTGCAGTGAGGTGAGTGGCTATTACCACTCACCCTGTAAGTAGGTGTCCTCCTCATGGCCTCTTTACAGGTGTTGTTTTTGCATGTTCGTGCTTTGCTGCTAGTGATGTCACTGGTGGTGGGGGAGGGGGGAGAGCTCAATCATCATGCTCAAGTGCTATCTGGTGTCCCAGACCACAAGAAGGCTGGGGAGGACCCTTCTGGAGAAAAGAACATCTGTGTTAGGTAAGCTTCATTCACAGCTGAGTTCACAGGCAGTCACGCCGCATGTTAAATAAGACGTGCTTAACCAGAAGCACACAGAAAACCATGTTATATGTGGACCAGTTGGTGAAAATGTTGTGACCCAAGGAGCCTACACCTGTAATTACACTAGGGGTGCTTGGAATTCATTAATTAATTCACAGTAACTTTCTGGAACCCAACTACCCAGAAGAGTGAGACTAGACAACATGTCTATAAAATCAACTATATAGCTAGGTGCTGGTGGCTCATGGTCATAACCCTAGCTACTCAACAGGCTGAGATCTGAGGATCCCAGTTTGAAACCAACCCAGGAAGACTCTTATCTCCAAATATACACATATATATGCACACAATATGTACACACATATATATTCTATATAGTGTGTTATATGGATCTTCGAGTTGATGATATTAAAAAAAGAGAGACTCCACACCTTGACAATAAAAATGAAAATAAATTTAAAACAAAAAAGAGTCCTCCATGGACCTCAAAATCTACCTAATCTAGTCTTAGAATAAAAGACTGAGGGAAAGATGCTTCTTTGGGCTACTACACTGAAACCCATATTCCAGTGTCCCCAGCAATATAACGCAATGTTTTTATTTACACTCGGATGCCTCTCTATCTCAACTAACTATGAAGGCAACCAAGAAGTAAAAGTGATGCAATGGGACATAAGCTCACAAGGGCAAGCATCTTTGTCTTGCTCTCATTCCCCAATTCCCTACACAGGAGATACTTGGTAAATGAATGATTGTCTACAAACAACACCACCCAAAAGTTGAGACCTGTTTAAAAGAGGGAGCAGAAGCAAACTACAAAACAAAACCACAAAGCATGTTCACTTATTGGATAACAATTCTTCCAATGCCTGCTTCTAGCTATCAATTTCTGAATGTGCTAAGCAGCAGTCAGGCCCCACGAGGGGAGAGGGGAAGTGAATGAAAGACCTATCAAAACATACACTTGGCTAATTTATGGGTTCAAGGAAGGATTCTTCTTTGTGACTATCTAATACCTTATGTTCTCCAATCAATCCATTTATTGAGTTCAGCTACTCAATAAATTTAGCTTGTACAACCAGCAATAACAATGCTTTAAGCTCTTCAGAGATGATCAATAATAGCCACATGACATACACTGCAGGGCCGTTGTTGTTGTTCTCAACCCTGTACCGATGTACAAACATTTCCTACTGCTCAGCTCTTCATATCTGCAAGTGATTAAAACACACGGGAAATGTTCTTTTCATATTAACTGCAAATACATTTGAACACATGCAACTCAAGATATTGGCAACAGCAACTGGAAGAGAAGAGGCAGCTTGGCTAGGTGCCATTTTGCCACTAACTAAAAGAAAGAGAGACAGAGAGAGAGACAGACAGAGACAGAGACAGAGAGACAGAGACAGAGACAGAGAGAGACAGAGACAGACAGAGAGAGGAAAGAGAGAGAGAGAGAACCTAAGGACTGTCTGCAAATCTCCTAAATAAAAAAGCAATCTACTTTCTGGCAAGGAGATCAGCAATGGCCATTTCATATAAATGAATCTGTCATGATTTCATTTGCACACAAGCTCGGTCATCCCAAATAGCAGAAACAGCAGACTGTGGTGTGGCTTTTCTTTTCTTTATCTGTTTTTGATAGACTGCTTTTCCTTTTCCTGCTCCAGATGATGACTGCCATCCATGAGAAACTGTACTGTGACACTGCAAGAAAATTATTCTCAATTTTAATAGTCGACTAACTTAGGGAAGAGAAACCATCCCCGTAATTCATTCGAGCTTCACAGATTCCTAACACAAGATCAAGTGCAAATAGATAGATCCTCCCTGAACATCAAAATGGATAAGTGAAGAATGACAGGCTATCAAGCACATTCGTTGCTTATTGGTCTAGCCACCTGTTCCAGGTCATTTGTGAGGCTGTCCATAACAGAAGGAAGTGGCATCAATGAAACGTCTTTATTATTATTATTTTTTCCTCAGTAAGATTCTCTCACAAGATCCACAGAGAACATCAACCATTACCCAAGAAGCCAGTCAAAGGTCTTCCCATGGCTGTGTGCACGTAGCACAGGCTCTGTGAGTGGCTCTTACTCCCCCCGTTCCTGGTTATTCTAGGCACGTGGTCTTTATGCTGCTTCATTAAGCAGAACCAGCAAAGACAGCCGTGTTTCTGAAATGGTGTGCCCTTCATTCCAAAGAAAAAGCAGAGCATTTTCATGGGTTTTTTTTTTCTCTCTTTTTGCTTCCCTTCAAAAGGCAATGAAAATTGCTCCAGCTTAGCAAGAGGATAATGGAAGTGCATCACTGGGCTGTGAGAAGCTTAAGAGTTGTATTATCCTGTGGCCCTTTCATCAACCGGACTTGAGGCTCCTCGGGGCTCTTTGAGACTTCACCTGAGAAGGAGAAAGATGACTGTAGCTCCCTCCCATCCTGCTCCTACCCCATCACCCCATCAATACCCAACCCCACGTGCCCACATGGCTTCCCCCAGCAACTGTCATTTTCTGACTAATGTTACACTCCAAGAAGATTCACAATGGTTGAGCAGGCGACCACAGCCCCTAAAGAACCATTTCACAACACCGCAGCGTCTCAGTGTCCTTCAGTTACGTGCTAAGTATTACTATTTTCAAAGCTACCTTCTTGAGTAATTAATCAGGGCAACCCTGGCTTGCTTATGAACACATCCGTGCCATTCTATTAGCACAACAAATCTTAACTTGTCCCAGCATCATGTTTAAAAATCTAAGTTCGGAGTCTAACCTAAATTCTGTGTAAATCATATGTGTAGGTGTGACTTAAAGTATAATTCATCCTAGAGTCAATTTCTTGCAAGCTGTAAACCCGTGAAATAAAAAATACCATGTGCTTCCAAAATATACTGTGGATCAAATGGACATAGGATAGACATTCTCTATGGGAGGGAGAAAAAGGAGAGAAAGAATGACACGTCCCAAGAAAGTCCAAGATCTTCAGATGCTAGAATAATCTTTCTGGTCCCATGATCTTCACCTCCAGACTGGCAGGAGCAGAAATTTCACCTTCCAGATACATGGTGAAGGGGTTGCTTTCTCCCTATGGTCGTTGGTCATCGGGTCAGGATAACTTTTGAAGCTACCTTCAGAAAAACAAAGGTTTTCTCATGTCCCCATTTAGAAGGAAGAGCTGACTTTCTCACTCAGATACCACAGGGTTCTGAACAGGGCCCCTTGCTTTCTTATAAAACATGCCATTCTTTGAACTTCTGAGAGTCAATTGTGTACAAAATGCAAGCAATCCCCTATTCATTCAGTGACAGGTGCTATGATGTTTAGAAGGAGTACTAGAGCAAGGATGAAGAGATTTGAGTTAGAAATAAAAATCACAAAACTAGCTAATACGGGTCTTTGGGTAAATAGATCCTATTTTTGCACACACAGATGAAAAGGTCAAACTAAGTGATATTGAAATCTCTTCAAAATCAGAAACCCCAGTATTCAAACTGGCTAAGGAGACATATGAATAAGAATTGATTTTTGTTGTTTTATTTAACAGTTAATAAACTACCAGGCAATGAATATTCCCCCTGGAGGACTGACCTAGATAAAATTTTTATGTTTCTTAACCGTATCCACTCAATGCACATTATTGGAATGCCTTCTTTGTGAGACCTGTGGCAATCATTATATCGGTTGAGAATTTAGGAACTGTAAAGTAGCAGGTATAATTCAGCATGTGGGTTCAAGAGACATGGTAAGGCTTTTCCGCTGTTGTATTTATTTTGCTGTTTGGGGCTTTCTGTTCTATTTTGTTCATTTCCTGGCAGTATTTGGGTTTAAACTCCAGCCCATGCGCTTGCCAACAACGTGCTCAAACCAGTCCCCCTGCATGGGCCTTCTGCATAGCTGGGAACACAGAGATGTGTGACCATGCCCCAGCCTAGTGGTTGAGCTGAGGATTGCACTGTATTTTTGTCCAAGCTAGCCTTAAACTGCAGTCCTCCCTGTATGGCAGAGGTAGGATTTCTTTTTCCAGTTTGACTCTGCCTTCCTCTTGAAGCAATCTGGCTACTGTCCAGTTTAATTTATGTAACACTCGGTTGCTTGTGTTTAACATAATTGCAAACATGATATGCATTCATAATTGAAACCTAAACTCTAACAGCCTATTTTCCATCCCATCAAAAACTAGCTAGAGGAAGAAACAAATTCCACCATGGATTTTGGTTAAGTCAAATGCTAAACAGAAGCAGCAATCAAAAGTATTCATAGGAAAATTATGTTAGACATCATTAGCTACGAAGGATGTAGACTGTTGATGTTTGCAAATCTTAAGAGAGAGATTTTAGACCCAAAACACAAATCATAATGACTAACCCGTGATATGTATTCAAACCTTATATATTCACCACATATATCATTCGCACAATTGTTATGTTTATATGCAAATTCAAGACCTAGACAAGTAAAACAAAAAATTCGTACATGGAATGAATAACTTCATGCTGAAATTAGATAGTGAGGAATACTTCTAAAATTGTTTTGCTGAAAAAATCCTCTGTAAGTTCTCAAACATAATATTTTACAAGAATGAATGGATTGTTTGGAGACTTAAGTAATCGGCATAAGATAGTACATTGGTTTTCTACTTCCATTCCCTAATTTCTTTTCTGACCATGTATATACAGAACTTAGCATTCATGCCATAATAGCATCCATTTATTGTCTGCTCATTCTCAAGATAAAACAGTGTGCTTCCACCCTATCAACTTGTATATTGTTTATATCTACTCACTCTATTTCCAGATACAAAAGGCCATTATTCACAAATTTAAGAAACAAATTGCCTAATCCATGAATAATATTCATGGGAAGAAAAAACAGTATTGAGTCTGAGGCTGGCATCTCAAAATCCAATTAAAGAACAATGTCATCTGATAATGAAACTCAGAAAACATCCTTTCAAAAAGGCCTTTCAAGTAAGTCTATGACCACATGGCGTGTCTGCAGTACACTGACGGGCACCTTCCCCAAGCCTAAAACAAAGGCTACCCATGTTTATGCTTGGGAGTGTACAGGAAGCAACCGAAGAAAGTGACTTGTGGAAAAATGGGAAGAAGGAATGGCACATAAGCAGTTCCTTCACATTTCATTCTAATCTATCTCCCTTCAACTGTTCATTCTATAGATACTGATTACACACTACGCCCAATGCTCCTATTGCACAATACACACACACACACACACACACACACACACACACACACACACAGAGATGCATTGCAAATATAAACACGTGAGCTGATATGGAAACATGCTGGTTTGCCTAGAATGCATCTTCTATAAAAATTATCCAAGCTGGGCACCTGTGGCTCCCACCCACAATCCAAGCTACTCAGGAGACTGAAAACTGAGGATCAAGGCTTGAAGCCAGCAGGGAGCAGAAAGACACAAGAGACTCTTCTCTCCAATTAACTACCAGAAAAGTGGAAGTGACACTGCGGCTCAAAGTGGTAGAAAGCTAGCCTTGAACAAAAGAGTTCAGGGATGGCCCCCAGGCCCCAAGTTCAAATCCCCCAACAAACAAAAAACAAAGCAAAACAACAACAAAAAAAATCTGCCTACTTTAAATCAGTGTTTCTATTGAATGCATACAAAATATTGAAAGAGATCCAAGAGCAATCATTCATACCTTTTTCCTTAACTTTGTGGTTTTGACACACATATGTTATAATTCTCTTCCTTCCAGCTGCTCTAATATCACTGTCTTGATTCTTCTCTTATGTGTCTGGCCATTGTGTCTGACTATTACAGCCCCAATCTGCTGAATACCTCTTATTCTCTAAATGTCAATGTTTCCCAGAATTATAATTAAGCCTTTCTACGCATGGCTTCTATGACTGTAAATTCAACCAATGGTGGCTCAAAAATGTAGTTAGATTCACAATAGTTTGTTGTACTGCACATGTGCATACTCTTGTTACCATCCTGCAAACAAAGCAGTATAACAACTATACTTATTTACATTGTATTAAGAATCATATGCAATCTAGACATGATTTCAAGTATATAGAATTTTCCTTATACTATTTCATATATGTGAAATGTTATAGAAGATATATGTATTTGTTATAGAAGATCTCTATCTGTATCTATGCAGATATGGATCTTCTATAACATTTATATCTATATGTATATCTTCTATAACTATATGGTGAATATCTATCTATAAATATCATATTTGTCTTTCTCAGCTTGCTATATCTAGCTTAACAAGATGATCTTGACTTCTATCCTTTTTCCTGAAAACATAACTCTTCTTTATGGCTGAATATCATGAATCCCTTGGCAATTTAATCCTGAAACTTCGAGTCACTGTAGACTCTTTCTCCCATTTATCTTCTAGTTCTGTTGTTTCTTTCACACATTCACATTTCAACTCCACCTTCCCTCCAGCTGCATTACCCCTCCTTTATACATATACTAATTAAATCTCACCAGGATTCCTGCACTAATATCCACCCTGCTTATCCATTTTTGCACCAACTTGTTCTCTAGGTTGGTATTAAAGTGGATTTTCTAAGATACAAATCTCTCTGTGTCCTCTCTTCTATAAAAGTAAAACAGCTCCCAGACCCTGAAAAATGAAGTCTTGGCACAGACATCAAACCTTACTCAATTTTTCACCTTTATTAACCTGTGTGTGTGTGTGTGCAAGCACATGCGTGCTCACACAGGTACTAGTGCTTGAACTCAGGGCCCAGGCACTGTTCCTTACCTTGTTTGTTTAAAGCTGGTCAGGCTCTACCCCTTGAGCTGGATCTCCATTTCTGTTTTTTGTTTTTTTTTTATTGTGTGTGTGTGTGTGTTTGTGTCTCTGTGTGTGTATGTGTGTGCTTTTTTTGGTATTTAACTGGGAATAAAGGGTCTGAGGGATGTTCCTGCCCAGACTGGCCTTGAACCACAATCCTCAGACCTCAGCCTCCGCAGTAGCTAGGTTTATAGGCATGGCCCCATCTCCTTGTTCCCTTTTTGCCTCAACTGCTGCCTCCCCCCTCCTCTTTCCAGGCCTTCTTTGGCTGCAGCTCCACTGAAGGTTTGTATTCCTGGGATTTGCCATCGTATCCCATCCATCTGAGCCTTTACAAGCAAAGCTCCTTTCCTAAGGAGATCTTGCCATGGACAACTCATCTGGCTTCTTTGTCAGGTTTAAGATGGTTTCTTCTCTTTGGCCACCTGCTCCTGACTGGAGTGGGGTCCTGGAGCTCATGGCTCTGGATGACTTCGTGAACACTGTCCTTGAAAGCTGGGGCACAGGCCCTTGTATTCTCCTCATTCCTTGATGAAAGTTTCTGCCTATTATTCATTAACTCCAACACTGGTTTAAAGTGTCCATACAAAAATCGCCTTAAAATAGATTTAGTATGTGGGAGTGTAATGGTTTGTACCTATAATACTAGCTACTTGGGAGACTGAGGCAGTAGAATCTTGAGTGTGAGGCTAGCCTGGGTGTAATTAACAATACCCTATCTCTAGAGCAAATTACAAAACAAAAGGGCCATGGTTCAAGCAGAAGAATACAGGTGTGTGGTTCAATCCCTACTACTGCAAAGGAATAAATGATATAATTGGACTGTTTTAGAATAATGAGAATCCTAAGTGGTCTTCACTTATTTTGTCCTTCCTAATTTTCCCGACATCCTGATGAGGATGGCTTGTTTGTGCCGTGAGGATGAGGTGAAAAATACTTTATTCTGGAAATTCAATATCCTCACTCCTAGCTATGAGCACCAGGGTTCACAGGATTTCCAACTGTGCAACAAAGAATTTTCTCATTATTTTTTAAGATCTATATTCTCTTATCATTTCATAATTGTGGGAGTTTGGAAAACTCATCGTTCATATCTGTAACTAGAGTTAAACAAGCAGGATTAGCATTTAGATGCATTTCCTTGTAATCTTTTTATTTATCCATACAGCTATTTTAACAAAGCAATGTTACTCCCAGTGTATGTGCTGTGTATTTAATAAGGTATTACAAGGTACTTTCCATAACATTAAATATTATTCCTAAATATGGATAACAAATTTGATTTTAGAATAATTTGACTAACAATAATTATGGATAGCAGAGTGCCAGTGGCCCATGCCTGTAAAACTATCTACTCAAGAGTCTGAGATGTGAGGATAGAGGTTCAAAGCCAGCCCAGGCAGGAATGTTCTGTGTGACTCATCTCCAATTCACCACCAAAAAACAAGTAGAGCTATGGCTCAAGTGGTAGAGTGCTGGCCTTGAGCAAAAGAAAGCTTAGGGACAGCACCCAGACCCCAAGTTTAAGTCCCAGGATTGGCAAAAGTAATAAACCAATATAAATAAATAAATATGGCTAACAAACCATAATTTAGCATTTCCATAAGTATAGTTTTCAAACTTTCCAGTCTCAGAAATAGCACTACAAAAATATCCCAACAGTATATTCAAGTGTTTTGTTTTCAATTTCGCCCTAGAACAAAGGTGCTTTATTTTTTAATCCTTATTGGTCTGACAGATAATATAAGGCATTTTGTTGTGTAGTTAATTTTATTTCTTTGACTATCAGCAAGGTTGCACATGTTTTTACATGCTTAAAGTCCATTTGTATTTCTTTGGAAAATTACTTGGTTGTTTCCTCTGCTTATTTTTAATTGCAAAATCGGTTTTTGTCTTACTGACTCATAAAATACTTTCCTGTGTTGTGCTGTATTATATTTTATTACATCATGCACTTGACCTCCTAGTGTACATTCCATGCTTCTTGTAAGCCTCTATTTGCCTTTCAGATTTGTACCTGGCATCTTTTCATTGTTTTGATTTATCAAAGCTATAAATATTTATGCAGTCAAATCCATCATTTTCATTATTATTCATTTCATTATTTACATATACAATACATTTATCCGGACAAATATAAGGAAATTACTAACCCTAGAATACTTCTATGACTTAAAATTTTTTTAACTGTATAATCTACGTGGCATTTATAGAATGAACTTTTACTTTTGCTCTTGCTTTTAAGACTATGTTGTGGGTTTTTTTGTAGTGTTTAGTGCTTTTGTGTTTTGGGGTATATGTTGAAGGCTGTATTGAATTTGAGTCTTTGAAAATAAATCACATTATTTCTTGAGTTTCTTTTGTGTGTGTGTGTGTTTTTTTTCCTGTGCTGGTACTGGGGGGTTTGAACGCAGGACCTGGGCACTGTCCATGAGTTTTTTGTTATGGCTTTTGTTTTTCTCAATACTGGCACTTGACCATTTGAGTCACAGCTCGACTTATAGAATTTTTGGTGGTTAATTGGAGATATCGTGTACTTTTCTGACTGGCTGGTTTCTACCCACAATCCTCAGCTCTCAGACTCCTAAGTCTAGGATTACAGTTGTGAGTTACTGGCGCCTGGCTTCAGTCACTTCTTATTTTGTGTTTGGCAGTTCTGGGGTTTGAACTCACACTATTGTTTGCTAGGCAAATGCTCTACCCCTTTACCCCCACACACTGTAGGGCCCAATGCTTTTGCCCAGGCTGGCCCCACAAGGAAGCCAAAGTATCCTACCTCTACCTCAGAGAGAACTGGGGTTATAGTTATGTCACACCATTTTCAGATTGGTTTTGAAATTACTTTTTTCTTTTTTACTTGTGCTAGCCTCAAATCATGACACGAGCGTGGTGTGTGTGTGTGTGTGTGTGTGTGTGTGTGTGTGTGTGTGTGTGTGGCTTTGACTTGAACTCTGGACCTCATGAAAGCTCAGCTTGTTTGTATAGCTTGTGCTCTACCACTTGAGCCATGCCACTACCAGACTTTTTTGCCGATGATTTTTAGATACAGGGCCTTGTGAACCTTTCTTCCCATATAGGCTGGGAATCAAAATCCTCAAGATCTCCGCCTCTAGAGTACCTGAGCCCACTGACGCCCAGGGCAAATCATGATCTCTGCCTTCTGAGAAGCTGGGATTATACTTGTAAGCAACCACACCCCTTGATTTGCACTGGGCCTCACTCCTCGGTGGCCAATCCCATCCCCTGCACAGCAGAGCTAGATTTGTTTGCAGATGCTTTGAAGATTAGAGGTGAGGGATGGTGATCTTAGCATGACACGGGGAAAGGTAGAAGTATTCAATAAAAGTTCCCATTATCATTTTTATTTACTTATATACTTGATCTTGTGTTAGTATCACAATGGTAAAGGTGTTTGCAATTTACCATCATCCATGTCACATGGCCATTAGAAAGCTCTTAAGTGTCCACAGAAGTTGAATTGTAACTCTAACATTGGACGTGCTGCCAGGAGTCATGAAGCAGACAGACACTTAAGCACCTAGCAGCTTCACTACAGAGCATCCGGAGATAAACGAAAACCATGAGGACTCCTCTACTCTCAACTGGTTTCTGCTGTACACAATGCAAATGGGACATTTACATATTCAATCAGATATTTATTAGTCCCAGACACAGCATGTATGCCTGTCTGTCTATGTGCCTGTCATGTACAACCGTTAGACCACTGGACCGTCTCCTGGCCAGGGTAAGACCTCTGACCTTCCCCCTTGTATTCCTTGTAGCCAGCATCCATTTAGTAAGAAGCTCATGCAGACAATACCCAACTTCTCTCTTCATTTAATACACTAAGTCAGTTGAATGAATTTACCACATTACAGCTTATGTTTTATCTCTATGTGCATTTGTGTAATGTATTCCAACTTGAGAATATTTTTCACTTATTTTATATGGCCCACTAGGAAATGATGGTCCTCACAAAGTAAAGCATAATCACTAAAATACCTGAATGTGATATCATATTCATATCCTACTGACTTTGTAGTAGAAATGTGAAGGAGAGAATGGAACACACTTATTATTAGTATTTAAAATAATGCTAAAAATCCCAAATATAATGGAGAGTTTGGCTGGTAACTAGATCATTCCCGGATGCTGAGGTTTGACATTTATTTAACTTTTAAGCCTTTATTATCTCCATCATTTACTTAATCTTTTATGTCCTTTTACTACTCTACTTGTTACTTAAACTTATTTGCAAATTTTTTGAATGCTCAAGTCTAATTCCTCTCCTCTATAATTGTAGTGTAAGATACTTATGGACATGAGTGATTTCTTGATCTGGTTTATGTGGCCCAGGGCATCTGTCAGAGTGTCTGAATATTGTTAGGGTTGCAGAAAGCTTATTCATTATTGGGCATGTTGGAACACCCCTGAACACATCCCTGAAGTCAAGAGGCTGAGGTAGGAAGTTCAAGGCCAGCGTGGCATACAGCAAGACTCTATCTTTAGAAAAAAAAATAAGTACTTGTTAATTTAAGTATTTATCACACGATTTAGTGTATTATTTCACAACTTATAACAAGATTTCAAAGGAACAGTAACCTGGGTAAGGTATGTTGGATTCAGTTTTGTCTCCAGATCCACAAAGCACTGATGAATGAACACAGTGATCTGAGCAGTAAGTAACTCTGAGTAGTTAGCCTGTGCTGGACACTGTGCCTGGCCAGTGTGCAGTAGAAAGGGTGCCCGCTCTGTCCTCAGGACGGGCCACGTCCCAGGTTCTTACCCATATGCCCATCAGAACTCTGTAAGGTGGACAAGATCATTATTCCAGTTTCATCAAAATAGGGCCAAGGCTCATATGATCTTCCTACACGTAAACAAGCGGTTAATTGCTGATTCAAGTCCAACCCCAATCTAAGAGCCAGGTTTGAAGTCTATCCATTACAGTGCACTGACCAAAGGAGTTAATATCGGGATGTAAGAGGGTCAACTATTGAAGAGATAAATTGATATTTATAGTTCAGGAGAGTAAATTGATTTAAAAAAATATGAACATCTCTTGTTGTGTGTGTGTGTGTGTGTGTGTGTGTGTGTGTGTGTGCGTGCGTGTGTGTGTGTGTGTGTGTGTGTCCTGGGGTTTGAACTCAGAGCCTGAGCTCTGTCTCTGAACTTTTGTGCCCGTGGCTAGCACTCTACCGCTGAAGTCACCACTCTACATACAGCTTTATGGTGGTTAATTGGAAATAAGACTCTCATGGGCTTTCCTGCATGAGCTAGCTTTGAACTATGATTCTCAGATCATAGCCTCGTGAGTAGCTAGAATTATAGGCTTGAGCCACTGGCCTGTAGCAGCTCTTGCTTTTTTCTTTTTTCTTTCAACTTTATTTTAATGTTTACTGAAACCTTACAGGTAATTTGTTACTAAGTTCTTTCAATAACACCTTGGAGCAGAAAAATAGAATCTCTAAAGCCATCATTTTGTTTATGCTATTATTTTTCAGGATACCCATCCCAAAACTCAGGCTCAGAAATTCTGTCATATAACTGAGGGAATATTCTTTTTTTTCCAATTTTTATTATCAAACTGATGTACAGAGAGGTTACAGTTTCATAAGTTAGGCATTGGATACATTTCTTGTACTGTTTGTTACCTTGTCCCTCATACCCCTCCTCCCCCCCCCCCAGGTGTTCAGTTCACTTACACCAAACAGTTTTGCAAGTATTGCTTTTGTAGTTGTTTGTCTTTTTTTATCCTGTGTCTCTCAATTTTGGTATTCCCTTTCAATTTCCTAGTTCCAATACCAGTATACACGGTTTCCAATATACTCAGATAAGATTACAGAGATAGTGTAGGTACAACCACAGGAAGGTGATACAAGAATAGAAGCTACAGATACACATGGGACGTTGAAAGTAGTTACAACTGTGATATAACAGTTGTCTCCATAACATGGAGTTCATTTCACCTAGCATCATCTTATGTGTTCATAAGGGTATAGCTATTGGGCCTTGTGATGCTCTGCTATGACTTGCCTAAACCTGTACTAATTATTCCCAATAAGGGAGACCATAGAGTCCATGTTTCTTTGGGTCTGGCTCACTTCACTTAGTATAATTTTTTCCAAGTTCTTCCATTTCCTTAAAAATGGGACAATGTCATTCTTTCTGATAGAGGTATAAAATTCCATTGTGTATATGTACCACATTTTCCTGATCCATTCGTCTGCTGAGGGGCATCTGGGTTGGTTCCAGATTCTCACTATGACAAATTGTGCTGCGATGAACATTGTTGTGCTGGTGGCATTACTGTGATTTTGTTTGTGGTCTTTTGGATAGATACCCAAAAGTGGGGTTGCTGGGTCACAGGGGAGTTCTATATTTAGCCTTCTGAGGAATCTCCATACTGCTTGCCAGAGTGGCTGAACCAGTTTACATTCCCACCAACAATGAAGTAGGGTTCCCTTTTGGCCACATCCCCTCCAACAATTGTTATTGTTAGTTTTCTTGATATATGACATTCTTACTGGGGTGAGATGGAATCTCAATGTTGTTTTGGTTTGCATTTCTTTTATGGCCAGTGATGTAGAGCATTTTTTCATATGTCTCTTGGCCATTCTCATTTCCTCATCAGAGAAGTCTCTTTGTAAGTCTTTAACCCACTTGATGAGGGGGCTATTGGTTCTTTGCGGTTTTGTTTTGGAAGAGGGTAATTTTTTTAGTTCTGCATATATTTTAGATATGAGGCCTTTGTCCATTGAATGGCTGGTAAAGATCTTCTCCCAGTCTGTGGGCTTTCTGTTTATCTTGCGAGCTATGTCCTTTGCCATGCAGAAGCTCTGCAGTTTGATGCAGTCCCATTTGTCCAACCTTTCTTTGATTTGTAGCCTTTCTGGGTCTTTGTTAAGGAAGTTCCACCCTGCGCCAAGGAGCCCAAGTGTTTCTCCTTCTCCTTCCTTTAGTGTTTTCAGGGTGTCTGTTTTGATTTCGAGGTCTTTAATCCATTTGGAATTGATTTTGGTGCAGGGTGATATATAAGGATCTAGTTTTAGTTTGTTGCATGTTTTGCCAGTTTTGCCAGCACCATTTGTTAAAGAGGCTATCTTTCTTCCATACTATTGTTTTAGCTCCTTTATCAAAGACTAAGTAGGTGTAGTTCTGTGGGTTCATTTCTGGGTCTTCAATTCTGTTCCATTGGTCTTCAGGCCTGTTCTGGTGCCAATACCAAGCTGTTTTTATTACTATAGCTTTATAATACAACTTTGGCAAAGTTGCAGGATATAAAATAAACCTTCAAAAATCAATGGCCTTTCTCTATACTAACAACCCAAAGACCGAGGCTGAAATCAGGAAAGCAACTCGTTTTGCAATAGGCCCCAAAAACATAAAATACCTAGGAATAACCTTAACCAAAGAAGTGAAAGACCTCTTTGATGAGAACTTTAAAAGCTTGAAAAACGAAATTCAGTCAGAACTAAGGAAATGGAAAAACCTCCCATGCTCCTGGATTGAGAGGATTAATATAATCAAAATGGCAATATTGCCAAAGGCTATCTACAAATTCAATGCAATACCCATTAATATCCCAACACCATTTTTTATTTTTTTATTTTTGGCCAGTCCTGGGGCTTAGACTCAGGTCCTGAGCACTGTCCTTGGCTTCTACCCGCTCAAGGCTAGCACTCTGCCACCTGAGCCACAGCGCCACTTCTGGCCATTTTCCGTATATGTGGTGCTGGGGAATCGAACCCAGGACCTCATGTATATGAGGCAGGCACTCTTGCCACTAAGCCATATCCCCAGCCCCCCAACACCATTTTTTAATGAAATAGAGGAAGCAATCCAGAAATTCATATGGAACAATAAAAGACCTAGAATAGCAAAAACAATCCTAAGCAGAAAGAACAGTGCTGGAGGAATTACAATACTCAACTTCAAGCTCTTGCTTTTTAAGCATTAAAACGTGTAGAATATTCTGTTTCAGCATACGGGATAATCATGCTTTGTTTCATTATCAACAAATGTATTTATTTCAAGGAGATCCCTTGAATTTAATCACCCAAATATCCTAAGACATATCCTTCTGTAAATTACCATATTTGTAGGATATTAATATGAATCTCAATTGTTACAAGCTATCAGTGTGCAATTCATATTGGAAAACATTAAAGTTCAGCAGAGCACAGTGGCAGTCAGGATGGCAGTCATTTGCGAGGCCAAGAAAGAAGTATCACAGTCCAAGACTGGTGGGATACTAACTCCAGAAGAGAAAAATGTGCTAAAAGGAAAAGGACCAGTGGTGTGGTTCAAGCGACAAGGAGCAACCATGGAGGCAGTGAATGCAAGCACGAGTACCGAATATTAAAAGTTGCATATACGGTTAAATATATATGTTGTTTACAGGCAATATTTATTCAATGTTGGCCACATAAATAAAGGCCTAAAAGACAATTTGGGGAACTTCCTGTGCATTCTGTGTCTCCTCCACAATAACCCCAGAAAACAGTTAAGCACAGTGCCAAATCAAATACCATTTGGAGTAGCTGCTCACAGAAGCCTCTATGAATTTCATGTGTAGATTAGCATATATTTGTAATATGAAGGGACTTTACATGTGCACACACGGAAATGACTGCATTCCTCCTCCTCCTCCTCCTTCCTCTGCTTTCAAACAGTTTGATGGGTTTCACTAGCTACATTTCCTCATTCTGTCTCCCTCCCTTCCTACTGATACCCCCCACCCCACAGTCCCTCTCTTTTTCTTACTACCATTGCTAGCATCATCATCATCATCATCATTATTTTAGCTTTATATTTCACAAATGAGCAAGAACGTTCACTATTCGGCTCTTTAGAGCTTATGTTACTCAACATGACACAAATCATGATTCTTCTCTTTCTGTCTCCTGAAGTAGCTGGAATTACACATGTGAGCAACAACATCTAGCCTTTCTCATTTCTTGATGACTAATTTGATGACCTTCCAAACAAAGCCAAGCCTACTTGTAGATTCTATTAAACAATATTTTTAGAGATAATTTCTGATGATCCATCCATTTCCCACAAATGACATAATTTTATTTTTCTTTATAGCTGAGCAATACTTCATCATATATATATACGTATGTGTATACATATATATATATAATTATATATGTACCATATTTTCTTTACCCATTCATCAGTTGTTGGTTACCTGGCTTATTCCAAAGTTAGATTAATGTAAACAGAGTTGCAATAAACATAGTTATATAGATATGGCGCCTTTATACTTACCTTCAAATATATGCCCAGGAGAATTATGGCAAAATCATAAAGTAACTGTCTTTTTAGGCTTTTGAGGAACTTCCATATAGATTCCCATAGTGGTTGTGTTAGTTTACATCCTCACTAACCATAAGAGTTCCTTCCTTTCACATTCTTGGAGCCATTTGATGTTATTTCGTTTCTTGAAGGCTGCCGTTCCTTCCTGGGGCAACATAGAACTGTAGTCCAATTTTGATTTGTATTTTCTTTCCTACTAAGTATCTGGAGCATTTCTTCATGTATCTTTTAGCCATTTGTATTTCTTTTTCTGCTGTCTTTTCAAGTTACTTTCCCAAGTATTAACTGAGCTATTCTTTGGCCGCTAAGTTTCTTTGAGATTTTGTATGTTCTGAATTTAAATCCTTTGTTCATTGAGTAGCTGGTGAAGATTTTCTCCCATACTTTGAGATGTTTCTTCGTTCCTTAATTATTTATCTTGATGTACTAAGCTTTTTTTATTTAAAACTGGAGCCAGCAGCTCATATCTCTAATTGTAACTATTAAGGAAGCTGAGGCCAAAGGATCATGGTTTGAAGCCAGCCCAGGCAGTAAAATTCATGAGACTCTTATCTCCAATTAACCACCAAAAAGGCAGAAAAGGAGCTGTGGCTCAAGTGGCAGAGTGCCAGCCTTGAGTGAAGAAGCTAAATGACAGTGCACATACCCTGAGTTCAATCACAAGGAGAGAGGGAGAAGGGAGTAATGGGGGAGGGGGAGAGGGAGGGAGGAAGGGGGGAGGGAGGGGGAGGGAGGTAAGGAGAAGGAAGGAAAGAGAAGGAGGGAGGAAAGGAGGAAGGAAAGGAAAGAGAAAGAAGAACAAAATGAAGGTAGGAAAGGAGGGAAGGAGGGAGGAAGGGAGGGAAGGAGGGAGGGAGGGAGGGAGGGAGGGAAGGAGGGAGGGAGGGAGGGAGGGAGGGAGGGAGGGAGGGAGGGAGGGAGGGAGGGAGGGAGGGAGGGGAGAGAAAATTTAATTTCAAATCCCATTTGTCAATTCTTGCTTTTTCTTGCTAGGCAATTAGAGTCCTATTCAGAAAGTAGTTAGCTGTGCCTATTTCTCCCAGATTTCCATATGACTCACTGGGGTTGTTTAGAAAGTTTCTGACTTTACATTAAGATCTTTGATCCAGCTGGCATTGTTTTTGTTCTGGTTGAGAAATCAGGGTCTAGATTCAATCTTAGGCACACAAACAGCCAGTTCTCCCAGCTCCATTTGGTGAAGACTCTAGCTCTTCTGCAGAGTTCACTTGTGCTTCCTTTGTCAAAGATCAGATGTCTGTAGCCGTGTGGTTTTATTTTTGGATCTTTTAGTATGTTCTCTTATTATCTTTGCCAAATTCAAATCTGCGAGGCATATCAGCATGCCTTGCTTAATTAAATCTACCTATCTATGTTTTACATTTGATAATTCGTGTTACCTGAAAGCAATGCTTGCTGAATTTTTAAAAACCAAGTCATCCTAAGGAAAGCGAAGAATAAACATAGAGCAAATTCCACCTTCCTGTAAAATCTGCCTGTTGAGCAGCTTCCTGGCTGTGAAATGCAGATGACAGCTAAAACATTCTGCTAATTCCAGAACTCCAATGGAAGATGAACACACAGAGTGCTTTAGTGTTCCCTTTTACAGCTAATGGATAATACTGTTGTTTCCACAGACATCAAAATGTCCGCAGACATGAAAACAAACTAAGTAGTATAATTTTTCAAACCAGAAAAAGACGCATAAATAGATGAAGGTTATATTCACTAGTATTTGAGAATAGAGAAATCAGTGTCTCTGAGCCTCCCAGTCTCTCACTCTTCAGAGTATTCATGGAAAGCTTTGGCCTTATGTTCATATTAAGGAGCTGTCATAATTATCTGCATATGATGCCAGATTAATGTCTGCATAAAAATATAAAACTGATTAGAAAAGGCTAAGACTATAATTAAACGAACTAATCCAAAATAAACACCACCATTTAATGCCATTAGTATTCCAGCTCCTTAAACAGATGTGTTAACTAGTATAAACGGATTACAGATCGCAAGGAAACTACATTAGTCACATAACTGAAAAGTGACTCAGAAAAGAAAAATTGCCAAAGTCTTGTGGAACAAAGTGGGAACTGTTTAGCCATCACTCTGCTTTTCCAAATCTCAGAACTCTCTGGCTATGTGCGTGGGAGCTCAAAGCTCACCTCCACCCATAGGTGAATTTGAGTGACTAGAAAGTGGCTAGAAAGGCCGTACCAGAGACACTTGCACGGAATGTAAGCAATGCTCTGAAATGGCTTATTCTGGCGAACTCTGACTACCTGCATGTCTAGCCACACCAGTGGCACACCAGTGGGCATAATCCATTCAAAGGCCGTCACTTCATTATGCCAGGTGATGTGTAGACATAAAGGAGTTTGATACCAGCAAAGAAGGTGGGTGGGTAATATATCAAAGGATATATCTAATATGAAGCGGAAATGGTTTTTAGCAAACTGTAGAAAGATCATTGTTAAGAAGTACTACATCAGTACTAAACATCCTGAAGCTGAGCTTACGCCATCAACTGTGTACCCCATTTCCCATGAGAAGCATATAATGGCTCTAGCTCAAGATTCCTAAATGGAGAGGCCTGGACCCTTTCTTTTACTTGTTCTTAGCAACCAAACTTAACCACACTAATATCCTATACCTCTAATAAAGTCACATCATTCCCATCCTCTCCTGTTATACTTAATGTTACAAATACTAATCACTTCAAACCTTACACAGCTCTCTGTACAAACTTTTCAAATTAAAATAACGATGGTGTATATGGAACATACAATACAGAACTAACCCTCAATATGGGCAGAAGAAAAATGTATGAACAAATTTTGACTAGTCAGCCAATTCCTTTGCCTTAGGGTCTAACTGGATAGATTTCACTGAATTTTCAACTCCCCCAGTCTTGTACCATGCTCTGACATCTGGTGGGATACTGCAAGATGCCTGTGTTTTTTTTGTTTTTTCAGTCATGGAGCCTGAACTCAGGGCCTGGGCACTGAGCTTTTTTGCTTACGGTTAGCACTCTACTCCTCTAAGCCACAGTGCCACATCCAGTTTTCTAGTGGTTAATTGGAGATAAGTCTCATGGGCTTTCCTGCCCAGGCAGCCTTTGAAACTGCTATACTGGCTTAGGTTGTTATAATCTGAAAGGACAGGCACTAGTAGCTTTTAGGATTGTTGTACTGATTTGCTATTCTAGACCTTCCCAACTTTTTTCTCCAAGCTTGTGTTCTTACGCTGCTGGTCAAAGTACCTTCCATACCTCTCAAGCCACAGCTCTCATTTTCTATAAAATCCTTCCTCAATTCTTCATCACACTGACAGATGAGAGTCTGTGACAAAAGGTCCTAAAACACAGCAGCCTGGTCTTTCAAATGTTATGTCATCTCTTCCCTTCAACAGGTACAGCCAACCTTTCGCAGGCAGAAGTTTCTTCTGGAAAGTAGGTTAGGCTCGCATGGAAATCACCTTCACATTTTGAGGTTACACAGGTTAACACTGGATTGTGTCCAGAAACCACACAAGGCACAGGGAATCTCCCCAAAGTATCTTATTCCTAGGGAAGGGCTGCACTAAAAGTAAAAATAAAATACGATTTAACATGAATTAATTCCAAGGTTATTTCTCCGTCCTCTCCAAATCCCCAGGTTATGTGGGACTTAAAAGGGGGCTGAATGTGAGAAGGTGTAGATGATTAGAGATGTTTTAAAATTATAATTCCTCTCATATAAACAACAGATGCCACAGGAACATAGCTATTCCAAAGAAACTGTTCATTTTTTAAATAAATCAATTAGAAAATGTTACTGAAGACAAATAAAAATATCGAGACACATTCCTCATTTATATTCAAAGCTAAGGATTATGAGAACAACCCAATTACTCATCCAATCTGCCCATTTAAGCACCTGTCAACTAGAGGGATTAATATGCCTTATGTTTATGGAATTGGGGGCAGTTCCGTCACTGTCTTTGCTTGGGAACCGTTAACAAACACATTTCCTAACTTTGTATTCACAATTCTTAGTTGCCATCCCTGACCCCCCTTCAAGCTAATGAAAGCATTCAAAGATCAGAGGTACATTGTTGTACAATAAGGATTAAAGCCTTCCCTATTCTCCCAATAAAAAGGTGCCCCCCCAAAACATAAAAGATGCAGAGAGACAGAGAGAGAGACAGAAAGAGAGAGAGAGAGAGAAAGAGAGAGAGAAGAAGAAACAGTTGCTTCCAATACTCAGTTCATAAAAGCTAGTTATTCTCACGGAATTTTTCCCCTCCTTCTTGAAGAGACAAATTCAAACAAGAATAGGAAGGAAATGACAAAGTCACAGAAGTATAAAAATGTGGAGAACCACGTAGTGTAGAGTTGGAGTTTCTAGAAATACCATATGTAGCATTTGCAAATGCTTATCACTCTCAGATGGTAGCAACACCTGCTTTGGCTCTGGTTTTGGTGTGAAATTCTGAAACAAAGGTATTGATACTTCACAGAGTCTATTTGAGTGTAAGTGAACAATTTTCACAGTGATTCCCCTTCATTGACAAATGGAATGATAAATGTGCTGTACATGCGCCAATGATTTCATTGTTATATACATTCAAGTCACATAAAATGGCCAATAAAGAAAACAAACAACAGATTATACCTCTCCAAAAGACTTAGGCACTCCTCTAGCAAAGATGGATAAATATGGCCAACAAGCCCATGTAAAGAAGTCCTTCATCATTCGTTAGGAGGAGAATAGAAAGACAAATGTCACTCCCGCTAAAGGGAAGGCATAAAACACTGGAAGCTGGGCTCCTGTGGCTCATGCCTGTAATTCTAGCTGTTCAGGAGGCTGAGCTCTGAGGATCACTGTTCGAAGCCAGCCTAGACAGGAAAGTCCATAAAACTCCTATCTCCAATTAATCACAGAAAAGGCTGGAAATGGTTGTGTGGCTCAAGTGGTAGAGTGCTGACCTTGAGCAAAAGGAACTCAGGGACAGTGCCAAGGCCCAGAGTTAAAGCCTCAGGATTGGAAGGGGAAAAAAGAAACAACACTAGAAATCTGATACTTTGCGAGAGAGGATACACAGATGATAAACGCAAATGAAAGCTTTTTCAGTCCTCTTCAGAAATGATTCTACAAATCTACCTACAATTCTACTTCTAGGCATTACCCATGTAAAAGGAAAATTTATACCCATACAATTATATACATAAATAGGAATTTAGAGTGTAGGTTTAACTTTGAGGCTCCAAAATGGAAGCAATGCAAATGTACCTCAGTGGGAGAACAGATAAATTCTATATCCACATGAAGAATACCACGCAGCAATGAGAAAGACTAATCGGTGGCTACAATCAGCCATGTGACTCAATGTCAAGAATCCATGGCAGAACAGTAGTAAATTACAAAATAACGTATACTGCCTTGAAGTTCCATTAACAGGCAAGATTAATCTCTGGTGATCAAATAATTAAAACAGTTTACTGTGGGGAGAAAGGTTTGACTCTAAGGTGGCACAAGGGACTTTCTGGGATGATATTAACATTTGATATCTTAACTGGAGTAGGGATTGAAGGAGTGAAGACAATTGTTGGAAATCATTAAGCTGTTCATTGGAAGTTAAGTTTGCCCACAGTAAACTTCACAGGGATACCAGACTATTAATAAACACTCTCTCCGTCATTCTCTGAGGGTATAATAACATTTTTACCACATTATTACTATTGTAGAAAGATACTTCATCTTTCCACTAAGAGGCTGGACATAGAACTAAAGTCTTTTGTCTGGAACAAATCATCATTTTACAAAAATAAAAACTTTGTTAGACAAATGCATTTCTTTAGTGAGAGAAAGACCATAACCCAGTAGATGGACAAGTAAAGATTTAATAGACAGACTTGGGTATAAACAGGGAGAAAAGGTAATCATCTTAACACTTCAACCATCTCTGCCACTTAGAATTTTCCTTACAGTTAATTCAATAATAAAATATGGTTTCTCTAGTTGATAATAATTAATATATGTCTAGGATAGTCCTAGAAAATGATCACGATAGCTATGTACCTAAGATGAAGCTAAGCGAAGTGAACTCCAAATTAAGGAAACAAGCGTTTTATCATGGTTGTTGTTATTTCAAATGCACTAAGTGAAATTGTATCTTTTTTCTTTTGTTTATCTTCCCTGTTGTCCCTGTGTTTGATTTTGGTGCCCTAGGTATTGTATATATGTTTATCTGAATTAGGAAAGGGAAGGGAACATCACAATGGTGAGACAAAGCGTAAAAGGCGAAGTAATGCAACTGCAACACTTACAAGACAATATGGAATAAACCAATTGTAGAACTCGGAGGTGGGGAAATTGTGGAGGAGGGAAGGTCGGAGAAAAATGAGAGAGGAGGTAACAAGTTTGACAAGAAACGTACTCACTATGTTAAGTATGTAGCTGTATCCCCTCCGTATATCACCTTGTCAATAAAAATTTTAGGAAATGATTTTTTTCTAGAGTTTTAGAAGTGATGAAAACAAGATATCTCCATGCAATTTCACACAGTACATAAGACTGAATGATTCTAAATGTTTGCTGCTTCAATTATCCTACCTTTGTGTGTGTGTGTGTGTGTGTGTGTGTGTGTGTGTGTGTGCGCACGTGTGCCAATCTTTGGGCTTGGATGCTGTCCCTAAGCATTTTCGCTCAAAGCTAACATTCTACCACTTGAGCCACAGCTCCACTTCTGGCTTTTCGGGTGGTAAATTAGAGCTAAGAGTCTCACAACCTTTCCTGTCTGCGCTGGTTTCAAACTGTGATCCTCAGATTTTAGCCTTCTAAGCATCTAGGATTACAGGCATGAGCCAGGACCACCTGGCTATTCCATCTTTAAAGGATATTTTTTTCTATAAAAGATCAAAGCCTAACTTTATACAAAAGTAAGTTTGAATGTTCAGCATTCCCACACTCTTCTGTTTCGTAGCAGCAGACAATGGGCCATAAAGCAGGACACAAATTCAAGTAATAGGATCATACACTAAGCTCTTTATTGCAAGGATTATTGGCCAAAAAGAAGCTATATTCTTGCCTTTCTTTATGTTCTGTGCAATGAGCATCACATAGTTCTATACAGATCATGTTCCTACCAGATATGCAACGCGTCACTTCTTAAACATGCTGATTGAAAACTGAGACTATGAGACATAGAAGAGGCCCTACCCTAAACAAAAATCCGAGTAAAAGCAGGGTAAGCGAAAGGATGGGGAAACAACCTTAAGTCTTTTCGAGAGCCAGGGACAGTGGTCCATACCCCAACATTCCAGGTGTGTGAGAGCCTTAAACACAGCTGGAGTCAGCAGTAGTTACCAGCTGAGGGCTTCCTGTTCTAGAACACACTGGGAGCTGGCTGAGCCTGCCTCTCTCCGAAGCCCTCCTCATCAGGTGTGTGAGAGTAGTTGCGAATGCCTCGCCGAAGGAAAGCAGCCTCAGCTACAGCCAGATCCTAGTTTGCTTCCCTTCCTCAGCACAAGAAGTGAGGACACAGTACAGCCTGGGTACAAATCTGCCAAGAAAGATAGTAGTTCCTTAAAAGCACATATTCAGTTTCTGTCTATGAATGAGTCAGCTTTCCAGCACTGTGACGAGAAATGCATGTTAGAAAAAGAACAATTTACAAGAAAGGAAGATTCATTGGCCCTATTTCTTTGTGCATACAGTAGGACAGAACATCATGGCGGAACATGTGGCAGAGCAAAGCTGCTGGCCATATAATCTCTCAGAGACAAAGGGTCCAATCTGAAACCTCGAGTCAGCCAATGACCTAACTTCCTCCCCCAGATTCCCCTCCCTCCATTAGCACCACAGGCTGGTGACCAAGCCTTTAGCACATAGACCTTGGTGGAACATTAAGATCCAAGCCATAGCCACACACTGGTAGTTCACTCCTGTAACCCTAGTTACTCAGGAGGCTGAGATCTGGTAGATCAGGGCTCAAAGCCAGCCTGGGCAGAAACCCTTATTTATAATTAACCACCAGAGAAAAGTCTAAAGTGGAGCTACGACCAGTGCCCATTTGAGTTCAAACCCCAGTACCAGCACCAAGAAATTAAAATTAAAAAAGCTCCCAAGTAGGATGTGTATCTGTCGAGTCATTTAAAATTGCTTTCCTATCTGAAATGTCACAGGTGATAGGATTACAGTCATTCCTCCCAACAATGGCTTTCACGATGGGGCAATGTACCAGGCCTCCGCTGGCCTCATCCAGGAAGAAGAAATAATACTAGCCCATTTAAATTCTGGGGTCCTCAGGGTCCCCACCCTATCCCTACATTTTTAACTTTAAGTCCACAACTCTTTTACAAGGGATGACAGGAAGATTTATTCTCACTGTCTCTATACATGCCCATCTACCTTCTTTTTCCCCAGGTTCTGTAGCTTAAGTTCGATCCGAGGCCCAGAAAGGAGTAAGGAACACGAAAAGGATTTGGTGATCAGTAGAATGTAGTAGGAAAGAAAAAAGTAAGCATATGTTGAAGAATCATCTCAGACAATAGTATAGTACCTGTCTTATTCTTACTGTGGCTGCTACTATAAAACACATGCTTGTGTGCTGGGCTGATGGGCCTGGGCCACCAGGCTTGAAGGGAGCCTTTTTTTATGAGGCACTCATCCCATTCATTAACCATGATCTAGTTGATGTTCAGAGTCCTATCACACAAGGAGACACAAACACTCAAACCACAGCATTACCACTAATGGTCGCTAACATTAATGTTTCTAATACCTAGGGATTTTTATATGAAGACAGGGTGCTGCTCAGGGAAGATGATCAGCTTATTAGGCTTAATTAAATAGCAATACTTAGAATAATACTGAAATTTCAGTTAATTTTAATTTATTCTGTTTATTTTTAATTTTATATTATATATTTTGCGTATTATATTTAATAAATACAATATAAATACATAAAAAATATACATGATACATCACATATAAAATATATATAAATATAAGAGATTAAAATACGAAATATATTTCTATTTAACTATTATTTTATATTATATAATTTTATTTTATTTATTATTCTGTTTTTTTACTTGTTCATTTGTCAGCTGGTTGGCTGCTTGGTTTGGAAGTGCTGTGGATTGAACCCATAAATTTGCAATAGATTATTTTAAATAAAACTAAGCTGAGTTTGTAGCAATACTAAATAAAGATTTTTCTTAAATTGCACAGCAACTGAAATGGAAAACAAAACAAAACAACTCAGTCCTAGAGAGACACACTACAGAAAATCTCAGGAACCAAGAAAAGAAAAGCCAAATGCAGAAGAGAAGTGACATTCTGGGCTTTGCATAATCTCTTATCTGCATCCTTGCTGAATGGATCCTTGGTAAGCAGAAAATTCTTTTAAACTCCTTTTTTACCTCCTAGAATGTGGGAAGAACAGTGCCCTGGTTGTGGAAGCAGACTCTAAGTACAGACTCTCTTGCTGTTCTAATTGTGGGCAAGTCCTTCAGTCATCAAATCATTTCTTCCTTCCTAGGTAAAATGCAGGAGTTTGGGGAGGTGTCTTTAAGAGTCACTTTCCACTCATTTTCATTCATTGCAGCAATTGCTCAAGAGCTTAGATCTTATACATTTATATTCTCCTACATATTGTTTTTTGTTAAAAAGAGGAAATTTTGAGGGTCCTAAAATTTACCAAATTTCTATCTAACTAAAGCCTGATTATTTTTAAATGTAAGGTTTTCTTATCAGTGTGTTTGACAGAAAGGATATATTTCTATTTATGCACACAGGGAAGTTTTTAAAATAATTAGCAGTTACTTCTGTCCACTCGGTATACATATATATTTTATTCTTACAAACTTTATTACCATGTATTATCTGTGTAAAGGGGTTTCACTGTGGCATTCCCATGCACACAATATATCCTAAACTCACCTCTTCTATCAGTCTTCCTTACTTTCCTCCCTCTTTCTAATATAATTTCAACAGATTTCATCGTCTTACCCTTATATATGCAAATGAAGTACTTTGACCACACTGATTTTCATTCAATGTCTCCCTTAGTCTTCCTCTCCCTTCTGGTACCTCACTCCTCCCCAAAGAACCCATTTTGCATCCTGTCATACGTGTTTTACAGCATGTATTAATTGTACCAACGGCTTTTACCATGGTATTTCAGCCATGCATGTATTACATTTTCATCTAACACTCTCTATTGCTTTTTCTTTCTTTACCACTTAATCCTCTATCAATCAACAGCTTTCATTAATAATGCATATGCTGGGCTGGGGATATGGCCTAGTGGCAAGAGAGCTTGCCTCGTATACATGAGGCCCTGGGTTCGATTCCCCAGCACCACATATACAGAAAACGGCCAGAAGGGGCGCTGTGGCTCAGGTGGCAGAGTGCTAGCCTTGAGCGGGAAGAAGCCAGGGATAGTGCTCAGGCCCTGAGTCCAAGGCCCTGGACTGGCCAAAAAAAAAAAAAAAATAATAATAATAATGCATATGCCATCTTCATATACAGTTGCAATAAATACATTTCAAAATTATTTACCCTCCATTGATCTTTGTCCATCTCCCCTCACCATCATCCTGTAAACAGCTCCAGAGTTAGAATCATCTTTACATGCATACACAAGTATACACACATGCATGCATACACGCATGCACACACATATATGTGCAAGGCACATTTATATCTAACTGATCAGTTTATCTTTAAATTATCTTTGTGTATTTTTCAGGTTTTTCCCCATGATGCTGTGGTAGAGCTATAAACACAGATAGGAAAATGGTTAACATGGTGAAGCAAATCAAGACATGTATCATCTCACAGTTGAAATTTATTAATTTCACAAACATTCCTAATCAATTTCAATCTTATTAGTTGACAGGATCCCCTCTTATACACAAGAAATACATTCAAGTGTCCACAGTAGATTCCTGCAACCCCAGATAGGAATGAACCCCATAATTTATTGTCATTTATTTTACTTATTATTTCATTTACTATTTAGTTTTTTTTAATTTATTCTGCTTATTCACATATCCATGTTACAGGGTAGAAGTAGGCCCGTGTCCCTGTTAGGCAAGCTGTCTACCCCTCTGCAACCAGTCTTTTTCCTTCTCAGTACTGAGCTCTGAACCTGGCAGTTACTTTTGCAGTTGGAGGAGTAAGAGCAATCTAGCATCGATTCTTTTCCTTTCTTCTATTTCCTATTTGCCAGACCGATTTGTGCTTACTGTAGACATTACTAATTTCATAATATGATTTTTTCTTCCTTTATTAATTCGAGAACTTTCTCATTTTCAAGTAAAGAAAGCACTTCCTGGTCTCTCTTGCATATCTGAATTTCCAGCATGCATCCTGGGAGAAATGAGAACAAGCGCAGAGATACCATGAAGACAGACCTGGGAAATAAGTAACTGAGGAGTGGGTGGAATGTCTGAAGGAAGGGAGGCCGCATCCTGGGCAGGGAAGAGTTGGAGAGCTAGGATTTCACCATGTTACTCAGAATAGAGTGCAATTTAACACTTAAGAATTTTCTAAGGGGGCTGGGGATATGGCCTAGTGGCAAGAGTGCTCACCTCGTATACATGAAGCCCTGGGTTCGATTCCCCAGCACCACATATACAGGCCCTGAGTCCAAGCCCCAGGACTGGCCAAAAAAAAAAGAAATTTTTTTTTCTAAGGAATATTTCCATACTACAGTGGACAAAGAGTAAGAGAACCACAGACAGTAGTATAGGTATCTGGCCTTGTCGATTCTACATGCATATTCTTTGGTGCCCTTTGACCTGCATTTACCCATCTAGGCCCCCATACATACAATAACCACTGTGTTATTTTCTACTTTTGTGTGTTCCGACTCCCTTTTAAAGATGGGCTCATTGAATAGTGAGATAATCCATACAATTTCTGCAAAATCTTCCCTCACCTTAGGTTGAGAATGTAGTCAGGTATAGGAAGTTTTAGCAACTTTAAGCATAAAATGGATGAGTTTTTTTAATCCTTAAATTGTAAGTCTAAGTAGATTTTTCATCACCTGTAGGCCTGTGAAGAATTGTTTACATAACCTGCTTTGTTTACAGAAGCGTGTGAAATCATTTCAATTAATTATTCATTATAACCACCATCTTGTTCAGTAAATCAATATCACCTTAGCATATTCATGAAAATCATATTTATTTGTCATAATATAATGTCAATCTTTCAGAAACTATACAATATACTATCCCTGTGAACATTAAATTCTTTTATTTATAATCCATGGACTCACCACTCTTGGAACAATGTCTAACTTAGTACTGAAATAAGTCAATATGGTTGATTTGATTCATTCTCAATATCTGTATAGAATCATTTCACACTTGTTCCATGATTAAGCTCTGTAAATGCAAATGGAATACACGTTAATTTGGATGGGATCAAAAGTATATGGTTAAATACCTCCAGGTTTACTTTCCAAAAATCAAACAGCAGGCAAATCTCTGGCAGCCAAGGTAGGCCAGAGAGAGTAGTTCACAGTTTAAAAGCCATAAAAGTTGGCCAAATGGTTGTTTTACATGAGTATTGGTGGCAAATGGACTGCTAAGGCTTGTACGGCTGCTAGGCGTGGGGGCCAAGTGCTCAGCAGATGGTCAGCAATCAAAAAACCTGGCAGAGGACGGGGGCAACTCAGTGGCACAGCTCTTGCCTAGCACGTGCAAGGTGGTCCTGGATTTTTATCTCCAGCAGGAGACGGAGGGAGGGAGGGAAGGAGAGGAGAAAAAGTGGTGGTGGAGAGCACAGTCACCAAAAATGTCCCCAAGGCACGGAATAGGAAGAATGACCAAGTATACAGAACTCCATTTAAAACGATCATGAAAAGCTAGAGCTTGAATGAACAAAGAAATAAGCAATGATTACATTTGAGAGTAGACAGTGTTTGGGGCCTTTTAGTAACTTGAGTGATTAATTCAGTGGACCTATAACTGTAACCAAGTTCTCCTCCTATTGTAGAACAGTACAATGCAATGCAATGCAATGTACAATGCAATATCTAAGTGTCCTTTGTAAAACACCTGCCTCCCTGCCATTTCCTGTTCAGTCTGCATGGACTACTGGCTGCATTGTCATCCTTTGCAACTCTGAGCTCCTGTTTTTTAATTTCCAAAAGAAAGAAAGACTGCTTAACCAATCTATGCAGATGATAAACAGCTCCATGAGAAGAACAATTGCTGCAGAAAACATGCTGGTTCAACCACATAATCCTGCATACAGAGAAAAGGATTAAATTATTAATTATGTAGGTATGTATTATTTGCTTTGAAGATCATCCATGGTTCATTTATAAATCAGAACCACTCAATACACTGTCGATTATCTTTCCACAGGGCTCAGGCTCATACTTGAGGAATGCAAACCGATCATACTCTTAGACAAACATAATAAAGATGCTATAGGAGGATGATTTTCCAAAGTCATGAAGTGCCCCTCAAAATTATACACTAAGCTCTCCAAGCTGCTGCAGCATCTTTTATTACAGAAAGTTGTCAAGAATTAATTTGACTTGAGCAAAGGAGAGAGAGAGAGAGAGAGAGAGAGAGAGAGAGAGAGAGAGAGAGAGTCTTATAATGAAGAAAGCATTAGTAAACCAAAATCAACTCATAGTATTTTAAGTTCTTATCTTTGGTCTAACACAATGCTAACAAGAAAAAAAAATGGTAGAAAGACGTTCATCTGCCTGCAGACAAGTTAAGATGTTAGTGAACAACATAATCTCATATTTCATAAGAATGAACATTAGTTATCAAAGTAAGTATATAGGTGAAAGACAGCAGTGTTGAAATTCAGGGAAGGCGAGATCATTGTATGTGGACTTAAGTAAAGAAGTTTCCTTGGAAAACTGCATCACGGGATTGCACCCAAAAGAGAATCTTCTTACTTCCATTCTATATAGGTCATCTGCCATGTTAGAAGGATCATATATTAATTTTTAGAATTTAACTGAAAGGAAAACAGAGTTTGTGACAACAAAATATAGGTACTAGAGTAGCCAAACCAAGAGAACAACTTGAGGAAAGAATCAAGAGATGAAAAAAATGAACAAATTAGTATCATTTCTATAGTATTGCTGATAAAAATTATTTGTCCTTAGCATAATCATAAGTAAATCATCAGAATAATCCAGACAGAAAGATATTATATAAACCCTGTGATAGGTGCTCATTAAAAATATAATTGTCGGTCTGGGAATATGGCCTAGTGGCAAGAGTGCTTGCCTCATATAGATGAAGCCCTGGGTTCGATTCCCCAGCACCACATATATAGAAAACAGCCAGAAGTGGCGCTGTGACTCAAGTGGCAGAGTGCTAGCCTTGAGCAAAAAGAAGCCAGGGACAGTGCTCAGGCCCTGAGTTCAAGCCCCAGGGCTGGCCAAAAAAAAAAAATATATATATATATATATATAAAATTGTCATAAAAGATGAAACACTATGCATGGGTATTCTAAATTAAAGCTCCCTAAAGGAACATAACTTAATACCATATGTTTCCTTGAATACATCCCAAGCAAGATAAATATCTATCAGGGTTTTTTAAATTTTTTTTAAAAAACTGAGGAATTGTGAACAGAGATTATACATAGCTAATTCTATGGTCCAGTTGTGCAGGAGAAGCTCTTTATCCCCCCCACCCCCCCCCAAGATGCTGTTGACATATTTAGGGATCCTGTATCATGTCTGCAAATTAGTCTCTAATGGTTCAGGAAAAAAAAAATACATACACACACACACACACACACACACTATCAAGAGAGACAAAGCAAATGTGGCTTTGGTGAATGGCAGTGAGATAAGTCATTGTGGGGAGAAAAAGAATGAGGCAGATGGGTGTGAATGAGATATTGGTGGGGGTCAAGAAATGACTAGGGAAGAAGTGAACAATTGTCCAATGCCTAATGTATGAAACTGTAACCTCTCTGTAATTCAGTTTGATAATAAAAAAAATAGATAGATAGATAGATGTGAACAATTGATGGAGCCCTTTGAATTATGGAGAGAAGAGCTTTGGCCGTGACTTGGAAAAGCAATCACTACATTGATGATACGATAGTCTTTGGCTTAAGAGATAACAATAACTTTATACATCATGAAAATAATTACAGCGGTGCTAGGCAGAAAGCACTAAAAAGAGGAATGTTTTGAAGGCTAATTAGACGACTCTCATGTAATTACTGAAGGGAGCATAATTAAAGCTGAAGCTCTCTAGAATCAAAAGGAATGCAAAAGTGAGGACAGAATCAACGAGCACTAGAAAACATAGGTTACAGATGGACTGATTGCATGTGTTTGCACAGGACCATTTCCCCACCCAGCCTCATTCCAAACTTCAAGGAAGCTCTCATCCTACCTCCTGATCATAATGGAATGTGATAGAGCAAGAATCCCTTTTGACTGGGGTCTTTCTCACCAGACTTGAACTTCTGTCCATAAACAGCAAGATTCAAGAGAATAGAATTGTGCTATATTCACACAGCTCTAATGCTAAGCCTCTATACCTGAGTCAAAAGAGACACTGACAGATAGGGATAATGGGTCAAAGGAGAGAAGGAGGTCAGAAATGTTTATGTTGCATTTGTATTGTCATGGTAGCATATTTACAATTTCTAAGTTATAGAATTAATATGTCTCTTAAAGAATGCATATATTCAAGACAATGTGGTACATATACACAATGGGATTCTATGCCTCTATCAGAAAGAATGGCATTGCCCCATTCGTAAGGAAATGGAAGAACTTGGAAAAAATTATACTAAGTGAAATGAGCCAGACCCAAAGAAACATGGACTCTATGGTCTCCCTCATAGGAAATAATTAGCACAGGTTTAGGCTAGTCATAGCAGAGGATCACAAGAGCCCAATAGCTATGCCCTTATGAACACATAAGATGATGCTAAGTGAAATGAATTCCATGTTATGAAAACAAGTGTTAGATCATTGTTGTAATTATTTTCAACATGCCATGTGAAGCCGTAGCTTTTTTGTTTCTCCTGTATTCCTTTCCTGTAGTTTCACCCCCACTAGCACTGTATCTCATCTGTGTATCCTGGATATGTATTAGAACTAGGGAAGGGAAAGGGAATATCAAAATCGAAAGACAAAGGATAAAAAGACAAACGATTCCAAAAGCAGTACTTACAAAACCATTTGGTGTAAACAACTGTACAACTCATGGGGGGGGGGAGTGGGGGGGAGGGAGGAGGGAAAGAGGGATGGGGAGGCAGGAGAAAAATGAGGGAAGAGGTAACAAGTTGAAGAAGAAATGCACTCACTGCCTTACATATGAAACTGTAACCCCTCTGTACTTCACTTTGACAATAAAGGAAAAAAAAGAAAAAAGAATGGATATATTTTATTATAATTTGTATATGGCTATCCAGAGGAAGACATGTATATGTAATCTGCCACAGTTTGGGTGTAGATGGAATGTTCCCTAAGGATCTTCTCTGCTGAAAGGGGCTGGTTCTCACCACAGAGCTGCGTGGGAAGAAGGAGTTGAGAGCATGGAAATTTCAAAGATGGGACCTACTGGGATGTCCTCAAACCATGGGAGTCTTGAGCTATTTCTCCTGCAAACCTCCTTGGTAATTCTCTTAACAGAAGTGAGCTGGGTACTGGCCAGGCTCTGGCTCTTTGATCCTGGTTCAGGATGGGGATACCTGCTCTCACACATCTGGCTATCTCTGCCCCCATCGTGATCTGCCACAACCCTCGCTAACCCAGAGAAGAACCAGGTCCTTGAACTTCCCCAAAATAAGTTACACATTTTTTTTTCTTTGTAAGCACCCCCTAGGTGAAACAGGCATGATCTCACTCATATGTGGAATCTAAACTTTAACTCAAAGAAATAGGAACTAGCACAGTGGTCTCCGGGATCAGGAGGTAGGGAAACAGAAGGATGCAGAAGGCCAGAAGGTACACACGTTCAGTTAGAAGATAAATTCTGGAGATCTGAGGTACAGCTTGGTGCCTATAGCTAATTTTTATTCCCAAATGAAACTTGGGGAAATGCCTGTGAGGTTTCCAACTGAGCAGGTGAAGGAAAATGGAGGCGTCTGACGTCATCACTGGGTGGAGGCGTCATCATTATGGTGATTCAGAGGTTAGAGTGAAATGGAGAAGAAGCCTTGGGTTACAGCAAGAACTGTCGGCCGCGACATTTTCCACTCCAGATGGCTTCTGATACTGCTTTGTTTAAAATACAGTAGATACACTTACTCACATAATTACTTTATTTGACTTCCTGTCAAATCAATATTTATTCATCCAAATCAATCTTGTTGCTTTGTCCTTAAAGGCAATTGGTCAATCTGTGTTACTATAAAATGTTCTAAATCCTTTACTCATGGATATTTTCTTTTTGCTTTGGTATAGAATATATTCCTGGCCTTTGACTATTTCTAGATTTTCTTTATTTGCTTAGATTTCAGTTTCTTTCAGGCAGCTAGTCAATGTGATTTTACTGACAAACCATGCTAGTGCTTTGGATATTTGTATCTGTGTATATTTTTCTATGTGCCTTACATATATGTAATAAGAAGATTGATGGACCTTGTTTTGGAACCTAAATCTGCCATTATTAAGTAAATGACTTGGGTAAGTTGCTTCACTCCAATAAAATGGACATAGTTAATTAAATTCAAACACAACTTAATTAAATAAGTCATGCAAATTAGAGTACTTGATAAATAGTAAGTAATCAAGATAATCTTTTTATTACAATAATTGTCACTAGTATTCGTTTTATTTCTCTATAGAAGATAATAATCCTGTGAGTAATGAGAGCCTTACTACACACTCGCTGATAGGAGTCCTTAAGAGGTAGACAAAGAATTTCACAGAACGAATTTTGAGCACTGTTGTGTAGCCTGCTAATTCTACAAATACCCATAGAGATAGAGAAAGTTCTGCAGTGTCACAACCCCAGAGGGGCAGCACCCTTGACCATATAAAGCTCTTCGAGGCTTCCTGGAGAGGGAGGGTTGAACCTGCTTTCTCACAGTGCTATCAAGAGGACTGGGAGCTGAACTGCTACCACTGTCCTCTGCGAAGCACACAGAGGCAGATGTGAAAGGAGCTCTAGTTTCTGGAGAGTCAAGATGGGGGAGATTTTTTTTTTTCTTTTTCTCATGCAGGTAATGTGATCTGAATCTGAACCTCTTGCTTGGTGTTGTGTTTTGGTTTGGGTTTTGGTTTTGGTTCTTCACAGCTGGCACTTTACCACTTGAGCCACATTCCTCTGGGTCTGGCTTTTTGCTGGTTAACTGGAGATAATCATACGTCTGGACTGACTTCAAATCTTCATTAATCCTTCGATCTCCACTTTCTGGTTCTAAGCATGAGAAGGCAGGGAAGTACCTTTTTTGATAAATATTGGCATATATTCGTTCTTTTAAAGAACATACATTTGTTCATTTAAAGATGTTGGCTACTAGAACATCTCCACAAGGAAAAGTTATTTCAATCTCAGAAGGTCTTCTTTTAAGAGCCCTTTGTATTGATGGGAATCCAAACCAAGTTGCCAAAGTATACCACAGGATCTTTAACTGACCTAGAATCTGAGCTTTGGCTATTAATAGACAAGATCACTTTGCGTTTTACCCATAGCTCTTGATTGGTATGTAAAGGCTGACACTGATGGGAAGACGTTGTATAGATTTGTCTTGGAGGGTTCGTCTGAGGTGAAAGGCATTGAGAATACAAGCCTGAGTTTGATGTGGCTGCTCCCAGGTGACTTAGCCATACCTAAGGCCACATGGCAGAGCTCCCCGAGGTACGATTCTCCCTAAGGAAGAGAAGCATCTCTGAGCAGGCCTAACACTAGGACAAGGCGGCCACGATCCTACCACATGGCATTGGCTAAGGCCTAAATGAGCAACTCCCCTTGGCAGCAAAGAAGTCATGCTACCAACTATTTGGATTTAGTAGAAGATAACTTTTTTTGTTTTTCATAATCCATTTTGTAAAAAGCACAAATGGCACACATAGCATACTTACACATTTGTTCCTATTAAAAGATAAACAACACTTGCATCTTCGTCATACCATAGAAGCAAACTGATTTTTCCTTTCTTAGCTTAGTCTCTGGGATACTATCATCCACCCTTTTTAACTCCATCTGCTCTTATGACTAGAGTCACACCACCTACTTGGTGGGAGCCTGGGTTAGGTCATCCATTCAGGGGTTCCATTTGCTTCTAGAACCTCAGAGACCACATTGCCTGAATTGGCCAAGCTCCAAAAATAGATTCTTAAGGAAACTGAATGCCATGCAGGAACTCAAAACATTAAAGATGCAATGTGTAAATATATCCAGGGAGATATACTGGCTTAAATTGCCATTGAAATATAGCCTTAAATACATACATACAATATGCTTATCTGAACTAGGGAAGGGAAAGAAAAATGAGGGAGGGTGTAACAAATAAGATAAGAAATGTACTCACTACCTTATTATATAACTGTACACCCTCTGTATATTGCCTTGTCAATAAAATTTAATTAAACAAATAAAAATGGAATACATACATACAAAAAAGCTATTATCTATTTGGACCTCCAGCATCATGAAACCCA
Source organism: Perognathus longimembris pacificus (assembly GCF_023159225.1). NCBI lineage: Eukaryota > Metazoa > Chordata > Mammalia > Rodentia > Heteromyidae > Perognathus > Perognathus longimembris. Next base: position 10,037,181 of record NC_063163.1, read on the forward strand.
TGCTAGTGGTCACTAACAGTAGCATTCGTAGAGAAACTCTTTAAACATCTAACTGTAATGTCTAACTTGTTTAAGTTTATGGGATTCTTTTTTCCTTCATGGAACAAATACTAACATTCTGTTTTCACTCAAGGTCAAACACAATTAGCATGTTACAATTTCCTAGAGTTTAGGCAGCATGTACTAATGGCTTTGATCTCACATGGAAATACATTAATAAGCAATAAAGACAAATAATTAGGACCAAAAATAAGTGCCCTGGTATCCACACTGACTGACCCAGTCAATCAGTGAAGACAACTATTCTTATAATATGTTAATTCATTAAATATACTTGATTGAAGAACAATTTGATCTGCTCAGGGATAGGAATTGATTCTTACATTGATGTTTTGCATATCTACCTATGTGCTCTGTAGGCATTCAGATGAAGCCAAAATAATACAGAGATTCCTCTTCTCAAGCTGAGGTGCTAAGAAGATGTAGACAATAAAAAGAAAACAAGGAAGGATGGTCCTGATAAGACAGGGTAGGCAGCAGATAGGAATGGGGAGTGAGTGGCTTGAAGGGTGGGCTATCTACAGAGCAGTCAGGCAAATCACAATTTGTTCCCCTCAGCCTTACATGGCAAAAAGCACAACCACTTGTTTCAATCAAACTGATAAGGACAGGCATGATTGAAATAAGCAGAGAACGCTTGAGGAAGAATTTACTGAGCGCTCACATCTCCCATAAAACAGACTTCTTACATTTCCTTAAATCACTTATTTGTTAACCACATGAACACAAGTCCAAACATGGCCATTTTCAAACTAGGGAGGAATCCAACTAAGGAGACACGGAAAACAAAAAGTTTATGCTTCAGCAAGCTTTAGATCGATACGCAACTTATAACTTATTTAAGCAACTGTCATTATTTTCTTCTTGCCTTTTAAATTTTTTGATAAAAAAATAACACACGTTTGGTAGTACTGGGATAGAACTCGTACTGTTAGGCATAGTAGGCAAACACTGCACTACTACACACATCCTTAATTCCTAAATCCCTCAAAACAATGTTGTTTGTTTTCTTCAAAACAACATTTTATTTTTTGATGCATATATAGCCAAGCACCAGTGTCTCATACCTATAATCCTAGCAATGCAGGAAGCTGAGATCTGAGGATTGCATTTGGAAGCTAGGCCTGCAGTCCAGAAACGTAAGTCTGTGAAATTCTCATCTCTGCTAAAATACCAACAAATCCAGAAGTGGAGCTGTGGCTCAAGGGTAGAGTGCTAGCCTTTGAAGTTTAAGAACAGCACCAAGGCACTGATTTTAAGCCCTAGTACTAGCGCACATGCGTGTGCATGCACACACACACTCTCACACACACAAAGCATATATACTCCCTGTTCAATTTATATATATACACAACATATGTTCTCTGACACCTGGAATATTTGGAGATCATGTCCTTTACTTTCAGGAAGGTGACCATCATTACTGGGTTTAACGGTGACCCTCAAAAGGAAATGTCTATACCCTAGCCATCAGTAACCTGCACACAGTGAACTTCTTTGTATAGCCTCTGTTGACATAACTAAGGATTTTAAGATGATATTATCTTGGATTATCAGGGTAAGCTCTAAGGGTACTCATAGGTGACATTAAAAGAGAATGTGAAAAGAGAAGGCTGTGTGAAGATGGAAGTTGATGTTAGATTGATCCATCAATTCTTTGCTGAGAACCAAGAGAAGCTAGAAGAGGCTAAATAAATAAATAAATAAGGATCCATCCCTAAAGAATTCAAAGGAAGCATAGTCCTATTAATACCTTGACTTTGAACTTGTGGCCTATAGCATAAGAAAATCAATTTCTTTTCAACACAATCATAAACAGAAAAGTTCAATAGACAAATAGAAATCACTTCTTTAAAAAGAAATGAACACAGAGAAAGCCAGATGCTGGTAACTCATGCCTGTAATCCTAGTTATTCAGGAGGCTAAGATCCTAGGATCTCGATTTGAAGCCAGCCCAGTCTGTGAGACTCCTATCTCCAATTAACCATTAAAAAGCTGGAAGTAGAGCTGTGGCTCAAATGATAGAGTGCTAGACTTAAGCAAAAAAGCTCAAAAGCTAGCAAGCACCCACACCTTGAGTTCAAGCCCCAGTATTAACACACGCACACACACACACACACACCTTGAGTTCAAGCCCCAGTATTCTCTCTCTCTCACTCTCTCTCTCTCTCTCTCACACACACACACACACACACACACACGAACCACAAAGAAATTCTGATGATGGAGCTGATGAAGACAATGAATGAAATAGAGAGAATCAACAATAGAAGTGATCAGGCAAAATGTTCTGTGAACTCTTTAACAGATGTTCAGAAAGCTGGATCTCTACATGCATAAAATTAAATGTGTTCCTTATTTTACATGCAAAAAGAAGTGGTATTATAACACATACACACATTTTAAATCTCCTAGAAGAAAACATAACAATAGTCTGGTCAATAAAATTTTGAGTAATATCAAAACACTGGCAACAAAAACAAAATATAATGTTTCTGTAGAGCAAAATAATAAAACCAACAAAATGAAAACAGGGTTCCATGGAATGGAGTAAAATATTTGTAAACTGTATATCTGAAATACAATATACATATACAAATATCCAAAATGCATAAGAAATTCTTATCACTCAATAGTAATATTAATAACAATAATTCTGTTAAATAGACAAATGATTAGAATAGATAATTTTAAAGATGACATATGAATGATCAATAGGTATATGAAAATATGTTTATCATTAACCAACAGAGAGATTCAAATTAAGACAACAGAAGTTAACTGATCAAAATATCAAAAAAAATTGTAAAAGATGTGAAGAGCGAAGGATCCTTACATATTGATGGTGAAAATATAAATTGCTGCAGCCATTGTGTAGACAGCAAGAGGAATCCTCAGAAAAATACAGCGAGTATTATGACATGAGCCAGGGGTCACACTGCATAGAAATAAAATTACCATCTGAATGAGAGACATGTATTCCCATGTGAATTGTCACATTACCCAGAGTAGGCAAGACATGGAAACAATCCAGATCCATTGACAGATTAATGGCCATTTTCACCAGCATCTTCTATTCTTCCTCTTACCATTTTCAAGTTCCTAGAAAACACCACAGCCCTCTCTATTTCTCTCTATTTCTCTACATGTGCATTCATTCAGACATTTTAAGAAGGAAATCTTACTACTGGTGACACCTGAGAGGTTTCAGGTGAAGAAAGTCAGACACAGAAAGATATCTATTGAATGATAGATATGACTTCTATGTAAAATTTTCTTTAAAAAAAAATCAAACTCAGAAAAACCAAGTGTAGGATGGCATTCTCCCTGGGCTTAAGGGTGGAAAAAATAGTGAGATATTAGCAGAGTACAAAGTTGTACTTGAAAATTGAAGAAGTTTTAGAACATAAGGTAGAGTATGGTGAGGACAATTTAAAAAGAATTGGTTATATGCCTAAGATGTGTTAAAGTAAATCTTTAGTATTCTCATCTCACACACAAGAAAAGATAACTTTGTGGGGTGGTGAATATACCAGTTAGCTTGACTGTAGTAATTATTTCATAATGCAGTTATATCAAAATAGCATATTATATAGCTTGATTATATATATTGTACTTGCCTGTTGTGTTTCAATAAAGCTGAAGTGATTTTTATAAGAATATTTTATGATCAGCTAAATGCAAAAGAGCCACTATGTCATATTGATTTTTATATATTAGATGACTGAATTTATACATTGAAGGCTGGTAATACCACGCTGAAAGGAAAAGAGTAACATGTAACACAATATACATTAACAGGACTATGGTTACACAGATCGAATATTATCAACAATGAAAAATGAATGAAAAACAGCTATACTCATCATGAAGCACTCAGAAAGAATTTCAAGTATAAAGAAGCAAATTGCTAAAGATAACATACAATATCTTGTTTTTCTAATAACCCCAAACCAGAGAAACCAAGCAATATGCCATACAAAGTATTAATAATTTCTAACTGAAAGTGGCAATGATAGAGGGAAAAATCCCTAGTTTTAACTTTAGATTTTAGATAAGCACATTCATAGGCTTAAGAGCAATTTTAGCCACCAGTGCTTAAGCTGAACAATACATTGTCTCATATTGTCCAATATTATGAAACAATATTTCATAATGTTATTTTGCTTCACAACTAACATATATGCTACCTAAGTTCTTCACACAGAAAACATTTGAAATGGATTTTTTTTGGTAGTACTGGGGGGTTTGAACTCAGGACCTTGTGCCTCTGATACAGGTACCTTACCACTAGTCACATCTAGGCTCACACTAGCTACTTTTTTATTTTTTGCATTGGTTATTTTTGAGATAGAGTCATGCATTTTTTGCCTGGGTCTGGGCCTATTCAAGCCATCCTGATGTAGCAGGAAAGACAGGTAGATGCCACCACGCTCGGCTTCGTCCATTGAGATGACCTCACAGACTTTTTGTCCTAGACTGGCCTGTGCTAGCCTTCCATACAGCTGAGGAGACAAGTACACCATGTCAAAGCCGACTATTGATTGAAGACATGGCCTCACATGTACACCTCGGGTGGCTTCAAACCACTATCCTTGTGATCTCGGCCTCCTATGTAGCTAAGGCTAGGAGGAAGAGGCACTTAAGTTTTGAGTGCTTTTCTTGAAACATTTCTAAGAGAAAAATTGGAAGTCAACAAAAGCGCTGACAAAATGTCATTGTTTCTGAAGAGAGAAAGGAAAAGTTGTGGCTAAGCACTTCCATGACATTGTTGCTGAGAATAACTTTATCCATAAATGCATGGATTTCAACCCTAGTCCCCTGATGGCTATGAGAATCACTGGGAGTAAAGTTGAATTTTAAGAACCATAGTGTGTAGATCTAACTTGATGAAAGTAGCCCAACATTTAGGGAACTTGACACCAGTCGTCCGCTCATTTACTTTTCTTTGTTCTTGTCTCTACCATAACCAGACGATCCTAAGATAGACAACTTTGATTTAGATCAATCAAGTGACTGATGTAGAACAAGACGGTTTTACATTGAGGAAATAGAGCATAAGAAAATTGGGACATACATGAGCAGATCATCCAGGCTTCAAACTATCTGTGTGACTCATTAATACAATTAATTCACACAATTCTCTCAGAAAATGTTGCCAAACTTCTATATAAAACAGGAAAAGTTGAGAAAAGTATGATCTTTAAAAATCTCTTTTTAAAAAATCTTTTAAAATATTCTCTTTTAAAATAGTCATCAGGGAAGTGGCGCTGTGGCTCAAAGTGGTAGAGTGCTAGCCTTGAGCTAAAGAGCTCAGGGACAGTGCCCAGGCCCAGAGTTCAAGGCCCATGACTAACCAAAAAAAAGCTTAAAATAGTTGTCAGTGTCCTGATATCACAGCCTTCTCCAAATTAATGTTCCATAAGACTTCATCTTTTCCCCTTCGCTTTCTTGAACAGGGAGAGGACCCACCTGCTTTATAGTCTCTGCTCTACAAAGCTCAAGGAATCACCCCAAAGAGGTATCCTAAGTACCTCCCTCTTGTGCTCATCTTGTTAGGCATCTGCTCTCTGAGTGACAGAGGCCAGTGAGGAGCTGACAAATGACCAGGCTCTCTACAAGGAGCATAGATTAGAAATACAACCCGCAGCGTCTTTTTCCATGGGCAGTACCCACACAGACTCCAGGAGCAAGCTCATGCACATGGAAACCCAAATGACACTCACACTGTGTCATCAGAGAGCTGTGAGCAATACCTCAGGCAATGGGGTATTTTCAGACATCCGCTTTCTGCTTCATGAGGCAGAAAATGAAAAAAGGAGGCAGTGATTCTTTGATTTAATAAGCAAATACCCTCTGCCTACTCTCCTGTTGGTTGACAAGGGGGAATCAACTGGTCCCTGCTTGGTAGTTCTGCTCCAAGCAATGCTGACCCTTCTATCTTGTGTGTGGCAAGAAGATTAGCCCCACAAATGGAGACCGTGGGCTTTTGCTCCAGAAGCAAGGGACAATCCTACTGAAAACCAGTAGGTTTCTGCCCTGCCACCCAGAACACGGCACACAGTATCTCAAGAGCCCATTGTCCTCTCATAGGCTAAATCTTCTATGCATCATGAGGTGTTTTGTGTCTCTCCTAGATCCCTGTGGTGTTTAATTAAATGCTTTCCACCAACAAAAGGTGTGTTTTACACACGTACACCAAGAACAGGGGTAAGGAACTTTGTAAAGACCTAGGACTCTCGGGCTGGGGATATAGCCTAGTGGCAAGAGTGCCTGCCTCGGATACCCGAGGCCCTAGGTTCGATTCCCCAGCACCACATATACAGAAAACGGCCAGTAGCGGCGCTGTGGCTCAAGTGGCAGAGTGCTAGCCTTGAGCAAAAAAGAAGCCAGGGACAGTGCTCAGGCCCTGAGTCCAAGGCCCAGGACTGGCCAAAAATAAACAAAAAAAAAAGACCTAGGATTCTTAATTATAATAAGCACTCCTATGTTGCTGCAGCAGCTAGAGCCTGAATCTAATCTTTCTGGAATCTTTCCAATATCATGCCTAACTTATTTGAGTTCAATCTTCTTTCATTTCCCATGTGAATCCAGAATGTTCTGTCAACACAAAAAGAAGAAAACAAGAAAATAATCCCCAGCACAAATTCTAAATAATTGATAGTTGACTGAGTGAGGAAATATATAAATATGACTGACAAAAATCGAATTCTTGCTCAGTTTTATTACATTTCTGTTAAAATGAAGAATTATGCTGTAGATACTGAATTATGCTATGTGATTTAAAATGAAAGAGAAAATTATGGTTTTTTAAAGCTGTGAACATCAGGTTAGCTGGCTCAAGTATGGATTAATACTTAGAATGAGAGAAGTCCTTTTTCAGTGTGCAAGTCTACCTGCTAGACTGAAAATATGTCTTCTTCAAATATAATAAAGCTTAATATAATAGGTATTTATATGCAGTACTTTCTGATACAACACAGTACTTTCTGATAACCAAGTGCCTGGAAAAATTGGTAATTTATAGGCACTCTGTCTTTAATGCACACAGGTGACAGGCCCCTTTGTAGAAGAGCCCTCTATTTTAAAGTGGGTGATAGTTTGGCCTTAAGTGGGAACCAAAAAGAAAAGCAAGCTGGGTGTTAGGTGACTCAGGCTTGTAATTCTGTCTACCTAGGAGGCTGAGATGTGAGTATCACAGTTCAAAGCCAGCCTAGACAGTTAAGTCTATAAGACTCTAATCTCAATTAGCCACCTAAAAAAAAAACAAAAAAAACAGAAGTAGAGCTATGGCTCAAAGTGGTAGAGCACTATCCTTGAGCACAAACTTTCAGGGACAGGGACCAGATGCTGCATTCAAGCTCCACAAGTGACATTAAGAGAAAGGAAAGGAAAGAAATGTTGGACGGGGAGGGTTGGCCTGCCGTGTACACTCCCATTTGGGCTCCATATATTTACAAGGAAAAAAGCTATAGAAATCATGCAATGTGTTTTCTTGGCGTTGGCAACAGGAACCTGGGAGACTGAACGATAGCTGAGGAGCAGAAAACTCCTTAGGGGAAAGGTGAGGGCACAAGCAGCTGGCAGGTGGGTGGGGACGTGAAAAGAAGCAGTAGGTCCCAAACAAGCCGGTTCTGTCAAGTCTGCATCCCAGAGACTCCAGCTTGAGAGTCCAGGAGCTGGGTGCATCTGCAGTCGTTACAGGCACCGTGTGTTTGCTTCTTCATAGTTTTCGCAATCAGCGTCAAGGTTATCTTGTGGATATTCCTTTTGTTCTTCGTGTTGATCTCTAAAGAGTTGGAGTGTCCCAGAGAATAGGAAGAGGAAGTGCCAATAAACACTGAGGAGGAAATTGGGAATTTATCTCAGGAAGTAGACAGGATACAGGTTACAGAGTCGTGGGCAGCAGCTATGATTTGAGTAAGTTGTGAATCAATATTTAATTAACCATATTAAATGCAAGGATCTAAACCATACAGATGTTAGATTTTCAGGATGTGGTATAAAAATTAAGTCATCCTGAGCTCAAAAGGTTTAAAAACTCAGATCCTCTCTGTACAACTATTTAAAAGCAATAATAGAATTTAAAATAAAGAAAGAAAAAAGCCTCCCTTTTGCCCCTCATTTTTCGGTAAGTCTTATATTTGCTATGCCACTTTTTTTTTTTTTTTTTTTTGGCCAGTCCTGGGGCTTGGACTCAGGGCCTGAGCACTGTCCCTGGCTTCTTTTTGCTCAAGGCTAGCACTCTGCCACTTGAGCCACAGCGCCCCTTCTGGCCATTTTCTGTATATGTGGTGCTGGGGAATTGAACCCAGGGCCTCATGAATACGAGGCAAGCACTCTTGCCACTAGGCCATATCCCCAGCCCAGCTATGCCACCATTTTGAAGAATTTAATTTCTGGATTACATGAAGTTTTACTACATGGTAGTTAGTTTGATTTTGACTTTTCTTTAGCAAAAAAAAAAATGTGTTTTAATATTGTGTTTGATTCATGTAAGAACAAGCATCTTCTTTGACATCAGAAACTACACACTCTAATTGTTCCTAACTCAGCTTCATGGCTTGTTCTAGACCATAATGATCTTAACTGAAGGATTTTGGATGACCCACATCACAGCTCCCTGGGGACTGGTCCCCAGCTCTCACCTCGGTAACTCTGGAATAATTACTGGCCCCTGGGAATTTGTAGACACTCCCTAGATGATTCTGATGTGCACTAAAATCTGACATCCACTAATCTGGACGCATTAATGAAAACAATCTGGGGACAAGACCCCGGAATCTAGAGCTTACCTGTTTCCAGTTGATTCTTCAACATAAGAGCATACAAGCATATGAAAATGTGTATTTCATATGTAAATGCAAATAATTCAAATGTATCCCAGAATCCTCTGCATCTTTAGTCATCTCCCTGGGGAGGGAGAGAGACTAATTCTAACATAATCATTAGATATATCTCCTTGGGGTGCCTTAAAGTTCCTAAAGGATAGCTGTATCATTATTTCAATTAATAAAATATTACTATGATTCTTATTTTTAAGTAGAATATCTAGGTTCACCGCTTTTGATTGACCCAGGGTGAATTAGCTACCAAGTAACAAAAATCTTAATGTCTTCCCAGAAAAAAGAAACTGTTTTTTCTCCGATGACCATATTTTCTAGATGAAAATCATAGTGCTTGGTCTGACAAACAAAAGTATTAAATTTGGGGATATTCATTCTTCAAACTTATGACTTCTCCTTAGTTTTCCTACTTGGATAGTTACAATTAATCTAATTAACAATACCACTTACATAGTGCACGCTATCTGTTACAGTCCTGAAACATAAGGGGACAAATCCAGCAAGTGTGGCTTTGAACTCTATTATAGACTGTGTTTCCCTATGACTCTAGAGTCTCACACAACACCAAAGAGAAACTCCATTAAATACTTGTAAGAGGTTCAGTCAGGCTTGGTAGGAGTCCTTGATGTAATACAGTATCTTTCAAGGTCAATGTGGCGGGTGGCACAGAAAATAGGAATGAATATTGTAAGAAAATGGCTAGTCACCAGCAACAAATACATGCCTTTAGGTTAAACTACACCCAGACCCCATGTTAAGTCTCAACATACAGAAGTAGGATATTGGCAAAATGAAGAAGGGGGAGCTATCTGCAATTGGAGTAATGGGTTCCTCTTCTTCCAGACCCAGAAATCTACATCTGAAATATCTCTGTCTAGTCAGTCTCTGTCATTCACCAGGAACATCCTGACCTCAAATCTAGGCTAAGCTTGACCTAGCAAAAGAGTGTCTAGTCCAGCTCAATTGTACTGATTTGAAATTGGATGGGAGAAGGAAGAATCTATCTCAAAAATTGAATTGCATCCCTTTAAATAAAAATTTAATGAGCTAGGCACCAGTGGCTCACATCTGTAATCTCAGCTACACAAGGAGCTGACACTTCAGAATCTTGGTTTGAAGCAAGCCCAAGGCAGACAAATCTGAGAATCCCTTATGTCCAGTTATCCAACAAAATGCCAGAAGTGGAAGTGTGTCTCAAATGGAATGAGAGGAAAAAAATAAGGAAAAGGAGTGGGCAGCCCTGACTTCAATCCTAAGACCACCACAAAAATTAAATAAATAATAATTTGTAAAATTACAAAAATATTTATCCCCCACTGGCAATTACAAATTATACAATGTTTACAGCTTGCAAAGAATAACATCGGGGAACTTTAAAATAGCTTGGCATAATTAATCTATTTATATAATCCTGCCTAATAAATCTGGGGACAAGCACAACCAGACAGACATACAGTTCTAAAATGTTTTTCTTCCAAAATCATATCCTCCCCGCCCCCATTTTCTATCATGGCAAAGTACATATCGCATAACAATTACTCTTTTTGCTGGCTGCCAATGGCTTACATCTGTAATCATAGCTACACAGGAGGCTGAGATATGAGGATCCATGATGGAAGTCAGCCCAGACAAGAAAGTCCAAGAGATGCTGCTCTCCACCTTCAGAAGTGGAGCTATGACTCAAGTGATAAAGTGCTGGCCTTGAGCAAGAAAGCAAGAATAATACCCAAGACGTGAATTCAAGACCCATTGTGGGTACAAAAATAAAAATATCATCTGGACCATTTTGAAGTATATAGTGCAGTGACTTTAAGAACATTTCCATATTTTGTTCATTATTCTTAACAGAAACACGAAACAATATCTCAGTTCGCAGCTTTCCTCCTCAGTTCCTTGTAAACACTAGCTGATTATTCTAGTTATACAAATCATATCAGTACATCATAAAATATTTGTTCTTTGGCACCTGGCTTGTTTTACTTAGTATAATAATTATTTCTTGTTGCTTTGGGGTTTTTTTTGGGGGGGAGGGAGGGAATGAGTACTTGTGGCTGAACTCATAGCTTTGAATTTGCTTGGCAAATATTCTACTATTTGAGTGAAATAAATTCACTCAATGAATTTATGCAGTGTTCATCAAAATAAACCTGAAAAATATTTTAAGAGTGGTTCTTTGCTTATTTTTTCATTCAAGTTATAGTTTTGAGCATTAATCACAAATCAAGTAATCTCTATCCTTTCCCCCAAAATTAAAGTTTGTTTATTATTCATTGAGCCTGAAGACTTACTGGACACAGCACACGATAAACAAAAGAATTGCATTTTTCCCCATCCCTTTCTTCTCATCTGCAACCTGACAAAATTTCATGATTAAAAAATCTTCGTCAATCGTTGAACTTTTCCATTCTCTTTGAACTTTTGCCTGAGGTAATATTCATGGTGATGATCAGAAAAGGCTAAGTCCTGTGATGGGACGAATGTAAGAATGTCTGCAAAAGACAGGGCCATGGGATAATGCTCGGGATTGTAGTATGGACTTGGTGAATGGCTTTGGACTTGGTAATTTAGTTTCATTTGGGGACAATGCCTGTGGAAGGGTTCATTGTGGTTTTCTGGTTATCTCAGTCATCATGAGAGTCTGTGGATATAAAGTGAGTCCACTGCACAAGCTTTTTCTCTCCTTCCCTTCCCTTCCTGTGTTGCTGCCATGCTCTGAGGCAAGCCAAACTGGCCTTTATGAGAGGAGAAATAGACAGGGCAGCCTTTCAACTTACAGACCCATAGGCCGAATGAACCTTTGTACTCCATAAGCAATCCAGCCTCTGTTAATTTTATGGCAACCGAAAATGATACACTGCCAAAATTCTTTCTCCCCATCCTGTTTTTCTAGTGTCCTTGCAGCTATGTGGGACCATTTGATTCATTCCTGCTAATGAAGTCCAAGGGAATGGCAAGTGTCCCTTCAGGGCTAGTTTCTTGTCACTGTGAACTTTGAAATAACTATAATGCCACAGGAAGTTGCAAGCCCTTATGTACAGAATGACCCCATGTATCCTCACTTGCCACCACCTCAGAATTCTGCAATTCTGCATGTCTGCAACATGCATGTCTGGAGGTTAACATTTGTACAAACCACAAAAAGTATTCAGATTCAGACTTAAAATGGTGTGTGTATACATGCACAAGAGCATGTGTGTGTGTTTCTGTTGGTTTATCCTATGTATAAGGAATGTAATTGCCAGCTCAATCAGGACGTAGAAGTACTCAAGCACTCATCACACTTATATAACTATAACCTCCTGCTCCCATCCACAAATTCAGCTAATTTCATATCATTCCTACATTGTTTCAGTTTCTAGTATATCTTATAAATGAAGCCATGCATTATCCCATCACTTAGGACTGGCTTTTTCACTCAGCCTAATGCCTTTGGGATTCATCAAATTTGCTGTGTATATTGATATTACTTTTTAGTGCTGAATAGCATTCCATAATACGGCTGTATACAGTTTTTCAGTTATTACCCCCACTGAAGGATGCCTGGTCCAATTTGGTCTATAATAGCACTTAATTATTCATTAATACTAAGAACACTCACATGCAGGTTTTGGCATAAACACATGCTTGCATTCCTCAACGGCTTTTTTTCTGGTGGCAGTGATGTTGGTAGAAGTTCTAGGCCTAGAACACAGGCTTTGTCACTTGAATCAGCCCTTTTTACCTTAGTTATTTTTTAATAAGGTGTCTTATTTATGCCCTAGTCAATCTACACCTTGATTCTCCTGCTTATGCTTCCTGTGTAGTTGGGATGATATATGTGAGCTACTATGCCCAAATATTTATTGATTTACATGGGGTTTCCAGAACTTTTGGCTCAGGCTAGCCTTGAACTACAATCCTCACATCTCCCATTCTTGAGTAGCAAAGATACTGCATACTAAGCATCTTAAATAAGTGGATGTATCTCCCCGAGTATGGTTTTACTTTCCTCCAGCTGGATAAAAATCACAAGGTATTAAGGATGACAGAAAGCAGTACAAAATGCAAGACACTTGGTTCCTAAATCACTAAGTGGATAGCCTCTTGTTGTTCAGGACTACCCACCTTGCATTGTTAAGCCAGAAATGAGCTTGTCTCATGTTTGAGTACATCCATTACATTTGCAGGCTGACCTATGTCAGACAAACTAAACAGAATTCCATTAAAGCTGTACATTTGAATCTAGCAACTAAATATATGTTTTGTAATTAAACTATACTTAGTGCAAATCGCATAGCACAAATCACCCCCCAAAAAAAAAGTTTAAAAGGAGGGTGGAGGAGAGAAAAGGGTTACAATAGGATAATATGGATAAAGTGAATTTGATGGAAGCACATTATGTGAATGCTGTAAAAAAAAATTGCAGCAAAAAGCTCTCTGGATAATTAATTCATGCTAATCAGAAAACAAAACAAAACAAAAATAGTTTTAAGTTTTGAAACAATCTTTAGAAGTCTTTAATTTTTTTTGTTTATTCAATCATTTAGAAACAAAATGATCCTTGCTGAATTGTTTGAGAATCCGTTGTGTAGCATAATCCTCACTATAAATGACCCTGAGACAGAATGGTTGATTCAATTTCTTTGTTTTAGATTGCTTCCTGCTGATACCATCTTTCCACTGAATTTAATATGCAACGTCTGCACACCTATTCTCCAGCACTGAAGCTCTAACCTGCGCTGCACCAGGATGGCCCAGAGGGCTTGCTGCAGTCAGATGTCTGGGCCTGGTTCCCAGACTTTCTGATTCGTCTGCAATTTTAACAAGTTTCCCAGGTGAGTCTGAAGCTGGTGGTATGGGAACTACACTTTGAGAACCACTGACACAGAAAATCAGAAAAATAAACTTAATAATGTTTTTCAAACAAGAGAAGCAAGACTCTGAAAGACAACAGTGAGGCCTCATAAATGAGCCAAATAAGTGGCATTTAAGTGGCCAGCTCTGTACATCTACCTTGGCTGTAGACGCACTGGGCTTTGAGGTGGGTGGGTAGGTGAGTTCATTTGCTTCCAGCTTCTGATGGAATCTTGGCAGATGATCTAATCTTCCTGAAGTAAGAAATTCCTCTACAACTAAAACAAAAAAGCAGTCCATCCTCAGTTTACCACTTCCAGGATGGGCAACTCATCCTTTTCCTGCCTTCAAATAGTTGAATCAACTGGAAAATAGTTTAGACGGAGTCTAGTTAAATGTTACTGAAATAATACAAATTAGAATCTCAACTTAGACATGGGGTAATAAAACCATCTTAGCTTCCCTTAACATTTATTTTCTCTCATACATTATTCAGAATAACAGGATGTAAAGAAAGTAGCTTACAAAGAGCCAAAAGCATTATTTATACTAGGATCAGTAAGCCTTCTGATGATGGAAGGAGTCAGGACTATGGTTGTATTGATGAGTCATGCCAATGGCTGATAACATGGTCATTTTCTTCTGCAATATAAGAAAGGAAGTACCCACACTGATACTCCTAATATTCTAAACCAAATAATGTTCACCAACTGACTCTCCACTAAGAGTAACTCGCTAGCCATTGACAGACTAATTGTTAATATTGCCCACGTCTATTTAGTTAATTCATATTTCTCTGTTTAAAATTTTAGTCCACTATCCAAATCCCATGCACTACATTTTATTAAGTGTCCTATTTTTAAATTTAAATAATTCCTTTGTCATTTTCAAATTTCATACCAATCTTTTTTTATTTCAAGGATCAAGGCCAGCTGCCCATCAAAATGTCACCCTTTCTGTATTTGGCTGTTTCCTCTGAGTAGATTAACTTTACCATATTTGGCAATGTTGCTGAGGTGTTATTACATCAGATACAAAGACACATAACACAGAAGTCATACCAAAGAATAATATGAGTAAGATAACTTCTACAAGTATAAAATTTATTCTCTTTGTGATAGGTGGAAAATGTGGGAGGAGATGCTTCGAGTCTTTTTGATATTCTATTTCCTACCATCTTTCTCCAAAAGACTTGGTATCCACTGAAGATACTTAAAGATCAATTATTGATCAGGATACAAACACTATGGTTTCATTCACTATTTATTACTTAGCATTCTTCTGCCAAAAAAAAGGGATCTTCAAAAAGAAAATCACCACAGTCTTTTGCCTTTACTTTATATGCAATGTGTTTCAATCTATTCTTATAACTTTTAATGGTGAAATTACCCAAAACCATGGATTATATTCACTTAATGACAACTCCTCAAGTTGGTTATGGGTCTTACTTATTTATTTGCTTAAAATATACAATGGATTTTCATTTTAAATTGATTTTGAAATTTTGTATGACAAAACATTTCCATAATTTAAGTAGATGAATGATTGTTCATCTGATGGGGAGCTCAAGCCCACACTATCTGGGATGGGGCTCTTGGAAATATTAACACAGTATGATTCTACCTTTAATAATCACTAGCTTTTCAATTTAATTTTAATGGAGTTTATTTCAGAACATGTTATTTGTAGAAAATTGCTAATGCTGAGAATAAAGTGTTATTAAAAATTAAAAATAACCAGAATCTTACAACCCTTACATGACCTTTCTTTAAGTTACCTCTGTTGGTTTTAGTATACCTCTGTTGTGATAGCATAACATATATTATTTGTTGTTTTCAACTAAGTAACATTATTTCTATTTTCAGACATATATTTGAAGATATATAAGGTGTCACAGTAGATACCATACAACCAAACCCTATCACAGATTTTCAACTATTGCTTATTCTGTATGAAAACAGCAATATGAACTGTAACAAAAAGGTAAAAAAACACAAGACAGAATATAAGAAAATGAATTTTCCTATTTGAGGTCCTTACTCCTCAAAAAGCATCTACTCTTAATATCTTCTGAATTTTCTCTCAAAAATCTAAGGTACATAAAAACAACTGTGGGTAAATCTGGAGTTGAGGTTGCTCGTTTTAAAAATGAATTTCCAGCTGCGAGGGTTGTGTAGGTGCCTGCTTCCCACACCATATTTGAGCAACCTTTTAGATCAGCACCACCCTACCAGCCAACCCTCGTCAATGAATTTATTCCTAGAACTGCACTGTGTGTAGTTACATCATAATTTAATTAGCTAGTTCCATGTTGCTTAACAGTTTTATTATCTCATGTGTTTTTCTTGTGGCAAGCAATAGTATAATATTAACTATTCATATGCTTTTGGGCATCAGTAAGAATGTGCTTTGAGAATAACCACCTCATAGAGTCAATTGCTGGGTCAAACGATCAGAGTTTATCTTATTTTTGAGAGATATTGGCAGTTTGTGTGTCACCTACTCCCACAAGACCCTAGTAACACTGAAGCAGCAAGACTCTGATCTGTGCTAGGTACCATGGTGACAGGAGAAAATTAAGTTTAATTCTTTTAAATATAATACTGAAAAATCTTTCATATGTTTACAAATCATCTATTTTTGTCAGTAGCTTTCTCTTTGTAAATGTTATTGAATTTTATGCCTTTTCTGTGAGATTTTATACAAGACGAAATTAGAGCTTTGACTGCTGAATAAGATAATATTTTTTCTGGTTGTTATTCGTCTTTTGATTGCTTATGATGCATTTTCCACATGAACTCAAATTGATTACTCTCTATATTACTTACTGGTTAAAAACACTTTCTCTGCTCATTATAATAAAAATAATTTTTAGAAACCCTGGTAACATTATGTCTTAATACTCTTATACAGTTGTATTTTAGCATTATAGTCCTTTATTAATAGATGTTTGATATAAAGAATGCATAGCTCTAGCTTATTTTCCCTCTCAAATTTCTAGCCTAGTGATCACAATACTATATATTCAGTTGTCCCCACTAATTAGAAAGGCCACCTGCATTCTACACCAAATTGTCATGTCATTAATTCATCTCTCAGCTTATGTATTAGAACTGTTTTCATCAGTGCAATTTACTGTGTCTTCTAGGCACCTCACCCATCTGCTGCCTTTCCAGAGTTAAGGATTTGGGTTCCAGAATCATATATCCTGGGCTTAAATTCTGATTCTGGCATTTCCTGTGGGATCTTTAGACAGTGAATAAAACCTGTCTGTACCTCCATATCCTATTTTTAATAGAGACATTAACAACTTGCCCACAGGGATGTCAGTGAGCACAACTGATATAGTTTATACAGAATCATGTCTGGTGATTAGTAAATGTTTTAGAGAGATCAACATTTCGTTTCCAGGAAGTTTTTCTGACAATTCTCAGATTTTCCTTTCTCTCTATGAATGTCAAGATTGATTTGTCAACTTTCAAACTTTTCTGTTATAGCATCTTTTAAGATGGCCACTGGTAGCCAGGGGCTCCTAACTTCCTGCTTCTGGATAGCCTCTTCTCACTTTAGACATGATGAATCTGTGAAACCAGAAGGCCACTGACAGGATGTGATACATGAATCAAAGGTGTGTGATATTCAGAGATGGGTCATAGGACCTATTCCTCCATCCCCTACACCCTCTCCTTGGATCACTGAATCTGGAGAATGCCAGCCACCATGTTGTAAAGACATCTAAGCAACCTCTGGAGAGGCCATGGGGAAGGAACTGAAGTAGTATCTCCTGTCAACCACCTCAGTCCAACAACCACAGAAGAGAGCCATCTTGAAAGGAAGCAAATCTACCAGAAACATCATGCATTTGAATGAAGGCTGCCGCAACTGCAATCTCAGGGAGAAATAAAATCTAGAACAACCCAACTACACACAGTTTCTAACACAGAGAGGCTATATATATGAAATAAAATTTTAATAATCTGTTGCTTTAAGTCACTATATTTGGATAACCTGGCAGGCAGCAATATATAGTTTATACCACTTGCTACTTACTTACTCCTTGGGAAGAACTGAATTTGGAGATTCATTTATGGAGAACTGCCCTCTTCACAATATTAAATCTAACCCTTCCAAAAAACTAAAACTACTTTCTTCCCACTAATTAAAAAAATATATATATATAAGGTATCTTAAGTAAAGTTTCTCTGGCCCTCACATGTTTCTCTTATTATTCTATTTTATTCTAAGATTTCATTGATAGTATCAGTTTCAGTGCAATTATTTTTAAAATTAATTTTGGGTCCAGCTAGCTTAGTGAATTCTGTCATTTTTCTACTGGCTAGATAATCACTTGGGATTTTTCAAAATGCATAACCATGCCATATATAAAACAATGATACTTTTGGGCATCTACCCAAAAGACTACAACCAAGAACACACTAAAGCCACCAGCACAACAATGTTCATCGCAGCATAATTTGTCATAGCTAAAATATGGAACCAACCCAGATGCCCCTCAGTAGACGAATGGATCAGGAAAATGTGGTACATATACACAATGGAATTTTATGCCTCTATCAGAAAGAATGACATTGCCTCATTTGTAAGGAAATGGAATGACTTGGAAAAAATTATATTAAGTGAAGTGAGCCAGACCCAAAGAAACATGGACTCTATGGTCTCCCTCATAGGGAATAATTAGCACAGGTTTAGGCTAGTCACAGCAGAGGATCACAAGAGCCTAACAGCTATGCCCTTATGAATGTCCAAGAAAATGGTAAGTGAAATGAACTCCATGTTATGGAAACAAGTGATATATCACTGTTGTAATTACTTTCAACATGCCATATGAAACCGTAGCTTCAATTGTTGATGATCCTCTTGTAACCCCTTCTTGTGGTTGTACCTGCACTATCACTGTATCTTATCTGAGTACATTGGAAACTGTATATACTGGTATTAGAACTAGGAAAGTGAAAGGGAATACCAAAATCGAGAGACACAGGATAAAAAGACAAACAACTACAAAAGCAATACTTGAAAAACTGGTATAAACCAACTGAACAACTCATCGGGGGAGAGGGGAAGGGGGAGGGGGGTTGGGGGAAGGAGGGAGGAGGTAACAAACAGTACAAGAAATGTATTCAATGCCTAATGTATGAAATTGTAACCTCTCTGTACTACATCACTTTGACAATAAATAAGAAAAAAACAATGATAATTTTACTATATATTTTTCTTTTTACAGCCACTTTATTCTCCTTTGTAATTGCATTGGCTAAGGTAACAAATTGTGTGTGTGTGTGTGTGTGTGTGTGTGTGTGTGTGTGTGTAGAAATATGGTAGGAGATCAATGTACTCATCAGTTTAGTATTGTCATTATTCTGAATAGTCTTATTAACACTATTGCTTTCACAAATTGGGTTGAAATTCTCCATTTGTCATCTTATACCATTTCATATTAGTAGAAATCTGATTTTTTTAATTTGTGCCAATTTTTTTTTGATTTCAAGTTCTTAGTCATGTGACTAAAAATGCAAGAGTTAGTAGTTAGTATTTTTATAGTTCATTATCTTTCATTTATTGTTCTTAATCCTGCTTGACCTTTAACCAAAGGACTTAATTATCTCCCTAACCTCCTAGAAAGCAGAATTCAGTGGTACAGAAATAAATAAAAGAAAAATGCTTCCAAATGAAAAACATTGAAATTGAAAGCGAGTGACATCTTGACATTGCTTAGGAAAAGAAAATCTTACAAAATAATCCTTTCTTCTAACAACTCTGAAAAGTAATACATTTCTAAAATAAGTTGCAAAACAATTTTCAAGATGAAACTGGAGAGACAGGAAGCATCTTGGAGACGCAGGAAAAATGAGAGAGCTCTATTGCAAGTGATAAATTGATTTTTAATAATGTTAGAAATTTGTCCACCCTCTCTCTTCAGTGTGCTGCACTGAGGGACAGGCAAGCAGATGTTAGATCCTCTCCAAGGGTTTTCAATTTCTTTATGATAGCCTGGTGAAGGATGGAAAGCCTGATATCAACCAGGTAATGCAAAAGACTCATTATCACCTAGACTTGTTTAGTGTCAAGTTTTTCCTTCTCTATGTCTAACAGACCAACTAGTACTTAGACGGAAGGCAAAATGAACACATAAGTTTGGGGTTAGAGATGCTGCCTTGTATAGGTTGTAACCGTAGAAACCTATCTTGCACATAAATGATAATTCTGCTTTAGAAGATCCTGTCTATGACAAATTGTGCTGTGATGAACATTGTTGTGCTGGTGGCTTTAGTGTGATTTTGTTTGTGGTCTTTTGGATAGGTGCCCAAAAGTGCGGATGCTGGGTCATAGGGGAGCTCTTTATTTAGCCTTCTGAGGAATCTCCATACCACTTGCCAGAGTGGCTGAACCAGTTTACATTCCCATCAACAGTGAAGTAGGGTTCCCTTTTGGCCACATCCCCTCCAACATTTATTATTGTTAGTTTTCTTGAAAAAGGACATTCTTACTGGGGTGAGGTGGAATCTCAATGTTATTTTGATTTGCATTTATTTTATGGCCAGTGATGTAGAGCACTTTTTCATATGTCTCTTGGCCATTCTCATTTTCTCACCAGAGAGGTCTCTTTTTACGTCTTTAGCCCACTTGTTGAGGGGGCTGTTGGTTCTTTGCGGTTTTGTTTTGGAGGAATTTAATTTTTTTAGTTCTCCATATATTTCAGATATGAGGCCTTTGTCCATTTTATGGCCGGTAAACACCTTTTCCCAATCTGTGAGCTTTCTGTTTATCTTGCAAGCAATGTCGTTTGCCCTGCAGAAGCTCTGCAGTTTGATACAGTCCCATTTGTCCATCCTTTCTTTGATTTGTAGCATTTCTGGGTCTTTGTTAAGGAAGTTCCATCCTGTGCCAAGGAGCACAAGTGTTTCTCCTGCTCCTTCTGTTAGTGTTTTCAGGATATCTGTTTTAATTTTGAGGTCTTTGATCCATTTGGAATTGATTTTGGTGCAGGGTGATATGTAAGGATCTAGTTTTAGTTTGTTGCAGGTATTGAACCAGTTTTGCCAGCACCATTTGTTAAAGAGGCTATCTTTTTCCATCCTATTTTTTTAGCTCCTTTATCAAAGATTAACTAGGCATAGTTCTGTGGGTTCATTTCTGGGTCTTCAATTCTGTTCTCTTGGTCTTCCAGCCTGTTCCTGTGCCAATACCAAGCTGTTTTTATTACTATAGCTTTATAATACAGCTTGAAGTTGGGTATTGTAATTCCTCCAGCACTGTTCTTTCTGCTTAGTGTTGCTTTTGCTATTCTAGGTCTTTTATTGTTCCATATGAATTTCTGGACTGCTTCCTCTATTTCATTAAAAAATGGGGTCAGGCTATTAATGGGTGTTGCATTGAATTTGTAGATAGCCTTTGGCAATATTGCCATTTTCACTATATTAATCCTTCCAATCCAGGAGCATGGGAGGTTTTTCCATTTCCTTAGTTCGGCCTTAATTTCGTTTTTCATGTTTTTAAAGTTCTCATCATAGAGGTCTTTCACTTCTTTGGTTAGGGTTATTCCTAGGTATTTTATGTTTTTTGAGGCTATTACAATAGGAGTTGCTTTCCTGATTTCGGCCTTGGTCTTCACGTAATTAGCATATAGAAAGGCCGTTGATTTTTGAGGGTTTATTTTATATCCTGCTACTTTGCCAAAGTTTTGGATCAGCTCTAGTAGCTTGGGAGATCAGAAAAATGTGGTACATATACACAATGGAATTTTATGCCTCTATCAGAAAGAATGACATTGCCCCATTTGTAAGGAAATGGAAGGACCTGGAAAAAATTATACTAAGTGAAGTGAGCCAGACCCAAAGAAACATGGACTCTATGGTCTCCCTCATAGGGAATAATTAGCACAGGTTTAGGCTAGTCACAGCAAAGGATTACAAGAGCTCAATAGCTATGCCCATATGAATGCATAAGATGATGCTAAGTGAAATGAATTCCATGTTATGGAAGCAACTTTTATATCACTGTTGTAATTTCTTTCAACATGCCATGTGAAAATGTAGCTTCAATTGTTGATGATCCTCTTGTATCCCCTTCCTGTGGTTGTACCTGCACTATCACTGTATCTTATCTGAGTACATTGGAAACTATGTATACTGGTATTAGAACTAGGGAAGTGAAAGGGAATATCAAAATCGAGAGACAAAGGATAAAAAGACAAACAACTCCAAAATCAATACTTGCAAAACCATTTGGTGTAAACCAACTGAACATCTCTTGGGGGGGAGAACGTGAGGAGGAGGGGGGAGGGGGCTAATGAGGGAGGAGGTAACAAACAGTACAAGAAATGAACCCAAGGCCTAACGTATGAAACTGTAACCTCTCTGTACGTCACTTTGACAATAAATAAATAAGAAGACCCTTGTCTGTGTTTCCACGCAAATGTTATGCCAAGATCTTCCAAAGTGATTCATCACAGCTCCAGATTTATAAGAAGGTTTGATCAACAATAGCAGAATCATCTCACAACAAAAACTGCAGGATTTATGGGAGCGCAGACTGAGATAGCGACACGAAATCTGGCTTTTCCTGTGCTTAACTTGGAACCAGGGATGTGCTCAGTGCGAAGATGTTTTTCAAGACTCAACATCTGTTGTGAGCAAGATGAAAAACAATGTATTTGGGAAATTGGACTGGTTTCAATACTAATTTCAGTAACCCAACTTAAGGCAGCTATAGGTTTCATATGAATAAGGGCAAGAACAAGAAAAGATGATCTCATCCAGGCAAGGAAATGTGTGATTGTTGGGACCCTGCAGATTTGGAATCCAAACTCAGGATTCAGTAAAATATTCTATACAGATACTCAGCTACATTCCACAAAAGCACTGTGTCTGTTTTGCTGTACGGTTGTAACAATAACAGGAAGGAAGAGGAGGGAGGGGAGGGATGGGGAAGAGGGAGGGAAAAGAAAAGGAGAGAAGCAGAGAGAAGGAAAGAGAAAGGGAGAGAAGGGGAGAGGAATAGGAGAGGAGAGGAAAAGGGGGAAGGAAGGAATGGTGGGCAGAAAAGTGGAGGGGAAGGAAGGGCGGAGGAGAGGGAGAAGGAAGGGAGGGCAGAGGGCTACGACTTTCAATAAGCTATACCATAAATATACTTAAGAAGTGGAGTGGTACTCTATATTCTCATTCTTTGTGAGACTGAAATATGACATTATTGCTTAGAAAGGGAGAAAAATAAACTGAGAAATAGAAACTTGGTGAAGGGAGAACTGGGTATAGAACCCAGAGAACTGGTTATAGAGCTCGGGGAACTAGATGAAGAACTCAGAGGCAAGTGTTTCGTAAAGCACATACTCTCCCACTGAGCGACACTTCCAGCAAGAAAAACATGATTCTAAAAGAAAGTGAACAAACACACCCCACACCAACATAATACAGACCAAAGAAAGAAACTCGTTTGACTATTGACTGGTTTATTTTGATTTTCAGAGAAAGAGCTAAGAACCTGAGAATAAATTCTTTTGATTTCCACCTTGAACCTAGCAGACCAATGTCTACTAATACTTTGGGGCTTGAACTCAGGTGCTGTCCCTGAGCTTTTGGCCTCAAGGTTAGTGCTCTACCACTTTGAGCCACAGCTCTGGTTTTGGTTTTCTGGTGGCAAATTGGAGATAAGGGTCTCAGGGAATTTTCCTGCCCAGGCTGGCTTCAAACCATAATCCTCAGATCTCAGCCTCCTGAGTAGCTAGGATTGCAGGCGTGAGTCACCAGCGCCCAGCCTCGTGCTCATTCTTTAAGATTACTGTAAATCCAAAAAAAGAATTCAGAGGCAAATATTGCATGCAAAATTGAATCTTTCATTTACAATTTTCTGAGGGGAGAAGTATGACATTTAAGGTATCACCAGTCATATGAGATCCATCCTCCTAGGTATAAATTGGCATAAAACTTTAATTCCATAAACTCTAAACCTGTAGCTTCTTCCCTGTGGGTTGTTCATATTCAAAATATTCCTAAACTTTTGCTAGTAGCATGATCAATAAATCCAACTGAAGAGGGACTCTTTAATTCATCATAAGGCGTTACTTCACTATTATTCTTCTTAACGAAAAATGTCCACCCTCCAAGAGTACGGGTGACCTAAAGTGATCTAGATGAGAGAGATTGGCTTGGGCAGTCTATGATGTCACCGTGAAGTGTGCCTTGAGAAATTGGGAGAGCTCTCTGCAGCTGAGCTATTCTAACAGTCCAAAGGGACCTGCGGATACTTGCTGTCTCAGTGAGGACAGGCTCAAGTCTCTGCCAGAGGCCTTCACATGGCCACAATCAGAATGTTCCCACTGAATCCCCAAATACACATACACTGGTCTCAGTAACCTTGACAAACAGATCTTCAGGGAGAAAAAAAAATGCTATGGAGAGAATATTTTCTATTTAATGTCACCAGAGTTGTGTTTCATCCTACACATTTAGTCATTGATTAGTACTCTTTTAAGTACTGAGACATTCTCTCAGAGCCTCTGAATATGATACAATCACAGCCCTCGGTATTATGGACTAGCTCTCACCTCTAGGTGCTGAGTAATTGGATCTACAGCAATGGGTTCTCCACTTAACTCTAATGGATTTCAAACGTCACACCTCTCTAGATGGCCTTCTCTTTGGCAGAATCTATGCCCAGCATCCCTCAGTTTTCCACTGAGTGCCATTTACAAGGCATGCTCTGTGGTGGGTAGCACCTGAGGTGGAAGGTGCACAGCTTACTCATGGAGGAATGAAAAGAGTGAAGAAAGGAAGCTATAAGTAAAGTAACTTGAGAGTCATTTAATTGAGGCCTAAACGGAGATCAGTGAGAAAGCAATGTATCCATAAAGGGCAGAAGATAAAACTATTTCCCGTACAATGTATCCCATTTCCCCTGCTGTATAAGAACAAAAGCTAGCTGGTATCATTACTTAGCATTTTTTTCTGATTATATTATAAATTTCCATTAATGTTAACTAGCTAGGAGCCAGTCAAAAAGAATGAAATTTTATTAGATGGTCCCCATGTGTAGTTCCAAATTTGTTATATTTCTCCCAATTGTAATGTTAGAATAGGTATACAAGGATAGTTTCACCAGGCTACCAGTTTAATAGAGGAAATTATGCTTCGGAACAATGACTGAGAAAACTAGTCATTTCAGAAGGCTTTGAGTATTAAGCGAGGCAGATAAAGGCTCAACTGAAGTAGAAATGAGGTTGGGGTGAGCGGTGAACCCTAACATGATTTTGTTAGCTACTTCATCATACATTTCACAACAGGGTAGAAGCTTCAAGCTTCAGCAGAGAAACTCAGGGGAAGAGGCTACATAGGCTGTGTCCGTAATTAGGCATAACACACTGCAGCCTAAAACAATGCAGCCTTTTTGTCTCTTTTTGTCCCTTCTGCAGGTCAGAAATCCAGGCATAGTTTCTCTGTGTCCCGTTTCAGGGTCTCTTGTGGGGTACAACACAGTTGTCAGTCAACACTGAATTTTATCAATAGCCTCAACTTAGGAATCCACTGGATGACTGCAACAGCTATACGGTTATCCAAATAACATCATATACAATAACCATATCAAGCCATATAGTTATCCAAAGGATTCAGTTCCTAGCTGATTATTGGCATGAGGTAGCCCCCTCAGTTCCTTGCCAGGAGCCTGTCCCAGTCTGACAGCCTCGTACATCAAAACATACAGAGAAGGCAAGCGTTCTACCAGCATAGATGTCATGATGTCTTATAAGCTAACCATGGAAGGAACACCTCTTACATTGCCAGATTGTGTATGTTAAAAGAAAGTTACACAAAGAAGCCTACAAACTTGTAAGTAGCAGAAGTCTGGGATGACTGGGAGCCAAAGAGAGACTCAGCCTAATTGGCTATTTTAGCTCTCAGACACTGTTAAATGTTCCTAAAGTGTCAGCACATTCATTTTCAAATTTTTTATTTTGGCTTTTTGTTCTTTCGTGGGGAGGGTGGCAGTATTGATGATCGGACTCTGGGACTTAAAGTTGCCAAAACTCTCATCATTTGGGTCATGTCTATGGTTCTTTTTTATTTTAGTTATTTTCCAAACAGGGTCTCACCTTTATTTATTCATTTATAGTTTGGATCACAATCCTCATATTTAAAATTTTTATGTAGCTATGGACACAGACATGCACCACCACAGCCAGTTTTTATTGGTTAAGATGAAGTCCTGTGGACTATTTTTGCCTAAGCTGGCCTCAAATTTTGATCCTCCTGATTTCTGCCTCCCAAGTAGATAGGATTACTGTCCAGGTATGCAAATTCTTAGACACCTAATTGTTTCTCTAATCAGTCAGCGGCATAAATCTTTACACTATTTGAACAAACAACATTGGGCACTCGATATATGCACCGACACTTTTAAAATGTACTAAGACAAAAATGCATTAGAAAAAGCTGTCTAGTCTGATAACAGTGCCCTGAAACTATAATATGAACAGGAATATTTCAGGTAAATTGCTCGAGGCTATATTTTGTTTCCTAAGTAATTTCATTTTTCAAGCATTGCTGATAGCTTTATGAAAACAAGGCACCGTGGGCCCGCTTTAAGGAAGATTCTTCCTACAGGCTGCCTAATTCAATGCAAATATATCTACAAAAGAAAACCCAGAGCAAAATGTTCCCAGCACTCATCCATGCAATGTATTTCTCAAGTATTGATGGAAGCACTGCTGTGGGGTGAGATTACTACTAACCCAAATATTTTTCAATAAAAAACCTGAAGATAACTTTAGTACAAAATGTGACCATGGTCTATTGCTTTTGCCCAAATCTGATCCTCACACAATTGAAATAAAAGAAAACAACAACCACTCCTGTTCTATCCTGATTGCTTGTATGCGAACAAGCAAATAATGAGAGGAAAAGCCATAAGATCATGTTCTAAGATTTCTCATCTATCTATGAACAAACCAGGCATTCCGATAATGCCTCAATCAGCAGGCTCATCACACTGAGGCAAAGGATGGTGTTCCGGGAGACCAACATTGTTCACAAGCAATGACCTTCATTAAACAGAAACGTCCTGTGTGGAAGTACCATCAAAGGAAGGAATGGAAAAACAAACCAAGCACTCCTCTGTAATAGAGGACAGCTCAGGGTCAGTGTGTGCCACTCACCACCACCAACTGGAGAATAAATAAAATAAACAATCCAAAATGCAGCATGCGCTCACTGTGGTTAGAGGTAAACAACCAGTGGTATGGAGAAAAAGCAGCAGTGGTGCATCATCAATTACATAGGCATTCATTGGGGAGGACGGTGATGTGGAGTCCATGGGGTGGAAGCTTGGCTTCCTAACTTTCTTGCCTGACCTTCGGCAAGTCTTCAAAGCCTTGAGATTCAATCAGAGAACTGAAGGTAATTTACACCTACCTCAGAGAAGATACCTAAGACCCACAGTTTCCCTTATTTCTATAAGATTTATGAGGACCTTCCCACAACAGGTAAAATTTATGACTAAGACGGTTGACAAATTATTACAATTAGACAAGTGGCTATTTTCTCTGTGCCAAATGAAAATAGTACCTACCTTAGAACAACCTTATAGAGCTCTTATAAAAATTAAGACACTCATATTTTAAGGAGCTTTTTCTGACACACTCATTTATGTACCTATCTAGCATACCCTAACATATATCTAAAAAGACATTCATATTTAAAGGAGCTTTTTCTGATACTCTCATTCGTGTACCTATCTAGCATACCCTGTTTAGATATATGTTAGAACAAATAAAGCGTAATAAGTAAATGAGTAAAGTTTATTGTCATGAAGAATTAATAGGGAAGAAAAACAGAAAACTGAAATAAAATCATTGCAAAGTAGAAAATCAGTGGAGGAATGGTAGAAAGAAGAATGCACCCCAACCAACCCAAGCAAAGGTTTCAGTATCTTAGCTTACAAAGCCTATAGATTGTTGTGCTATAAGGCAAAAAGGAGTTAAGATTACTAGCTGACTAGCCCTAAAGTGGAACTACTGTCATGGATTACCCAGCATTCGGTTTAGTCGCTGGAATTGTCAGGAATGAAGTGGCATGCCAAGTCCTAGTGAGGCAGTGTGGGAAGGACTTTTAACTTCCCCTTGATGGTTTTAAAAATGAAAGATGGCCACAAGTCTAGGCACATGAACAGTCTCTACAAGCTAGAAAACTTAAAATGCATTCTCCTCTGGAGCCTCCAGAAAAGAGGTATTGGCCTGTCCCGTGCCTGGATGTCAGTCCCATGAGCTAGTTCTGGCCTTCCAACCTACAGGTAAAGCACATATCTTGTGTTGAGTCTTTAATTGTGGTACTCTGTGGAAGTGTCAAGAGTGGTAAGGAAAAAGAAGACTGCCAATCACTGCCGGAAAAAGAGACTAGGGAGTCAGGTTGCAACTGACGCTAAAGAGTCAGAAACCTCTTCTCGTAATATACTATTCCTTTCATCAGTTAGGAGTCCATGAGCCTTGTCTGGGTTGTTTTTATGCAATGCCATTTTAGAGACGAGAGAGGCAGCACAATGTTGAATAATGAAAACAGACACAAAGTCAGATGACATGGCATTTGGCCCTGGAATTGTTAAGAAAGACTTTCTAATATACATCAGTTATCTCCAAATTAGAGTCACAGATGGAAACATATTTTCTTGAATAACACAAAATCCAACATTAGCGAAAAGAGTAAAAATGAGCTCATATAAATGATCCTCAACTTGACACAGCAAGTCTCCTCTCCAGCGACGGCAAAGTTTTTAGCTGATAATTAAGCACCCAATGAACCATTTGAAAATTTCAGTGCCATGAGCAGAAGAAAATTAAATTAAATCAGAATTAACATATTAGGTCTGGGCTGAGTAAAGACAGATTATTGCTTTGTCTGAATTCTGTCTTGTTAAGGGGAAGCTATTCTTCAAAACATCCTGCTCTAAAACACAATTGATAGGCTGACATTAGCAAGTAAACATGATAATTGAATCACTTAAGTTCAAACAAATGTGCAACAGAATGTTCTGTTGGTTACAAGAGGAATGTTTCACGAGAGCTCTTTGAATGTGTTTGGTATTTGGTTCAACTCAATGAATACCACAGAGCCAAGAATAGTGTTTAATGCTTAGCCTTAATAGTGAAGAAAAAAAAAAAGACCCTGTCCTTACCCCTGACAGAAGTCACTCTAGAGGAAGGAGGTAATTGTAGACAAATACCAGAAGATGACAAATAACATGCAAAGAAACACAAATCGCAATTAAGCCTCAACTCATTAAAAATCTAAGTTCTTGAAAGGGGTAAGGGAGGGTAAGGAAAGGGGGGAAATGAAAGAAGAGAATAAGAGGAGAAAAGCAGTCAAGAATTCAATGTATATCCTGTAATTTTTAAAAAATGAGAAAAGGGTATGTTGAGAAGAGGAGTGAGAATATTCAAAGGGATGACATTGGTCAAGATGCATTGTAAAAGCAGGTGCCCGTGTCTCACGCCTGTTATCCTAGCTACTCAGGAGGCTGAGATCTGAGGATCTCAGCTCAAAGCCAGCCCAGGCAGGAAAGTCCATGAGACTCTTATCTCCAATTAACCATCAGAAAACCAGAAGTGGTGCTGTGGCTCAAAGTGAAAGAGTACTAGCCTTGGGCCGAAGAGCTCAGGGACGGTGCCCAGGTCCAGAGTTCAAGCCCCACAACCAAGAAAAAAAAATATGCGTTGTATCCATAAACTGCTTTGTTGAACTCCTTTTTACAACTTCTATGTACAACTACTTAACGATAATTTAAAAAATCATTTTAAGAAAGCAGTAAAAGAAAATCCATCTGTGGTGGAGACATTAGTAGTCTAAGGAGAAACAAAAATAGAATGAAATCGAAACCATATTGGTAAAAAAAAAAAAATCAATATCAATCAACCAATCATTCTAAGTGTGTTTAGTAAAACAGGCATACATTTCTACCAGGAATTGAATTTAGGGGCTCAAGTTTGCCAGAATATTTTGTTGTTCACCACTGGTGCTCTATCATTTGAGTCATACATCCAGCCCAACTTTTTGCTGATTTATTAAAGAAGAAGCCTTCTTTAGTTTCTGCCTGGGCTGACTTTAAGCCATGATGCTCTAGATTTCAGCCTCCTGAACAGCTAAGGATACAGGATAAGCCACCCATGCCCAGTTAAATATTTCTTTATAGTAACGTTCATTTAAAAATCAACATTAATGATAGAAGAAGATGAAAATATATCCTATGTGGTTGGAGAGCTTTATTTTTAACAAGAAAATTGTATTCTTGAATTCTCAAATTTTAGCTGTAAAAGGATATGAAATTTTTATCCAGGTCATAATAAACATATTTGCATTTTACTATAAAAAATATTGGCTTAAGAAATACTTACTGTAGCTCCTCAACTTCCATATCTCAGCCCCTTATCTCTTAAAATGTTTTTGGTAACGTTGACACCTCAGAAAGCAAAGTACCATATTCACCCTAAGGCTGCACAATTCCTCCAGCCACATTACTGTAAAACCACAGGGCAAGAAGGTCTTAGTTTGAAAAATACAACATGACAAAATCTGTTAGGATGAATCCTTCACGGAAAAAAATGTACATAAAATAACCTACAAAAATAATAGAATTATAGGTGAGCTGCATTAGGTATGTTGAAAACTATCTGTATACACACATATATATTTGCTTTATAAGCCTCACATAATGAGTCCATCCAGAAAACAAAACATCAGCCCTTACAGTGACAAGTAAAATGTGTGCATGAAATTTAAAATAAATTTAATTGGATTAAGTCTTAAAATTATTTTTGTCTTTGTACATTTGAGAGGCTAATTTAAATTGTAGCTAATTTAGCTCATTTAAAATTTAGAATGTTTTAAGACTTTGTAAATGCTTTGAAGAGTAATCTGTTGGAATTTTCTCCCCTCCTCATATGACAGGTCTAAATAAAACAAAAGACATATCATAGATTCATTTTATTTCATAAAATTACATCATATTCACCCAATACTGCAGCAGCTTCTTCAGGATAAAAAAAAGTTGGTTTGTCTACCAGAAAATTTCAGTGACATTTTGTACTTGTTTGCTTTGCCAGTTTTGTCCAAGAATGAAACCATCCCACATTTCTCCAATAATCTGGAAGCAAAATAAACCTAATCTATCTTGAGGGGAGGGAAGTCTTATGTACACATGTGTAGGAATATCAATTAAAATGTAGTATTACTCCTGTTGTTGCTGTAACTGACTTTGGTACACTGGGTGTGGTATGTATCTTTATTGGAACTAGGGAAGGGGAACAGCAAAATGGAGAGATGAAGGGTAAACGGTGAACCAATGAAACAGCAATACTTATAGGGCAAATGCTGTAAAACAACTGTACAACTCAGGGGAGGGTGGGAGGGGAATTAGGGAGGGGGGTAAGGTGGGAGAAAAACGAAGGAGGGGGTAACAAATTTGATAAGAAATGTACTCACTGCCTTACATATGAAACTGTAACCCCTCTGTACATTACTTTGACAATAAGTTTATTAATGAAACAAAAAAATAAATGTAGTATTCATAGGGTTAGGCATGTTGTTTGACACCTGTAATCCCAGTACTTGGAAGGAAGAAATAGGAAGATGGTGGTTAGAGTTCAGCCTGGGCAAGACGTTTCTAAGACCCAATCTCAAAGCAACTGGGGTGGTGGTATATATCTGCAATCTCAGCTACATGGTATGCACGGAAACAACAAAGGATTGTAGTCCAAGGCCTACAGGGCAAGCCTGCAAGAACTTACCTGTAAAGACACTAAAGCAAACAACAAGAACAAGACAAGAGCTATGGCTTCAGGGGTAAAGTACTTGTGTAGTAAGCAAAAGGTCCTGAGATCAAATCACAGCACTTCCAAAAACAGCCAGCGGGAGGAATTAGTGACAGACATCCATTCGAAGAATCCATTCCATGTAACACTGAATCCATTCGATGTAACACTGAATCCATTCGTGGGAGGACGTAGCGATAAACTACTTGATGATGTCAAGTGTAAGGGCAGAGTTTGGGATGCAAAACAGACACGTGAAAGGAAGGACGCCATGGAAAATGGCTAAGATGCTCAGGAACCCATTCTGCTTCTGGGGCTCAGCCACATCTACCTGGTTCTTCGTTGCCCTGGCCCTGGGTCTGGGCGGAAGGGTACTATGCCCAGTGTGCCATGTGCTTGGCAGCACAGGGTCCACCGAGCTGCACATTGCTCTCTGCCTGGCCTTTCCCATGTGCTTCCCACAGTGCCCTCCTCAGTCCTGTGAGGGAGGGATTAGTGTCATCCCCATAGCTACCAAAGGGAAAAGTAGTGTCGAAAGGGTCCCAAGCCCGGGATTCAGGGTTAAATGACAGAACTTAGATTTGCTCCAAGACCCTTCCATCCCCCAAGGAGGTCAAGAGGTAAGAACAAAGATAAGGTAAGCATACTGTACTTCTTGGTTGACCAGTATCAGAATTTTTATAACATGACAATGCCCCCCCAAAAATGATTAAATAGAATTATAATAACTTCAAATGTTGTATAAAATGAAGGTATAAGGAAAACAAGATTCTCACCTTCCTTCCATGCTGTTAGCTAGGGTGCCAGAACAAAGACTGAAAGCCTTCTACAACAGAAATTTGCTCACATTTCTAAAGGCTAGACATCCAAAATCAAGATGCTGGCAGGCTTCGATTCTTTGCTGGTTTATAGATGGCTGTCTTCTGGTATCTTCCTAATATGTTCCCCCTGTGTCTCTTGGGGTTCTAACTTCTTCTTTGCCTAAGGACACCAGTCAGGTTGGCTAAGGCCAGTCCCTACCAGCCTCATTTTAACTTAATGACATCTTGAAAGACCTTATCTCCAAATACAATCACCCTCTGTAGTACTAGAGGGTAGAGATTCAACATATGAATTTGGCAAGAGGATATAATTCAGCCCGTAACAGCCAGCAAGCTACAGGAGTTCATATCTAAAACTTGAAATTTTATTACTAAGAATATGGAAGCAAATAGAAGAAGCTCAAAGATTTCAAAATAATTCTTGCTGAAGACCGGGAATCTGGTAGGCAGAAGATAGGAAACTACTTTTCTGCTATCAGTCTTACACATCTATTTGTCCTAGTTCAAAGTGTATATTTAAATACAATTAAAGGTACTCAACACAAAATTTTCATATAAAAACAATTAAGAGAGTGAGTAATACACAACTATACATCCTAACAAATTGGTTAGAACTCAGATGCCTAAGGCTACAATATTTTATGACATTTAAGGCTAAATAGCTAAGAAAATGATGATAAGCTAATGGAACTCACAGTAGTTTAAAATACCAACAAGCACTGAGGTTTATTACATTCTAGTGCTCAGTACGCTAAAGTGTGGTTTGTGTGTATTAAGTATCATGAGCCTGATCAAAGAAGAGATTGTTCTCTCATGGAGATATAAATGGCGTCTATTGTTCTTTGTTTCCTCTATGTCTTTTGAAAAGCCAAAGGAGTGGATTATGCAATCCATGAAGCTCCTATCGAGGAGGGCCCTGAAGGTTGAGGAAACCTACTCTGAGGACAGCAATCCCACTATGATTTATTCAACTACACTGTGTAGGTGGGCATCTCAGACAACTGGGCACCAAATCACAGCCCAAACGGCCCCCTCATCTATTTCTTCTTCCAGAAGTTAGAGTTGTCATGGAAACACTCAGCCCAGCTAGAACTAAAAGAGCCTGGGGTGGGCAGGAAGTGGACTCCTACCTAATGGCAGTACCAGCGAGGCAGTAACACCAAAAAGAAGCTGTCGCTGTTAAGAAAAGCTACGGTGCTGTCTAGGTGCCAGCACGTGGAGCTGGGGGCAACGATCGGTGCTAGAGCACTTGCCTAACATGAAGCCTGGGGTTCTCGCTCCAGCACTACCAAAGGTTAATGATCTTCCAGGACAGGAAGCAAGTATTTGGTGGAAACTGTCCTGCACCTCTGGCCTGAATAACAAACTAGACTCTGCAGAGTCACGTTTCCCTTCCATTCAGATGGCTCACCTGTCCTCGTGTGAAGTCATGGTACTACGAATTCACCCAGTACCCCAAATGAGTAGCAGCAACATGCTTGCATTGCCATTTTCTTTTCTTTTTGCCAGTCCTGGGGCTTGAACTCAGGGCCTGAGCACTGTCCCTGACTTCTTTTTGCTCAAGGCTAGCACTCTACCACTTGAGCCACAGTGCCACTTCAGACTTTTTCTATATATGTGGTGCTGAAGAATCGAACCCAGGGCTTCATACATGCTAGACAAGCATTCTACCACTAAGCCACATTCCCAGACCCATTTCCTTTTCTTAAGGAGACATAGGAAATTCTTACCCATGAGTCCTCATACACCAGTGTTCACATGGTAGGGCAGATCTAGCTCTCCTGACCTAATTACTTCCCAAAGACCTAACCTCTTAACACCACCACATTAATGATTCCATTTCGACCCATAGATTTTTCAGACCAAAGCAGTATCTGTTATGTTAGGGAAATTAATTCTGTCAACTTGACTAGAATGAGGGATGCATATATGACTGGTGAGGCATTGTTGATGGGAGTGCTTGTGAGGATGTTTCCAGAAAAGACTGGCATGTGTATCCATGAAATGAACAGAGAAAAACCATCTTCAAAGTAGGCAGGCACCATTCAATGGTCTGGGAGACATATGGGACAAGAAAGCAGCAGAAGGGAGCAATTTTCTCCTTGGCCCTCCCTCCCAGAGTGGAAATCAGAGCTCCAGGTCCTTCTGCCTGTGGACACTAGATTTAGTATTATCAGCTTCTCCCAAAGGCTCTCAGGCCTTTGGCCTGGAACTGTCTGTTTATACTGTTCACTCCCCTAGTGTAGGCTTCCAGGTTTGAACTGAGCTGTTTGCTGGCTTTGCTGCTTCTTTCTGAGCCTTACAAGTAGTCTGCAATGGCCTTTCACTGACTCTGTCAAAATGTGTGCCACTTCTGTAATAAATCGCTTCTTTTCTACATATACATCCTATTTTTTCTGTCTCTGTGAAGAACCTAGACTAATATGCTGATGCATACATAAATAGGTACTACACACATCCATGCATATTTTAGATGCTAAGCATGTATGATGCCTTTGTTTTGTGTAGTAGTGATTGCTGTGGTATAATGGTGCTCTTCTACAAGTTGATCCAGCAATACCATTTCAATGAAACTTCCAAAGATGGCCTCTCATGGTCAAAGAAAACTAAAGCCAGTGGCAGACAAGACCAAAAATCCAGACCTTCTGAAACTGCCACACAGGCTGAATTCTTATGAGACATGTCAGGATTCAACAAAGCCTTCCACAATGAAAATTAGAGTTACTGCTAGCATTTTATAGATAATGAAAAATAAAACTCAAATAATGGAAAGGCCTTTCTTATACTCACTGGAGAGTAAGCTCTATCTAGAATTAGGATTCAGAAATTACATAATCCACAGAGCCTTATACAACACCCAAATCTTCAGAATCTTTGTGCATTATATGAAACTGTCATATACCTTCTTGTGTAACAAAATTTAATCTATGATATCAAATTTGAGGAATATAAATTGAAACATGAAAAACCAAAGTATGTAAGTTCAAAGCTACAGATTCTCTCCAACATCCTTTAAAACTCTGGAGAAGCTAGAAATAGAAGCATTATAACTTAATAAAGGCTATCTATGATAACCAATAAAGGTTGTTTATGATAAACTATAGCCAACATCGTACTAAGTTTTATGATGAAACCATTTCCTATAAAACAAAGATCAAGACAAGGATGTCCACTCTCTCCAGTCTCATTCCATATATTTATATTTATAGCCAGAGCAATAGGGCAAGAAAAAAATGAAAGCGATCCAAAGGAAAAAAGTCAAACTACTCCTATTGGCAGGAGATATGATCCTATGTAATGAATTCTAAACACTCCACCTCACAACTCACAGAGCTGGCAAATTAGTAGGATATAAAATCAGAGCACAAAGAATGAATAGCATATCTGTGTAGCAACAATAAGCAGATAGAGAAGGAAATTGTCAGGACAATTCCACTCATAAGAATCTCAAAAAATAATACATGTATAAATACACAAGCCTAGGAATAAACCTAACCAAGGAAGGGAAGAACTTCTACTAAAAAAATCTTTATATTCTGGGAGTGGAAAGCCCTCTCATGTTCATAAATTGGCATTATTAATATCATGACAATGGCCATCGTTGCAAAGCCAATCTACCAATTCCATGCAATACCCATCAAAACCCCAATGTCATTCCTTGCAAAGATAGAAAAATCAATCCCAAAACTCAATGGAAGCAAAAAAAAAAAAAAAAGGCCCCAAGTATCCAAAGAAATACAAAGCAAAAAAGCAGTGATGGAGGCATCACAATTCCAGACTTCGAACTCTACTGCAAAGCATAGTAACCAAAACAGTTTGGTACATGCATTAAAACATACCCAAAGGGCTGGGGATATAGCCTAGTGGCAAGAGTGCCTGCCTTGAATACACGAGGCCCTAGGTTCGATTCCCCAGCACCGCATATACAGAAAACGGCCAGAAGCGGCGCTGTGGCTCAAGTGGCAGAGTGCTAGCCTTGAGCAGGAAGAAGCCAGGGACAGTGCTCAGGCCCTGAGTCCAAGGCCCAGGACTGGCCAAAAAAAAAACAAACATACCCAAAGAACAATGGAACAGACTAGAAGACATAGAAATAAACCCACATGCCTATAGCCATCAGATTCTTGAAAAATGAACATCAATAAATTATGGTGGGAAAACTGGGTATCTATATTTAGAAAACTGAAATTGGATCCCTGTGTCTCACCTTGTATTAATATGAATTCAAAATGGATCAAAGACTTCAAAGTAAGACCTAAAACTTTGAAATGGCTACAGGAAAGAGCAGGGAAAAGACTGAAACATAAATTATCTGGTATCAGCAGAAACTACCTGAAGAGAATGTCAGTGGCAAAGAAGCTAAACAGACATTTCTCACAAGAAGTAGAAATGGTAAATAAAGACATGAAGGAATGTTCAACATCCCTGGCCATAAAGGAAATACAAATCTTCACATTAAGATTCTACTCACTCTAAGTCAGAATAACCATCTTCAAAAATAGGAACAGTGACAAATTCCACTGAGGATACAGGAGAAAAGAAACTTAGCATACTCTTGGTAGAATGTAAATTAGTGAAACCACTAAAGAAGTCAGTTTGGAAGTTCATCAAATATGATCTAGCATCTTCACTTGCATGGTTATTGGAGCACTATTCCCAATAGCCAAGTTATAGAAAGAGCCCAGATGTCCCACAACTAATAAATGGATTGGATGAGTCAATAACACGTGGTAATCTCTCAAGCAATACAAATGGAAGAAGAACATTGTATCGTTTGCAGGGAAATGGATGGCCTAGGAGAAAGTCATACTGGGTAAAACTGACTAAGTTTTATGATGAAACTATTTCCTATAAAATAAAGATCAAGACAAGGATGTCCACTCTCTCCACTCTCATTCCATATATTTATAGCCAGAGCAATAGGGCAAGAAAAAAAAATGAAAGAGATCCAAATAGGTAAGGAAAAAAGTCAAACTACTCCTACTGGCAGGAGATAGGAGAGAGTTAAGATTTCAGGGTCTAGTTTCTTTGACTGACTTTAATAAAATAAATACCAGGGTCTTTTCCTTTTTTTCTCTTCCTCCTTCCTCTCTGTCTCTGTGCGCCTCCATCTTGTGCAGGCCAGCAATTTGCTCTCCCCCTAACAAACTCTTTTCTGCCTGAGCCATGTTGCAGGTTCCTTTCCAGTGGACCTTGTATCTGGTGAACAAATGCGACAGTCATACTCACTCAACACTATGTGGAAAATTCACTAGACAACTTGTGTGGGTGGGGATGAACAGATAGATAGATAAAATGAATATCAAGAAGCCAAAACATGTCTTGACTGTAGGAGTTCAAAGGAGGGGCCAAGGCAAATGCAAAGAGAAATGGTGGGTAAATACTGTTATAATACTTAATGTAAATGTGACAATGGGTCTAGGAAGCTTGATGAGATGGTTGGGGATCTGACATGAGGATGGAAGGAGAGCAACCATGTACATCACCTTTAAAATAAAACTTAAATTTAACAAAAAGAGAGGAGAACAGAAAAAGTGACTCTGATCAATATCACATAAGTTAAAGATAATAAAGTAACAAATCTTTGGATTTTCATAAAACAAGTACATGTTGCACAGCCTTACTAATTAAGTATAGTTTTCCCATTGTCTTTGGACTACAATCCATTGAATACACCAAGCTCCCTCTAGATTCACTATCACTATGGAATGTCAAGCTACTGAACTTGTCTTAGATGTTTTTCTTTCTTATAAGAATTTTCGGGGCTGGGGATATGGCCTAGTGGCAAGAGTACTTGCCTCCCATACATGAAGCTCTAGGTTTGATTCCCCAGCACCATGTATACAGAAAATGGCCAGAAGTGGCGCTGTGGCTCAAGTGGCAGAGTGCTAGCCTTGAGCAAAAAGAAGCCAGGAACAGTGCTCAGGCCCTGAGTCCAAGGCCCAGGACCAGCCAAAAAAAAAAAAAAAAAAAAAAAAGAATTTTCAACTATATTAAGTATTTTTAAGATATTTTTGTGCCTAGCTTATTGTAGTTTCAGGTATAAAGAATACATGAGAGAGATTTTAACAAAGTCATTTCTCACTAATATTAAAATCTGTCTTGAAGTTCACAATATCTTCAAAAGTTTCTCAACCAATTTAAATGAGCAAATTTAGCTTCTCCAAGAATAAACTTTTATTCCCATATCCATTTATAGCCCCAATAGTTAATGTGAAATTGTCATGATTGTTCCTTACCTCAGAAAACTCTGAAAGGGTATCATTTATACAAATTGCACTTCTAACACAGTATTTATCAAAAAAAATGCTGCTTAAAGTATAGCAGTAAATAGTTAAAGAAAAAAATAACCTGTCATTTGTAAAGTAAGCCCTCTAAATTATGCATCTAGAAAAGGTAGAGAAACTCTACTTCTTTTCATTCAGTGTCTGAGAAAGTTATGAGATTCACCAAGATTTTTACTAGTGAATGAGTAATTGGTGGAAATATTCTTTAAATAATTAAAATCTAAAGCTCCGGGATTTAAATAAATTATCAGTCCTACAATACCATAGTCAAGCTCTATGCAGTAATAAAGTGCAAACAAAGGCATGCTGCCATAGTCATGCTCCAAAGCTAAGTAAGTTTAACATCGTAATGTGCTGTCACCCCGCTCAGAAGGCCAGAAGTAGGAAATCCAGGGGGCAGTGGGACCACCCCATCTGTTCCAAGGCATTCTCCAGCAAGTGGTTGCCATCCTCTCTGAGTCTTCATACCTCTCTGTGTGTGAGCCCAAATAT
Organism: Perognathus longimembris pacificus; assembly: GCF_023159225.1. Taxonomy (NCBI): domain Eukaryota; kingdom Metazoa; phylum Chordata; class Mammalia; order Rodentia; family Heteromyidae; genus Perognathus; species Perognathus longimembris. Next base: position 10,076,329 of record NC_063163.1, read on the forward strand.
TCCCTCTTCATAAAGATATCCATCATATTGAACTGGGGGCAACCTTCATGACCTCACTTTCTCTGCAATTCCTATTCTCCATAAGGGCATAGTCAGAGGTCCTGGGAGTTAGATCCTGATGTCTTTTATGGAAGAGGGCCATAAGTCAACACATAACAACTTTAACTAAATATAATAAATTCCTAGAGTCATTTTCTGCAAAATTCTATAATTTTCAAAAACAAGGGAAAGGATAGCTTCTACCTTTATCCTAAATATATGTATAAGACCAACAATCTCCAAAAATTAAATTTTTGGTGATAAGTATATGCTGATGAAAGAGAATATTCTAATAAACTCAGATGCTAAGCATTATCCTTCTTTTGAATTTTATCTTTGTTACATCAGACATTCAGAACTTCTGTGCGTATTTGCTGAAAATAAAAGAGACTATTGGTCCTCAGGCCTGTTCTATTCCATTGGAAGGGCTTGGAAAAAAAATCATACTAAGTGAAGTGAGCCAGACCAAAGAAACACAGACTCTATGGTTCCCCTCACTGGGAATAATTAGTACACATCTAGGATAGTGCTAGCAGAAAATCACAATAGCTCAATAGCTATGTCCATATGAACACATAACATAATGCTAAGTGAAATGAACTCCAAGTTATGGAAACAAGTGGTATATAACTGTTGTCATTTTCCACATACCATGTGAAATTAGGCCCTTTTTCTTTTGTATTTCTTTCCTGTGGCTTTACCACTGATGTCACTCTAACTGATTTTAGTACCCTGGATACTGTATATACATGTATTGGAACTAGGGAAGGGAAAGGGAATACCTATACTGAGAGACAAAGGATAAAAAGACAAACCAATGCAACAGCAGTACTTACAAAACTATATGGTGTGAACCAACTGCACAACTCATGGCAGGAGAGGGAAATGGGGAGGGAGGAAGTGGAGGAAAAATGAGGGAGGAGGAGATAACAAGTTGGGTAAGAAATGTACTCACTGCCTTATGTATGAAACTATATGTATGAAACTATAACCTCTCTGTACATCAGTTTGACAATAAAGAAATAAAAAATAAATGAGACCAACAATCTTAGTAGGGAAGCTATTAGCCACAAAAAAAAAATAGAAAAGCTCATCTCATGATCTCCATCAGGTTATTTGTGCTTAGAACTGTCACTGTCACTTTCCTCTAAGTCCAGCTCCCAGCCATCTGTCTCTGCAAACCATGGTGCCTCACATAAAGGCACAGAGACATAGCGGAGGACTCAGTTTCTTGGGTCCTTTGTGGGAAAAACAGGAATTTGCAAAGGTTAATGCTCAATTTAAATCCACATGCTATTCATGGGCCCATATTGGGGGCTTATCAATGGCAGGTATTTTGGTCCTGGAGCTTGAACTCAGGGACTGGGCACTGTCTCTGAGCTTTTATGCTCAAGGTTACTACTCTATCACCCCAACTCCATTTTTAGGTTTTTTTTTCAAGGATTTTCCTGCCTAGGCTTGCTTCAAACCACAAACCTCAGATCTCAGGCTACTTGAGTAGCTAAGATTACAGGTATGAGACACCTATGTCCGGCTATACAAATAGCATTTGAAAAGGTTGATGCGAAAGACAAAATAGAAAAGGAAACCTGATGAATGATCACTGAATCAATAGGTCTTGACGTTAAAGGAGGAGTCTCTGAGAACATTGTCCCCACCCAGGACTGAAGGCACAGATTGCCACAGCTCCTATCCACGTGGGGTGTAGATGTCCCCAGAATCCTCACTCTTTCCTGACTCGGGATGCTAGAGCCAGCTCCAACCCTTCCGCACCAGCTGCCAGCCCACGCTGAGCATAGCATCTGCTGACAGTGTTGAAGTCAGCTGAAATGCCTTCCCGAGCAACAATAAATAAGTCACACTTGAATGTCAAAGAAAAATTAAAGAGGAAAACAGCCCAGTGGTGAGTCTCAACCCTATCACAAAGATACACATGAACCTTCTGTGTGTGTCTGTCAGCTTTCAGCACATATTGACCCACCCCAGCACAGTCATAACATTGCTAAGTACCACCATCAACGGGGAGGAGAACATGAACCGCGTATTATCACATCTCAACAAACACTTCAGGGGAGAAACATGATGACACAAGGCACCAAGAAGGTTTTAAACTCTTCCTCCAGGAATTTTGTTGGGTGTTGAGCAAGACAATCAAATGTACTTGGAATTGTAGGTTAAAAAAAAAGACAAACAATAATTTTAACATCCAAAGGGAAATCCCAAGGTAAGCATCTTTCTAAGGAAGTGTGTAAACTACCAATGTCCATGTACTTCCAAATGGCCTCTCACAACAGAAAAACAAAAACACAAGAAAGGTAACTCAGTGGGAAGTGGTATAGTAATTCTCCAAACACTACATAGGGAATTCTGTGATAGGTATTTTTTTCCTCCTGTTCTCCTTTCTATCAATGTGCAAACAAAAGTTCTCCCTTTGGCCAGGTGCTGGTAGCTCATGCCTGTAATCCTAGCTACTAAGGAGGCTGAGATCTGAGGATAGGGGATCAAAACCAGCCGCCCCCCCCCCCCCCCCAGCAGCAAAGTCCCCATGAGACTCCACCACTGGAAACTAGAAGTGGAGCTGTAGCTCAAAGTGGTAGAAAGCTAACAGCTCAGGGACAGCACCCAGGCCCTGAGTGCAAGCCCCACAACCAACAACAACAACAACAAAAATCCTTCATATCTCACCACCATGGAGGTATTTATGGCCAACCTCATCAGAAGCCCAAATTATACACACGTATCTAATGTCCTCTGGCAGCAAAGAAAAGCTCCTCCAGGGGTCTTTTCCAAGACTCAGATAGGTGTAACAACTAGGAAATTTCTGGCACCCACAAAGACCTAAAGAAAGATTATTCTCCGAGATTTTACCAAAACCTTTTAATATATAGTTGCAAAATTCAGAACAACTGTGTTCAATATTGTTTCTAAGACTGAAATTACAAGGCTTAAGACAAGCTATAGATATTTAAGCTACTGTCACTAAACGACAAAATTCAGGACAAACATGGTGGCTCTTATCTGTATTCCTATCAACTTGGGAGGAATGAGGTAACTTGAGGCCAACCTAGGCAAAATGGTATCAAGACCCAACTCAACAAATATGCCAGACACAGTGGTTTACTCTTGTAATCCTAGCTGCAGGAGGGTTAAAAACAAAAGCATGAGGCTCTCAATCAAAAAAAATTTTTTTAAGGATGAAAAGAAAGGTGAGGTAGTGTCTCCGGATAAAGAGTCTACCTAGCAAGCATAAGACCGAAAGTTCAAGTCCCAGAACAATCAGAAAATTAAATTAGAAGTCACACATAACTGGTGGGAGCGAAAGTGACACAGCCACTGTGGGAAATCATCAGCCAGTTTATCAGGTGGAACACAGTTTGCATATAGCCTAGCAATTCCATAGGTAAAAATGAGACGGTCAGATTCATAAATCAAAATGAGATGGAAACATATGCCCACACAAACACTCGGACATTAATGGCATTATTCATAATGGCTAAAACAAGGAAATACCCCTAATATCCATCACCTGATGACTGAGCAAGTGATACATAGCTGATATGAGCAACGACATAGTGTTTGACAGTTAAATGAAGAGATGAACCCTGCCTGCTCGGTGAGGAATTAGAGGAGCCGTTTCAAAGGACTAGATCTTTTTTATTTCCATTTTTTTAGTTCGCTTGTTAAAAATTATTTTAATTGTCGAACTAGTGTACAGAGGGGTTACAGTTTCATATGTAAGGCAGTGAGTACCTTTCTTATCAAACTTGTTACCTCCTCCCTCATTTCTCCCCCACCTTCCCCTGTCCCGGGTTCCCTCCACACCCTCCTCCAAGTTGTACAGTCGGTTAACAGCATATTGTCTTGTCAGTATTGCTGTTGCATTGCTTCACCTTTTACCCTTCCATTTACATGAGTGTCCAGAAGAGGCAAATGCTCAGGTAGAAAATATTTTAGTAATTGCCTGGAACTGGGGAGGTTGAAAGAATCGGCAAATGGCTCCTGCTAGGTAAAGAGCTTCAATGGCGGTAGCCAGGCACCAAGTCGTTCATCCCTGTAATCCTAGCTACTTAAGAGGTGAAGATTTGAGGATCTCGGTTCAAAGCCAGCCTAGGCAAGAAAATCCCCTAAGACTCTTATCACCAACTAACCACCAAAAAAGTCAGAAGTGGAGCTGGAGCTCCAATGGCAGAGCACTAACAAGCTCAGTGACCATTCCTAGGCCCCGAGTTCCAGCCCTGAGTTCAAGATGGAGGACTGGCATATACACACACACATACAAACAAATGATAGTGGTGATGATTGCACAGTCCTGTGAAGATATTGAAAATCACTCAGTTATACACTTTAAGTGGATAAGTCTATTAAAGCTAAGGACAGGCATCAAGATAGGAATAATACTTTGTGAATATCTAGATGCCAACAACTGTTTTATCTCTGAATGTCAGTGCCAGGCCTTGGAGTTCACAGGGAACCAACACCTAAAGATCATTTACTGCTGATTTATGAGCACTTGTGCCTTTTATCTATATTATCTCATACACAATATAGAAAGAAGGAGAAAAGAGAAGAGGGGGTGGGGATGTTTGTTCAAACAAGGAGAAGAAATGTCCAAGAGCCAGAAAAGTAGCATCTGCTCCTGCTGGCTGTGACTAAAATTAAGCTCTCATTTAGCTTTCAGCTAAAATTATCATAATTGAAATAAAACTAACAAACTGGATGTGACTTGCAATTTTCTCATCCTTCAGAAGGGAGGAGGTCAAATGGCAGCTTCAGAAGCCTGGGCTCCTCCCCTCTAGGGCCCTGGCAATTCCCAATGGAGATGGACAGGGCCGCCTTTCCCACGTCACCTCCAAGTCCTTAGTAAATAAGCTGTTCTGGGAGAAAAGCCGAGGGAGCAAGGGGGCAGAGCACGCTCGGATACCACAAAGCAAGACTTTCACACACAAAGAAATGCCTTGCAGGCACTCCTCAGATGTGTGTGTTTTCTCAAATTTACATATATATGCACACATATGATGTACTATAGAGTACATATTATATACTACTGTTATATACTATATATTGTATGTACAACATAACATATTGTACCTTGTGTAATATACAATGTATTATATAGATTATGTAATATATAAAACATAACATATAGTACATGTAATACAGTACATGTATACATATATTATAAATACACTATTATATTTTTATATATTCTATATTTATGTAAGACATTATATATTATAAGGAGAAAAAATATAATTATATAACATGTGATATAATATATCATATATCATATATTCTATAGTGTTTGCAGTGGTCTAGGTTTCATATAAAGATTAAAAAAGGTGTCTATATATAATTTTATCACTACAGAGAAAATAAAATCATGCTTACCACAAACACTTTTAAATATATCCTTAATACACTGTAAATATTAACATAATAATGATAATTTTTAAGCTACAGACAGAAATGAACACTCCAAGATTCTGGAAAGAAGCCAAGTACTGATATATGTGTGGCTTACTCCACAACGATGTCAACTTTTTCTCACAAAGGGAAACAAAAGAGAACCCTGCCCTTAAAAGAAAATTACTTCACTCACAACTTGAAAATGTTCTTCGCCTGCATTTCCATTTTGCCTACTCTCAGGAGTAGCATGGGTGCTACTGAAAATAGAGAATAAAATTCCCTTAGCTGAAAACTCCTAGGTCTGTGAAAATATATACAATCACATGATAATCATAACCCAGCATTTTATACTTCTTGTTCCTTATATGTGATAATGAGAGGAACCAAGAAAAATAAAATTAATGCATACGTATTGGTAAATTTTTTCTCTATTATATAAAACTTTAATTTCACCATGAGCTTTTAAGTATGTATAGGGAGATTTAATCTCTAAAGTAGGATCCTATAGTAATTTATAAGCATAAATGCACAGATACCATTTCTGAATATAGATAAAGGATTTCAAACCTATTGTTATACTCTGAGCAAAAGATTCCTAGCTATCCAATTAAATAATGTACTATGTTTATTCTTACTTATTCTACAGCTATTCATAGTGATTGGCTATATTTAAACTTTTCTGTTTCCACAGACATAATGATGGGGTGTTTCTTCAATTTCTTTATCATGCCCTGGGTCATAACCAACCAAAATAAGTTGTCAAGATCTTAGAGAAATATGTCCAAACCTCCAAAGAATAATTAATCTAAACCCTTTGTGCAGACTCTGGGTATAGTATGTTCTGAGTCACTGATTTTCTCCTCTACAGTTGATATATATTCAGTAAGAAGAAAGACTTGATATTTAGTAACAATTATATCTTCATTTTTCCCAAGGTCAAATGCACTTAAATAAGACCTGTTTATCAAAGATCTAATGCAAGATTTAAGAACTTTTAAGAGGTTTTGAAACATTCTGCTTTGTTCATGTTGGTGCATTATTTGTTTCAGTTGTCAAATTTATGAATTTATTCTGCTTTGATACATCCATGCATATGAAAATACATGTGAAAAAATACATAGTTTAAAGAACATTAACAAAATACAATCTTTATATATAAGTCCTAAGTTAATAAGCATGGCATTCATATTCAGCCCAAAATGATTTCTTTATATGTCACATTAATACATAGTTTTCATTTTCCTGTTTTTATATGTTTATACAAATGAAATAATATTGAATGTATTCTCCTCTGGGATTCATTTCCTTTATGTCACCAGGTAGTCCTGAAGTTGGTCCGTGTTGATGAGCACAGCGATTGTTCACAATAGAGGTGCAGGTTATATATGAAATATCTACCCCCCCTTCCTCCCATCCCCCCACCCCCCGCCAAGGCAGACAAGTCCTCCAAGATCCAAAGACTTGGATTTATCCCTTTGGAGTAGAAAATGCATGAGATGAATCAATATGATCTCTTAAGGCAGGCCATAGTAAGTTACATACAAAGATTTCAAAGGCATAAAGTAAATTATAATCCATGTTTGTTTTCCTCTTTTCCTCTACCCCAGACTCATTCCTCCGCAAAGCTCTGCCTTGAAGTGATGGTTCTCGCATTATCGTAGGCCAACCAAAGATATCATCCCAGGAATCAGAAAACATGTAGAATCAAAGAAAAGATACTGAGGGGTGGAAAAAAACCACGAATGTGCAGTCCTGCACTCTCCATTCGTGGCACACAAAGCACACGTCAACACCTCCATCTTGCCTCCAGGTTCTTTCAAATGGTGACCTTGCTAAGCGATCACATGCTAGAAAGCTGGAAGGTAGCCTTGAACCCTCAGAAGATATGTTTAAGTGAGGGCAGGAAGCATTGCCCTCAAAAAAAAGAAGAAGAAGAAGAAGAAGCCCCAGAATCCTTCTCCAGCAGAAATTTGAGGTTAGGAAAATACCTTGCTAGGTTGCTTGAAGAATTTATGCATGAATATAAAGTACTTCAACCAAATTCACCCCACTCATCCTAATCAGAGGTCTTTCCCTACTGCTGCAGGTCCTGGTCCCCCAATAGAGCTTGTTTTACTTTCCAGGTATCCATTTGTTTTCAGGTTTTAATACTTTTATCAAACTTTAATTTGAATTATAAAGTACAGAGAAAACATGAAAATTGACAAAAATTATAACTTTTCACCAAAACAACTACTGTTACAAACATTTTGAAAACGATTTCAAAGAGTTTAATCTCAATAGTAAACCCAACCATGTAGCCACCACGAACTACAGAACTTGGCTTAATTACCTCTGGTATATGAAAAGAAAATACTTCTAAATAAATGAATTTTACTGCAAACAGGAACTCAATAAATGTTTCTAACATATTCTAATAAACATTGCCAATTAAAATATTTCTAATACACATTTTTAATTAACACCAAGCTCTTAAAATGTTGCACTTAAATTTGTATCTCAGTCAAGAGTGAGTTGTTGGCTGGGGATATGGCCTAGTGGCAAGAGTGCTCGCCTCGTATACATGAGGCCCTGGGTTCGCTTCCCCAGCACCACATATACAAAAAATGGCCAGAAGTGGCGCTGTGGCTCAAGTGGCAGAGTGCTAGCCTTGAGCAAGAAGAAGCCAGGGACAGTGCTCAGACCCTGAGTCCAAGCCCCAGGACTGGCAAAAAAAAAAAAAAAAGAGTGAGTTGTTGCTGTCCTTGCTATTAGGAACCATCATTCAATTAGCCACCACCCGCTGAGTACACCTGCCTGCCTGCAGTCTTCAGACTGCAACCAGGAAGATGCTAAGGTAAATGCCATCCCAGGCCCCAAACTGTAGGGCCACATGAGAGAAGTAATAAAAACTAGGCGGTGGTTTTGATAATGTGAAATTCAGGAGCTGGGGGATTCCAGAGGGTAACCTGAAACAACACTGGAATAAAATTTGTGAAAAGCAAATATTTGCCAACTGTGCTACGTGTGTATTTGATCAGAAAATAGGCTTAGGAAGTAGTTTAGATTGTTTTTCTGCAGTGGAAGAGTATGTAAATAGGTTGTGCAAATACAGAGGAAACATGCCAGATATAATTTCTCTTTCTTTCCCTCTAGACAAAGGTCAGTTTTCTTAATCTTTGTAGGAGTTTTCTTGATTTCCTGGCAGTAACACCCTTCAGTGAACATAGGCATGCAAACTTCCCATTTGAAGTCATGTCACACACTTGATTAGCAAATTGTTGCAGACAAAATTCTGAGCTCCCCCCAATAAAAAGACATATTATGAACCTTGAAAAGAACAAACTCATTCTAACCAATCATGTTAGATCTCAGACTAGAGTTCACAGGAAGGGAGGACTAAGAACAGGAAACCAAAATGAAAATAAAATTGTGGAAATGACCTTCTTCTCTAACTTCCCGGGGATCTTAATATGGATATAAATAAACAAGTCTGAACAGGGTTTTTCACATTAATCCACTCTGTGTCCCAATATCAGCTTGTTAATTCATGAAATCATGTTGATCATTTAAATGACAACTCTATCCAGTTTTTGAACTGTTCACAGCTCAAGTGGTACTGGGTTGCCTATATTTTCTATATTTTCTCTTATCTCCAGCATTTTTCCAATACCAGCAATAAATATTTCCTGTGTAATTATAAATGTTGGACTAAGAACAGAGATAAATGTTATTCTTCTAGTGTGATAATAAATATCAAATTCAAAGAGCATCATAAACATTTTCAATGAAGAAATATGGAAAGAATTGACTATGTTTGATGCAATATGATGACTAATAAGGCAGAATGAAAATCAGCTAAAATATGAGAATAACTTTTCTTAAAGATTGAAAAATAACCATGCAGTCAGGCGCTAACATTTTAATAAATGCTTTCTCTCATCTTACTGATCACCACATCAAAGTGGTAGTTAACTGTTATTACTTTTCAGTATTGATACCCTCAACTCTTCATCTTATCTCTCTCTTTCAAATAAATTAGTTCTTCATTTCTCAACAACTGATGGAAGTAATGTAAATCCAAAAAGCAGCAATTATGCAAAAACTAAAGTCAAAACCATTTTCTTTTCTCCCCTCTCTAACAGCTTGTAAGCATAATTAATCAAATCAAGCTTCCCTCTCATCGTGAAGAGCTGTAATTTCAAAAACCAAATTACAGCATCCTTGCAAGAGCACATATAAAGTATATTAAGAAAATATGTATATGAAGTAGAAGCTAGTTCTTGGTGATAAATTTTATTTTATTAAATCCTAGTCTGTATCATGAAGTAATATCCATATTATATTTACTGCCCAGGCAAGGAGATAACTTTTTAATTGAAAATTTGAATAACTTAAAGTACATACAACAAATTAAAACATTTTCTATGTCACAATAAATCAGAACAACAAAATGAATGGATACCACATGAGGATAACCTCACACATATTTAATGTATCATTTTAATAAGTATACCTTTAGCAAGAGTTTGAGCAGATTCATCATACATGTTAAAAAGAAAATAAGAACTATTGATAATGCTCAAAAATGCCCACACTTTTAATAATACCAACTTCTACTAAGATAAGGGTATTTCTTGTTTGTTTTCCTGGCAACATCTAATAACTATGCCTGCCATCTGCCAAAATGTACAGACATTGTTCTCTGAGTTCTGAAGACACATCCCTGTATCTGCAAATCATTGACCAAGTTTAAGAACACGAGAAAATGGTACAAATTGTAATTGGCTATTAGAGAGAAGGGTTTCATTGAAGCTTATCTTAAAATCCCCACCCCTGCCCGTTTCTTAAGACCTTCCTAAACTAATTGAGTAAAGAGACACAACAGGAATGTCACGGCTTACTACCATATAACTGTCACTCCAGGGATTCTAAGTGCTGTGAAAGCATCTACGTAGTGGACGATGCTTTATTTTCACATTGATAGAACTGTCTGCCTCTCCTTAGTGATGATTGGAATCAAGGTTTGCCTGTCTGTTTTGCACCCTCTCCAGGGACAGCTCCAGATAAGGCACTTTCAGCAGCTGCTTTGTATGAATGATGGTGATGAAAATGATTTGTTCAACTCAAGATTCGTTATCATCCAGAATCCAGGATTATACGGAGGTAAATATATTTTCTCATGAAAGTAAAGGGCAAACTAGGGGCTGGGGATATGGCCTAGTGGCAAGCGTGCTTGCCTCGTATACATGAGGCCCTGGGTTCAATTCCCCAGCACCACATATACAGAAAACGGCCAGAAGTGGCGCTGTGGCTCAAGTGGCAGAGTGCTAGCCTTGAGCAAAAAGAAGCCAGGGACAGTGCTCAGGCCCTGAGTCCAAGCCCCAGGACTGGCCAAAAAAAAAAAAAAAAAAAAAAAAAAAAAAAAAAAAAAAAAAAAAAAGGGCAAACTTATTTGTGCTAAACACTTCCTGACAGAAACTCTGAAACACAAAAGAGATTACCAACGTGTACACGCTTGGAGTGCATCACCAGGAGTCTCTGGCTCTCCTGGGAAGGAACTATAAAGCACACAATTGTTGCTTTCACTGTCTAGGCACAGACAGAAGAGTGCCTGCTTCATATACATGAGGCCCTGGGTTCAATTCCCCAGCACCACATATACAGAAAATGGCCAGAAGGGGCGCTGTGGCTCAGGTGGCAGAGTGCTAGCCTTGAGCAGGAAGAAGCCAGGGACAGTGCTCAGGCCCTGAGTCCAAGGCCCAGGACTGGCAAAAAAAAAAAAAAAAAAAAAAAAAAAAATTGGGGCTCATTTTAACCAAGGGGGAACTGCAAACCATAAATGGAATAGCAATTCACAGCGATACGGCAAAGACTCAATTGTGAACTGATTCTGTGTGCTCAAGAAGATCAAAATATTTGTTTAAAATGTTTTTAGTTATCTTTAAGTAGTTATATGAAAGGATTTTGATTTAATATGTCAGTTTCTGAGAACAATTCATCTTGACAAATGTCACCTCTTTCATAAGTCTGTATATTATTCTTGTGGGACATCTTTCACATTGTAGCACACCTAAGAATTACTATTTATGTAACAATATGGTTCTTGTGGATACTAAACTATTAATGAGCTTTACAGGGCTTAGTATGGGATCTTAAAGTTAGTCACATGTTATTTTTTTCAAATTTTTATTATCAAACTGATGTACAGTCACATGTTATTTACCCAAAAGTATAGACAGTTTCCATGAGGTTCATGAAAATTCTATATGCAATGTGTATATTTACACAGTAAAAATTTCCCCCATCCTACAGCACAAATTGTATAATTTTCACAAATAAAGTTGTTTAAAACTTGACAGGCAGGATAAGGCAAGTTTGATGCATTTTATATGTTCTTTGCTATAACAGCAAATTGCCTATACGGAATATGAAAAGTAAAACACTCATGAAATACCTCAACTCTAGATGCTTACCTGGGAAATAATTATGGATCTATCAGGAACATTTATAACTGTTACCAAGCAAATATGAGTGATGTCTGGCAAGGAAGTTTATCATTGTCAGTAACGATCCCATGAATGCTTTTTCCAAATAAAAAAAAATCATTCACTTTTCCCTCCATAGTAAGATTTAGCTACACAATGTCTAGAATGCAAAGTAAGTACTAATTTCAGAGGAATTACTGGATACCTGTAAACTTTTGGTAAATAACTATGAGTAACAGGATGCAAACATGCTCAATTCAGGATGGAAAAATCACGAGTAAACTATCTAGTTCATGTACTTCGGCTTTGAGACCGCCCAAGCATTTTTTGTTAATCTCTCCTTTTTTCCCCATTCATGAAGTCAGTAGTTTCCAAAGGCATTACCTGCTCCAAAATGATCATCTGCTTCCACTACTGCCACCAATCATCCATTTCTATTAACCAGGATGGTCTCCTGATCAGACATTGACACTAATGCATTACACCCCTTGGGAATGCTCATAGATTAGATGTGAAACAGGTATTTTAAATCAAGTAAGTATGTAAGTTTGAGATGAAGAAGTAAACACTTAGAAGCAGAGGAGATTCTGGGACACTCTTTGCTTCTTATCCTGGATGAGATAGAATCCCATCCTCTGAATAACCCACACAGAAGGCCAGTGGTGATCATAATAGTGAGTCATAATCAGAGGAGAATGGAATCAGCATAGGTTAAAAGTAGGGGCTAAAATGGAATCTATTTGAAAGCTAGAAACTTTATTTTTAAGTGAAATTCCCCTAGGTCTAGTAAGAAAAAGACGTATATGAAACACATAAAGTAATTATGGAACAAAATGAAAAAAAATTATGGCCCAAATAAATACAAAACTCTCACTGGATCCTTTCACATGTTTATACATACACTCCTTTTCAAATCCTGGTAGACCATCCTTGTACTATGCCACTGTCTGCATTCCCGCCCTTCCACCCTTATCCAGAATGCGCCTCCCTTCGCACACCTCTGTAGCAGCTCACAGTAGGCCCCAGGTGCTAGGTATTTGTGACTGAAGTGAACATAACCCACCGTATCAACTCCCGTTGGAAAGCAGGTTGTGCATTTCTCATAAATGGTTGTTAGCCACTTCCCCCAGCCATGAAAGCAAGTTGGATATAGGTTTGGAGCCCACAAGGTCAGAACATGGACGTGCAGCAGACTCGGGTCTCTAATGTCCCTTTTTAGCTTCTCTGATTCTTCTGTGAAACTCAACTTGCATCTTGATCTTTCCAGGTGTTTTTCATCGTAATCCCACAAAGCTTCTTAAGATGTGCACTTAATAATTTAAAGAAATGGAGACATTAAAATATGTTCAAAAACAGAAAAGAAAATATGTGCAAAGTATTATTATTAAACTATATTTTCACTTCAGGGAAGTAGCCAAGTCTATCTAATGGGTGTGTGTGTGGATGTGTGTATGGGCCCAGTGCTGGGATTGCACACATGCACCCCCAGGCCCAGCGCTAGTGTATTATTTTTAAAATTAAAAAATTTTTAATTCAACTTCTGGAAGAGGGGTCAGAAAGTTTTTAAAAATAATTCTAATTGTATGATTAAGGTGTACCATCACTAAGACCTAGGACCGAAGGCCTACTGTGGACTGCTACAGAGATGTGAGAAGCCCCTTACCATAGAGAGGGAGGCGCATTCTACATCAGAGTAGAAGCACAGGAAAAATTGTACAGAGGGGTCAGAAACTTTCCCTATGAAGGGGTAAATAATAAGTAAGTTTCGTCTTGGCAAGCCTTACAGTCTCCGTCACAACTACTCAACTCTACCACTGAAGCATGGAAAGATCCATATGTAAATGAAGGGGTATAGTGTGTGCAAATAAAATTTTATTGCAAATTCAAGTCGCTTGCCAGATTAAGTCTGAGAGTCAGCGTTCAATTTCCTACAAAATTGAAGATAAACTGATCTCAGAGCAAAGGGTAGCACTCTAAATCATCTAATTTAGAAAATGTTTTCAAATTATGATTATTATACAGCTGCAATCATTTGAAAAATATATAACATTTTATTGTAGAAAACAATCTAAATAGAAAGAATAAAGGAGATTGCAAAAGTCACCTATAAACTCACCAAACAGAGATGGCTACTGTTAATATTAGGTATTTATGCTTCTAGTCAGAAGAAAAGCATCAGCTTCGACTTTTGTCTTGAAGTATCATAATAAATTTCATGTTGTTTATTTTGCAGTGTACTTTTTTGCCAAGTAATTGTCATAGCATACATGTAATTCTGTGAATTATTCATCTATTTAACAACTTTTCATAAGCACTTACCAGCACTCTCAAAAAAAAACCTTCAGGAGTTTTTTTAAAGAGCTAAATGTGCTAATATCCGCTGTATATTTGTCATAATTTATTTAATCACTCCTGTAGTAGAAATTTCAGTACAATTTATAACCAACAACCCGTCTATACAAAGAGCCCACAAATATTTCTAAACATTTTCTTCCATGGAAACAGAATTGCCTGTGTCGCCGATTTAAATATTCTGGAGATGGCACTGCTGTGTGCTTTTTTTGTATTATAATTTGCAATATTTTAGTTGTCTGGTTGGGTTAATCCATTATCATCTTCCTTCAAAACGTCAAGGTCTGAACATTTTTCTCTTCCAAGTAAACTTGAGTATGCCAAGCCATAAAGTCCCAGGCTTCTAGGAGCCTTCATACAGAAGTGCAAAGATCTAGCTTGGCCCCAAGTCCTTCTGCAATTTAGACTTGTTTGTTGCCTTGTGATGGTGGACAACATCTGCCCCCATCTCCCGACACATCTTATGAAACCATGTGGTACGCGATGGGACAGAAACACGGGTTTCTCACTGGCTATCTCCTGTGCTGATCATTTTCCATGGCCAAGAATAATGTTATAAATATCCAAATGTCCCTTGGCAGAGTAAGAACGTTTGTGTACCTTTGCCATTCCATCCAACACCCACTCTGTGTTCCCTCCCACCACTGTGCTTGGTCACTCTCCACCCTACTGGAATGTCCTTCAGCATCCGTTCCATCTGGTGGCATTTCCTCAGTGAATGGAGACTTTCAGCTATCGCCGACAGTGCTCAGGCACCTGCCCCTGAGTGGGAAGCCTCCATCCACCGCCTGCGTCATCTACTGCTTCTCTATAAACCCCATACAACATCTGACACACAGTCACTCAACCCCTGCCATATGCAAGGACACTGGCTTAGACAACAAGAAGGTAGCTGTGAGTAAGAAAGATGCTTATATTCTAATACACTCGGCCACCATATTGTTGCTTTATTTAGTTACCTGAGCCAAGAGATTTCAAGTTCCATTTGAGCACAGAGCATCTTCTCTTTAAATACTCGGTGCCTAGAACAAGCTTGGATCATAGCACAAGTTCAACCCAACATGAAAAAACAAACAAACACACAGTTACTCAAAGAAGGACGAAGAGAATACATTAAGTGTGCTGAAATTTCACCCTTGCTTGGAAATTATTTCAAAGAATGTTTTCTCTCGACTATTACTAAAGTTGAAAAGCATATTGTTTTCCCCTTATGTCTAAGTAGCCATCTCCACTATTTATTTTTATTTCTGCCTGCAATAAGGAATGTCTTGCACTTACTTCTCAGTCTTTAGTAGAAATAAAAACTGTTCCACAAAGAATAGAAGGGCAGCCTCAATTCTGCTGAGCTGTTCCTTCCTGTCCTTAAAATAGGCAGAGGACACAAAAGGTCAGACACAGAACCTCATTTTTTGTAACAGGTCAAATAATACCTATAAAGTTGAAATGAGGTTTAGCTATTTAAAAAAAAAAGGTTGCAATTGCTATAGGACAAGGTAGGTGTAGCTTCTTTTTGATTTAGGTATAGGATTACTGGAGGTTTCACAAGGGACACACAAGGGAAGAAGGCAGTATGCTCAGCCCTGAGGTCCCTGTAGGAAGAGAATAAGTAGAAATCACTGTGCTGTACCTACAAGTAGCCTGGGTCACTAAGCCCAGAAGAAAACCGACCTTATTTATGCCACAGAAAGCCCTCCATGAGTAACAGCACATGTTTTATCTTCCATCCACTTATCTCTTTCTCTCTCCTTCATTTTCATCCTGCCCTTTCTCTAAGGTACTTGTTATGTTCTATGTGTTCACACACTTCATGTGGGGGGGCAAACACACCTCTGTTTGCCTCATTTGAAAATTTCTATTTCAAGTGAGGATTCAGACTTCAGCTTCAGCTCCAAAAAGTTGGAACCAAAAGTTCTTCCTCTGAGGGAAATAGTAAAGAAAGTATACAGGTAAGATAGGAAGAAAAGTAAGTGGAGAAACCCACTTCCATTTTTATGGTAAAAATGGTCATTGCAGAGAAAAAGTAGCTAGGGGATATAGCTAGGAACTGATACAGAAGGGAAAAATTCATTTTAAAGACTTGCAGATTTACTAGAAATACAGTAGACAAGAGAGATTATAAAAACAACAACAACTAAAGAAATATAGCTCAAACCCACATTGGTGGCTCATGCCTGTAATTCGAGCTACTCAGAGGGCTGAGACCTAGGAAATCACAGTTGGAAGCGAACCAGCAAAAAAGCAAAGTTGAGTGTGTGGCTCAAGTGGTAGAGCACCTGCCACAGGCAAGCAAGAACAAAGGAATGAAACCAAGAAAGTTTACATTTAAAATTTATTATAAAAGAGACATAAGTTAGACATTGGAAACTACTTCAATCTATTTGCTCAAAGTAGGCAAAAGATGAATCACCAAGTGATGGTTTCATGATGACATTTTATCTATTTAAGGTCCTTCCAAAGGTAATAAAAACAGTAAATTGTTTTTCATTGACTGTTCAATTCAATCAATTTCAATTCAATTAATTTTATAACATATAAAAATAGCTCAGAAAAGAAAATGTTAGTATTTTCTAACCATTGCTTTTTTTTCTTTATTGTTTTTTTTGTTTGATTGGCATTTTTTGCTAGTCCGGGGGCTTGAACTCTGGGGCCTGTGTACTGTCCCTGAGCTGTTTTTGCTCAAGGTGAACAATCTACCACTTGAGCCACAGCCCCACTTCTGCTTTTTCTCTGATTAACTGGAGATAACAATCTCACAGACTTTCTTACCTAGGCTGGCTTTGATCTGTGATCCTCAGATCTCACCTCTTGAGTAGATAGAATTACAGGCACAAGCCACCAGAGCCTAGCTACACTGGCAATTTTGTAGTCATTTTTATGCCCTGTATTGCAGCTTTTAATATGAGGACCACCCTTGTCTACCCCAGAGTTCTCTTCTTGGGAGAAGATTGTCTTTAAGATATCCATATGTCATTCTAAAAGAATAAAGTTATTCCAAGAATCCATTCCTAAATTGCAGTCTAACTCTTACCCAAGGATTCAGTATTTGGGGAGTTGATTCCTCTTCTAGAAAAAGCTGATAATTTTGTATAAATGAAAATAAATAGAAAGAAAGAGAGAGAGGAAGGGAGGGAGGGAAGAAGGAAGGAAGGAAGGAAGGGAGGGAGGGAAGAAGGAAGGAAGGAAGGAAGGAAGGAAGGAAGGAAGGAAGGAAGGAAGGAAGGAAGGAAGGAAGGAAGGAAGGAAGGAAGGAAGGAAGGAAGGAAGGAAAGGAGGGAGGGAGGGAGGGAGGGAGGGAGGGAGGGAGGGAGGGAGGGAGGGAAGAAGGAAGGAAGGAAGGAAGGAAGGAAGGAAGGAAGGAAGGAAGGAAGGAAGGAAGGAAGGAAGGAAGGAATCCATGCATTTCTACTGTAAATATTAAGGAATAGCAAGCCTACTGATGAATCCTCTAAGCGTGCCCTGAACAACTAGAAACCTGGGGCCTGAAGCTCAGTAGGTTCTCATGGCTCAGCGTGATGCTGCCTAGTAGAATTTTCTGCACTAGTAGAAACGTTCTGTGTTTGCCTCACCCAACATATGCGGTCAGAGTGCTTGAAATGGGGCTAGTAAAACTTTGAGGAAACTTAATTCTGAATTTATTTTAATTCAAGATTTGATAGCTTCAAATGATTAGGAGCCATCGTAGAGGGATTACATAGTAGAGGGACTACCACGTAGACACCACTTGGAAACCCTATCCCAAACACTCGATGGCAGCAACACCATTCTCCCAAAGAGGAAGCCGGGACACCCTTGCCTCTGCCCCTCCCGCATCCACCCACCAGCAGCAAATCACACCAGGAGGGCTCCCATTCCCAGCCCCAGTCAGCAGCTCAAGTCAGCTCTGCTTGTTAGTATATGCTAATGATTTCCATCTGAGACTTACTAGACACCAAAACTGCCCATAGAACAAAAAAGCATAAACACAACGTTCAATAAAGCCTGGAAGGGTTTTAATAAGACACATGGGAGCACACTAATCCAGATTTCTGTAGATAGATACTTCATAAAAGGTTAATCAAAGTGCCGGGCAGTGGGAACATCTGCACTAGCCTCGATACTACTTAGGAAGAAAAAGAATAAGAGGGGGGAGGAAAAGGAGGAGGGAGGAGGAGGGGGAGAGGGAGGAGGAGGGGGAGAAGGGAAGGAGGATGAGAGAGAGGAAGGAGGAAGGAGGAGGGGTGAGGAAGGAGAAAGGGGGAGGGAGGAGGAAGGGGGAGGAGGAGGGGGAGGAGGAAGGGGAAGAGGAGAAGGAGGCTGTGGCAGCTACAAGGACATCTGTACAGGGGCTGGATTGCTCCCTGGGGAGAACTCTGGGCCTTAAACAGCAAGATTTGCAACTCTATCAACTGTGGTTCTGTTAACATAACTTCTCAGAAGCACTTCAAAATCCCAGTGACACTTAGAAAAATCAAAATCGAAAGGAAGAAAAACACTCTTCTTTTGTCATATTAGTATTTTCCTTAAAAAAAACAAATCTTATGAGCATGTCTATG
The DNA here is from genome assembly GCF_023159225.1 of Perognathus longimembris pacificus. Classification (NCBI taxonomy): domain Eukaryota; kingdom Metazoa; phylum Chordata; class Mammalia; order Rodentia; family Heteromyidae; genus Perognathus; species Perognathus longimembris. The sequence continues at coordinate 10,095,125 of NC_063163.1, forward strand.
ATTAAAAAAGAAATCTCTCTGTTGGAGCTGAGAAAAAGAAAATGTTTGAAATATTATTGTCATCAGAATTAACAAAGTTTAAGTGGACATACTTAAATTTTATTTTCTGTAGCCTGTTTATTTATTTTTTCCCATCCCAGGGATTGAACTCAAGATCTGGGTGCTGTCCCTGAGTTTGTTTGCTCAAGGTTAGTACTCTACCACTTTGAGCCACAACTCCACCTCCAGTTCTTGTTTTTTTTTTGGGGGGGGTGGCTCTTGGGGGGAGTAATTGGAGGTGAAAGTTTCATGGACTTTCCTGCCCTAGCTTCAAGCCACAATCCTCAGATCTCAGCATCCTGAGCAGCTAGAATTACAGGTGTGAGCTACCAGCACCTGTATTATCTTTAAGTAGTTGTATAAAAGGGTTTCATTGTTGATCAATGTCACCTCTTTTATCGTTCTCCCCCATCTCTCCCAACACCATCCATCCATCCTCTCAATTTACCTGGTTCCATTTGCAGATATGTAAACTGAGAATTAGGATTGCATTTGCCCATCCTTCCTCTCCCCATTTATCTGCCCCCACCCCTGCCATTGCTCCCTCAACTACACACCTTCCAGCTTTCCTGGTATTCATTTTGCTAGAATACCTCCATTGGAATCCTCCCCTGCATATACAGTGTATATATACATATATGTATATATATATATATGTGTGTGTGTGTATATACACACATTGATATACATATATAATTTAGATACAAAATCCACATATGACAGAAAATATGTCCTTTATCTAAGCCTGACTTACTTCGCTTTAACATACTATTTCCAGATCCATGCTTTTCTCCCTTCAAGGGGCATAATTTTCTTCCTGACAGATGCATAACATTCTATACCTGTGATATATAATATTATATTATATATCACATTTTCTTGATCCATTCATCCACTGAAGGACATCAAAACTGCTTCCCTAACTTGGCTCTGGTGAATAGTACAGCAATGGATGCGGGTGTACATGTGTCTTTACTGCATCCTGGCTTGCAATCTTTTGGATAAATATCCAAAGGTGGTATCACTGGGTCATAATGTAGTTCTATTATTAGTGTTTAAATACCTGGCTGTGGGCATCTTCTCACATAGCTGGAAAGCAAAATCGTTTCACTGATGGTCCTCTGTGTCAGTTTCTATGGTCATACATTTAACCACTTATTAATTTTTTTAATCCAGTGGCTTTGTTTCTTGCTGCAATTCTTTTAAAATAATTCTCATTCTACTCATAGTGCCAACCAAGATATTTTATAGAATTACAACAATGCTGTTAAAGATTAGGAAGGCTTCCAATCAGGTGCCTTCATTCTATGCTATATTTGTATAAATACCTCTCATTCAGAAAAAGAAAAAGCCATTTTTACTACCAAAAGCCACATTTCTATTATCCAAAACATAATAAACTTAACATCAGAGTAATTTTAAAGAATCAACAGAAAAGTTACCCCCAAAATGGTCAAAATCAATAAAACAATGTGGCTGAGTCTATTTTATGTAAGCATGTTTTAATCATGTAATTATAATTATGATCATTTTTCACAAAACTATAATTTCAACAGCATTTCCAGACATTCCTTTGCCAGTGTATATTTTTTCTATTTAAGTTAATTCCTAGAAAATGAGTTTTTCTTCTTTTAACTTGAGGTATTGCTAGTAAACCAAGAAACAGCACTGTAATACTTTTAGCTATGCTAAATTACCACTTTGTACCTCACATTAGGTTTATAAGTACATAGACATATTGCCTGAAATACAAACAGACAAGTATAAGAAACCTATACAGAAACTCTTCTGACGTTAACCTCAGTGTAGTATTGGTACAAAATGGTGATCATAATATCCGTTCCTTAAATAATCATTCACATTTGAATAACATATATAAGTAATTTATCTGAAGGCATTTGCTCTGTATGAAATCTTACCGAGAGGCAAAAAAAAGGAACAAATGCCAAATACAGCTTTTCCAATCGGTCTCAGTGTGAAACCTCAAGAAACAAGACGCTGTGCCCCCAGACATTAATAGTCTTATTATTGGCTCACTACACCACAATGGATCTCTGTATCTTGACTATAATTTAAAGATGTTGTCACTGCCTGCCAACTCTAAGACCCTTGAAAATGCAAGGTAAGAAGAGAGCACACACAATTGCTCTCCTCAATAGTCTGGAGAGGGCTGGGAATATGGCCTAGTTGTAGAGTGCTTGTCTTGTATACATGAAGCCCTGGGTTTGATTCCTCAGCACCACAGACATACATAGAAAAAGCCAGAAGTGGTGCTGTGGCTCAAGTGGTAGAGTGCTAGCTTTGAAAAGAAAGAAGCCAGGGACAGTGCTCAGGCCCTGAGTTCAAGCCCCAGGACTGGCAAAAAGAAAAGAGAACGGTCTGGGGAATTGGGGGTGGGGGGTTCTCTCTTCAGGCAATGTTCCTGTTCCCAGAACATTGAAGGCACTGGTTTCTGGATAATTTTCAGCTCATTTTCTTACTGATACTTCACAGACATGATGTCAGAGTAGCCATGCACTGTGTAAGATCCACTAGAGAAATGAATATCTGAGAATTATATCACCATAACATCGTTAAAGGATCAATACTTAGCACTGATTAATTGTGACATTAATGAAAGTACAGTGACTCTGGATCAACCCTGCTGTGTATGAAGAAGAGGAAATGTGTCCATGTGTTAAACTGTGTGTGAGTTGGTATGCATTATGTGCATTCTACGTGTGTCTGCATGTGTACCTACATGTGAGACATTCATACGGGGGAGACTAGAGGTCAGTTGATCTAAGGTCACCACACTGCAAATATGGAGCCCTGTCTACCTGAAGGAGCTCCTGGAATGGGAAATTGGATCTAATCAAACTAATAAGGGATGACTTCTTCCACTGACCCTGGGGCTAGCTTTAACATGAGGCATAAAGGTCTGGACGAAATATAATAGCATTAGTCTTGAGCAGAAAGCCATCCCCAGCCAGTCCTGAACTTGGGAAACTGTTATTAGAGTTGCCAGCTATTCCAGCAGACTACCAATAAAGATAAAATTTCAAAAACATATTTGATGGATAAGCTCCTAATTAAGTTTAATTTTTAATACTATAACAAGTTATCTTTGTTCTAGTTCACGACACCATTGTTTCATTCAAAAATCTATATTATCTTTCATCCATAATAAAATCTTAATTTGAGGATGAAAGGTATTATCATACTTTCTTAATATCTCTACACTCTCTCATTTTTAAGGAGAAACTGCAGGCTTCATTATCAATGAAGTTCATCATCTATTAGTTATAAAAATTAATCTGTGACATGAAAATTAGGACCAGATAATATAGTTCATAAAAATATTGAATCATAGTTCACATAAATTGGTTTTTCTCATAAATGTTTTCATTTATTTCGCGTTTTCACTGTAAGACTGGAAATCACTTGAAATGAAAGAAAATTTGTCTTCTTTCCATTTAATAATTATGAAGAGGTCTAAAGTTATACTAATAACCTTATCATTTATCCACCAAGCTGAATTCTGCAATTGGAATAAATTCTCTGTGGGAATGAAGATTTTATCTCCCTGGGCTCCTTGTGCCCACACAGTGCCTGGCACAGAGCCAAGCTCAATAAACAGTTTGCAACCCACTGACTCTTTTTTAGCTGTAGTACTTAGTGTATGTGCTATTTTTAATAGAACTTTAACTAAATTTAAGAATTTAAAGAATTCAATTTAAATTTAACTAAAATTAAGAATTTAAGCCATTGGTTTATGCCTGCAATCCTAGCTATTCAGAAGGTTGAGATCCGGAAGATCAAAGGTTGAAGCTAGCCCAGGTAGAAAGGTCCAAGAGATTCTATTTTGAAAATAACCAGCAAAACAGGGAGTGTGGTCATGTGGTTGAGTGCCAGTCATGAGCTAGTGAGCAGAGTTAAGGCTACGAGTTCAAAGCTGTAGTGCTTCCCCCCTACAAACAAAAATCATGCATTTCTCTCTAAAAGAATAAAAAATACCACAAATAACAGGGAGAAATCCAGTTTCGTTTTAGTAAAGTACTTTCCATTTAAATGGCCTTTTTTAATGATAAAAATTTGGACAAGCATAGGTCCTAAAGTCAAGCATGAACCATTCCATTCTTTTGAGAATTGAAATTAAAGTGACTTTAACCATAATTTACCTGATTAAAATAAAATAGCCACATTAACAATTCCCTGGTAGAAGTGATACTGCAATGTCAAAATGGTTGCTTTAAAGTAATATATATCTTCAAAAATATAATGCATTTCTCTACTTGTTGAAAAATTCTTATGAGCATTATATACTAGTGTAGCTTCAGCTCTCTTTCAGAAAATACCATGCTCAAATAAGTTAACAAGTGTTCTGTAATAAAGTGTTCCTTGACATGGGAATTAAGTTTCAGGATTAAAAGCATTCTTAGATATTTACAATATTAGAAGTCAAGGCTTTCTAAGCATATTTTACTACAGAAAATTTCTGAAGCCTAACTCTTCGCATCTTGTTATCTAGATTTCTGTGGAACACGAGTTTGACAAATGAAACAAAACTATGTATTCAATTAATAATTGGATGGTATGAATAAGAATATGCATTTTGACCAAAAATAATCATTAGCATCCTCCTGGATGGTGGATCAGATCATTATGTTACATTGATTTCATTGGAATAGAATCTGGCCTACAGGAGCTTTTCAAATCAATCATGGTTTTGTTTATATTGTGTTTGCAGCTCTTCCTTCTTTAGCTTTAAGTCATTAGCACAAAACTCAGCCAACAGCACAAAACGATATTTCAATATTGCTTTAATAACACTTCATATCATGAAAAATGTTATTTTCAGAATGAAGAAATGCTTAACATCTCTGGCCATGAAGGAAATGCACATCAAAACAACAACATTGAGATTCCCCCTCACTCCCGTTAGAATGGCCATTGTCAAGAAAACAAACAATAACATATGCTGGTGATGATGCCACTGAAGGGGACCCTAATACAGTATTGGTGGGAGTGTAAACTTGTTCAACAACTCTGGGAAGCAATGTGGAAGAAGTTCTTCAAAAGATTAAACATAGACCTAACTGATAGTACAGTAATTCCACTCCTGGATTTTATACGAGGATACAGTAAAGCCACCAGTACACTCATGCTTATAGCAGTATGTATCACCATAGCCAAGTTATATAACCAGCTTAGATGCTCCTTGATGGATGAATGGATCAAGAAAATGTCACACACACACACACACACACACACACACACACACACACACACACACTGGAACAATGGAATTTTTACGGATCCATTACAAAGAATTTGTAAAGAAATGGAAACACCTGGAAAAATATGTTAAGTCAAGTTAGGCCCAGAGAGACAAAATATGCATGTTTTCCCTCATCTGTGGAAGTTAGATTTAGCTTATAAACTCATATATAAGTAAATACATTGAGTGGTATGCAAGTATACAAATGAAATAGCTGAAACAGTAGACATCTCAAATGTAATTCCTTAGAAAGGCAAAATCAAAGTTCAGCAAAATAAAACACCACCGAGTGGCTACTTGAAAGGGGCGCGGTGGGGGTCAAGTGGGAAGGGGTAGACAAATGAAGAGGAAAAGAGAGTGAAAAGAAACTCAAGAATCCGACGTATATCCTACAAAATTAAGAGGCGTGAGGGGTGGGCGTGAGGGGTGAGAAGGTTGAAAGGGTTGACACTGATCAAGATATATTGTTTTCATAAACTGCTTTGTTAAGTGACAAAAAGAATTTTATCTTCTGAGAATATAGTTTTAAATAAGTGTATTTACCTTAGTTGCTTCTCAGAATCATCCATGTTTTTATTAAAAGCAAAAGTTTAAAGCAAGGCATGGGTGACTCATGCTTATAATCCTAGCTACTCAGGAGGCTGAGATCTGGGAATCACAGTTAGAAGACAGTTTAGTCAACGTATGATACTGTAACCTCTCTGTACGTCAGTTTGGTAATAAAAATTTGAGAAAAAAAAAAAAAGAAGACAGTTTAGTCAGGAAAGTCCCTAAGCTTCTTATCTCCAATTTATCACCAAAAGCCAGCACAGAACTGTGATTCAAGTGGCAGAGCACCAGCTTTGAATGAAAATGCTAAAGGGCCATGCCCTGATTTAAAACCTCAATACCTGCACACAAAGAAAGAAAGGAAACAAACAAAAGAGTTTAAGACTAGGGTGTCATTGGAAACTGTATATACTGGTATTAGAACTAGGGAAGTGAAAGGGAATATCAAAATCGAGAGACAAATGACTCCAAAAGCAATACTTGTAAAGCCATTTGGTGTAAACCAACTGAACAACTCATGGGGGAGAGGAGAATGGGGAGGGGGGAGGGGGGGATGAGGGAGGAGGTAACAAGAAATATACCCAAGGCCTAACATATGAAATTGTAACCCCTCTGTACATCACTTTGACAATTAAAAAAAAAAAAAAGACTGGGGTGTGACAGAATGTTTGCATACCAAGTGTGAGGACCTGGTGCTGCTCATTATTAACAAATTTAATTAAAATATATTATCAAATTACATTCCAGTCATACACTTTAGTCTCCCACTGGGAATTTTTCACATTCCATTTAAAGCCTAGGTTCCCATTTCCTAGTCCACATTCTAACAGGGAATGGTCTCTAGTAAACGTCATATCCTACCTTATTCAGAATATTGAGAACTCAGGGTGTCTGACTCAAGCTCCCCAACAACCCAGTACCTTTGTCACTGACAAAGGTCAATGCATATATACACAAATATATTAACTTTTCATATAATTTATGACAGCTGGAAGCACCCAGCCCTTCCTCTTGTTTTATTTGTTCTTTATTCACTTAACACACATCAACAGAGCATCTACTATATGCCAGGGACTGTAAAAAATGGGGATCCAAAATATATTCTTTTAAAAATAAACCGCCAGAATAAACTACCAGAAACCTATTTAAAACCAAAAGTTCCCAATAATATATTAAGAGGTAACCTGAATACAATATCAATTACAATAACATATGTGTATGTGCACATTCAAAATAAAGATAAGTGTCAGCACTACAGAGAGAATAACTTTCAGGTCAAGTTTTAATTACATCAGTGGTTCTCAAGGTGGGGCATAAAAATGATCCCTTTGGAGTTTGTTAAAGCAGATGGCCAGGTCAGGCTCCAAAGTTTCCTTTTTTTCCCATTTACTTTTATTGTACAAAGGGGTCACAGTTACATATGTAAGACAGTGAGTACATTTCTTATCATACTTATTACATTCTCCCTCATTTTTCCCACCTCCACTCACATTAATTTCCAACATAGGATATTGTGAATATCGCTGTTGCATTGATTCATCCTTTATCCTTTGTCTCATCATTTTGATGTTCTCCTTCCCTTCCCTAATTCAGAAAAATGTATACACAGTATACCCCAGGGTACCGAAATCAAATACAGTGACAACAGGGGATAATCCATAAGAATGAAAAAAGAATCTCACATAGTACATTGAAAATAACAACAATGAAAAAACTCTTGTTTCTGTATCTTGGGGTTCACTGTGCTTAGTATCGTCTTATATGATCATATGTACATAGCTATGGAGCTATTGTGATCCTCTGCTAGGACATCCTGGACGTATACTAATTATTACCAATGAGGGAAACCATGGAATCTATGGTTCTTTGGGTCTGGCTCACTTCACTCAATATGATTAACTCAGTAACTCTTCAGGATGTGAAGAGGAGGCCCTTATAAGGAGTCCCTAGATGATGCTGACGCTTCTCAGCCATGGAGCACACTTTGCGAACCAGTACAACATAGAGTACAACGTAGCACAGTAGCCTGTAGCCCTCTTAATTATGGCAAGCTGGAATCTGCAGCCCTCCACCTTTACATAGGAAGATTAGCATCACTCCTTATAAATCACAGCAATGGTTATATAATCTGGTACATGTAAAACTTGCAGAACAGAGCCTAGCTACAGGAAACATTGTGTTAGCAGCTGATACTTTTCACCAAGGAAGTGATGAATAATGAGGAAAGGGAGGAGGAGGAAAATATAGTTAAGAAGGAGGAAGATGAACACAACACCCACCACCTGTTAGCTGTTTCCATTTTCTGGCAATATTCTATAACATGAAAATAGCTGCAAGAATTGTGAAATAACTAGAATAGAAATAGTCACCGGATTCAAAAATATTGTAATGATTTTCAAAACTTGGATTTAAAATCTCTGAAAATGAGCCGGGCACTGGTGGCTCACACCTGTAATCCTGGCTACTCAGGAGGCTGAGATCTGAGGATCATGGTTCAAAGCCAGCCGGAGCAGGAAAGTCTGTGAAACTCTGATCTCCAATTAACCACCAAAAAACCAAAAGTAGTGCTGTGGTGCCTTAAAGCAAAAGAGCTCAGGAACAGCAGCACCCTTGACAAAAAAAAAAAAAAACTCTGAAAATAAAAATTTAAAAATCACCAAGGTGACTTTAACTTCAGTATTTGGAATTGAGTGCTAGTGACTTAAGCCTGTAGTTAATAATCTTTTTTTTTCTTAAGATGAGAGAAATAGAGGTTGGGCACAGTGGCTCATTCATACTGTAATCCCAGCTATTTGGGAGACAGGAATTGGGAAGCAAAAAATTTGAAGACATGATGGAAAATGCCAGGCATGGTAGAAAATACTGTTATCCTAGCTATGAGATTGGAAAACTCACAGTTCCAAACCACCACAGACCAAAAAAAAAAAAAAGTGTTCAGGGCTGGGAATATGGCCTAGTGGCAAGAGTGCTTGCCTCGTATACATGAAGCCCTGGGTTCAATTCCCCAGCACCACATATACAGAAAATGGCCAGAAGTGGCGCTGTGGCTCAGGTGGCAGAGTGCTAGCCTTGAGCAAAAAGAAGCCAGGGACAGTGCTCAGGCCCTGAGTCCAAGACCCAGGACTGGCCAAAAAAAGTGTTCAGTGTAGTAGCAAGTGCCTGTAATCTCAGCTATGAAAGGAAGCCTAAAGTAGCAAGATCATTGTCCAAAGTGGCCAGGTTAGGAAGGGCGACCTTTCTCAACAAAAACCAATACAAAAGGAACGGGAAGCATGACTCAAGAGGCAGAACATCTGCCTAGCAAGCACAAAGCCTGAGTTCAGATTCCATTTTAAATTGTTCACTCCATTACTTTCCACATACAGCTTAATGTTAAGCAATGGCTTACCTTGAGTTGAAAGTGGGCAATGCTCTCTAACGCTCTTGAAATATCTCAGAAGAAATAAAGCTCCCTCAGGATCTTAAAATAGACAAATATTAAAATCTTCAGAGGTATTATATAAGGTTTCCCTGTATGTTTCTATGGGTGAGATCCTTGCAATGAGGTAAATCAGATGTATCTGGCAGGCATTAAGCATGCAGAGTCTCACGGATGCAGTGGCCAGGGCTTCCTCCTGATTCACTTCCAGAGGCCACAGTGGGACGTGGACCAGGCTAGCAGCCAGACCCTGCGCATGGGCAGCAGAGCTGTCCTCTCCTCCTCACTCCAGGCAGCGTGGACACTGGATCGTGTGATCTCTCTTCCAGATCTCCTTTCCTGTTTCACACAGCACAACCTGGCAACTCCTACACACCTACAGGTGCACACGCACACACCCCCATTCATGCACACATACACTCACACATGTACCACATGCTCTTCTACACACTCACACAAACACACATACACCACATCCCATACACACATACACTCATATACACACTCATACACATAATCATATTCACACAATCATACACACATGCACCACACACTAGTATGCACACTGATACAAGTACACTCATACACACTAATATACACACTCATCCATATCACATATCTATACACTCATATGCACATAATGCAAACACACACAAAGCTATTCACACACACACACACACACTTCCATACACACGCCACTTCTCAACGAGCTCCATTAAGTTAGGAGTCAGTGCTACCCTAGAAAGTTCCCATCCAGCGTTGAAACTCAGCCAACCTTTCATTCAGCTTCCAGGTAGCAGAGACAAGCACTCTCTCTCATCAGGAGAATAAAGAAGCTTTTTCCAAGGAATATGAACTATGCAATGAGAAGGTTAAAGGTCACTACCCTACATTTCTAGAATTACTCTTTCCCTAATATCACAAGAGATTTTCAAAATGGGACAGCTATGTAAATAAATGGCTTTCCCAGCCAGCAATGAAGCCCCATATAACCAGGTGTGTATTCTTTATTTACAATCTTTTATTGAGCAGTAACACATTAAAAATTCATCCTTATTGCAACGAAACCCTGAGTTCTGGATCTCAGCAAGGAGAGCACCCTGGGTGAACAAATCTCAGGATTTCCCAATGCTGGTGCTAACCAGCATTCCGCTCACGAGCTTACCTTCAGGTCGAGAGCCTCATGAATCCCAACTGTTCACAGAGCTCTAGGTAAGAAGCTACATATTGAATGTATCAGGAGAACCTTAATCCTCATCATGATAGGGTAGGACGGACACTGTTGTATTTTGAAATAGAACAAAGTAAACCGAGATACTATGCTCAAAAGATGTAAGCTTAACTCTTAGCAGCCATCACATGGAGAAAGAACAACTTTGGGCATGAGTTTATCCTCGTGACCATTGTGTGTTCTTCCTCAGTTGAACTGAGTACACGAAGCTCTTCTGCCCCACTGTGGGACCCATGTTGAACAAGTATGGCTGTAGGCCTTAAACCCTTGCTGATTTGGACCTACTTCATGAGTTCTTGACCTCTAGGATACTGACCTTTACCTCTGGTCAGGTGAAGCACATCCAGCCAGACTCCTTCCAGCCATCCGTACTGACTGAACTTTGCAGCTGAGGGTCTTATTCTCATGGAGGAGATCTGTTCTCATTCCTCCTTCCAGCCCTGCCCTGACCCCTCATACCACTGTACACCTGACATATCTTCCCAAGCTCATTCTACAGCCCAAAGAAGATACAGGATGTGATGCTATGTCTAAAAGTTCAGGATCATGACTGAGGAAAATCAGGAGATGAAAAGACAGTAGAGATGAGCACATCAAAAAGACTCATTTAAATTCATGAAAAATGAATGTGTTTCCCACCGATCACTGAATTCACCACATAAACATGGAACTGTATAAAAGCACTGTCCCAACTAAAGGTCCTAAGTGCAGCTACACCATTCAGTGCACCTGCTGCAAAATTCTTATTCCAGATCTTCTGACGCTTTGCCTGAGTACAAGGACAGATGGCCGCCAACTTACAACCGTTCTGTCCAATGATGTGTCAAGTTTACCATGGTACAAAAGCCATATGCACTCAGTAGAAAATATTCTTTGGATCGCCAGTTAGATCTTTTCGTGGGCTATCAACCAATGTGTGGTCAATGATCTGTTGCCTGAGACTGGCAGAAAGGCAGAGTTTCCAGTCAGCCTCAACTGCGAGGGGAGCAAATGCAGCTCTCTCTATATATAATGTGCTGCCTTGCTTAACTTCAGTGGTCAATAGATTAAGTATATCCAATGCCTTTTCGATTTAAGATATTCTCCTGGTAGGATCCATTTCTAGGGGAAGGATCCCATGGACAACGGAAAGGCATCTGTAATCTTTTATTTCCCCCAAAAGCAAGTGTGATTGTGATTATGTAGTTGTACAAAGGGGTTACAATCCCTTAAGTCAGGTTATGATTACAATGCATATTGGTCAATGTCACTCCTTTTAGATCCTCCCCTCACTTTCTTAATTGTCATCAGAACAACAGTAGAAAGTCATGTAAATATGACAATCATACCATAATACTTCCTGGGAAAAGTTCACATGAATTTAAACCATAAGTAAGCTTGGAGATTATCCAGTACACTTCCTTCACCTTACATGTTTGGAAATGTACCTATGCACAGACAACAGACCAAGAAAAATACAATGAACATCCAGCTTCCAGGGTAAAACTATTTTCAGTCATTTTAAGGTGGCAAGTAAATACTTCTGAATGCAGGCAATTTAGCCACTTCAGGTTGCTATTTTTAAAGCCATCAGGACAGAAATTCTACAATGACCCTCAGAATTTCATTGCAGTACTAGAGTGATATTACTGCTAGCCTCTTTCTTCACAGTTTTCTAAATCATACTTACTGCAATTTTACCTATTTTCCTTCATTGATACCCCCCAAAAAAGCATGCATAGATGTTTTTATTCCTCACAACCATAGTGCTATGATTTATGAGAAATCAGAGGGTTTTCTTTATAGAGCTCAAGGCAATCATTAAATATCCTGGAATATATACATTCCTCTTCACATGTGGGGTACACTGAGGTATACTAAAGAGAACAGCCCAGAAGAGAAGTAACATCTCTAAACCAACACCTACAATTCAGAACGCTAGTACTTATTACTTTGAATGGACTCATACTGAAATTTCCATTTGTTTTTATAAAAAAAAAATTGGTAGCTTTAAAAGGTGTGGTTTCTTTCACTGTCAGATGTACGTCTTCTACAATAATATTAGCATTTGTCAAAAAATGACTGTCATATTGAAGTATACCAGCATAAATATGCCTCAGTGCTCATGATAGACTATGCTAGACCTATCTTCTATATTTCCCTCCAGTTGAAAATAAATCCAGTAGGTTTTGTGTTATGTGGTACAAGACAGACAAAAGCATAATTCACTTTTTATTGATTACAAAATATATACTCTCTTGAATTCTGATTGTTCAAACAATTTTGTAACTATCTACTTTCCACTTTGATTGTTCTTAAATAGGATTCTTCCTGAATTTTTCATCTCTTCTTCCTCTATACTAAATCTCTCCTACTGAAGGCAATCATTCAATCACTTTACAATAGAATGCCTGATAAATAACAGATGCACATGGATATCATCATTGCTGACAGGAATAATAAATGGAGAAGGGAGAAATGGGAGACTTTTTGAATGGAGAGAAGAAACAGAAGGTTTCCTTGGCAATTTTTTTGGCAAAACATATTATCAAAGACTAGAGCATATGGCTAAAAATGGCCCATTTCTAGAAGGAAAAATATTTCATCACAGCCAATAACTACCACTAAGAACTTGTCAGAAAAAAAAAATTAGTCAATACCTCCATCCACTCACTAACACTGTACAGAAAACAAGCTTCATGTGGACAGACAATAAGAACTTTCCAGTGTAAAATGTAACAACCCACTGATGGAAGACACCAAGGCAGGAACTGACAAACCCAGAAGCTATGTCCCCACAGACGGGAAGCCGCAACAAGAATAAAAATGTCTAGCCTTCTTACTAGTTGTGATCCCTTGCCATTTCTTTTACAATCTGACCACTTTCCAAAATTTATTAGATGCCATGTAGTTGTGAAATGTGAATGATTTTTAAATGTAAGATTACGATAGCACAAAGACACAGTTTTATGAATCAATGCTGAAAAGAAACCTCTGAACACAAGGCAGACACAACTAAGGATTTCCAAACATCGTCAAATTACTCCTGACAGAGAACAAAAGATACACCCCTACAGAATGCCAATGACTCTCCTTTCATGTGATATGCAGAGGCAAAAGAACAGTTATAAGATAAAGAAGGCATGAAAGGAGAATAAGCAGGTGAGAAAACAGACTGACAGCTGCAGACGAGCAAAATGCATTCACAGGGACAGCCATGGTCCGTGTCTAGATATTATGTTATTAATATTTATATTCTTCCACCCTTAAACTATTAGCCCCATAATGCATATGTATCCTACACTCTGCAACAGCTAGAATATACCACATGCTCAGCAAATATGAAGCCAACAAATTCAATACAATCATTAAATTAAATAATAATAATAATATCTGCACATGTATTCACTCCTTACATGAATGCACTCTGAGGTAGAGAATCAACAACTCAGTTTCTTTCTGAAGAGGTGGGAATTGAACTCCGGGCCTTGAGAATGCTTGAGTTTGCTTGTTGGACAGATGCTCTACCACTTGAGTTAGGCCTCCAGCCAGCCCTATCTATTGCTATTTATTTGGAGGATAAAATATTGAAGGGTATTCTGTCTTTGACTGGCTGGCTTTGAACTGCGATCTTTCAGGATCTCGGCCTCCTGAGTGGCCAGGATTGCAGGTGTGAGCCACGAACATGTGGCTGACAATTCCATTGCATCATTTCAGTCCCCACCCAAGGCCGCTGTTCATGCTGTTCGCTCACAAAACACAACCTTCCTCCCCTTCTGATTATCTAAACCCTGCCTAACTATGTTATTTGGAAAATAGAGTCAGCGAGTCTAACAGGGAGACCTGAGATAACGCTTACTTAAGAAAGATGAATTTATTCATCTTCCCTATAAAACTCTCAGCTGTCATGACCAATCTGATGATGCTGACAGATCTTCAGTCTCCTTCTAGCTTAGTACAGTAGGAGCCATGGTCATGCAACTCCAATAAAACATAACCTGGTCCAACCCGACTGCTTCTGCTCTCAGCTACACAAAAAGCAGGAAGGACTAGGTCCACTTCTTGCCTCACTGGCATGACCTAGAGCTTCACAAACATTCCTGCTTCCATCTCACTGGATGAAACAGAATCTCATGGCCACACCAGAATGCAAGATGCCTGGGAAGTGTTGCTTTCCGCCAAACAGGGGCAAATTCTCTTCTAACAGAGGAAAAGAAAAACAGAGAGTGGAAGAACCAAGCAATATCAGCCATGCCACCCATTTCTCAGGTCCCCTATCATCTCTGGAGCGCAATATCCTGCATTCTCTTCATCTTCTAAACTTATCCATCTACAATCACTCTGCCACAGTGAAAGCAAATGGTTTTCCAATGTTTTTGTCAACCATCATCTTCTCCATTTATAGCAGAAGGTCTTTCAGAAAGAGATCCTTAGCCTATGCTGCTTTAAATTCATTGTTCTGTCCCTGTGGTGCTCAGCCCAGTATCTGAACTATAGCAGTATTATATTGTTACAGAATGACTAAAATAAACAGGTACAATTCCTGAAGGACACAAAATTGCATTAACATTTCAATAAGTGCATTCTGAAAAGGTGTTGAAAATGTGATTACTGATACTCATGAGCAAACTGATAAGTTGTAGTCTCTCCTAATTTCTGTTCAAATCATTTATAAGACTTTGAATAAGGTGAGATAACCTATTATATATATTATTGAAGTTATTTTTTAAATATACTTAAAATCACAGCTGATTCATTTTATTCACAGCTGATTAATTACAAGACTTGATCAAAATTAAGCAGTCAATGTGAAACTCAAAAGAAATTATTGATTCTCCTCATGAGCAACAGTCAATTAAAACAGTATGGTGTAAGACTGCTCTAGTTCTTACTGTTCTAATTTTGGATTTTTTTTCTCTTCATTTTTTTAAACAAAGAATGTTACATAAAGACTTCAAATTAGCTCTTGGCTTTTCCTATTCAAAATCAAACACTTACCAAGTGCCAATCATTTTGCCGAACCCTTCTTTAAAAAGAGTTTTGCCAGTGGCGCTGCAAATGAAAAGAGGTGATGAGATAATCCTGGTGAAAGCTCACTCTAAGGGCAACATGATGTGAAGACAAGAAACTGTTTTTGTCAGACAAACAAAGTACAAGAGAGCCTCCAAGGAACCTGAAGATGGATTTTAGATCGAAAGAAGTTTAGAGCTGGGCACTGATGGCACACACTTGTAATCCTAGCTACGTGGAAGGCTGAGAGGCTGGACTGTGGTTCAAGACCAGGCTATGTTGAAAAGTTCGTCGGACCCCTTGTCGACAGAAAGCTGGTCTCAGTGGTGTGCACCTGTCCTCCTGAGTCACGTGAGAGCCTGAGATTGAAATTCCAGGCAACTTCAGTAAGAAAAGTCTTCGACTCCAGGACAGCGGACAGAAAGTGGGTGTAGCCATATATGCCGGTCATCCCAGCGAGGATGGGAAGCCTGACAAAAGTAGATCGACAGGTGAGCCCACACCTAGGCAGGAAGCAGAACTGTATTTCAAAAAAATAATTATTGCACGAGAGAGAGAAAGAGAGAGAGAGAGAGAGAGAGAGCGCTGGGGGAGCAAAAGGCCATGAGATATCAAATCTAAGGACTTCCCAAACAAAGAAGTCTGGGGTATGATTACCATAGGGCTTCAGTTTCAGCTATCCCTCTGGCCCCTCTACCCCTCAAGGTGTGGAAATTGTCAGGTGGACACATTGCAATTTATATACATGGCGGGATTCCTAGATAGAGCTTCCAACACATGGTAGCCATGTCTTTAAAACATTCCTATCTGAGTATTCATTATTGTTGAAACAAAATTTTAAATGTGCAGGGCGATTCAGTCTAATCTGCAGAATTCCTGCAGTGAAGGCACTGGACCTCTCAGTGTATCACCCTTACTTTTCCATTCTCAGGAACTATTATTTTCCATAGCTGACAATAGACTGCCACCCATGTGTTCTAATCATGGAAGTAGTATAATAGCATTACAATGAAAATAATTCAGCCCTTAATCGACAGCCCAAATATAACTATTTTTATACTTTTGTACCCTTCTAGCTTATATTCATGTAATTATAGTATAAATATAATTTTATGTTCTGTAGTCTTCACTTAAAATAGAATTTGTGACATTTTCATGCTGATACATCATTATCATAGTTAAAATTTTAATGAATGCATATACTGTATTTAATTAGTATAATATACCTACACATCAACCTTTTCCAAGGACATCTGGAAAATCTATTGCCTTTCTGAAGACCTGCATTCTTAAATATTCTTACTTAATAGCATTAAGAGTTCTAATCTCTGCCTTTGCATTCAAATAGCTATTCAACAAGATGGATACTTACTGAGCAATTACTAGGGGCACCACCTTGTAACAGATACAGTGAGAAATACCTAGAAGCACAAATTGTATTTCTCTAATATACCAGATGATATATATATATGACATATATATATATATATATATATCAGACTTGAGGAGAAAGCTACATCCCTCATATACCATGCCATTAAAAAAATGCAATGCCAATTAGGTTAGACTTGAGTGGAGGTTTGGGTGTATAGAGACCTAGGAAGAGCATTCCAGAAAAACAGCGACATTATTTTTGAATATGTCTAAACAAATGGACGATGTCTAAATGAAATGAAGGATGCTATATCTCTCAGGCTAAAAGTAGGATTGGATTTGCTAAGTGAACATTTCATTCTTTCCAGAGCATAACAGGGACTTGGATAGAGAAATCAATTCACTCTATTTTTGGTGTTCATCCATCAAGAAGAGAGAAAAAGGCTAGAGATCTAGCTCAGTGGTAAGAGCACTTGCCTTATAATTTGAAGCCCTGAGTTAAAACCCATCACTGCCACCCCACCCAAGTAAACAGAAAGTTCTAGCATCCCCCATAATTATGAGATAGTAACTTTCTCATTACTCTCTTTAAGGCTCCCAGCTTGTGGTATCTTGTTGTATCAGCTATAGCAAAAAATGCATGGTGCTTGTTAAGGATACAGGTTCTTAAATGCCACGAAGTCCAAAAGCCAGAATCAGTGAACATGGAAGCATCTTAGTTCCACAGATAACTCTAGATAGTTGTGACAAACTTGTAAGTGTGTGAACTTTTAAATAACTTCTGCCAAAGGTTAAACAGAATACCAGCACAGAAGGTATTGAAAATCAGACAATAAAGATCATAGAGATTTTTTTCTGCATAAACCCAGATGTTTGAGTTGCAATAAAATAACAAATATTTAGCCATTTATATGAGACACCTTCACATATTATGCTTTATTGAATTCTCATAGCTGAATCATAGATAAGGTGAATATTTATACTCGTGCTCTCTCTAAAGAAAGAAATTGAGATTCAGACCATTCCAGCTTTCTGAACAGCACATAGCCAGTAAGAAGCCAAGCAAGAGTTCCACCCATGTTTGAATACCTGTTGGATCAGATGTGGACATTAGGAATAGAGATTTAACAGGTTTGTTGGAAACCAAGTACCAGCTATGAGAGTGTCCTAGGTCCAGCTCTACTAAGTAGGAGGAAGGACTAGGCGGTTCATAAGCCAGCTGTCCTGGCTCAGCGCGAAAGTGATGGGTGCTTAGACAATTGGGGTAGCAAATGTATTCTGGACTTCGTCTCTAGTACAACTTCACAGACAAGAAACTCACAACTGCGGGTGGTCAGAGACTATCAAGGCACGATGGGAACACCAAGGCATAGTGGGTAAACAGCCACATTAGAATAGAATCGGGCTAATCAGCTCTCCATCACAATCTTCCATCAAGACTGAATCATGTGTTTGACAGTCATAGAGAGACTAGCAGCCATAATGTTATGATTTGGAAGTTCATTCAGAACCACTAACACCACAAAAAAAAGGAAGAGGAGTGATATAGGAAGGAAGGAAAGAGAGAAAGTCAAAAAGAGAGTAAAAATAAGGGAGGAAGGGAGGAAGGGAGGAAGGAAGGAATGAAGGAAGGAAGGGAGGGAGGGAGGAAGGGAGGGATGAAGGAAGGAAGGGAGGGAGGGAGGAAGGGAGGGATGATGGGAGGGAGGGAGGGAAGGAGAAGGAAGGAAGGAAAAGAATGTTAATGGCATTTATATTATTTAACTTCATAGCTACTGACATTTTAGAAAAGTCATGATTGTCACCTTGAACCTTACATAAAAGCTGGGGAAAAAAGGAACACAAACTTGAGTAAACAAAGATTTCAAGAAAGAATGCTTTTTAACCAAAATGAGAGTTTGCGGATGTACGTTGTACTCTGTTTTCAAGCTTATTTTTAATTCTAGGTACATAATCCCTTTTTCACATCAAGTAGGGGAACAAAGCAAAGTGTGATGTGATTCTCTGACTTTGGGAGCATAATTCTATTAGTTAGAAATTTCAAGAGAAATGGGGGACAGGAATACATTAAAGTGCTCTAAAAAAATGAGAATGAAAATGTGCTGCCTATTGCTATATGACTCAAATTCCCCAAATAATTGTTGGTAGGGCCCATTACCATCTAGTTGTATAAACATAAATGAGTCTACAATAACACCCAAAGCTCAAAGAGTAATGACAAAGGTGGAAGAGATGGTCTAGTCAGGCATGAAATTGATTTTATAATAACAAATATCTGTTGCCTTCCATGTGCTAAGTAAATAATTCTGAAGCAGGGGGTAAAGATAATAAAAACAAAATCATTAACTGCTTCTACTAAATCAAACACAGAAAGAAACCCATTGTCATGCCGACCCTGAAGCCTGTTTGATGGCTAATTAAAGCAATTATTTTCATCATGACACAACTCTTAATCATAGAGCCATAGAAGAGTTGGCCGATAACCTTGTTGGAAGTAGGATTTCTACTCTACTCCCAAGTTTATATTAAAAACATGTAGAACATTGCATTCAGATAAGGCAGAGGAAAAGGACTACAGAGCCTATGTCTTAGCACAGGAAGGAATCACAGGCCCCACAATTTAACCTTGGAAGGCAGGCTTAAGTTGATGTCACCTAACCTATTATTTTTTGTTGGGTAAATTAAGGAGCAAGCTAATTGCAGACAATGGAAGTTTATGGCCAGCTTGATAAAAAGCCATTTTGAATGTCATGTTATCATTTATTCTCTTACAGCTCAGTTCAGTTGATTAGAATATAATTCTATGAAGATCAGCATTTCTGGTTCAATGCCCAGGTGGGTCAGTTAGCTTTCCTCGGTCTCTTAGCCCCACAACTCATTTTCCAGCAAGCTATTTCCAAATCACAGGCCTTTCATCCAAAAGAAAATACAAGGATAAGAACAATGACATCATTTTTTTTCCCAAAGTCCAGCAGTGATTCCAGAAAAAGTTGATGCAACAGTCTCACTAATGTTATGTACACCTGTGTGCCATGCACACAAGCATATGTGTGGGTTTTGTCTTCCCAACATCCTATGGTCCTTCCTCTTGAACTTCTCCCTTTCCATATCTCCTTGTGGTTTCCAGGGAAACCACCCTGGTCCTGCCTGACACAACCTCGTGGCCTTGGGTGGCTGGCTAGAGGTTGACATCTTTCCAGTACTTAGCCAGACACAACTCCTTGCCTGGAATTGCATTCAAACACCATGGGAAAGTCTGTCCTTCTCTAATGATAGACACAGTCAGAACCTGAGAATTCAGAAGCCATTGGCCATGATTTACCTCCCAGTACAGAAGCCTTGGCCTTAGAAAGACACAGACAGACTGCTACCCGTGGAGAAATCGAGACAGAAGTAGAAGAAAAGGGCCTGGCAGCATTCAGATCCCAAGCTCTGATTGTGTCTGGGGCTTAGTTCCATCTGTGTCCTCTCATTGCTTTTCTTTTCTAACCGTTTATTCGAATACAAGTGCTGCTAAATTCTGTTTAACCTCAACCAATTTGAGTTTTGTTATCTGTCATTTAAATTCAGGTAACAAATACACACTCAGTTAAAGACAATCCAAAGAGAAAATGTCGTCCTCAGACCTGACATGGTCTCCTTGCATCCATTTGAAGAAGAGATCAAGCTTTAGCAACCAGGAGCCCCAACCCTAAGTAGTTTAAAGCTATGAAAACTTAGATAGTTGAAAAAAAAACCCTGGATAGGCAGAACAATTCTGGTTTCTGTCCATTGTCTTGGACTCTCTTTGATCTGGAAAGTGGTCTAATTTGAATGAAAAATTATTTAGCTACAGTATGGCTTTCTATCCATCACTAGGGTCTGAGGCTGATGAAATAGTGCAATCTGGAATATTGTCAGGCAACATCACCAAGGAAAGATGGAGTTCTGAACCAGCAGTGAAATGTTCCACACAAGAAACATCAACTAGAAAATATCATTTCTATCAACAACTCCTTAGCTACAACCCCTCACAGCCTCATCTCATCACAAGGCATCTGGGAAAAGCCATGCTACCCAGAAGCCAAGATTTTAAACTGTTTGATAAAAAGCAGTAATGGTTTCTAACCTCCAGCTCCTCTGAACTGTATATCAGCTTCCCACTTCTTAATCCACAAATCTTACTCCATCTTTCTAATGGGCTATCATGCTGGCATTGCTTCGGTGTGATTTTAGTATTTTCGTTTATGCTTCCTTTTCTAAATTTAGTTTTTCGTCAAGCTGCTTTATTTCACTTGACAGTTATTGGATGCCCATTTGTTAAACAGAGTGCCAATTCCTGCAAGGTAACACGGTGAATAAGACATGATCTTGTCTCCAGAAACCTAAAGCACTTCTTAGTATTCTTTAGGGTCTCTTTGGGTTCATTGTGGCAGTAATTCACTACGTGATTTCTTTAAGAACTGCCAGAGTTAATATCCCCAAGGCATGGTTCTCTCACCTAGTAAGACCTACTAAAGAAAGTCTCTATGCAAATTTAATGTAGCTTATTCTTCTAATTTAATTTTAACTATATAGTTTATATTCTTTTGCAATGAAAACTCTGATCTTAATTAAATAAGCATAATGCAGAAAACCGTCCTATGAAGCACTCACCATATCCCTTACATATTTTACATACAATTTACTTTTATATTGTAGCCATTAAACTTTCTTCCCTAACCAGAATCTTCTGTCTTCTTCTGGGACACTCAGAAGTTAACTTTCTTTGTTATGACTAAGACTAAAATTACATCAAGATGTTCCAGGCCAGATACAATGATTCATGCCCATAATTCAAGCTACTCAGCAGGCTGAGATCAAAAAGACTGCAGTTTGAGGTCATCCTGGACAAAATGTTAATGAGACATCAATGCAACCAAGAGCCAGAAAATACTTCTTATCTCAGTTAAGCAGGCAGTGCAAATAGGGGGATCATAGTTCAGGGCAGCCTGGACAAAAGCAAGACCTTATCTCAAAATTAACCAGTGCAATAAAGGGTAGGGTACAGCTCAAGAGTTGCCTGCCTAGCAAGCACAGAGCCTCAAGCATGGCTATCCATGCTGCTTAAAATCTAGTCAGGAATTCGGTGAAGAGAAATGACTATACTTATTGCCAGAGATGCAAAACAAAAAATAAAAAAATCTAGCACCAGAATTAGAACTTGAACTGCATTCTCTTGAACAATATTCTCTAAGGTGGTAAGCTATGATATTATTAGTGCCATAAGTCAACAATCTGTTGAGTTAGAAAAACAACGTTTTGTGGACCAGTATAGAGAACTCACCGTCACTTAGATCATTGTTCTTAGGCAGACATGTTTTAAATTCCAAGCAAGGAAGTTATGCGTTAACATTCAGAATACTATTTCTTAAGTCAGGCTTATCTGTATGTTACAGGTATTGGGTCAGGATGATTTAGTGAGCTGTCCAAACAAATCCTTCATTTTAAAGGTCATCACTCTTCATCGTGGCTGTTCCAGGCTTTCAACACCTTGGTTTGTGTCATTCAACCAACATGGACTCAGCACCTCCTATGTGCAAAAGGCCTTCTAGGTAACTGTGATAGGAGAGTGAGCCATATCCTTTACCCCCTACCATGACAGCCTTTACAATGTCCTTCCCTTTAGGTACTGGGTGCTTTGTAGTAAGGTGTCCATGAGGGATTTGAATGGCTCGGGTGGCCACCGCAGGTAATCTCATGGGCAGGTCTTGAGAATGTCAGTGATCAGCATGCACGTAGACACAAATGTATTAACTGAAATAGATTCAGGGGAGAGCTACAGCAGTGAAAGTCCTCAGAAAGGCTAAATCACACTTCACCAAAATAAACAGGAAACTCATACTTAAAGAAATGGGATCAGGGGATAAGGGTCCAAGAGATAGAGGGGTAGAGAAATGAAGACTAGAAGTGAACTCAATTCAAGAATTCAATGCAGGGATGGATTGGGAGGAATGGGTGAGAAGGTTAAAAGGAGTGACCTTGATCAAGATGCACTGTATGCATAAACTGCTTCGCTGAATGGCAACTCCTTTGTACAACTACTTAAAGATAATGAAAACATAATTTTAAAAAAATAATTATGTTTGGGGGCTGGGGATATAGCCTAGCGGCAAGAGTGCCTGCCTCGGATACACGAGGCCCTAGGTTCGATTCCCCAGCACCACATATACAGAAAACGGCCAGAAGCGGCGCTGTGGCTCAAGTGGCAGAGTGCTAGCCTTGAGCAGGAAGAAGCCAGGGACAGTGCTCAGGCCCTGAGTCCAAGGCCCAGGACTGGCAAAAAAAAATAATAATAATTATGTTTGAAAAACAATTTTCAAAAAGTTAATCTCACTGCATGTCACCTCTAAAACAACAAAAAAGTAACAAGAAAAAAATGATGTAAAAGACAAAAAAACAAAAAGGAATCCTGAAGATCAGCAGTGGTAGCTCCCACTAGGATTGGACAAGACACTGAAATGGCATCCAGCAAACTGTCTAGGAGTCTCCTGCTCCTAAGAACCTGCTTCTATGACCTGCAGAAGTGCACTAAGCTTCTAGTGTGTTTTGACTAGAACTCTTCGTAGGTGGCATCCCTGGTTAGTCTCTGTACCCCCAAAACTGATGCCTCCGGGTAAATCCATTGTGTACGTTCACAAGCTTACATCTTTATGGGGAAAACAAAAATGAGGGATACTGCCATTGGTGTGTCCAGTAGAGCCAGTTCCTGCAGATGGCAATCACTTGCTAAATCTTCAACATTTTGACATTAAACACAGATCACACACACACACACACACACACACACACACACACACACACACACACTTTCATTGTATAGAAAAAAAGGATGAAGTGTGAAGTAGTTTGAATTCACCATATTCCACTTGGCTGTTTTCTGAGCTCCTAAGGTGATTTCCAAACGTTTTTGCATTTGGCGAGTGTGATATTGGATAATGGCTAGCTGCTTACTGCCTTAGTGAGAACCTTCTCTCCGCTACAGGTTTAATGATGTCACACCGGTAGTTTGCTATTACCAGACTGGGAAGCCTTTCCACCATTGAAATCCTTAGAGACGATGCATCAGGCTACTTTTCTTCTTGTGCCAGCGGTTAAATGTTTCCAGAGCCAGTCACACATTTACTAAAAACGCCACTGGCGATGTGGTAAGTACGGGAAATAGAAGTACAGAATGCCATAAATGAAAGAGACTCTGGCATAAGCAAAGGTTTCAAGGAAACTTCCCAAAGGAAGAGACACTTGGCTTGGGCTTTGTGAGCTGATTGGGTCAAGCAGTTGGGAAAAGTGTATGCGAAGAGGAAAAGGTCTTAGTGCAAGCATAGCCCTAAATGGTTTGTAGAGACACAATGCAAAGAAAAAGAAGGGGTCATTTGGCCACATTTTGTTGGTCTGCCTTAGAGGGTCCTTATTTGTGCATTCATCTTTCCTATCACTCAACAGTTTTGCTGAGGGCAAACAAAACTGTCAGGTATCTATTACATCTTCTCTTCTACCCCTAGGATATTTCTAAAGGAGCTGTTGAGGGAAGTTTCATAACACAAAGTGAACTTGGGAGGAGAAGGACAGGGGAGAATGGAAAAAGAAGAAGAAGGAGTAACTGTAATACACTGCAAGTATGTAGGAGAGCAGCACAGATAAACACAAGTTGTTTGGGATCAGTAGGGGATGGAGGAGATGTAAACTCTGTGAATGGGTGGGGACTAGAACCTTCTATTCAGCTTCCTCTATCCTTTCTGTGCTGGCAGGGAGGATCAAGAAGGCCAACTATTGTCGAAATTGATAATTTGCAACTATGAAAATGGAAATAAGGAAACTCTTTGCGATGCTATTTTTAGGGGAAAGTTGCAAGGACTATGATAGAGGGGGTGATATTGGTTGTAATATAATATAAACGTGTGGAGATGAAACACCAAATCTCCCTCTGCACAAGGCATTAAAAACATAAGCCAATTTTAAAAAATCCATTCTCCACTACCCTAAAAAATATGAACAGTAAAATCAGCAGAAACAAAAATAAAATTAGAAATTTAACTTTTTTTAAGTATATTACATTCTCCTAATAAGTTTTACGTTAAGAGAGAGCAGTGTAGCTAATCACAAAATATGTCATAAAAATCCAAACTGAAATCCTAACTTGAACAGGTGAAGTATTAAAGGATAGCATGTGTATTTTTAGTCTCTGACAGACTGTAACAAAATCCCATAGATTTGAGGGACTTACACAAGGCAAATCAGTTGCTAACAGTACTGGGGTCTGCAAATCCAAGATCAAGTTCCCAGCAAGGTGGGTTTTCTGCTTTGGGCTTGTAAGGAAGAGTCCAGATTTCCACTGTCTCCACAGGATCTCTTTATGCACATGAACATACATGCACATGCATGTTCATGCACACAAATACACACAGTACATAGGGAAATAGAGTATTCTAGTATCTCTTCCTCCTTTATGAGAACACCAGCCCTGTTAGGCTATTGCTCCATCCTCCTGACCTTATTTGACCTTAATCATCTCTTTAAAACACCCAATATCCTGTAGATTCACATCAGTAGTCAGAGCTTCAACACAGGAATCAAGAGGGAGGGATGAAAGTCCAGTCTACCAAAGAAACATGGACTCTATGGTCTCCCTTATTGGGAATAATTAGTACAGGTTTAGGCAAGTCACAGCAGAGGACCACAAGAGCCCAATAGCTATACCCTTATGAACACAGAAGATGATGCTAAGTGAAATGAACTCCATGTTATAGAAACGATTGTTATATCACAGTTGTAACTACTTTCAACGTCCCATGTGTATCTGTAGCTTCTATTATTGATGATGTTCTTGTATCACCTTCTTGTTGTTGTACCTACACTATCTCTGTAATCTTATCTGAGTATATTGGAAACCATGTATACTGGTATTAGAACTAGGAAATTGAAAGGGAATACCAAAATTGAGAGACACAGGGTAAAAAAAAGAAAAACAACTACAAAAGCAATTCGTGCAAAACTGTTTGGTGTAAGTGAACTGAACACCTCATGGGGGGAAAGGGAAAGGGGAAGGAGGGAGGGGGGGTATGAGGGACGAGGTAACAAACAGTACAAGAAATGTATCCAATGCCTAACGTATGAAACTGTAACCTATCTGTACATCAGTTTGATAATAAAAATTTGAAAGAAAAAAAAAAGAAAGTCCAGTCTATAGAATATAGTTCAATACAAAAGCATGCAACTGATATTCTTTGTCAAGAAGACAAAGACTTCCTTTCTAAAATTTCATGACTGGGGATGAAGCATGGTGGTAGAGCACTTGCCCTGAATTTTGATCTCCAACAACACAAAAGATAAGCTTAAAACAAAAGAAACACTTTTAACTGATAGGTAACCCTGACAACTATTAAAGGGTATACACATACAGAATTCTTAGATAATACTAAAGGACACTAACATGAAATGGCATGATTTAGTTATTTCATATTATATAGTCCATCTTACATATCATATATAACTTCACACACACACACACAACCCACTTTATAAACCAACCATGAATACATCCTTCAAAACTGACAGTTCATAGCATCTATGCCATTCCCATGAAGTAGCAAACTTTGGCTCCTAAGCAGAAACACAGGACATAAAAGAATTCCATCCACCATTCTTGGCTTTTCAGTCTGAGACTTTTTTGAATGATGATGTACTGTTCTTATAGCATTTGATTCTATTCTAACTTACAATTCTTTCTGCATCCCTTAACAATCACCAAACATATGTTGAATGGTAGTGTTGTGAAACGTGCTCCCAGATCAAGAAGACTTGAGTAAAATTAATGCACTCAGAGGCTATGAAAAGGATCAGGGTTTTGTTGTTGTATTATTCATGGGTGCTTTTCATGTTACTGACACACATAACAAGTATATTTTAAAATGCAATTGTGCTACAATTTGGGCTGGATTTATGAAGTCTAAGACTAAATCCCTTTACATCCACAATTTATTACACTAGAAAAATTAGTACTGAATTATGTGAGAATTTTGAAAAACCTCAAGGTCTTTATGAAGATATCTGTCATATAAAATGTGATGGTGCCGCCTCAAGTACTTGCTAGCAAGGACTGGGGGGGGGGGGGGCGGCGGGCTGCTTTACCTGAAACATGACTTCTTGCCTTTCAGAAGCATACATGCCTGCACGTCTTTAAACCATCTCTAATAGGACAGCTGGGCTCATTTCTTTCAATTAGTACAGGGATGGAATTGACACAGCAGTATCAGGAATGAAAGACCCAGAAGAACACGGACTCAAGTTCTGAGGTTTCCATTTCCAGCCAGCTTCCCCAAAGATCATGTGACACACCCCCCCAGTGAAAATCACAAAGGTACAATTTGGCCAGGAAGTGAGAGCACACACACTGACCCGATGCCCTCTTCCATCTGACATTGTCAGGAATTGCTGGCAGTTCTTGACATATCTGTGTTAAACTTATCATTGCCTCAGTCCATCCACCTGCTGCAATCTGAGACTACCTCAGCCACGTAGAGAGCTGCCTGAGCAGGCTCCGGTCCTGGTCCCAAGCTCCCTGCACACAATCCCTTCCAGAAAGAACCAACATCAATCAAACTGTGTTCTTAACTCAATCACGGGAACAGAGATATATCTGGTTCTCTTTCCCAAGGCCTAAGATTTCCCCCAAGTTTCTTTCCAGACCATTCCATCAATACACCATTGCCTTGGCCTTTGTATGGCCTAAATAGGCAGACTCTTGTTTCCCGGGCAATCTTTCCTAGGAGCAAAGTCTTTTCCTCATGCACTGACCCCCAGGATAACCAACCGTCAGCCAGAAGCAATGGCCTTTCTCCTCCCTGCTTTCTCTCTCTCTCTCTCTCTCTCATTCTCTCTCTCTCACACACACACACTCACACACACATTCAATTGTTGATGTTTCAGCCTAACAAAATTTCTTACCCTAGTCACAAGCACCTAGTGAACGCAACAAAATAATCACTTCCAAGGTCCTATACTTTAAATTTACAAAACAGCTTGTAAAAGCATGAGGTAAAGTAAGAGATGCAAGCTAATCATTCATTATAGAATTTTATGTAACTACATGGTATTATATGGCACAGTGACCTGACCAAGCCTAATACAGGTTTTTAATGATTTGAAAGATAACTCAAATAGGAGAACAGATTTTCTCCTATCGCAATGAGACAAGGCAGAGAAAGAAAATAGCTTAAATTGAAAATATAAATTTATTACACAGAAAATAAATGCCGCATGTTCTCTCTTTTGTGGGAATGCCTTTTTTAAAAAATAAAATAAAATAAGGCAATCTGAGTAGAACCGTGATTGCTAGAGGCTAGGAAAGTAGGGAGTGAGGGAGGGAGAAAAGAAGCATGGATAATAATGGGTACCAAAACACAAGTAAAGGTAATAAAGTTCTTTAGAACAGTGTTTTGACTGGAATTAAAATAAACTATTACATATTTTATAAATAACTAGAAAATCTGCATATATTTTAGATATGAGGCCTTTGTCCGTTGAATGGCCAGTAAAAATCTTTTCCCAATCTGTTTATCTTCCAAGCTATGTCCTTTGCCCTGCAGAAGCTCTGCAGTTTGATGCCCATTTGTCCATCCTCTCTTTGATTTGTAGCCTTTCTGGGTCTTTGTTAAGGAAGTGTTGTCCTGTGCCAAGGGGCCCAAGTGTTTCTACTGCTCCTTCTTTCAGTGTTTTCAGGGTATCTGTTTTAATTTTGAGGTCTTTGATTCACTTGGAATTGATTTTTTTTTTTTTTTTTTTTTTTTTTTGGCCAGTCCTGGGCCTTGGACTCAGGGCCTGAGCACTGTCCCTGGCTTCTTCCCGCTCAAGGCTAGCACTCTGCCACTTGAGCCACAGCGCCGCTTCTGGCCGTTTTCTGTATATGTGGTACTGGGGAATTGAACCTAGGGCCTCGTGTATCCGAGGCAGGCACTCTTGCCACTAGGCTATATCCCCAGCCCTTGGAATTGATTTTGGTGCAAGGTGATATATAAGGAACTAGTTTTAGTTTGTTGCAGGTGTTGAACCAGTTTTGCCAGCACCATTTGTTAAAGAGGCTATCTTTCTTCCATACTATTGTTTTAGCTCCTTTATCAAAGATTAAGTAGGCGTAGTTCTGTGGGTTCATTTCTGGGTCTTCAATTCTGTTCCATTGGTCTTCCGACCTGTTCCTGTGCCAATACCAAGCTTTTTTTATTACTATAGTTTTATAATACAGCTTGAAGTTTGGTATTGTAATTCCTCTAGCACTGTTCTTTCTGCTTAGGATTGTTTTGGCTATTCTGGGTCTTTTATTGTTCCATATGAATTTCTGGATTGCTTCCTCTATTTCATTAAAATATGGTGTTGGGATATAAATGGGTATTGCACTGAATTTGTAGATAGCCTTTGGCACTATTGCCATTTTCACTATAGTAATCCTTCCTATCCAGGAGCATGGGAGGATTTTCCATTTCCTTAGTTCTGCCTTAATTTCATTTTTCATGTTTTTAAAGTTCTACCACAAAGAACCAACAGCCCTCTCAACAAGTGGGCTAAAGATTTAAGAGAGACTTCTCTAATGAGGAAATGAGAATGGCAAAGAGACATATGAAAAAGTGCTCTACATCACTGGCCATAAAAGAAATGCAAATCAAAACAACATTGAGATTCCATCTCATCCCAGTATGAATGTCCTTTATCAAGAAAACTAACAATAATAAATGTTGGAGGGGATGAGGCCAAAAAGGAACCTTACTTCATTGTCGGTGGGAATATAAATTAGTTCAGCCACTCTGGGAAAACGGTATGGAGATTCCTCAGAAGGCTAAACACAGAGCTCCCCTATGATCCAGAAGCCCCACTTTTGGGCATCTACCCAAAAGAACACAAACAAGAACATACTAAAGCCACTAGCACAACAATGTTCATCACAGCACAATTTGTTATAGCTAAAATATGGAACCAACCCAGATGTAGACGAATGCATCAGGAAAATGTGGTACATATACAATGGAATTTTATGCCTCTATCATAAAGAATGGCATTGCCCCATTTGTAAGGAAATGGAAGGACTTGGAAAAAATTATACTAAGTGAAGTGAGCCAGACCCAAAGAAACATGGACTCTATGGTCTCCCTCATAGGGAATAATTAGCACAGGTCTAGGCTAGTCACAGCAGAGGATCACAAGAGCCTAATAGATATGCCCTTATGAATGCATAAGATGATGCTAAGTGAAATGAACTCCCTGTTATGGAAGCGACTGTTATAGCACTGTTGTAATTATTTTCAACATGCCATGTGAAACCGTAGCTTCTATTGTTGATGATCCTCTCGTATCCCCTTCCTGTGGTAGTACCCACACTATCACTGTATCTTATCTGAGTACATTGGAAAATGTATATTAGAACTAGGGAAGTGAAAGGGAATATCAAAATCGAGAGAGACTAGATAAAAAGACAAATGACTACAAAAACAATACTTGCAAAACTATTTGGTGTAAACCAACTGAGCAACTCACGGGGGAAAGGAAAGGGGAGAGGGGGACGGGGGAATGAGGGAGGAGGTAACAAACAGTACAAGAAATGTACCCAAGGCCTAACATATGAAACTGTAACCTCTCTGTACATCACTTTGACAATAAATAAGAAAAAAAAGAATACAAGTAATGGTAAAAAAAATAAATAAACAAATAACTGGTAGAGCTCAAAGGCACCCAACATGAAGGAATGATAAGGAAAGACACTCATTACCCTCATTTGATCAGTACACCCTGTTTCCATGTTTTGAAATATTTCACTGTACTCCATAAATCTGTACAATTAAGACAATAATGGTTAATTAAAATACAGAACTACAAATGGCTCTCTAAGGATAGGCGCAGAAATGTGAAGTACTCCTTTCTGATAATATATGATTATAGATGCCAGTCTTTGTGGAAGAGCTTGAATATATAGCTCAGAACAGATGGACAACTTCTCCAAAATGGGTACCATATTTACTTTGTTCACTTTTGATATATCAATAACTGGAAAGTGTGTGGTATATATTCATTTACTAAAAAGACATTCAATGAATATTGATTCAAGGAATGGATGCCTCGTGAAAATCTGAAGTGTGCTATCAGGCATTCCTCTCAATAGTCAAAAAAAAAATGGAACCTCAAAATAATGAATTTCCACTCAACTAGGGGAGTTGATGAGACCTTTAGGGATATTTTCCTAGATTCAGAAATAAGGATTGAGTAGAGGTAGATAAATGTGTGAGAGGTACTTAAGGTAATGCTTCTGTAAGAATGGTTATAAGAAAGTGACCAGAAAGAAAAAGAATCTCAATGTTAAAAAAAAAAAAAGTCAAAGGATGAATAGCCTATGATCAAATGGGAAATGAGCATCATCTAAGCTTGGATCTTTTGGTCCTAT
This sequence comes from Perognathus longimembris pacificus, assembly GCF_023159225.1. Taxonomy (NCBI): domain Eukaryota; kingdom Metazoa; phylum Chordata; class Mammalia; order Rodentia; family Heteromyidae; genus Perognathus; species Perognathus longimembris. Next base: position 10,126,425 of record NC_063163.1, read on the forward strand.
GTCCTTTCCATCAGATGGTCATTCTCTGGGGAAAATTATGAACAAATTGATTAGAATGACAATGAATATTTAACAACTTATTCAAAAATCAAGATGTATGAGGGAAGGTAGGAGAAAAATGAGGAAGGGAGTAACAAGTTTGACAAGCAATGTACTCAGTACCTTATGTATGTAACTGTACCTCACCCTGACAATGAAATTAAATTTTAAAAACTTAAGGTGCAATTTTCAGTTAATTTGTGATTTTTATTGACACCCTGACTTACAAACCAAGTTGGAACAATAAAGAACAAGTCACTATGTGCGGTTCTTCTGCCTAGGAGATCCCAGAAGCTTCAGGTTTAACCTCCCACTCCTTCATCCAGTGATTATCCAGCCCCCACACAGAGGTATGCCTGGGCCAGCTTCCAGAGATCAGGCTCAGCCATGAACTTTACAGCCAGAGAACTGGGGCACAATGGACAGCCCTCCAACCTAAGATGTCTAAGGGGTGAACAGAGCGAGTGATTTAAATTTCCCTCAGAACGTCAGATGACTCAACACATCTGAATTTCCTGAGATTCAGTCATTGGCTATAAATTCACTAGGAACTAAAACACCTTATTCCCATATTTGCTAACCATCACTGGTAGGTCTTGAATACAGAGTAGTATTCAAATCTCAGGCCCATTCTAAGAAGTCTGAATTATCTAGTCTACAGAAAGTATAAAAACAAAGAGAAGCTCTGCTATGGCTTGCCTAAACCTGTACTAATTATTCCCAATAAGGGAGGCCATAGAGTCCATGTTTCTTTGGGTCTGGCTCACTTCACTTAGTATAACTTTTTCCACAAGGCCCAATAGCTATACCCTTAGAAAAACATAAGATGATGCTAATTGAAATGAACTCCATGTTATGGAAACAAGTGATATATCACAGTTGTAACTACTTTCAACGTCCTATGTGTATGTGTAGTTTCTATTATTGATAATGTTTTGTATCACCTTCCTATGTTTGTACCTACACTATCTCTGTAATCTTATCTGAGTATATTGGAAACCGTGTTTACTGGTATTGGAAGTAGGAAATTCAAAGGGAATACCAAATTCGAGAGACACAGGGTAAAAAAAGAGAAATAACTACAAAAGCAATACTTGCAAAACTGTTTGGTGTAAGTGAACTGAACACCTGGGGGGGGAGGGAAAGGGAGGGAGGGAGGGGGGCATGAGGGACAAGGCAACAAACAGTACAAGAAATGTATCCAATGCCCAACGTATGATACTATAACCTTTCTGTACATCAGTTTAATAATAAAAATTTGAGAAAAAAAAGGAATTGAAAAAAAAAAAAAACAAAGAGAAGTTAAACTACCAGATACACCTCAGTGTGAAGGAATTTAAAGCTAGATATTTTGATCCTTCTCCCAGTACTCCTTCACTATCCCTAGAATAATTACAGATTCCACGGACAATGCAGTGCAGTGCCCAGATGGGTTGTCATCTCTATAAGAAGATGTATTGGGGATAAAACACTAGAACAATCTCTGACTGTCTCTGTCTGGGGAAAATGGAAGGAAGATCACGTGATCATGTCCTAGGACTCTCCCACCAGCCCAGTAGGTCTACAAATTCACCGTCACCCTAAATCACTGTACCACTGGTTGGTCTCTGTGACTATTGCTCTTAAAATTGTTCTTTTGGATGGTTCTGTGTTCCTGTTGTTCTTAAAATTCCTAAACAGGAACTTTCACTTTTTCTCACTACAAAAATAGCTGAAGTGTTTCAAGTGACGCTAAGTGAATCAGAGTCGATAACGTTGTGGCATATTAATTAAACTGAGACTGCTAAAGAAAGTCAATTTCTATTCCGAATTTCCAAGGAAGAGTAAATGCTTTTTCTTTTTAAGGTAATATCAATAGCACTTGGCAGGGGGACTGAGAGAAAGGAGGAGGCAGGTTGGATGCTAAGACCTCAATTTTCTACACAGTTCCACAATGCCATTCTGTACTTATATAGTGGTTTTTAAAGTGGGAATTTGATATGAGGGGGTAAACTCTACAGAACATTTCAGCGAATGGTAGAAAATGTTGATTCCCACTTATTATTGCTCAATTAGGACTTTCTTTAACATTATTTTTCAACTTGTAACACTTGCAAATAATCATTTTTTTTTAAATCTGAACAAACCAAACTTTATACTGTTGCCTTTTTTGAACTGACTAGTGGTGACCGTGGGTTGCTTTGGAGAACTGCAAAACCTCTCATCTTTCCAGAGTTCACTTCCCTGTTCTATAAAATAAAGCCAGGAAAAGAGCTTGCATAGAAGTTACATAGGTTCCATCTCCGTGTTGATCACTTTGCTTCCTGTTTGCAGCTATCCACAAGGGTCAGGCTACACTTTATAGACAGAGCATCTTTAAAGAGAAACCAGGTTGTTCACTATTGGCAGTAATAGAAATAGAAGTAGTCTAATTTTCCATGGTCCAGGGTTGTGTGAATCACCTTCTCTTGTGGGCAAGCCAGAGCCAGCCCACACTCCTCGGCTAGAACTCAAGGGCTTTCTGCAGGAAGGGGAAGTGGGCACTCTATTTCACAGGCCCTTTCCGTAAAAGTAAGTTTAAAAGGCTCTGCGCAAACAGAAGGTGCATTTCCTCCCATGATCTTTATCTAGGGGGCTCATTCCTTACTTCTGCATCTCCTCCATACTGAGACAAGCATCAATGTGGAACATGAATTCTTAACATTCTTCTAAACCTAGGGTTGAGGAACATGAGATACATCCCTCACCTGCTAGCTGGTAGCTAGCCCAGTAAAGTGGTAGAGAGGACATGTGCACACCACACACACACATACACACACACACACCCTATAACTCAAAAGATCTGAATCCATCCAGAGACCAAGACGAGACATTTGGCTGCTCTTAAAGAAAATTCCCTCCCTCAAACAGTACAAGAAATGTATCCAGTGCCTGATGTATGAAAGTGTAACCTCTCTGTACCTCAGTTTGACAATAAAAATTTAACAAAAAAAAAAGAAAATTCCTTGCCTCTCAATAACTTGGTTATATGTGTGTATTAGAATTACATATTATATCACAATATGTTATATATAATTACATAATGTGTAATTATATGTATATTATGTAATTATTAATCATTGATATTAACATTATAATTACTATTTTAATATATTATTTTATGTTGTATATAATACATAAAATACATATATATTAGCAGAAAAATGAGTTTATCAGATAACACTGTAAGGTAGAATAAAACATTCAGCTTTGGACCCAAGTCTATGGTGGTTCTCTTCTTGCCCAAATCTAGACAGAAGTCTACTCTGAGTAAATAAATGCATGAATGCTGGCTGTGGCCATTTAATGTAATCTGCACTAAATACTCGGTGACTCATGTCTCTAAAGAACTACATAACTCAGCTACTAAAAGATACCTTTGTCTTCTAATTGTGGGCTCCTATTTTGAAAGATAAGTATCCACTCAAACTATACTAATATTCTTGCATATTAAGTAAAGAGTCGCAGCTGAAAAAGCATCCCAAGATATACCTATGTTTCTATCAGGATCTGGGATTCTAGTGTGCATAAATATTATGGGATTTATTCATATCCCATCTCTTATATTGATGTGAGTATTTACAGGTGTTTTCCCTTCTTCTGTCAAAGTTAAATCAACTATAAAGTACAAACTAGGAACATTTCTAGGTGAATGCTTCTCATCCTGAATTCTATATATCAGGGATAAAAATCCAAGAAGTCCTTTAATTTGATTAACAAGAAAGAATTACATCTTCATTTTCTCTACAACCATTGGAAATTTAACTTTTCTTTCAACTTTGAATGTAGGCAACACGTCACTCTAGTGTTAGTCACCCTTGTGCCTATGTCACCAAGAGAATTCATGACCGTCTTCATATCACCTTAGATCATAACCGTGTTTGGGCAATAGGAACTGGGGTTAGTATTATTTCAAAATCATGGTTAATAAAAAGACATCTAGCCTATATAATATCTTATTTTTAATAACATTATGAAAACAATGGTGCCTTTTGCAATCCTATGTATTTTATTTTGTGCACTTACAACACTTCTCAGAAATCGTCGATAAGCCACTTTCACATGGCAAATCATTGTTTTATAGTTAAATGAGAAAATCTTAAGGAGAACATGAAAACAGTCCCTGGCTCTTCAAATATATTTTTTAAAAATTCTGATGTTAGAACTGAAGCTAAAATTGACGTTCTCTAGATGTTACAGGCAATCAGGCTCTCAAGTTCTGTCATTCTTGAACACTAAGGCATTTGAAATCTGTTCCATCCATCTTCTTGACGCTACCTTGTGCTTCCAGACTCTTCTGCACTTATCTGGAGCATCAGGTAGTGGCAGAGGCCTCTCTCAATCTGGTCCTGGCAATGTCATCGGATCCTAGCGGCACCATTACTACGAGGATGGCAGTGCTTCCCCTTTCAGGTGCCTGACTGTGTCCTTCAGGGTCAATTCTGATGAGCCCCTGCATAACTCATACATGTACAATACACATATCACACAGACACACAATACATACACACACAAACGCACTCAATATATCACATATCACACACACACGGATATACATACCCCATACTATACATGCATTGATGCATCATCACATGCTAACCATGCACATACATGCATACACATACCCCATACTAAACACCCAATGGCTGACACACAATCCCACACTAACTATACACACATATCTATCCACACAAATATATATATACATATCACACAGACACACACAATACACATACTCCCACACCACACACATACATACACACTAACACACATAATATCCATGTACCACACATGCATTCTCTCTCTCTCTCTCTCTCTCTCTCTCACACACACACACACACACACACACACACACACCCTGCTTTCTGTATAAGCTCAAATGGTTACAGGTCATAGAATATGTGTTCTCTCTTACCCCTGGATTCTTGCACATGAAACTCCCTCTACGTGGCTCACCTTCCTTGTCTCTCACTGTATTTATATTTTCTTGGTGGACATAGCTCTAACTGTTGTTCTGTGAAGCTTCTTCGAATCAAAAGAGCTCACTGTGACCTGTACAAGGGGCTGTCAATTCCACGTCACAGATATGGTAGGCTCAGACCACCTTAACAAATTATTGAGACTCATACAATTAATTTCAGACCAGAATCTGAATACGATATTGAATTTCAAAGCCTATAGAGTTTTCTTCTGGGTCTCTGTGTTTTTTTTTTTTTATTGCTTAAGCTTCTTGGCTATTTTTTCCTTGACATCTGACATGAGCACTGGAAGTGAGATAATAAGATGACCTTGCTGGATGACTCTATGACAGGGACTCTGAGATCATTCTCCCAGTACTGAGCAGCAGTCCTTACCAAATGCTGCACTATCTAGTCTACGAACGCACTTATTTTCATCCTTGTTCAGAGAACATAGCAATAGACATCCTAAATCTACTATTGTGTTATCCAGACTTCCATAAAAACAAAAACCCCTATCATTTCAAAACATCTGGGGCTGAAAGGCTGGGACCACTGCACTCCACTGATATCCTGAATTGCAAAGCTCAAATGGAATTTTATGACAATGATTAAACTACTAATGAGAGTGCTCTCAATATTAACAACAATGCAAATAATTGTAGCAGGATCCTCACAAAATTCAATAGCACTCAAACAATAAAAGAAAACTTACATTTGTCTCTTGAGTACCTTTTACCCTATAAAATACCAGCCCTTATGCTGCAGAGATCTCATTTCAAAATTTCCTATACAATGTTTTTCCCAATATTCTTCTTGTCTATGATGCTCTGGTACTACCTATTTTCCTTTTTTAAAAATTTCCCCCTTGATTCATCTATTTATATTTGTGAACATTTCAAAATGACTGTCATAAATATGTAGTTATATGTAGAAACTCTACAATTTTGGTTGTAAATATTAACGGAATTCTTGCTAAGTATCATACACTGTTATAAACATTTTCAAATATTCATTAACTCAATCTTCCCAATTATACTATGAAGTTGAAATTACTGTTAGCCTCATGCTTTCATTTCATTGACAACTAATAAGTATGCATGTTTATAGAGTCTAGGGTGTTGTTCATCTATGTATATACTGTGTATACACTGTAATGATCAAATCAGGATAACTAATACACTTATCACCTTGAAATTTTCAAAATCCTCTCTTCTAGCTGTTTGAAATATACAACACATGAGAGTTCGTTGTAGAGAGCTTAATGTATCATCTCCTATCCACCTAATGTTAATAAAATATTGCCAGGAAAAATATTAGGCAACTTGCAAAGGGTCACAGAATAGGTAAGTGGGCAGAGTAAGGCTTCAGACCCAGTTGGTCTTCCAGTAGTACCCCCACTCAATCCACCATACCTAGGCTATTTACATCTCCAATAAGTAGGATAACTAATATCACAAACGGGCAGTAATACAAGATTATGGAGTTGGAAAAGTTCAAATAATTTCTGCACCATCTTTGACTAAGTCAGAGAGCTTTGCACTTTAGGTGCTATTAAAGGACTGTAATTAAACTCCCTCTCTAGATGCACAGTAGGAAGAAATCAAAGACTCTTTGGGGGTTACAGAGGAATCCCCTACTCTCATAATACACCCATTACTCTCCAGATTCTAGTGCCATTGCTCAATTAAGTACAGTTGAAGCTAAGTACCTTCCTTGCAAAGAGTCCCTCACACTTGTGAGAAGTACCATCCTAGCATTCATCTGACTCATGACTTGATTATGGTTGTGATATTAATTCAACAGAAACAGGAAGCTCCTTGGAATATGTACCTTAAATTAAACTATATCTCCCCCCAAAATCAAATCAACTATGAATTAGAAAACCAAACATTGTCATTCACCTAAGACATTCCAGATTTTTACCCTAAGTCCAGACAAAAATATTCACAGCATATTATTTTGCCTCTCAAAAGTGTATTCACTGGTTTTGGTGATAAAATACATCATGCCAGGGATAAGGAAAGGTTGCTCATGGTTCTTACCTCATCCAGGAAAGAATAAATCTCTGCAGATGAGCATGCAGAGTTCAATTCTCTAGACTCCCCAGATGTGCTCCTTGATTCTTCATCTACAACTCAGTTCTACTATTCTGTCACCTCAAACATAAAAAAAATAGGTATTATCAATGCAAAAACCAATGCCGAGCCCTATAAAGGCATATAAAGCTCTTGACTGAGATAAAGCAGAGCATGCAGTCACCTGGCAAGAACTCTAGCAAACCCCAGAAGCAAATGTCAGCTGGTCAGCTTTCCATTACTGAGGCAAATATCTGAGCTCAATCCACTTCAAGGAAGGAGAGGTTTGTTGTGGTGAAGGGTTTTGAAGGTTTCAGTTCAAGGTCTCTTGGCGCCATTGCTTTGGGGCCTGTGGTGAGGCCCTATGAAATGGGAGGCGTGCATTCCAGGGGACAGAGAAATGGGAGGGGCTGGTTGGCCATACATCCTTCCTGTGCACACCCTTCATGACCAACTTCTTCCCACCTCCCCAGTCCTTCTACACATGGGATTCTGAGGAACACTCTGTATTCCAGCTATAGCACTAGGAAACACCACTGAATCTTCACAACAGCCCTGACAGGCAGGAGGCTGCACCTTCTTTACAGAAAAAGAAAGCAAACCTGAGATTCAGCGGTCACTATGGAACTGATAGAGTAAATGAATAAACCAGGCACTGAAATTTTAGCTCCCACCTCTACTGCACTTTGGAGAAGACATGACATTTGAAGATGTACATGACAAGACTGTTGAAGCTTCCTACATCTTTTATGTCCATTTATTACACAAAGGAATTCCATTTTCCCTCTAGTACCAATTTCACTGTGCATTGATCATCAAGGAAAACATAATGCTCAGCTATGGTCTGAGGGTACTACCATTGTCCCTAAAGTGGTATTTGCAAAAAAATTTACATAATTTTGCATTTAAATACTTAAATGCTGACTTTTTGCTTTTCTGCTCTATACAACACAGTACAAAGCAGAAAAAAATTTATAAAACTCCCAATACAATACTAATACAATTTAGGAAATGCTTGTTAACTATCAAAAGCTTGTGAGACACAAGTTTAACTGAATTTATCTGTGGAGGAAATAGCAATTGGCTATTGATGTACAGGAAGTGATGGAATGAGGGTCAAACATTGTGTTTACAATTAAGGTGTGACACAGAGGAAATGGAAAGATCTGTAAGACTATGAACCATGAATCAAAATCAGGAAAGCCTTCAGGTGACTCAGTTATAAAGAGAATCTTAGAAATTAGTAGAATTAATGGTGTGGACAATCTTTTTCTAAAGGTTTCTTATCAAGAAAAGGCAAAGGTTTCTGCTCTGGAAAAACTTATATGCAGAAGTGGGCACATGCCTTTACATTGAATCATAAAGGAGTACCAAGGCTCCAAAATAATACAATCAGAAACCCCACTTCTGTCTTCTACAGTCACCTAAAGTAAATAGAGATCTAAAATCTGAAGTACAAAATTTGTTAAATAAATTCACATTGTATTATTTAAAGACTTAACAATAGCTTAGATCTAAAAATCCTAAGAAATCCATTAATAAGCTCACTTTGCATTATTTAAGGGCTGAGGTAGTGTTCAGATCCAAGTGCGGTGGCTTATACCTATAGTCCTAGTTTCTTGGGAGACTAAGATGGGAAGGATAAAAGTTCTGAGGCCAGCCCAGGCACAAAGTTCCTAAGACCCACTCAACAAACTGGGTACGATGGTACACACATGTCTTCCCAGTTCAATGGGAGGCTGAGATTGGTAGGATAGGGGTTTCAGACAAGCCAAGAAAAAAGGTCCTGAGGCTTCCATTTCAGCAGAAAAAAATACAGGTACAGTGATGCAGTCATACCCACTACAGCAGAGGAGGAGCCGGGTGGCCCACACTTGTAATCCTAGCTACTCAAGAGGCTGAGATATGATGATCACAGTTCAAAGGTAGGAAAATCTCGGAGACTCTTATCTCTAATTAACTGCCAGAAAAGCAGAAGTAGAGCTATTGACTCAAAGTGGTAGAGCACTAGTGTTGAGCAGAAAAACACTGGGACAGCTCCCAGGCCCTGAACTCAAGCCCCATGACTGATAAAAATAAATAAATAATAATTAGAGTAAAAATAAAATAAAATAATTTAAACCAAAGTAATAATAACCAGGGTTTTTTTTTTAAGTTGCTCAAGTGGTAGAGTACCAGCCTTGTAATTGTGAAGTCTTGAGTTCAAACACTAATGCTACCAAAAAAAAAATTTAACAGTTTTCAATATATCAAACAAATCTGAACATCATATGATTTAGAAAGAAAAGCCCAGGGCCTATTTACTGTATTTGATGTCATTATTATGGATATTTATAATATTTTAACTTTCATTTCTATGGAATATTCTGTCCTCTCTATCTTTAATACCTGCTATTAATTGTTAATTCTGTGTAATTCAGTTTTGGAGGGTTTATTGTGTGTTTTTGTTCTTTTATGCTGGTATTGGGGTTTGAACTAAGGGCTTCATACTCTCAATTGGCTTTATTACTCATAGCTGGTGCTCTACCCCTTGAACCACAATCCCAGTTGCAGTTTTTGGGGCTTAGCCTTCCTGGACTGGCTTTAAACCATAATCGTCAGATTTCAGCCTCCCAAATAGAATTATAGGTATATGCCACCCACACCCAGATGTTGCTCCACTCTGGTACGTGATTTCCATCCTAGTTCTCAGGAAGATGTCATAAAATAAGATGACATAGAAGCTGTTTGATCAAACAGAAAGCCTTACCTCTGTCAGGAAAGGGAGGCTCATTTAGGACAATTCTTATAACTACCAACTGGTTTATTTCTGTGTCTTCTGACTTTATTCCTGCTATCTGGTAGATATCAATTATTTGTTGGAAATGTTTCTAAAGTGCTAAAAAGCTAACTATATTTGCACACATAAGAGAGGTGTGTAACCTCTCGGAATTTATTTTGACTCATTCTTCTCATAATTTGTTTTCCAAGACCTAAAATCCTCTTAGAATTCTCACCAAATACTGGCTTTCTATGCGCTGTTATGGACAAAGCCACAAGGTCAGGAATTGTGAGCTTTTCTCTTGGCGGCTTCAGAACATACAGTCTTCTCTTTTCTGCAACGACTTGAAGTTCCTTCTCTAAAGCAATATTTTCCCTTTTAGGCAAAAAGTCTCCTTTCCTCCATTCCTGTAAGCTAGAGAATCACAGAGGTTCCCTCTGAGGTCTGTGCTTCCCTGAAATTTCTTCTCTATCTTTGTATCTTAAAGACTTAAAATGACATCATTTTTTTTTTTTGCCTGATTGCAGTGGAGTTCTTTCAGCTGGAAGTGCAAAAATTAACTATAGCTGGACTTTGTACAGTGCCAGGCTTTGGTAATATAATAAGAAAGATTGCTGGGTACTGATAATGAGGGCTTTCCTTGATGTGCCTATCAAAAAGAAAGATTATTTTATAAACCAATATGCTCTTTTGTAGAAACATTTCCTTTATAACATGTACACATCCCACAATGGGAGAACGAATCCTACATATTGGAATTCCATTGAAGACCTGATTTCTCACTTTCCATGCCTAGGCAGTACTTGAAATTTTAATATAAACACATTTTTCATAAATAAGACAGAAAAAAAAGAAACAGTTGTTCCTTTTCAGTATCCAGTGCCTTCTTTCAGCAAGTACTTCCTGAGAAGCAGATTTAAAAATAAGAATTAAATATGACGCCCCCCAAACTATGGAAGAAATTTTGACCACAGGGAAATGTACAAACATGCCACCAGCAATACTATACTCATTGTATTGTCACCCCTCATAACTGTGGCAAAATACAAGAAAGAATCCACTTAAAGGAAGATAGCTTTTATTTTAGTCCACGATTTTAAATATTCCAGTATATACTGGCTCCATTGATTCTGGAATGGAAGTAAAATAGAACATCATAGAGGCAGAAGGCTGTAGAAGAGGAGAGTGCTCACCTCGTTGTAGACAGGAACTGGACAGAGTGGGAGAGCACCCCAAGGACACTCACATGGTGGCCTAATTCCCCAAGTGAGGCCCCATTTCCTAAGTTTCCACTACCCCCAAAAAAGAGCACCATCAGCTGAAAACCAATCATTTAAGACATGAGTCTATAGAGTTATTTCACTCATTTTGATCTGGATACCATAGAGAAAATATGTTGGCTAGTTAACATTCACAATGAAAACACATGGAATAGTATACAATAAACGTATTAAAAATTGATTAAAACATACCATGGCAAAACTCACCAAATGACAAACAATGGCAGCAAGAAAAGTACAATTAAACTATCAAATAGTGAGAAAACAAAATGGCAGCTATAAGTCTTTTCCTATCAACAATGAGTTTAAATGTAAATGAATTAAATTTTCCCAAAGTATAAGTTCTGTATCACGGCATTACACATCTATAACATCAGCTACACAGGAGGCAAAGTGGTAAAAGAATTGCAATCTGAGGTCAGTCAGGCAGAAGTGTAAGATTTTATCTGAAAAAATAAAGCCTAAAAGAAAAGGAGTTGGGGGCAGCTCCACTGTTAGAGGGCTGATCAAAGAGGCACAAGGCTCCAAATTCAATCCCAGTACCATACCATCAGGAAATAATGGTTCAGAAACAAGACCCAAGCCAGACTTGGTGGTGCAATCCTGCAATCCTTACAATTTTGGAGACAGAAATCAGATGATCCTAGTTCAAGACCCTCCCCAGGCAAAAAAAAAAAAAAAAAAAAAAAAGATATCTTTGAGACACCTCCTCAACCAGAGGGCAGACAAGATGGCGCACATCAGTTAACTCAGCTACAGGAGAAACACAATGGGTAGACACAGTGGCATGTGCCTGTCATTCCAGCAACAGAGGAATGCACACGAGGGTAAGGTGGGAAACCCTTAAAGATGCCTTGTCTATTCCACCTTCCACTGACATCAGGCATTGCTTGACTTGATTCAGACCCTCGGCCCCAATTAAAGTTCATTTCCCGAGGAACACTATGTATACATTAAAAAGGAAACAAAATAGAGGGTATTCCATGGTCATCTTAAACACCCTTATGTTATTTCCAAATTAAATCAAAATATTTGAATTCTGTTCTGTTTGAACAGAATTGTCTTGCGTTCTCTAACATTATGGGATTACTGTTGAAGCCAACAACCCAGATGAACGGTGTATTGGAAAGACATTTAACTCCATCACAACAACCATAAGATTATATAAAATTTAGGAAACCCTTCAAATAATTAACTAAGACACTGAAACATGAAACTATAGTATATAGTATGTACATTAGGTTTCTAGACTCTAGGAATAGAGGGGAACCACATTAAAAATTGGCTCTACTCTTCTCCCAAAGTGTGGGGGGGGAGGGTCGGGAAGGTGGGGAGAAGGAAGTAAAAAAAAATCAGAGAAAAATGAAGGAAGGGATGGTCTGGGAGGGATGGGTAAGAAAGTTGAAAGGGATGCCATTGATCAAGATGCATTGTATTCGTAAAGTGCGTTGTTGAACAGCAACTACTATGTAGAACTACATAAAGATAATAAAAGTATATTTTTAAACAACTGACTCTACTACAATAGATGAGTGGATCCAAAAAATGTGGTATGCAGAAAGTCCTCCACGTCAGAAAGTCTTTCTGAAAGATTTCTCTTGAGAGCTAAGATTTTAAACCGTATAAAGGGAGAAGAAACGTATGCTTGACTTTCCCAAATGTCATGCATTCTGCAAAGAGGCCATGGAACACCAATCAACTTAGAGCCATCTGAATCTCTACACGTCCTCCACAAAATGTGAATATTTTGTCCTTTTCCTCCTTCCAGGTTTGTTTTAGCAGGCACTAAGCAAAAATCTATGACCATTCTCATGAAATAGTCCTGTGGAAAAACTATTTTGAAGTCTGTGACATCTTTTACACTATCTAGCCCAGAAAGTTACAAATCCTTTTCCAATGGAAATCATTTCTGCCATGAGGAAGAAGCACAAGTTCTGTGTGGTCCAATCTTCTCCAGGGATCTAAAGACAATTTCCCACTCCTGCTTTTAAACATCTTGAAAATCCCTATAATTACTTGAAAAGGAAGATTGATGTTCTCTCTCTCTCTCTCTCTCTCTCTCTCACACACACACACACACACACACACACACATACACACACACACACACAAAACATCATGCATTTTTAGAATTCAGAGAAGCTATAGGGTCAATTTTTCTGGTAAATATTTCAATAAAGTTATTTGTAAACCTCTATTGAAGTATACACCTTAAAATGATGTAACCTAAAAATGCAGCACAAAAAGAATGCTTCAATCAAGCCTGAGTCTACAGGACTGCCTCTTAGTAAAAGTGAAAAGGTAATCACCACAAATGTCCTTGATAAGGTGCAGCAGTTCTCATCAAAAAGTTCATCCTGATAGCTAACCTAATTTCCTTCCATAGTAAAATAATCTCACCCTCAGGTAGGGTAAGAAGAAATAAGCGGAATTTTGCTTCAAAAGATCGGGTTTTGTTAGCTGTGTGACTTCATGATGACACTAGCTTTGATCCACAGCCCCATTCCTGGCTTTCTGGTGGTTAATTGAAGCTAAGAGTTTCACAGATGTTCCTGCCAAGGCTGGTTTTGAATCTGCTCCTCAGATCTCAACCTCCTGAGTAGCTAGGATTACAGGTGTGAGCCATAGTACCTGCCTTGTATTTTAATTTTTCAATAAAACCCTACTGGGTTAGATTTTTTTTGAGCTATGGATCTTCTGAATAAAGCAGTTGTTCATACAGGTATGAGTATAATGTGTGGGCATTATTAAATTAAATGAAGAATATATAATTGATGTTTTATACAATTTTATCTTATTTTGTATTATTTTAAATTTTTAACTTACTTCATTATAAGGGTGATATACAGAGGAGTTAGTTACATAAGCCAAGTAATGAGTACATTTCTTTCTGAAGAGTGTCATCTCTTCCCTCATTTTCTCCCAGATTTTCCCATCTTATTCCTCTCTCCCATAAGTTGTATAGTTCATTTTCAGCATAGCGTCTACTGAGTATCACAGCTGCATTTTTTTACACTTTGTCTCACCATTCCTGTGGTCCTCCTTACCTTCCCCAAAACAAATAAACTTACATACAAGACAAAAGGTACAGAAATCAAAAACAGCATCAAAGAAGAAAACAAGTGAACAAAAAGGAAAAATAACAAAAAAACATCTTATTTGCATTTCTTGGAGTTCATTTCAATAAACATCATTTTATATGATCATATACACATAGCTATTGAGCCTTTGTAATCCTCTCCTAAGAATATCCTCCTTTGGTCTCACTGTGTGAATATCTAGACTCCTGCATAATTTATCATATCCTTGAATATCAAAATAGAAGGAAGAACGGTGTTAGAGGGAATATCAATGCCAAAGTTCAAGCTCTATTATAAAGCTGTAGCAATAAAAATAGCTTGGTTCTGGTACAAGAATAGGCCTGAGAATCAATGGAGTAGAATAGAAGACCCAGAAATGAACCTACAGACATATAGCCACCTAATATTTGATAAGGAAGCTAAAAACACAGGATAGAAGAAAACAGGCCTCTTTACCACATGGTGCTGGGAGAACTGACCACACATGTGTAGAAAATTAAAGCTATATCGTTATATAATACCCTGCACCAGAATCAATTCCCAATGGGTCAAAAACTTTAATTAAGGCCAGACACCATGAAAATATTACAGAAAAGTTAGGAGAAACTCTAGGGCTCCTGGGCATGGGTGGACACTGCCAAAGTAAAGGTTGAGAATCTCAACAAATCAAATAAAGGCTGTATAAATGGGATTGCATCAAACTGAAGAGTTCTGCATGGCAAAGAAACATAGCTAGCATGATAAACAGAAAGGCCTCAGAAGGGAAGAAGATTTTTTACTAGCTATGTATTAGACAAAGACCTCATACTTAAAATATACTTAGAGCTCAAAAATTAAATGTTCAAAAACAAGTCCTCAAAGAAACACCAACCCAATCAATAAATGGGCTAAAGACTTAAAGAAAGACTTCACCAAAGAAGAAGTAAGAATGACTAGTAGACTCATGAAGAAATGCTCAACATCTCTGGCCATAAAAGAAATGCAAATCAAAACAATATTGAGATTCTAGCTCACCCCAATTAGAATGGTCATGATCAAGAAAACTAATAATAGCAGATGGTGGCGGGAATGTGGCCAAAAGGGAATACTACTACACTGTTGGTGGGAATGTAAATTTGTTCAACTTCTCTAGAAATCAGTATGGAGGCTCATCAAAAGACTAAACATAGATTTTCCCTATGGCCCAGGAGTTATACTCCTGGGTACTTTTTCACTAACAGACCACACTAAAGCCCCCAGTACAATCATGTTCACTGTAGCATTGTTTATCATAGCCAATACATGGAATCAATCCATATGGCCCTCAATGGATAATGGATCTAGAAAAATGTGCTGTATATACACAATGGAATTCATGCTTCCATCAGAAACATTCATAAGGAAACAGAAAGACATGGAAAAAATTACATTATGAAAAGTAAGCTAGACCCAAAGAAACATAGATTGTATATCTTCTCTCATTTGTTGTAACAAGAATGTGCCTATAAATCTACAAGTAAACACACTGGATGGTAAAAGACCAAAAAATAAAAAAAAAATCACACTTGGACATATGATTTCTTTTACTCTGACTAGCCCTAATTGTTTAGCATTTCTAAAAGAATTCAGTTTGTTTGTACCAATAGAAGACAGCAATTCACAAAACTGACAAAAGGAAGCGTTCCGTCTATACCACCCCACACCACATTCTTGCAGTATAGGAAATGGGAAATACATACACATATGAGGCTTCTATTCAGACAGGAACAAAGCAAGCAATTCTTGACTTTTGCAACTAAAAATCAAGAACAGGCATAAACAAATTTGGAAAAACAACGTTGTCTCTTAACCTTTTCCCTATTCCATCCAGGAAACCCTTGAGGCTTGCTTGGGCTGTTTGGAGACCCTGACAAACCCAGCAAGAGTCTGACAATGGAAGAAGTGGTTCTGGGGTAACCTGGCCTCTGGACATCAGAATTGAATGCTCTGGACTGAAATGCAAAAAAAGTTCAGCTATGCTGATTAAAGTCGCTAATATTAGGCGATTTTCCTGCAATCACCTTGCCTCCTGTCTGATTCCATTCGGAGTCTGGTGCAGATCGCAGTATCCAATCTCCACAGGATCACCACAGGGCCAGCTATAAGTACCGTCCAAGAATAAACTCGTTGTGTGCAGATGTCATACATCAGCTCCAAAAATCAGCACTGAAGGTTTGATTTCCATCATCTGGGATGATTTAGTAATAACACACACAATTAGTGCCACAGCCGCTGATCTCATTCTTCCAAGTGGGTTTTGAAGTGAGATTTCACTGCTATGAAACTGATGAAAATTAATGCTCAGTACCTGCTGGCGACTTCCAAGCACCAGAATGTGAATAACATTTAAAGCTAATAGGCATTAGTGGCAACAATAATTTTATTTTCAAACATAGTCACACCTACCTTAGAGAGAAAAACACAATATATTCAAATTTCCCTTGAGGAAAACTGACAACATTTCATTATCTATGTATGGAATATATCATATTTGGCAGACTTCTGTTACAGGCCACCCAGAGATTTCAATCCCTGGCAGAATATATCTCAATAATTAGCACCAGAGGCATCCTATTTCAATTCTATTTCTTCTGGTAAAAGTGGAAACCCAGTTTCTATAATCCTTTTCCCATCTGGGAACTCCCAGAACCAGAAGCGGAACCCAATTGTTGTTGTTGTTTATTCTTTTCATTGATGAATACCCAATGTATAAGTACACAATTTGCTTTGTACTGGGGGTACAATTAAGCATTTCTGAGAAAGCTTTTAGAAAATTGGTTCCATTAGTTAAGAGTCAATTAACCTGGTTCCATTTTCAGATATGCATATTAAAAATTATAACTCTAAGGGGATAGGTGGGATTGCGAGAGATGGGATCAGAACAACGACAATGAGTGACTTTGACCAAGATGCACTACACTTACAAACTGCCACTGGTTACATTGAAACCCCATTGCACAACCACTTAAAGATCATTTTAAAAATTAATTTTTCTTATAAGAAAGAAGTAAAATGCTGGGTGTCAGTGGTTCACACCTATAATCCTAGCTACTCAGGAAGCTGAAAACTAAGGATTCTAGTTTGAAGCCAACCAGGACAAGAAAATACTTGAGATTTTTATCTCCAATTAATCATCAAACAGCTGGAAATACAGTTCTGGATGCTCAGGGATAGCACCCAGGCCAAGAGTTCAAGCCCCGGGACTTACAAAAGAAAAAAATAAATAAATGAAGAAGAAGTAAATAAACTCATCTTGATTGCTTTGATGTAGTGGTCATCATTACAAAGACAAAAGATCCCCAGTCTATAATTGCTTTCAAGGCTTTGTATCACAGTGCTAGTTTTGATTTGGTATGTTTGTTTTGGCATGAAGTCCTTAGGAGGAAATGATGACTATTCACTTGTTCACTCTCCCCATTCTAATCTCACAAGGTTGCAGTTGGAGAATTTGCACTTTTGTTATTCATATCATTGCATTCACAATGGTGGAGACTACAAAACAGAAGGGGGGAAAACCTACAAGTCTGAATAATTACTGATTTCATTGAACCTGCATGTAAGGGTGATGTAATTTCCCCATAGGAACAGTTAAACTACTTGTGCTAAAGTCAGGACAAGCTTTTAGAAACAGCTTTATTATCTTCCTACATTCATTTTAATTTCAACAAATTAAAGACTCTCATGGGGGCTTTTTTCCCATTTGTTTATCCTGAAGACCAGAGCTCTCTGCATAAAGGCTTATCAGAAAAAGATAATGACATTTCCAGAATCTAGACAAAGCCCTTCTTTCTTGCTCCCCCCACCACTCAGAAAAAAAAGGTTTCTTTGGGACTAATATACCTAAGCTCATTTATTTTAACCTAGATTCTTAAATAAGTCAAATATAAGTAGGATAATTTTAAACAACTTGATAAGCCCTACAGGGAAAATTTAAACTCATATGTTCCTTAAAGAGTATCTAATATCTTCCAAAGAATTGTTAATTTGTATATAAAGATGTTCATTCTTAAAATAAAAGCTATTGAGACTGGATGTAGCTGAAGATACTACCATTCCACCCCCAGGATGCTCACAAATTTAAATGATTGTCTAATTACACAACCAGCAGCTATTATCAGCCTTGTCAATTATTTAAAACTCTGACAGCTTTGTTGTTCCAAAAAAGAGCAATCTTATTCCCAAGGGGACAGTCTAAAGAGTGTTATCATCAAGGTAGCTGAACAAAAAGTTTTATTAGGTAAAATAATTCAACAAATGTGGTAGATCAAAACTATCTTAACGATGGCTGCGCATTATGTCAAATACCTTGAGAAAATGAAAAAAGTTTAAAATATAATTCCTTCCCTTAAGGAGTTTATAGCTTTCAGTTGTCTAATTTTTTAAATTACTGTCTTTAAGTGGTGGCACAATGGAGTTGCCATTAAATGAACTACACAACTTGTGGGTGGGGATGAGGAGGGGAAGGAAAACTGGGAGAAATCAAGGGAAGAAGTGCCCTTATCCAAAAGCAATGTACGCTCCTTACCTGATTTATGTAACTGTAATCTCTCTGTACAGGTAATCTATCTGTGCATCACCTTTATAGTAATTTTAAAAGCTTAAAAAAGGAGCTGTCACTTAACAAAGCAGTTTATGAAGACATTATATCTTGATCAGTGCCATTCCTTTCAATTCTCACCCGTTGCTCCTCTTTCAACCCCTCCCCCCACTCTTCTTAATTTTGAAGGATACACACTGTTTCTTGACTGAAGTTTTCCCCTTCTTCTCTTCGTTGTCTGCCCTTTCCCCTTGACACCACCCCACCCCTTTCGAGTACCCACTTCCTGGTGTTTTATTTTGCTGAACTCGGATTTTGCGTTTCTAAGGATTACACTATTTGAGATCTCCCATGGTGGGGGACCAAGGGGAGGGGGGAGGGGGAACTCAAGAAACAATTAGCAAATAAAAAATAAATTTTGTCATATTGATTTGCACTGCCCATTAGCTACTGCTCAGCTTTATTTTCCTAAGTATGTCTACAAGAAAAAAAAATGAAGTTACAGTGTTTTGCATATATGTCAAATGTTCTTGATCCAGTCAAGAGACACATAGATGGATTCCACAGCTGTGTGTTGTGAATAACGCTACATGGACATGAAGTATCTCTCAGAGATCCTGATTTCCATGCTTGTGCATTGAAAGGTGGATTATATCCTACCATTTCCTCATTGAGAAACTGTGCATGCACACATTTAAAATATATATCATCATTAAAAATAAAATAAAATTAATTATAAAGAGAGAAATCTTGCCAGGAATATGGCTTAGTGGTAGAGTGCTTGTCTTGCATGCATGAAGCCCTGTGTTCAATTCCTCAGCAACACATAAACAGAAAAGGCTGGAAGTGGTGCTGTGGCTCAAGTGGTAGAAGCCAGGGACAGTGCTCAGACCCTGAGTCCATGCCCCAGGACTGGCAAAAAAAAAAAAAAAAGAAGGAAGGAAAGAAGGAAAGGAGGAAGGGAGGGAGGTAGGGAAGGAGGGAAGGGAGGGAGGGAGGGAGGGGAGGAAGGAAGGAAGGAAGGAAGGAAGGAAGGAAGGAAGGAAGGAAGGAAGGAAGGAAGGAAGGAAGGAAGGGAGTTTTGACATATGGATGAACTTGGAAGATGTAATGCTAACTGAAATGTGCCACACACAAGGGGAAAAACACTATTTGATCTACATGAGGCATCTAAAATAGTCAGATTCAGAAACATACTAGAATGGTGACTACCATTGATTGGTAGATGGAAGAAATGGTGTGGTACTATTCATCACCCCTAAAGCATAGTTGTGCAAGATGAATAAGTTCTAGATAGCTTCTGTACTGACGGCTTCTCAATCATCCTGTTTTGTTCAACAGATAACTTCAATTTGTGAGCTCTTTGGAGTCCTTCTTGCTTGGCCTAAACTTGAATTCTGTAGCAATAATCTGAAATTAATAATCCTTCTCCTGCTTCTTTGTCTTATAATGGGGGGAGGGGAATAGAAAGAGCTTCAAAGAGTGAAGCTCTTGTCATCTAACCTGTGCTTTTCTTTTTTCACCCAAACTTCCTTACCTAGACTAATGATCATAACCCTTTGTTTTCACAGAATCAGCTGAAAGAACTTGGAAAAGTCCCTCTCCTATTTTCAAGCTGACATGGAAAAATTGGCTGGAAATGCACATATGATATAATTGGCAAATAATTTTTTCCTGCTCTGAGAATTTTCCAACAACATTTAAAGATGCAACAGTTACTTCATGCTTTTTTTCTTACTTCATTCTTTTAAACATTCCCAAGCTAGAGGCTGGTGGCTCATACTGAGATCTGAGAGTTGAGGTTCAAAGTAAGCCCCAGCAGAAAAGTCTATGAGACTCTTATCTCTAATTAACCAGCATAAAAAACAGAATGGAGGTCATGCTTCAACAGGTAGTACATGAGGTCCAGAGTTCAAGCTCCAGTACTGGTACATTTTTTTATATCCAATGTTTAAAATATGGGAAATATCTGTAATGATTTCATTCCTCCCTTAATCCAGCATAAAAAAACAACAACAACATAACTTAAGCAAGCAAGCAAGGCACCTCGTGGCTCACACCTACAATACTAGCAACTCAGGAAGCTAAGATCTGAGGATCACAGTTGGAAGCCAGCCTGGGAAGGAAAGTCCATGAGACTTTTATCTCCAATAAACTACTCAGAAAAAGCTGGAAGTGGTACTGTGGCTCAAGTAGTAAAGCACTACCTTTGAGCAAAAGAAGCTCAAGGACAGTGCCCAGGCTCAGAATTCAAACCCCAGGACAGCAAAATACCAGGCATTGGAGGCTCATTTCTATAGTCTTAGCTACTTAGGAGGCTGAGATCTGAGGATCACTGTTCAAAGCCAGCCTGGGCAGAAAAGTCCGTGAGACTTACCTCCAATTAACTAGCAAAAGAGAGCTGGAAGTAGAGCTATGGCTCAAGTGGTAGAGTGCTAGCCTTGAGCTAAAAAGCTCAGAGACAGCACCTAGGCCCTAAATTCAAGCCCCAAGATGAGCCCCAAAAAATAAATAAATAAAATAAAACCATAAGCAAGCTCTTTAATGTCAGGATTTTGCTTTAAGCTCATGATTCTGTTCTACTTGAGAAAAATTTAAACTCAATATATTTTATGCTTGAAAGTCTTTTATTGGTCACCTTATCCTACATCATTGAAATGTTGGTAAACTTCATTATTTTTTAATCTCTTAGGACCAGAAGTCTTTAAAAGATAACATTTTTTTCTAAATTGAGTGCTAATTAAGTTATCGTAAAATATATTTGATAAACATAATGTTACATATTTTGTATTTTGAGAAAGATACATTAATTATCTAAAACAGAATTTAGATGGAAGTATTAACTAAAACAGTTCCAATTTTGTTTCAGTCAGTTCACGGACCCATGACTAATAAAACAATTTGAGAATGAGACAATACTGTACATCAAGTTTATTCCCATTTTCCATTTTTATGTGCCTGGGACATTTTTCACATGAATAGGTTGAAAAATGGAAGTTTTACAGTAACAATGTCACTCTGTTTTTAAAACTCCTTCTGAGTTATATGCTGAAAGTCAACTAGTAACCTAGCACCAAAAATTATTTTAATGATCTATCAGCTGACCGTTCTAATAGACATTCCTTTTTATTTTATAAAGAAAAAAATTACCATGTCAAGTAACAGAGTTGCATAAGGATTTATTGCCCTTTCATTTGGGCTGGTCACTTTCTTAATATAAGTGCTTCTCTGTATGAGGCCCAGGGAAGCACAGGCGCAGATGAGAATAAGCTGCAAGTGAGTTTCCTTGCCTTTGCCATCTCTCCTAGGATTCAAAAGCACCTACCAGCCTGCTTCCATATTTTTCATATTAGCTCATAAACACTTCTTCACTCTGGCCTGTGGTCTCCAGCTCTGCTTCTGTCGTTGCCCAAGAGAAAGCCACCATAGTTTGTTGCCAGAATGCCTCCACAGAAACATCATATGGGTCTCTACATCCAGTCCTGCTTCTTCCCAGCCATCCTCCAGCTAGAATGGGCAAAAGGGTAAGGTGAACTTAAATCATGGCTGGTCCTCCTTCAAAGCTCTGGTCACTTTCCAGGGTTCAGCATCAAATGTAAGCTCCCGTGTTGTTCTTCTCAACATGCAATAGCTTTCTCCTGTCTCCTGGACTCATCTCTGCTGTTCTAAACCCTCCTGGCTCTGCACTCAGACTCCATGACCTATAACAATACCCATTCCTTTATCTCTCTGCCTATCTTCTACTTAAAGGAAAGGCTCGGTTAGCTATCATTTCTCCCAGGAAGCTTTTCCGATCAATATGTGATGTTAGAACACAAAACATGAATGTCCTCGTGGTATTTATTTAATATAAAATGTATTATTTACCTCTTTGTGCTCACTATTCTATACAATCATTTACTAAGTAGTTCCTGCCAAACTAATTAAGACCTTGTACCATTTGAATACCTCCCTTTCCTACACACCTACCCTGTTATTCCATTTGCCACAGTACAAACGCATCATAGGATCACCCTGTTCAATGGTTCATATCACTTCGCTGTATCAACTTAATGCTACAAGTATTAGACCCATTCTACTCTCACACACCTAGGACCGAACTGATAATACTGAAGATGCTGCATAAATGACTAGTTTGGTCAATAATAGTTACTAATTTGTTCATAAGGAAGTTTTTGTGTGCTGGTTTGCACTGGGGATTGAACTCAGGACCTCACTAAGAAAAAGTTACCACTTGAGCTCCAGTTGCAGCTCCTTTGCTTTAGTTTGTCAGGCAGGATCCAGATTTTTCTTGCCCAACTACTTCACCCTCCTGAGACGCCAAGATTATAGGCCTTAACCACCACACTTTGTTTTTATGAGACAGAGTCTCACTAAATTTTTGCCCACCTTGGTCTCACACTATGATTCCTCCCATCTCAGCCTCCGACCATAAGCCACCCTCTTTTTTTAAGATAATTTAAATTTTTTAAATTTTAAAACAAATTATTTTTAAAAACTTTAAGCTCTCTTTAATAACTTGTACAAAGGAGTTGCCACTTAACATACAATGCAACCTGATCAATGTCGCCCCTTTAAACATCCATTCCTCCCAACACACTCTTTTCCTCATGTTTCTTAATTTTGTAGGATGCACAATTGAGTTTTCCCTCTCTTTTCCTCTTGACCCTTTTCCACACTTTTCAAGAATGTTTCCTGGTTTTTTAATTTTATGAACTTTGAGTTTGCCATTACAAGGAATTAAACTATTTGAGATATTCCTTGAATCTACCATATTACAGTGAATGCATTTATATACACTTGAATTCCACTCATTGTATTTACTTACAAGTTTATAAGCTAAATCAAAGTTCTCCATCTAAGGGAAAGCATGCATCCTTTGTCTCTCTGGGCCTGACTTACTTCATTTAATATATTTTCCAGGTCTTTCCATTTATTTACAAATGGTAAAATATTATTCTTTTTATTGATGAGTAAAATTCTATTGCGTATACTTGCCACATTTTCTTGATCCATTCGTCCATTGAGGGGCATCTGATTGATTCCATAACTTGGCTATAATGAATAGTTGTGGGGCACTGGCTTGCAGCTTTAGGAGGAGGTCCTAGCAGGCCCACCTTCTCTAGCTCTGGGGCCACGTGGCTGCTAGCCCTGCCTGCCTTCTCCAAGTCCAGAACCAGAAAGGCGCTCTAACCAGCCCCGCTTCCTGCCTCGGACCGCGTGTGGGCCAAGATGGCAGTGGGTGATGAACCCAGAGGCGGTCCTGGGGGCTGTGATCTCCGCCCCTAGGGGAAGTCCCATGACGTCACTCTTGATGGACAGCCTGATCAGCCTATCGTCATGTCTAGCTAGCCATTCCAAAACCCTCCCCTTCCTGCTCATCATCACTGCTATATAAACCCCACCCCTGAGATTAAACTTTGGATGTTTGCACGACAACTCCCCGAATCCGCCTGTGTATCCTGAATCCTGCTTTGAACATAAGGGGTCTGGAGTTGGCGTTTTCGCTGCTTACACATCTTCCCGGTTTTCTACCCCGCTGGGGCACGCCCTCGCCTTCCCCCGCGGGTCAGGGGGAGCATGCGGGGCCCAGAGCCCCAACAAATAGTGCTGCAATCAACATGGTTAATAATCTTTTGGATAAATGCCCAGAGGTGGAATTGCTGGGTCACAGGGTAGATCTATGATTAGATTTTTAAGGAACTTCCTCTCACACTACTTTCCAGAGTGGTTGAATAAGTTTATATTCCACCAATAGCCTATTTGGGTTTCCTTTTGCATAAACCACTCTTTATTATCAGTAAATCACTGATTAATAATAATAATAAACTATAATAAAGTATTCTTTGTCATCACCAATCTCTGCCCCTAATGCTTAAAATATATCATTCCACATTATCCCTTGAAGGCAAGTTCCTTAATGATGACTCAAAAATACCAAATATTTCCAAAATTACTGAGTACAAAGAACTGAACATCAAGAGTTTTCTCCTCTTTTGTGTTAAGGTTCTGTGAAGAAAAAGCCAGATCACTTTGAGTGGACCCTGACTGTAGCCTTTACCAGCAATTCCATTCATACAGAATCATGTCAGCTATCCACATAGATCCAAGTAGGGATTGAATTTATTTAAAGATTTTCCTTTCCTAATGCTCCAAACTTCATAGAAGCTGTTAATTTCTAACAAATTTTCATATGCTATATTCTTATCTGCTTTGCTTCTTCCATATAAACCCTTTGTGCAATAGTATTCATTATTTTTATCTGCATATTGATGTGTAATTGATGATTAAGTATTTCAAATTTCTTTTGTGTAGAAAAAATTAGCAAAAACAAATGTGTAATTGACTTTAATAAGACAAATGAGTGCAGTGCCAAAAGCACTGGACTTGCTAAACACATGTTAACTTGTATGCTCTAAGAGTGTTTTCCTTATTAAACCACCCTGTACAGTTGCTTTTAAGGATAGCATCTCCCATAACAAGTAGTGCATGTGATAAGCCCACTACTGATAAATGATAAATTGTATTTATGCAATTAACCACCAAAAAGCCAAAGTGGAGCTATGGTCCAAGTGGTCTGAACACCAGCTTTGAAGTAAAGGGGAAAAAAGCTAAAGGACTAAAGGACAGTGCCTAAGCCCTTAGTTGTAACTCCAATATAGTACACACACACACACACACACACACACACACACACACACACACACACACGCACGACACTGACTTGATGGGATCTTGACTTCCCAAGCCTAGACACAATTCTAACTCATGAATGTTGTTTTAAACAATCAAAAAGGTTTCACACTAGAGAATAACAATGGGAAAGGGATCGGTTTCCATCAAGAGGTTAAAGGAAGCCTCTCTGAATTGTTTACATTCTATCAGAGCCCAATGGCAAAGAAGATAGAGACACAGAATGAGATTGGAGTAACAAACAAAGAGGGTTGTAGGTCATGCTAAGAAGTCCACAGTTCATCTAAAAGGCACAATTGGTCTTGAGTTCAAAAAAGAAAGCACTTTGGCTCCCAGATGTACAAAGGGTGGTCAGACTGTTTCCGTGGAGTGTCAAGAGGTTACCGCAGTAGTGTAAATAAGGATTGATGATGCCTAGCCAAGGCTGTTAATGACAGACATGGACAGCTACTGAAGGCTTTGAGACACACAGGAAGTGAGAGGTAGAGATTTCAGTGACAAGTTAGATTTGAGATGTAAAGGAAACCAATTACATATGCCCCACCCCAACCCAAGCATTATTTGTCAAACGTCTGGATAGGTGAAGTTAGAATGTAAATGGAATCCAAGCTTCTACTTTGGACATATTAAATTTGACAGACCTTTAGACAATTGACTGGACATGCTGAGATAACAATTGGAAACAATATTAAATTCACAAGTAAAAAGTAATATCTATCAGAGAGAAACCATGGGGGAAGGGAGATTCCTTAAAAGCCCATACTAAGCTGGCAGAGCTACCAACACATTGAAGTAGACTAGTAGAAAATGACCAAATGGATGTGAAAGAAACCAGGAGTGCAAAAGGCTAAAGAAGCCCAACTCAGAGTGTCAGGAAGATGGAGTGGACCCCTGAAACCAGGGCTGAGTCAAGCCTGAGAAGAAAAAGGCCAAAAATGTGTCCACCGAACTAGGACACATGAAAGTTCTTGTCACCTTGAACAAGACAGGCTCTGACTGCTCAGGATAAAAGCAAGAAGAGACGTGAAATGTTAGACAGCATGTATAGACAACATAAAAAAAAATTAAAGAGAGTAATTACTGCCTGGCACCTGTGGCTACACCTATAATCGTAGTTATTCAAAATGGTGAGATCCAAGGATCGTGGTTCCAATCTAGCCAAGGCAAGAAAGTCTGTGAGACTCTTATCTCCAATTAATCAGCAAAAAGCTTAAATGGAGCTGTGGCTCAAGTGGGAGAACACCAGCCTGGAGAAAAAAAATAAAGGACAATGCCTAGGCTCTGAGTTAAAGCCCCAGTAAGGGCGCGTGCACACACACACACGCACACACACAAAGGGTCATTACTGAGAATATAAGCATGGAGCAGATGTTAAAGAGGAATACATGCATGCACACACACACGCGTGCACACGCACACACACACATATGTGAGAGAATATAAGAAATCAATGCTGTAAAGAGAAGGAATTAGGGAAGGAAGCCCAGCCCAGAAGACCACAGAAAATTAGGAATAAAGTCCAGCTAAAAGATTAGGAAAGGGAAGGGAAAAGGAGCAGAAAGAGGAGAAGGAAGAAGAGAATGAAAAGAAAATGATCATGTGGTGGCTTAAAAACTAGTTTGTTAAGAAGAGGGAGAGGGCTGGGGATATAGCCTAGTGGCAAGAGTGCCTGCCTCGGATACACGAGGCCCTAGGTTCGATTCCCCAGCACCACATATACAGAAAACGGCCAGAAGCGGCGCTGTGGCTCAAGTGGCGGAGTGCTAGCCTTGAGTGGGAAGAAGCCAGGGACAGTGCTCAGGCCCTGAGTCCAAGGCCCAGGACTGGCAAAAAAAAAAAAGAAGAGTGAGAAATGAGGAAAAAGGAGAAGGGAGAGAAAATATAGGCAAGTATTCCCGCTACTGCAAAAAGAAATAACAATAATACATTATAGTAAGAAGGATTATAGATTTGGTTGTGAAAAACCAAACATCCTTCAGATGTCTTCTCTCTTCTCTATGTCCTTAAAAGAGCAAGTGATCACCTGATGGAGATCTGAGAAGAAGAGTTCTGATAAGGCTTTGAGGATGGCATAGGAGAACAGGCATTTTAGAAAAAAGGGGAAGTGAGCCATCTGGATAAATGTGGCAAGGTAGCAGTTCAGCACTGACTGGCTATTTGAGGTTTGTGGGTGCATTTAAAATTAAACCTGGCAGCCCTTTTGTGTGTTTTATCTCTAGGAATGAATATTCAGCTTTAGATGCGGGCGGTGAGTCAGTGAATGTCAGAGTCATAGTATCAGAGTTCTTCTAGATATAAAGAAGAGAGGGGAAAAAAAAAGATAAAAGAAGTAGAGAGCTTTTACAAGGAGGAAAACCCCTTTTCCTATGGTGGGCGACCATTAAATCTAAGCTAGATATGGAGACAACAAAGAGAAGATGGTGGGGGTGATGTATGGACAATGAGAATGAATTCCAGGGTAGAAGATAAGGCAATTGCATAAACAGGTAAAGGACCTAGGAGGCAGGAGTCTGGAGGGGTGACAGTGATTGGGTTGGGAAGGAGAAGAGGACCAGGCATAGGGAGTCCAAGTCTTTAGATGAAGAAGGATAGCTAGGAGCTTAGTAGTTGACAAAGATTTGGAAGCAAAAATGATCATCCATGTTGTATAACTCTCAAAGCTTTGGATGTAGGGGAGAGGGGAAGTATAGTAAAAGTAATAGAGGAAAAACAGCCCAATTCCCCTTCCTTTTCACATATTTAATTTATATCTCTTGGAAACTTGCTATTGACCTTTGAGATAGAAGACAGAAATCATGTGCCAAGGATGAGCCAGGATTGGAACCAACATCTGGATTCTTCTTTGTTAATTGACTGGTAGTCCAGGGCACTGCCGGTACTTGCACTAAAAAGAAAAAGAGGTTTCTTCCTGATGAGGCAATGGAAAAAGTCAAGCAGCTAACATCAAGTGACAACTTCTATCCTGGCGCTCTGTTTGTGCAACCAAGAGATATTTCCTATCCAATTTTCTGCTAATAACCATGCATAATGCTGAGATAGTCAATATCCATTCATATTTCTAACACATACACGTTTTCCAAACTGTACAAACTATGAAAAGCTGCTTCACTTCTGCTTAACACATCATAAAGATTTCCCTTCAACATTAAATGCTTTTCTGCAACATGATCTTAATAAACTTATATCACATAGGATCAATTAGCAGAATGGTAAATGTAAGTAATTTACTATCGTATACTTCTAGTGCTTCCAAATTTGGTATATTGTAAATAATGCTACAATGAATATACCAAGGTATATATATTTTGAGACAAGTCTACTAAGTTATAGATAGATAGATAGATCCCTTGACATAGTACTTTTTAGTCATAGAAAATGGGATTTTAAATCTCTTGAGAAATATCTTCCAAGTGTCTTCAAAGAAATAGTGTATGGACAGAATCTAAGATTTCCTTGTAGTTTGTCAAACTTGGATTTATTCTTGGTTAGCTTTATTTTAATAGATTAAAAACAAAGATCCAAATGGAAGAATCTGGTTCATAAGTCAGCATCCATTGCAGAACCCTGTACACCAGTTTGTCCTTGTGTAATGCACAGTAGATAAGAACATTAGTTCCATTCATTCACCCCAAAAAATTCTCCTGCATCCTAAATGCAAACTGTCTTCTCTGCTGTGCCATGAATAAAAGGAATGGCCATGTCATTCCTTTCTACAAATTTCCTATTCCCATATCAAAATGTAAATTCCTCCCCAGTTTTATTTCTTATTTATAGGCTTGCTCAGACCCCATCCTTAATCTTCTAGTATCAAGTGATTATGACCTGGTTGTCCAACCTCTTCAAATATCTCATTCCTAATTTAATTTCTTGGTGAAAGTTCCTGGGTAAACACAAATTGCTATCATTTTATCTTTTTCTATTATGTTTCATTGTCTCTCTTATTATTTTCCCAATTTCCTTCTATATTTTTGCTCTTCCTCAAAAATGTTTTTATTTTGATTTATTAGGTATCTTTTCCAGTCCTCACCACCGAATCTCCTTCCCACTTCAGATTTATGTTGTAGAGCTCTTCAAACTATGGTTATTTCTTAGGTATTGCAAACCCTTTATAATAAAATGGAAGTCCTATATTTGTCAGGTTCAAAATTATGTTTCCCACTAGAATTTGCTTTCAATGAGACATTAGTAGCTAATACACAAAACTAAAAAGAATAAAAAGAACAGAGAACCAATGTTACAACATTATAATCTCCTACCCAATGGTACATACAACCAGACTTTTGCATATGATCTGCTATACAGCTTCAAGAAACATGGCTTTTTCCTGGATTGAAATTCAACTCTTGCTACCTTGACAGTGGTCCCTCTTAGAAGGGGAAGTTAGAACTTCATTCTGTGGTAATAGCTATACTTCTTTCCATCTCAAAGGAAAAATATTTCCATACCACAATAAGAGGAAAGCACATTCTCTAAAGGAAAGCTAGGTTGTTGTTAAGAGAAAACAGATGTACAACCAGGCAATGGGTTCTCCTGTGTTGGTCAAAAAAGAAGTTCATTGTGCTCACAAAAGGAATTAAACCTTTCATGGTGTCTTTTTCGGTGTGCACAAAATAAGCTGATGTATGCATTGCTGACCAAGTTCACACACAGCATGAAAGATCCTCATCTTTATTACCGCAACACATTCCCCCTAAGCATACACTTAGAAGCCCAACTCTAGACAACACCCCTATGCTCCATCTTACTGACATCTTGGTGCACTGCCCTAGAAAATCATTTCTCCAACTCTCAACTCTCATCTCCACCCTGGATCCCCTAGGGTTAAGGGAGTCAGACAATTTCCCTCCATCTCTTTTTCTCTGGACTCTCTGGAAAGAGACTAACCTTGTCCCTACTTCACTCGAGCACGCCTACCTATCCTCATGCTCATCTCAGAATACTATCAGTTCTCTAACTACCTAGATCTTTATTTTTTCCACAAACTCATCCTTCCCTCTTAGTCCCTTTCAATGGCACTGTCCATTCACTCATACCCAATATACAAATTTATTGTGCAGCATTTTATCCACCATGGGGCCACACTATTTACTTTCCTATCCTGGTATGATAGTCCTCAGAGGCTCATAACATCTACCTGATCCTATTTCTATCTCCTTGTAGTTGTTGTTATGATCCTATGACCATTCTCACAACTGATGAGGACTTTTGACTTCTGTTTTTCTGTGGCCCTCAACTACTACCCAGCTGAATGATTACTTACCAAACCACGCTAATGGCCACAACTGAAAGTGTCATATCTAAGGCTACCCCTCCTCTGTCGGTTTCTGATCCAGCCTCCACTCCTCCCTCCTTCACTCTACCCCTCCCTCTTTCCCTTCCTTCCCTCTTTCCTTCCTCACTCCTTCTTTCGCTTCCTTCCTTTAATTTTTTTGTCTTTCCTTTTCAGAGGTGAGGATCAAGTCCAGATCCTTGTGCCTATTAGGTAAATGTTCTATCACAGGGCTACATTCCCAGCCCACATTTCTGTCACATTTCCCACTCTCCAGACACAATCTCCTAATACTCCATGTTTCCCGGTCACTTCCCTCATCTACATGCTACATTTCTTTCCAAACCAAGGTCAGGCGAGTATGGCTTTGATTGTGTATTCAATTGTCCTGTCACATCGCTCCTCAGTCGAATTATCTATCTCCCTCACACTTACACCAACCTACAACAACACAGCTGTCACAAGCACACTGTCATTTACAGTGCCATTAGCATTTCCGTTTTCTACTTGGGATAAAGTAACTTTGATCTGCCTCTTATAATCTAGGCTAGGGGCCAAGTTGGGTGTCAGAAGGCCCTAAACTCCCTAGGTATCCAATCAAAATTCTTCATCAAACCCCGCTCTATATGGATGCAGAATCTTAGTAATTACTAACACTGAGTCCATAGAATGAGAATAAAGTAGGAAGCGTCCTACTTTCTGCAACCCAAATAAAATTTTAATGAGTAAATAGCATGTGTGTATGGGGGGAAGGGAGGATGGATCACGCTGTAATGCCCAATAGTGTAGAATTGTCCCTGGCATAATTTGATACTTATGAAGTCACCAAGTGACAGGAATTCAAAAGAAAGAGATCAGATCCTTATGTCATTTTGTGCTAAAAGTTCTTGTAACCATGAAGATGAAGGCAATGATGGCATCTATATGCTCTTTACCTAGACCATCCAAATTGGAATTAATGTAAGATGACATAAAAGAGCTTCATTTCTAGCAATTTAAAACTGTTGTACAGAAGGAATATGAATCGTGGGTTAGAAAAACATGGTTTTGTTTCCTGTCTAATTAATCATGTTTATGCACTGTTCGCTCACTGCAAGATAGAGATCAGTAAAACAAAAATGACCTGAAAGGGCTGAGATTTCCTAAACTGCCTTTGCCTAATGGAATCCTGTGAATAGATGCAAGGCAGAACCAAGGGTGTTGTGGCACAGAGGTTCTGTGATCAAATGATAGGAGATGCAGAACTTGGAAACTAGAAAGTTAATAAAGCCCTGCCTCTACCTGGTTGTAACATCTGTACTTGTCTAGCCAGGACCATGGAGGTGCCAACACATTAACTCAATCAGCTTCCTACCTGAAACCTCAGCTTAATTAGGACCATTTATCAAAATGACACCTGTTTTAGAAGCCAGATCAAATTGATTACTGTTGTTCTGCGGGGTCTCCACAAATGCTATGCCCCTAAATTTAGAGCAGAAGATGGGTAAAAATATTTACCCAAAAGTAAGTGACAAGTAGAGTGTGTGGAGAGACAAAGAAATATTTCTGATACATAAATAATATCCATACTTCCAAAGTAAAACCAGATACTTACTTTTATTTAAGACTGGTACACCAGTGTTCTAGGGCATTTTCCTTCAAAAAGAATTGGTCCAAGGGAATTCTATCTTGTGTCAAGATAAGAGAATGATCCCTACAGACTAAAGTTTTAAATATAATAATAACATTAAGGCAGCATAGTACCCAGAGAAAGCCAGTAGAGAGCATTGGCTCTGTAGAAATTGATTATTTAATGTGAACATGGTCAAACCAGTTGGCTCCTACCAATAATTTCTATTGTTAAAATGATCTGTCTATAACATACCTGACCACCCCCTCCAAAAAAAAAAACCTTTCATCTCCCAGTTTAATATTTTTCCTTCCATTGTATATCTGTACCACCAATATGCATTCATTCCAAAATGTCTAGTCTAAAGATCCACCCCTCAAAGAAATAACTGTGACATTATATATTTTAGATAAAAAAAACATTATGGCTTATATAACAGAAATTGAACCTGCACAGAGTATTTTCCCATCAAAGATCTCACATAGTTCATTAATAAAAACATAGACAACTACCATCAAGATATCCAATATTATAATGTCACGATTGCTTTATCTAAGTCCTGCAACTCTTCAAGGTTTTACCCCTTTGGAATATATATATATACATATATATATGTATACATATACATATACATATATATATGTATATATATATTCCATTCATTGATTGTATGTGAGTGTTCTAAATTATTTAAATTAGTAAATCAATTCCACTTCTAAGAGGGTTAGGTTCTCTCTAAAGTCAATATTCGATACTAACCTGATACTTCTAATTGTGCCTTCTCTTAAGCCTGATTCTTTTTTGTGTTGTTGTTGATGATTGTATGGCTTGAACTCAAGGCTGTCCCTAATCTCTTTTACTCAAGCTAGTGCTCTACCACTTTGAGCCACAGCTCCACTTCCAATTTTTGAGTGGAGATAAGAGTCTCACAGGGACTTTTCTTCTTGGGGTGGCTTCAAACCACGACCCTCAGATCTCAGCCTCCTGAGTAGCTAGGATTACAGTCATGAGCCACTGGCACCTGGCTAAACCTGCTTATTTCTATTGTTACTGAGCAGCACCAGAAACCCAAGATCCAATAAAAATGCTTACAGACCAGCTGCTCATTGGCAAGAACCAAATTTCCTATTACTATTACTCTAGGAGTACTCACAACAAATGGCATAATGTGCGTAAGCTACTTTTATTTGCTCTTTTAGGTTTTTGCTGCTTTTTTGCTGAAGTTTTTGCTTTGTGTTTTTCTTAACTATTTTGAAACTTGCCATCCGTTTCAGTTGTTGGCAGAAAAAATTTATAGATATGAAAAATCAAACTATCTGGATAAACGGAATTCTCAGATCATCAAAAAGATAGCCATGAAAGAAATAATGACAATGGTTTTGTGAATCAGTCACTTATTAAAATATGAAAGTATCAGCAACTACCCTAGCTGGTTATCTGTGGCTACTCGGGAGGTTGAATCCTAGAGGACTAAGGTACTAGGCCAGCATGGGAACACTCTGGGACTCCATCTACAATTATCCAGCAAACTTCCACCCCAGGGTAATGAATGAATTTGTAGGGCACTGATCATGAGCAAGCAAGCTGAGTAGGAGTCTGAGGTCCCAATTTCAAGTCCCAGTATTGGCATAAAAATTGTTTTTAATGCTAAGGCAGTCCAGGTAAGGATAAATGTAGAGGAACTTTGTGTTTTCCAGTCATGCCTCCTCCATTAATACAAAGGAGGTCCACATTCAATCGGACATCTAAAATAATCCCATCTGACCATGATAAAAATACTGAAAATTATGCTTCCTGCTTCTGGCACATATTTTGTCAGAGGACAGTCAGAGAAGCGGGGCAGGTAAGTGGAGAGAGGAAGGATGGACAAATACAGTCATGATATTCAGTAATATATATGGAACCAGATAAAGGGAGGGGTGGGATTGGGAGAGAGGGGAGAGAATGGTAGAAAGGCGACATTGATCAAGATGCACTGTCCTCAGAAATTGGCATGTTGAATTGAATACATTTTGTACAAGCACTTAGTAATAATACTAATAGTCTTATAGTAATGAAACTGTTAAAAGTGTGCCACTTTGGGCAAAAACATGAGTTCCAGAATACTAAGTTCTACTATTACTTATCTCTTAGTTTTTGGAGGAACATGCCCAGTCTGACTTGTCTGCCCCTCCTAGCACAATTGATTTGTAGTAACAACAGCAGCCTTTCCACAAACTCCTCTCCTATAATTTAATTAGGCCAAAGTCGATTTAATGCACATTCACTTCTAAATGGCTCTATGGGTATGTATACCTGTCAGGTGCGGCCGATTAAGTCAACTGTCTACGAAGAACGTCTGTGATCAAAATTCATGCTTTAAGCTCCAAAAATACTTATGATGCTTAGAGAGAATGTTTTATTCTTAGTGACTCTCTCAATTGCCAACTTACAAGCTAATATATTGCTGTGCATAAACCATGCATTCGACTTTAAAATAATTCAATTACCCTTCAGAAAAATTAAATGAACTCCTGATAACAATGCAAACATGCTCCACTTATACAAACATAAAACTCTGCCCAAATTATTTAAGAACAGCCTGCAAGAAATCTAAGTAATGGATGATGGAGCAGACATTCATTTTCAGAGAGTATAAGATTTCTATCTGAAGAATTCTGTCATTCTGTAAAATAACCATGAAACAATTAGCTGGCCCTGCAATCTTGGGTGACGTAGTATATATCTCTAATCATATATCTTTTTTTAATCATAAAAAAGATCATTTCTACCCTGCCCAGAACAAAGGACTGTGAACATACCTATGGCAATGTTGCTTTATTCATTTCAAAAAAGTGCCCAACAATTCCTCTAACTCAAGTTAGAATTTAGCACAGGCTTTGAGATTTTACTTTACCCTGTCCAAACCAGCAGCACTAATGGCGATGCGGCTCTGGAGGCTCGTTTGCAATCATTAGCCTTAAGAACCACAGGATAACTGAAAGCACCGTGGAGGCTAATATCCTGACACAGAAATTAGAACATCTTGAAAACCCACAGGTAACATGTAAAGGAGTTATGTGAACAGCTAGGATGGACAGCTTGCCTGCCAGTATGCTGAGACATGCCCCTGTGTATTCTGCTAATTTATACTGCAGGGAAGAGGAGGAGTGAGAAAAGGGAGTGGAGGGAAGGAGACTGGAGTCTCCTAAATGAGATCTCTAAGAAGAGCCTTTCTGACCTTTCCTGTTAGCACCTATCGGGACCAGTTATACCATTCTTGTCAAAAAAATTATAGTGCAATATTATTATGACATCTAAATAATTTTCTTCTATCTCCCTCTGCCTCCCCAAGTTAGAAACTAACAAAGATCAACCTTAAAAAAAAAAACTAATTTTCCCCACATGCATTCAAGACAGAACATCAAGGGTTTTGTATTTCCATAAAGTATAGGTATTCTATTCTGAACGTGATTGCTCTGATCCATCCATGAATTCTGATACCAGAAATGCTTCTCTGGCTCAAGCTTAGACTAGGATATTAAAAAGGTGCCACACTAACTTCAACCACACTAACGCCAATGCTAAAATGAGTCGCATGACGGAGTGATGGGTTTTAGTCTCCGTGAGAGCCACACTGCAAAGACGGTGGAACTGGTATTGTGGGCTAGAGTCTCGGGGCAGGACAGAAGCACACCTGTGTATATGAGGACACCGCATAATCGCACCTCCGATTGCAGAATTCCCATCCATCTCTTCCTCACTCATGCTTTATGCCATTCTTTCACTGATATTTTAAAGCATATAAGAACTAAAAAAAAATGAAACATAAAAAGAAAGTATTATTTTTTGATGAAATGAAACATTCCAAAGCAAGCATGGCTGAAAAATAGTAAGTGGCTACATCACATACAAACATATCCTATAAATTGTTTTTTAAAAGAAAGTACTAGAGCATATTGTATGGTCACATTCCCTTTCTACAGCAAAATACACTCTTTTCAATTTTGTGATTTTGAAATGCAAACAGAAATGTTACACAAGATACACAACACAATTGAAAGATGCAAATATTATAGAAGGTCTTAATCTGAATCTATTAACCCACTTCAGATCCACAACTCCCTCTGAAACATGTACACAATCTATAAGAAGAGTATGTCTCTTCCACTAGAAGAATTTTATCATTCCACTGTATGAACTAAAACATACTTACAGATAAATAAGAAAAAAAAATTTTAAAAAGGAATGAAAATACAAGGGATCAGTGGTATAGAGATCTCAAGTTTTGAGCTAATTATTCATTTAAAATTCACTAACACAATAATTCTCTATAAATAAATTCACTCTGATTATTCCATGCTGATTCAGACATTGGGGTAATTACTAGTGGTTAAGCTTGAATAATGTGCTCCTATTTAAAGAACAGGGCTCTAGCAGAGAAATCCTCCAGGAAAGAGGTAAAACAACAGATCCCATTTACCTGGTATTATTTCAGTGGGCAATTTTCATTAAAGAAAGTTCGGGACTGTGGTTAGCTTTTACGGATCTTGTTAACTCCCATGCTTGGATATTGACCTGCTGTAGAGCTACCTTGCCTCCAGTTTTCTCTGAGCATTACTGTGTTCTTTAATTTCCTGTGGTAATGAATCTTTAGCCTAGGGAAAATGAAGTTTATGTTGCACCACAAAAAATGTTGCTCATCACCTTTCAAAGCAGACATCTGTGGCAGCTTCTAAGGCCAGGAAATTATTAAAGTCCATTTCAAGGTCTTTATTTATTCTTTGTCTTCTGTGGTTTGTGTCTTGTTAAGAAAGGAAATCAATTTATTTTCTGTTCCATCATAAAGTGGCTATGAAGGAAATCATATTTACTTCAGCATTTCTAGGTTGTCTTATGAAGTTTAAATGAAATATTTGATCAATGGTTCCTAGTTGCCCCTGTACAAATAGCCTTGATTGTATCCCCTCACACTGTCAATTTCATTATCTATTTCAGAACATTAAAAATGTTTAAGTCAATGTGCTATAACATATAGTTCAGCCAGCTAAAATACAATACAAAATTTTAAAATATCAATTTTCTCACTCAAAGGAAAATTTGTCAGAACTAAAGATGCTGTGGGATTTTTCCCTTCCTTTGGAGGAGGAGAATATAAATTGTTTTCAGTAATCTATGCCAAATAACAATGTAATATATTATCTTAGCAACCCAAGACACCCATCCACACTGCGGCCATCTTACATCCTGCTGATAAACTCCACAGCTGTCTCAAACCTCTGGGGAGATGTTTCAACAGCATTATCCCCTCTGATCCAGATGTTTGGAAGCTTGGGATCTGCTTACCTTTTTGACCCTGGAGGCCACCTGCTGGCCCTGACATTCCTTGCAATGTGCATTATCTCCGAACTCCCTGTGTGCTGCCTGCTGGACAGGTTTCATTTAGGGAATTTCCTGTTCCCCAAACGCTGCTTTTTCCCAATCGAACCACAGCTAATCAGGAGCCAGACAGCACACCGTCAACAAGTATGTACTGAAGTCTCTCATAGGCATTGTTCTCAGTGCCTCAAACGGTCAAACACTATGCTGTTAAGACATCAGAGCCCCTAGCCAGAACTCTATAGATGAAGAAAGGCCATAGGCAAGCCTCAAGGACAGGCCATTTGAGCACACAGCCCGAATGACGGCCTGCTACAAGCCAAGAAAAGGGCCCCGGCCACAAACTAAACTTTGCAAGATCTCGATTTTGGACGTCTGGGTCAAGGGAAATCATGAGAGAAAATACATGTTTGTTACGGAAGTGATTTTATTTCATCATGGCAACCAAAAGATTGAGACTCCAGGAGAGAAAGCAGGTGGAAACAGGCAGGAATTCTACATGAGAGGGAACAGTCCTCAGATTCAGATTTTATAAGTACTAACAGCCTGGCTCAAAGCACAAGCTGATAGGTTTTTAATTATTAAATGCACTCAGACAATGTGTTAACACAAAATATGTTGTCATGGAGTCTATTTTAGCCTACTAAGGATAGAAGGCTGTCTCTATTTGGGGGTGGGGGAAGTCTGCAAATATAATTAGCAGTCAAATAAAGGCTTTCAGAGGAATTGACAAAATAAATGCTTATTTGTGCTCCAGTACCACTTTCCTTTTAGGATGTACTTTGTGATATTTAACTTCCTAATGCAATTATTATTATGGTTTCAATACCCACACACTCAGCCCAAATAGGATGCTTCAACCAGAGGTAGGAAAAAAAGGGGGGGAAATTCATGACATTGTCAGACTACATTAATTTCAACAATCACAGAATTAAATCCATGAAGCCAGTGGGACAGCCTTAAATTTTTACATTATATGGCTGAGCTATCTACGGTGTGAATTCGTAGAAGCTCTGAGCCAGATAAAATGTCATAGATTTATTAGGGGATGTAAAACTATTAGCAGCGAAAAGCATTAAAACAAAGTTTCTTTGAAGATTTGTTTTTAAGATAGAGTATATAAAAGCAATCACCATAAACTGGCCAGCTAAATAATCTGATAGAGAAAAGGAGAACTGTCATTGTTTCTAATTGGAGTTATTTATGTGGCAGATTAAAGGGAAAAATGACTTTATGACTATTTTTATTTTGCGGTGCTAGGTAGGGTTGCAAAGACTGAGCTTCACACACGCTAGGCAAGCACTGCATTACAGAGCCACATCTCCTGTGCCAAATGTGACTCCAGATGTGTATGAAATACTTGCCTATATCATTCCCTCAAAATAATGTTTTCCCTTATAACTTACAAGCCCAGAGAACATTGCTGTTAAAACTTTAACCATGCTTGAAAATGGCCTGTTCCATTGCTCACTGAAAAAGTGAATAAGGGCGTAAGAGGAAGGATGGTAAATTTCTTCCCCCATGTATATGTATGGAAATGTCACAATGTAAGGCCCTCATATTATAAATAAATGCTAACTCAAATTCCTCTGAGTTATCTTTCAAGTTTTTTGTCATCTTTTTTTGGGGGGGAGGGGTGGGGGCTTAAACTCTGGGCCTGGGCACGGTCCCTGAGCCCTTCAGTTCAAGGCCAGCACTCTACCACTTTGAGACACAACACCACTTCCTCTTTGTCATCTTTCTTACAAACAATAAACATGACCAATAATGCGTATTAAGCAACTACCATGCGTCAAATTCTGTTGACTGGTTTACATATAACATTTCCTCTTATCTTAACAGCCACCCTCCAAGATAGACATTGTTTTCATCATTTTAGACAGGATGCTTCAAGAGGACCGGTCTGCAGGCAGCTTTGTCTCTTTCTAATTCATCAGAGCCTAAAAAACAAGTATACCTGATGCTTAGAACACACTCAGAGTTCTTGGATCAAAAGAAGGGATAAGTGAATAGAAAAATGAACAAATGAGTGGAAGATGCTAATGAAGTCCAAGAAAAACACTTGTGGTCACACGAGCTTGTATCTACTCACCTCCATCATCTGTACTTCTATTGCCATTAAAGAATAGGGTTCAAAATAAATAAACGACACAATACTGTTCTCAGGAAATGCCTTAGCTCTCGCCTCAAGCAATGTATTTATTTTATTTAGATGCTCTCCTACCTTTGAGATCCCTTGGCAGGGATGATAAAATTATATTGGGGAAAAATGGCAAAGAGAGAAGAAAAAAGAAAACATGAAGAACTGAAAGGGGTTGAGGGGAATAAGTTTTTTTTTTTAAAAAAAAAGTAGATTTTAATAGTTCCTGTCAGAAATAAATAAGGAAGAGGTAAGAAATTCATTTGTTAATTAGCTTGGATTTGGCCTTCCACAATGTATGCATACCTAAAATATACTGTACACCCTAAATGTACATAATGTTGTCAACTTAGAATTCATTAATTTGTTAATATTTTTTAAAGGAGACATGGAAAAGAAGACCATCTGGAAGCTAAAGAAGTATGCAAGTTAGTTTAAGTTGTTCTGCAAACACACTTGTATGCAAGAACCCGATGTACCAGGAACTCTCAGGGGTCATGACTAAGTCCCAAGAGGATGTAACTGTGAAAAGCTCCACGAGGCGATGGCCTAGGTGGCTTGATACTTAGTAAATGGCTGCTCCTGGAAGATCTGTGGCTCCCTGGAAATTGCCAGTGAACAGGGAAAATGATGTGACAGTCATTGTCTGCCATATTAAGTCCCTGTTTTTCTCATCTTCCCAATTAGTCCTCCCTACTCTCTGCCCTAGAAGATAATGGGCTAAGGAACTCCTTTGCCGTCTAGCTTCTGCTTGGGGAATGGTGGTGGGCAGACCTTAGTAGGAGACCAGAGGGAGGGAGAAGCCAAACAGTTGTGTCATTCACCAGACAATCATTGATCCTCTCCTCTGGTTTCAATCATGCCCCTCCCACCCACCACCTCTGTGATTACAAAAACGGTGAAGAACATTGCTTCTGTCTGTCCTGAGTCTTTGAACTAATCATCATCTTCCAGCCTGCTATCTTCAAAACCAGCCATATTATAAATAAATTTCCCTTTGGTTATTATGGCTTAGCAACCCTTTTTGTATCTTTCTTATGTGAACAGAGATCATGAAAATTTGTTCATTCAAACAGAAAATATTTCTTACATATCAGCTATGTGCCAGACATTATTCTAAGTGCTAGAAATGCAGTATTAAATGTGATTTTCAAAACAATAGGTATACCCTTACATGTGTAATATTTATGCACACATCTAAACATATATATACATCTATACATACCCATATATAATATGCATACACATGCTGCTGCCTTGAAGAAACATACTTAGGAACATAATGGATACTGGTTTTAGACTGATTTCAAATTCTTGCTCTTCTCTTGACTAATTGAAACTTTTGCTATAATTTAACCTTTGCAGTCTTTAGTGTACCTGAACAACAAAACGGATGGTTGGATAGCTGGCTGGCTGGCTGGATGGATGGATGGAGAGAAGAGATGGACTGGTAGATAGGACCTTCTCCATTAAGTTGTCAAGAGAATTAAGTGAAATAATAAAACTAAAATCTTCAATAATGAACACCCAATAAGCCCTGGATAAAGGCAACTATTGCATAGCTTCCAGGAAGCTTCCACCCTGATGGAGAGAGAGAAAAAATAGTCCTGGTTACGACATGGTCATGCCATAGTGATCTTAACTACAGTACTTTAAGTGTCAGAGACTGAAGTTTTTTCTTTTTGTTTTTTTAAAAAATGGGACCAAAAACTTCCCTGTCATTTGAGGAAGAATTAACTTAAATTCTATATTAAATTGAAACGGCTAGTATAATCATGTTATTCAGTGAGTGCTATTGTCTTCTAACCCTTTATTTCTGAACTCAGAGTCCTTGCTTTTTAGTCTAGATATAATGCTTAAAACTGGTATCTGGCCTCTGGCTTGTTTCTGATCCCATTCCTCTACTAAGGAATGGAGAGGAAGAGCCATAGAAAAGCAGCTGAGTTGAGTTCCCAGAAACAGATCCCTTGGTTGGCAGTAAGGCCCAATCCAAGAGCAAAGATGGTACGGAGACGGCAGTTTATGTCAGCAGAGGAAACCCAGAGAGTCGTGATCCTGGGGCAGGACCGAAGAGAACAGGGAAAGCAAGACGTGCATCAATGGAAGGAGCCTGTGCTTCTCCAGTCTCCTTTTCCTTCCTTATTTTCAGGAAAATTCTCTTTGGAAATTGTTAACCCTGGTGTAGTAAGAGAAAGCATAAAATGGCCGGCTGTTTTAGCTCTTAACTGCAGGGACAAAGTACCCAAAATAAACACCTAAAGGGAGAAAGGCACTTTTGGGCTCATGATTTTAGAGGATTCATCCCAGGGGTGCCAGCTCCCTGGCTCTAAGCCTGCAGTGGTGCAGGCATCATGGTGGAGACCGCACACGGTGAAACAACAGTGCTCCCCTCTTGCTGGCCAGAAAGCAGAGGGAAGGACACAGGAAGAAGCAGGGGTCCAGCCCCAAATGCTTTCTCCAATCAGACCTCACTTCCTA
Source organism: Perognathus longimembris pacificus (assembly GCF_023159225.1). Lineage (NCBI taxonomy): Eukaryota > Metazoa > Chordata > Mammalia > Rodentia > Heteromyidae > Perognathus > Perognathus longimembris. The sequence continues at coordinate 10,168,741 of NC_063163.1, forward strand.
GTAGCTTAACTCGTGATTGGTGAGTGCCATCATGACCCAATCACATCTCAACAGCAGCAGCAGTTGGTGACAAATTCTTTACCACTTGAGCCTTTGGGGGGACACTTTAAATCCTGACCACATCATTGACTATGCATCCTTTGGGCAGGATAATAACTTTGTGACAGTGATCAATTACTTCCAGGGCCAGAAAGAAGGAGAGACAGAGGGAGAGACAGAGAGAGAAAGAGCTCTGAAATAAGTTGAGGCAGCCTCGGAATCATCATGACTATGCCTGTTTACCAGAGTGTGTCTATTATACCATTCTCACATCCTCTCATGTCCCACAATAATACATTCCACAAAAAAGGAAAAAATCTAAAGCATGGCAGCATATTTGTATGCTAATCCAGCTGTTCAGTCATGAGTATGTCTTATACTTTGTACATGGGACATATTAATGTAAAATTACACTCCTAGAACATAGATGTAAACCTAATAATATTTGTCTAAGTACTATTAACCAGAAAGAAAGCTGTAGCAGCCAATGCTGGGGCAAGGCCTCAGTGAATCACGGTAAGCCCTTTCAGTAGTTTTAAGCAGATATGAAAAAGGGATGTTCCTAGTGAGGGGAAGAGGCTGGGTTGTGTGAAAAATCCAAAGCCAAACTATATATGCAACATAAATAATTAAAATACGCTGCAATGTCAGTGGTGATTGCCCAGAAATTGTTAAAACATAGTTAACATAGTTAACTATTTAACAGTTAACATAGTCACCATCCTCAGATATATGTATGTACTGCAGAACAGCTCTACAGTCTGAAGCTATTATGATTCTCATTTTATGGATGAGAAGATTGAGAAATGGAGACACTAAAGAACTTGACTTAGGTTAGCCAGTAACGGAAAATGGTGCCTGGAGCCCTGGCAGTCAGTTCTAGAAGCCTGTCTTTTGCTATGCTACACCACTGCCCATCTGCAGGCTAAAATAGTCAATCCTCACAACAGCCTTGATTATATTATTAATAAGAGATTAAAAAGGAAAATATTAAAAAGATGGAAAACTTAGCCAAGTAATTTGCTCAAGGACTCAAAGATGGTCACAACTCCAAATCACAACACTGTAAGTTAATTCTCCTGTGCACTAATTTTTAAATCTTGTACAATGGGAGTATAGTATATTGACTTGAAAAAAAATAGGGCAGGAACTCCTCTTTGGGACCCATCTCTAAATGGAGAGCTTTCCTTCCACGTTCAAGTAAATTTACCCTACTTATCTTTAAAAAAAAAAAAAGACAAAAAAAGCAAATATGGGAAAGAAAAAGATTTCCTTACCAAGAAAGAAATCTGAACTAAAAATATTTCAAATTTAAGATGAACAAAATTTAAACCCCCATTTTAAACCCCCAGAATTTTTTTTTTGTTGGTGGTGGTGGTTGCAGGGCTTGAAAACAGGGCCTGGGCACTGTCCCTGAGCCTCTCTGTGCTCAAGGCTAGTGCTCTACCACTTGAGCCATAACACCACTTCTGGCCTTTAAGTGAGTCACCGGAGATGAGAGTCTCACGGGGACTTTTCTGCCTGGGCTAGTTCAAACCGCGATCCTCAGCTCTCAGCTTCTTGAGTAGCTAGGATTACAGGTCATAAGCCACCCGCACCTGGCAGGGAACACATAATTTTATGTCACTAAGAAATATTTTCGACTGGTAGCACTTGGGAAAGGCAATATTTCTTTATCTTATTGGTTCGATAAATACATTGGTGTGGGCAGTTCACATCCAGGATTCACTTTAGTGGAACAATCACTGCTATTCCCTCCCAGCTATCCAAATTGTGTCTCACTACTTTATACATCACCAACAAACTGGACACAACAGACCATAGTTGGAGCTTCTACTGTGATGCAGACTCTAAGAAACAAAGAAGAAAGATCCTAAAAACAACCTGCCCGTTGCCCCCATCCTTACCCTTTCCCAGTATTCAGTTTCATCTTCAATCACATCCACTCCCCCTCCCAGCCCACCAGCAGGACTTATTCCCTCCCACTCCAGCAAGTGGGTCACAAGGTGGAAGAGGAAGGAACTGAACGCACTCTAACCAACCACAGAGGTTGGCACCAAATGTCTGTCACTCTCAGCTCACATTCCAAGCCACATGTCTCTGTTTCTCAAAATTCATTTTGCATTTCAATCATCTAAATCTTAAATTCTTAATTTTGCCCTTACACTCATAGTGGGCCATGAGCATTCACTTTAAAATATTAAGTCTCTTTGCGTGGTATCCTTTCATGAAGTTTAAGAATAGACACTTGTCATTTTAAGTGTCCCAATTATGGAACTGAAGAGATACTCAGGTTGCCACATGGTTACCTGCTAACCACTTGATCTCTTAAATTTCTCCCAGTTCTGGATCCTTCTTGTGCTCCCTTGTCACCCCTTATCCATGAGTATGTATCCCAAGACCCCCTCTCAATGATGCCTGAAGCTCCAAATGGTTCTGGCAACTGTATAGTCGTGCTTTTCCCTATGCATTCTGTGATGAACTTTCATTTATAAATGAGGCAAAGTAAGAGATCAACAATGTCGCAAAGGGTGACATTAAGATGCACTCAAAAATGTACTCAAAAAAATAAGTACTCGAAAATTGACCTGTTGAATTGAAACCTTTTTGTACAACCACTCAAAGATAATAAAAATAAAAACAGATACTAGTAAAATAATTTATACAATATATTGTAATAAAAAGTCCCATGAATGTGTTGTCTTGTACATATGAATCTTATTGTACTCCAGTCTAGCTATGTTATAGTGTGTTATCATTCTTGTGATCGTCTCCCACTTCTTGTAAGATGATGATCTGAAATGACAGAAACCCACATCCTAGGATGTTAGGCTGCTCTTGCCCTTCTGATGACGGGCTCAGGGGAGGAGTAGCTGATTCAGGTGGTTCTGGACCACGGGTCCCCAAGGATGTGGGCGGTGAATGTCTGCAGAGGTTGTGATGTCACAGGTGATGATAATGCCAGCTCCTATTTAAAATCGCCACTCTGCATTTTTGTCTTTCCATATTTGTGCAATTGAAACACTTCAGTGCTGTTGGTAATGTCCACAGAACTGGTCCTGCTTGAATTTCTTCCATTTTGGGGTGTTTTTTTTTATTTATTAGCGTGTATTAATTGCCCAAAGGGGTTCACTGTGGTATTTCCATACATGCATATTACATACCTTGATCAAATTCTCCCTCTGTTACTCTTTCCATAAAATTCATCCTCACTGATCTCTCCTTTCCCATCTTCCCCCACCCCTGGCAAGATCCCCTCCACATCCCACTGACTACCTTTCATATTCATATCATTATTTTAGGCCTGGATTCCACAAATGAGGGAAAGCATGCAATATTTGTCTTATTTCACTTAACAGGATGATTACATTCTATCCATTTTCTTGCAAACAAAATTTTGTTCTTTATAGCTGAATATCCATCCATTGGTTGATGGGTAGCTTGCTTGATTCCATAGCTTTACTATTCTTATTACTGCTGCAATAACTAGTGTGTGTGCAAGTATCTCTATTATAGAATTCATTCCAGTCTTTTGGATATATGCCTAGGAATGGTATAGCAGGATTTTACAGCAATTACATGTTTATTTTTGAGGAATTCCCATACTGTCTTCCCTTGTAGTTTCACTGGTTTACATGTCCATCAACAGTGTATGAAAAAGCCCTATTTTCCCTAGAATCCTCATCTTTGTTTGCTGTTGCTTCTTTTTATGTCAGCTGTTCTAATTTGGATGAGAAGGTACATCAGCATTGTTTTGATTTATATTTTATGAGTAAGGATACTGAACATTTTTCATGTTTTTCCTGGCCATTTGTACTACTTCTTTTGAGAACACTCAGTTTAATTCATTTTCCTTCTTATTAAATGGAGTATTTGTTCCTTTTGTGTTTTAAGTTTTTGAGCTCTTTATATATTCTAGATATTAATCCTTTGTCCAATGAATAGCTCATAAAGGTTTTTCCCATTCAGCAGCTTCTCTTCATTCTAGCAATTGTTTCTTTTCATGTGCAAAACCTTTTCATTTGATTTAATCCTATTTGTCAATTCTTTCTCTTAATGAGTTTCTTCATCTTTCTTTGTACATTACCCAACACATTCTTACAATTTCTTACTTGTTCACATTTATCAATAGTCTACAATTTGTTCTCCCACCTTCTCATCAAACATGTCAGCAAATCCTTCTCCATCTACTTGTCTTACAGTCTCCCCAGTAGTTTTTTAGACTTTTCAGTGCAAAACTACTCATATATGTGGGTAACCACCTTTGCTGTCAATGGCATGGTGTCAATGTTTCAGGAATCCTCGTTGTTTCTGAAGTCTTCACAGGCCCGCTGTTTTTCTGGCACAAAACATTGTCATTAATTGAGATTTTATTGTGTGTGTCTTCATCTCACAATACTAATGCTTGTTCCATCTTAACTAAGCACTGTCACACACCAAACTGTAAATTTGCAATGTGAGGTAAGACAGCACAGTTAATAGAGATTTCTTTTGCCTTCTTCACAATTTCATGGGTAGGACATTCATTCTTACCCTGGATTTTAGCAAGCTAAGCATATGATTTTTTTCCTTTATATAAAATTGCAAACTTTTCACTGACAGAAAGGACTTTACAGCTTCTCTGACACATTTAAACTGCCAGCCTTAAAATATTTGCTCTTGGGGTCATTATTAAAGATTATTAAGGGTCATCTGAACACAAACACTTCAGTACCATGACAGATGTCAGGTAACTAAGATGGCTACTATGAGATTAATGGGCAGATGAAATATACTGCCTGGGTAAATACACCTGGAGAGGAAAGATTCACATCCTGGGTGGGGCAGAAAGAGAAAATGTAGGATGCCTCTGTGTTGCTCAGAATAGTGTGCAATTTAAAACTTATTAATATTTACTTATGCAGTTTTCAATTTTACATGTGGGGGCTACAGTTGTCTGTGGGCAACTGCAAGTAGGGAAAGCAGAAGCTCTGCTATTGGGAAATTACCATGCACCCCCAGCATTTAACAAAACTCTCTAAAATAATGGTGTGAGAGACGGAGGACCCTCCTTTAATGGCTGCTCTAGTTCATATGTACGTTAGAAACAACAAAGGCTATTTAAAAGGTTTTATGAAGTGACAAATGTTATCTGCCAGAACTTAAAAGAATTTGGGCAAAACAGATCAGCATAGCAGGGCTACTTCCCAAGGGATATTTGGTCGAAGATAAAATGGCACATTTACTGGGGATTTGGTTTGGGTATGTGAGTAACCGAGTTCACACCAGTTCTCCTTACCCTAGCTCCCCTCTCCCCCTGAAGCCCAAGTGGAATCTCTCCCAAATGACAATCTCACGCAAGTTCTGGGTGGCACACACTAATGAAACTAATGAACTATGGTTTACAAGAGTATGAAAGTAAATATATTCATAAAATGCAAACTATAGGACTAGAAAGAGAAGGAAGTAGAACTCTTGGAGACTGACTAACTTTAAGTTGGTGAAGGAAATCTTAAATAAAAATTACAAGCAAACTGCTGATAAAATAGAGGAATAAAAATCACATTTCAAGAAAAGCAAAGAAGCCACAGAAGAGATTTTCGATACATATAACCAAAAAAAAGAGATCTAAGGCATATAAAGGATACTCACAAATAAGGTCACCAGCTAACAGGGCAAAGGCTATGATAAAAAAAATAATTAACTAGGGAAAAATCTTAGCATACAAAAAGTTGTTTAACCTTCCCCATTAGCAAAGAACTATGAATAAAAATACAGTGAAACCCTATTTTATATGCAAGAGCTTGACAGTAAAACCAAAAGCAGGATAAGACCACTTTGGGTGAGAATATGGAGCCACGCTACTGATGAACATATAAATCAGAGAACACTTTGGTAATTGCTAAAATTAAGGAGGATAAACTAGATAAAATAGATAAAACTCATACATGTGTGCTACGTATCCGCCTATACCAGGAGCGTTTACATGCCCAGTCACAGGAGAAAAGACAAATCACCTCTAGCAATTTAATACTGCAAAGCCCCAATTCTGTAGAAAAGCAACAACAACCAAAAAACAAAAAAAAAAAAACCAACAAAAAAACCCCAGTATCTACATGTTCAAATACGATCAGACTATACACAGTGTTAAGCTAAAAAAGCAGGCTGTGAAAATACAGTATACATCATGATGCCTTTTGTTTCAAGTTTACCAAAATTATTCTACTTTTTTGCTTGACATGAATGCATATGTGATCTGACCAAACCCAAACTAGTGATTTGCTCCAGAACAAAGAAGGTCATGGGAAGTGTAAAGAAGACCTTACACTGTTCTTAAGTTTTACTTCCTAAACTGGAAATGGGTACGTGGCTAGGGTATATTATTCTATATATTCTTACAAATACAGATTATTTAAACACAGAGAGAAAAGAATCTCACTGTCCAAGGTATATATGTAAGAGATGGAATAGGAACATTAAAGTCTGTAACATATATCCTCTATTATTATATGTCCAGTTTAGCATTCAGGACCCATTTATAGAAGTGAGTAATACATTTTTCTTACCTCTGAAACTGACTAGGTGTACATAACTAAATTCCTACACACTAGATCCGCATGCAAAAATGATTCTAGTTTTCCTCATTTTCTCCTTTTGTATAAGGGCACTGTTTCTGAACACCATAGCTACCCATTGAGGTTCACTAGTCTCTGATAACAAAATGCCTGTACTGGGCTATAAGCCCTATATTACAGACCACAGAGAAAAGATATGAATTAGGTCACCTTGGTCTTCACCTCAGCTATCATAACACACTTAAGAGAATGGGGAACTCACCAAAGCACAAGGCAGAAACTTTGAAACTAGACAGAAAAGTTAAGGGCATATCCAAAGCCAGACACCAGTAGCTTGTACCTATCATCCTAGCTAATCAGGAGGCTGGGCTATGTGGATCGCAGTTCACAGCCAGCCTGGGCAAAAGTCTGTGAAATTCTTATTTCCAATGAACTATGGAGATGTGGTTTAGGGGCGCCCAGATATTAAGCTCAAGCCCAAGAATATATCCCCAGAAAAGACAGAGAAAAAGAACAGAGACACAGAGACCATGTCAGTGCATGGACACTACACCAGCACATGCCAACATTAAATCATAACTTTATATGGTGACATTATGCAGACCCTGTGACAAGTACATGTGCAAGGAGACCATGGGTATAAGGAAAATCTATGGCTGTCTCATGAAAAGCCAATGGGTTAAACTCATTGTGAGGATTTTTTTTAGATAAGTCAATATTTGGATTTGTACAGGCCAAGATAAGTCAGTACAAAATAACATAAAAATCCCTTGACCTAACTCACAGTTTATACATTAAGTCAAATCCAAAATAAGTTATCAGCTGCTCTGTCAGTACAAAAAAAAATCAATATTTTCCTATCATGCCATCTGCTTTAGCAGTGCAACTTAATAAATTTAGCTGGTGAAATTTTCTCCTCTCTTTGGATTCCGAAGAGAGAAAATATATTTTTCAATAGTTAATCTAGTCACTTACTCTATAGAGGAATGAAAAATGAAATACTATTATTTGAACATGTGAGTTTGCCGTGTACAGTAATAGAATTCTTCACCTCTGAAATAGCAGACCTTCACTACACCCATAAGTCGGTGTCTTCCAGCATGGTCTTGCTGCGTCTCAAACTCCTGCCCTCTCCATTTCGCAGAAGAGCTCCAACTAATCAAGAAGATTAAATGGTCCAAACTTCAGAAAGTAACTTAGCATTTGCTAAGACCCATTTTAAAACCTGAATACATTTTGGTTTTCACTTAAAAAATACAAAATTGATTACATTTATGTAGCTTGAACTCTATTCACTAGGTCTATAGGCAGATAAAAGAATATTAAGGAAGATTAAGGAATATTCCTGGGATTGGAGGCACAGCTCATTTGCTAGAGCGCTAGACCATGAACAAAAGTTTCGGGTACCAAGTTTAAGTCTCAAGCTCAGACTAAAAAAAAAAAACAAATCAAAAACCTAGAATATGGGCTGGGGATATGGCCTAGTGGCAAGAGTGCCTGCCTCATATACATGAGGCCCTGGGTTCGATTCCCCAGCACCACATATACAGAAAATGGCCAGAAGTGGCGCTGTGGCTCAAGTGGCAGAGTGCTAGCCTTGAGCAAAAAGAAGCCAGGGACAGTGCTCAGGCCCTGAGTCCAAGCCTCAGGACTGGCAAAAAAAAAAAAAAAAAAAAAAACACCTAGAATATTCCTAATTTGTAGAAAATGTTTGTCACTGACAGACATGCTAAGATCCATTTGGCTAACACACCCTTTGGAGAAAGTAAGTTTCACTCCTCAACCACAAGCACAGAATCTATATGAAATATTCTCACAGAAATGTTCAAAACAATGAAATACATACTGATTACTTAGTATAAATAACAATTTGAGATGGCTTTATATGTGTTGCTATAATATCCAGAGATCAAACTAATGTCAATTAATGTGCCTGACAGCAATTGAAATAAGGCTCCTTTGATATAGGTTTTTAAGTTAGCATGCTACATCCAAACTGGATAAACCAATCTTCATCAGAATATGCTTTGGTTTGAGAAATTGTGAAATTAATAGAACATGCTGACTACTAGTATAGTCTACAATATCAAGAAAATTACCTGTCCTGCCCATAACGTTCTTTCCAATTCCCATTTATTTCATCCTCTGAGGTTGCTGAGAGTTAATATCTATAAAAGGTTTTGTGTTTTCGTAACAAAAAGAGGGTAAGTGAGAGAAGAGAGGCAGTATATCACAGCAATGTGCAGACATTTAGGTGAGTTCCATGCTACCTGAATGTAAAATTTTAAGTTTCCCAGACACACAATATAAAAGACAACTACCGATGGGTGCCATACATCCACAAGAAAATAACACTCTCTTTATTACCTTCTTTTTTTTCCCAGAATAGAAGGAAAGTAAAGATTCTTGGCATAAGAAAGTATCTAATAAAATAATGGAAAACAATATATTTAAAAGGTATGGATATATTCACAATCTGAAAGGCACTTAGAGGATCCACAACTCTATTCTCTAAAAATTGGAACAGCTAATTCAGTCCTGAAAAATGCCCAACTGAGATTCAACGAGCCCACAATAGAGATATTTATGTAAGCATGAAAGGGTAAGAAGCCAAGAATGCAGCTGTGGTGGTTTGAGTGGAGTATATGCCCCAATCAACCAGGCCATGTCAGCCAGTGATCCCTAAGCTCTCTGAAACTATACAGGCAGATCACTACCCCTCTTTATGTTGATTTTCATGGGTATTTTGCAAGAGCTATGAAAAGCTAATAACACACTTACTGTACTGATGTTCACATTCCACCTCATTGCTAATAGTCCATTCCATACTCCAGACTACTTCCTCCCTTATAGCTGAGATATCTATGGTAGCATTGTGTTAAGAAATCAGAGATGCTTGAAGAATATACAAAACTCCTGAAGCTAAAAGAAATAAGCTCAGTAAAGCAGCAGCCTAAAAACAAACCAGTCGTTTCCCAAAATGTGTTCCTAATAACGTTTCCAGATGTTCTATATGTCCAATAAGATGTCTGCACATACAGGAAGAGAGCACTGTATGTGAGGCACTCACCACTCCTGAAATAATATGAGCAAACCAAGAATAATAAGCCTACTCAGTTCACCTAGCACCCTTTCAGCTGAGGATATCTAAGAATGTTACTCACATAATTGCAAATAAAATGACTGCTACCATTCACCATTGTGATTCAGGCAAACATCAATTGAAAATTGCAGATCATCCTCTAATGTCAACAATGTCAAATAAAAGAAATGTAATAACTAATCCTCAAATCCACACACAACCTCCAGTTCTCAAAAAAGGAAAAAAATACTGTGGTGGCTCACATCTGTAATACTAGCTACTCAGGAGGCTGAGATCTGAGGATCAAAGTTCAAAGCCAGCCTGGGAAGTAAAATCCATAAGACTCTTATCTCTAATTAACCACCAGAAAACTGGAAGTGGAGCTGTGGCTCAAAGTGGTAGAGCGCTATCCTTGAGCAAAAGATCTCAGAGACAGGCCCAGGCCCTGAGTTCAAGCCCCATGACAAAAAAAAGAAAGAAACTATCTGAGGCTCATAAATCTATGATGAGCCCTAGGATAGAGTTTGCAAATGGTGAGTGTACACATCTGTCAATCCCATTTCTAAAACTTCATTATATAAAGACAATTGTTGACACATGCATGTATTAGAGAGAACATATTCAGTGTAGCATTAATAGTAATAGCCTAGACAACCTAAAAATCCATAGATAACAAAATGTCCCAGTAAGGTGTGGTATAACTATACAGGATCCTATAGCCATGAAAAGAATGATTTTTGTGGAAAAATGAGCATGAATTATAAAATTGAATACCAATATATTTTTGCATGACCAAGTGTTGAAATGAAATAGAAAGGTTTTTTTTTTGGGGGGGTGGGCAGTGGCATGCTTTAACCTAGTATTTTAAAATTGTAAAACTAATATTCAAAACAAAGTAACAAAAAAACCCTGGAGCGGTGACTTAATATGTGTCATCTGTGCATTTTAAATTATTTTACTTTTGACAAAAATTATATTCTGTGATACATTAATTTGATACTTCTCTCTAAACTATAATCTACCCTCTGTTAATCATATAACAGTATGTGGTATCAATGTGCCAAAAACCTACTCAACTCCAGTTGAAAGATAGCTAGTTTGTATCCTGTTTTTTTCCTTTATAACTGTGTATAGTATTAAGACAGGAATACAAGTATAAAAATTGCTATACAGATATTAATCTCTATAATAATAAATGGGTGTTTAGGAATTCTAACTTAATTTCTTTGTATACTACTAGAAAGAGAAGGGGATTCCGAGTAATATCTCTGACTTTGTCATCTTCAAATATTTATTTTTCTTCAGTGCTAACGATCTAACCCAAGGCCTTGCATGCTACTCAAGCACTCTCCCACTGAGCTACAGCTCAAGCCAGGGAATTTTTCAGACAGGGACTCACCGTGTAGCTTAGGCTAGCCTTCAACTCATTATGAAGCCAAGGCTGACTTCCAAGGTATGATCCTTTATCTCAGCCTTCCTAATGCTGGCATTACAAGGCTGTGTATGACAGTACACCATCATTTAAATTTGAAGTGCCATCACTGGAATGGCATGGAAGGTTAAATCTTAAACCTCTGTTCACCTCTAATCTTCAACTAAGTTATTCTGTCCAAATGGCTTCTAGAACCCTCCTCATGTGAGCAAGTTACCTCACAAAAAACATCCTGGGAAGAAGGGGATACAAGATCTCAATTTGAAAATATAGAAAGGTGAGAGCAGAAATAAACAATTGTAGAACAGATTAATTCTAAATTAGGATAGGCAGACAGCCTGGGTTTTGTTACCAGTGGAATGTCTGTGTCTCCATAAAATTCATAGGCTGAAAGGTCCACTTCGATGTGACAGCAGGGACTTGGAGAAATGATTAGACCATGGGAGCCCTGCGGAATGGCATCAACGACCTCATCGGGGATCATCAGGGATCCCTGAGTATCCTCTTACCCTTGCTAACAACTTGGAACCAGGAGAGGAGGTCTCTAGCCCAGTGGAGAAATACATTTCTGTTGCTTACAAGCCTCCCACCTGGGGTAGTGTTTCATCAGCTCAGATAGTTTCTAAAACATGGTTTACATCTTAAAAGGATATGCGTTCGGGCACCAAGCTCAAAACGCCTATGAAGAAAAATATGTGGCTGACACGAAAAATGCTAAACGGAAAGAGTGAGCAGGAGTAAAAGAGAGAAGGAAAGAGAACTGATTGAATGGGAGGGGCCTTTTTCGATGGACCAGACTCTTGCATCTTTCTTCATTAATGATACCTAATTTTCTTCCTGAGTTCATCTCAGAGTTTATCATCCACTGGGACACATCTTTGAAAAGTCACAGGTGTAATTATAAAGAACTGAGAATTTCCAGAATTCCAGGTTTTGGATATTCCATTCTGGTGGTGTCAGTAACTTCTACAATAGCCAAGGCAGTCCTAAATCCCTAGAAAACCAAGACACCGGCGAACTGTCTAGTCTTCAAAGTCAGTTCCTAAAATGTTGAGAGGTGATGACTGAGGAAGTAACTCAATGGTAGAGCTGGTGCTTCCTATTCACAAAGCCCTGGGTTTGATCTCTAGCCCAGTGGAACAGAGATGAGAGAGAGAGAGAGAGAGAGAAAGAGAGAGAGAGAGAGAGAGAGAGAGAGAGAGAGAGAGAATGGAAGAAAGATGGAGAGAGAGACAGAAACAGGAAGAGAGAGAAACATAGAAGAAAGAAACAAAGAAAGAAGAGATGGAGGGAGAATGCCCTGAGAGGTCATCAGATAATAATGAAGTAGCATAGATCTCATTTATCTGCCTTTGTAGAACTCTAGCCAGGAGCTGCATGTGAATTGGGAGTGGCTGCTTCAATTCGCTTACCAGGGTTCTCTTCAAGTCATCTAAGTGAAAATTACCACTGGGCAGTGGGCAGGAGGCCACAGTAGCGAGGTATGAAGAATATGGACCATAAAATCATTAAGAACAGGACAGCAGGTCTGGGGATATAGCCTAGTGGCAAGAGTGCCTGCCTCGGATACACGAGGCCCTAGGTTCAATTCCCCAGCACCACATATACAGAAAACGGCCAGAAGCGGCGCTGTGGCTCAAGTGGCAGAGTGCTAGCCTTGAGCGGGAAGAAGCCAGGGACAGTGCTCAGGCCCTGAGTCCAAGGCCCAGGACTGGCCAAAAAAAAAAAAAAAAAGAACAGGACAGCAGGGTAGGTGGCTGCGAACAATCGGGACAGAGACTAAGGACAGAAATATTTGGTACTACCAGTGCAGTTATTTTTTTTTTTAAAGTGACTGCAGAACAGGCAGTAGTTGTGAGTGAAAGTATTAGAGCCTTCACTCAGGAATTTCACATGTATATGAATAGGAACGGCATTCTACTCCTTCACCCCCTCTGACCACTCCATGGATCATCAAGGTCTTAAAATGTCGTTCTCCTATATGATTCAGTGTAGAAAGTTTGGCTGGTGTCATGTCAATTATTTTTAAGACATTTTAAAAGGGGATTTGGGAGATGAAATACTCTTTTATAGACACTATAATGTATTACAGTAATCAGCAGTACACAGGTGTTCATCTTAGAGTGCTTATATTAAAACAGACCTATATTGAGTTGGCACAATTGCTCAAATTCATCAGAATTTAACTATTTAACATTTCATTTCACAATATGCAAATTCTTAGTTTTCAAATCACAAATACCTTTGACAAAGGTATCCAATATTTCACACAAAAATTCTATTTCATAAACAAACATATAAAAGCACATATACTATATACACAAGTATTTTGTGCCTTTAAAACACCAAACAAGTTCAACAAATACAAAAATGGAAATCTATTTTATCTCGAAAACTGTAATGAAACCGTGCTACTCTTATTACCTAATAAATATTAAAAATCCATCCTCATCAATTTCATGCAAAAGTATTCGCATAATTCTCACACAGCGCATGCAGAATGTTAGAAAAGCAAATGATACAGAGAGTCCCTATCTCATTATTTAGGAACTTTCGATTCTGATATAAAACTTACCTTCTCAGAAGATGACTAGCACCCACACACTATGTGGTTCATAGAACCATGCATCTTGGTCATTGGAAGCAATCTGGCTCAGCAGGAATTAAAAGTTAATACAGTATCATTCATGCAGTGGCACCAAAACACAACTCTCCATGAAAAATAGATTTTTACATTTTGCCTAAGTTTTTAAAATTTTCCTATTCTGTTAAATTTCTTCTGGATGTTTCAAGTTAAAAAGACCAATATTACTCACAGAAATCTGGGGTGTAAGGTATCTTTATTCCAACCAGCCTAATCTAGAAAGGTTTCCTCCATTGCAAGGAATTTAGAAATCTGAAATGGAAGCTAATTGGAAAGCAGACCAGCTCTCATCTGAAATTCTGATGATACCATTTTGCAGGCCAAGCTTCCTTTTAGGCGTGGAATTTTACCCCTTATATCAGGTCCCAAATCGCTCTATCTATTTAGTCCCCATCATCAGAAATTCTGAGACATGCCAGGGCTGAGTGAAACAGGTGCATGTGCATACAGCTGAATGAGGAATGCACACCCAGTCCCATGCACAGCTGGGATGCAGTAATAGATGCTTGGCGGGCTGTCATCTATCAACTGTGTCTCTAATCTCAGAGATAACCGGGCAGAATACCATGGCCACCTGCCATGAACTCACAGGCAAAACTTTCTTAGCCTAAGTTTTTGTTCTAACAGGCCCATGGGTAGCACTAGAACGTACCAAAAAAAATTAAGAAATGGGATGGTAGGATCAGGCTGGGAATAAATAAAGTCACAGCTCACAGCCAAGTCACATCAAATACAGAATAAGAGCTAATTTGAGAGGAATTCAAAATGAGAGGTATCCTGGAGTAGAGTGTGTGATATATGCTATAGACATCCATAATAACCAGGCACTGTTCTAATAACCTGAGAAATATTAGTGTAGGAAACAAAATTCTTTGCCTTCATGTAATCGAGGAAAATACATATAGAAGCAAGGGATACACTAAATGGGAAAACACTATTGTTATAAAATAACTATAAGTCACACTGAAAAATGAAGTAACAAAGGATGAGGTAGTTTTGGGGGTGAAGGGAAATGATGAAAACCTGTAGCATTAGATAAGATGGTGTACTTGTTACTTCTGCCTAGCAATAACTAATGTGCTGAAGGAACAATTTAAAGAAGGAACTACTGGCTTGGGCTCACCGAGGGTTCAGTCCACAGTTTCTTGGCCCAAGGTACAGTGCAGGGTTCTACTTCCTCCAGCTAGGCCCTCACCTCCTCAAGTGTCCATCCTCTCCTCCTCCCCCAACAAAATGTTTTTTTCTTTGTTTTTTTGCCAGTCCTGGGGCTTGAACTCAGGGCCTGAGCACTAACCCTGGCTTCTTTTTGCTCAAGGCTAGCACTCTGCCACTTGAGCCACAGCGCCACTTCCAGCTTTTTCTATATATGTAGTGCTGAGGAATCGAACCCAGGGCTTCATGTACACGAGGCGAGCACTTTACCACTATGCCATATTCCCAGCCCCCCCCAAATGAAAAAGACATCAGCTGAGGACTATGGATTCCATACATGAGATTGTGGGAGAAGTTTCATATGCAATCCATCACATTTTGTCCTTGTCTCGGAAGGCTCCGGTCACCTAATGCAAAATCCATTTATTTCATCTCTAAGAGACTCTGGAGTCTTCACAGTTCCAAGATTTTTAGTCCACATCTCTAGTGAGACTCAAGACAATTCTTAGTTGTGAGCTCCTGCAAAATTAAAAAAAAAGCTACATATTTCCAATAGACAAGAGCACCAAAGTAAATATTTTTATTCCAAAAATGAGGAATAAGGAAGATGGGTATCCTGGCATATGAGTATAACCCCAGCACTTAGAGGACTGAAACAGAAGGGTTAGGAGTTCAGCAGCAGACTGTATTATAGAGTAAGATGGCAGTCTTAACCCTCAGCCCACCCCAAAAGCATTGGAGGTGTGATGTGACATAAAAAGGGGGGATAAGACCAAAGCAAGAGCACACACCGGAGCATGTGCGGTCATGATGTGAACTCCAAGGCTCAGGCAGCTCCACCCACATGACATTTCTGACTACAGCCTGCCTGCCTTCTACCTTGGGCCATCTTTATTTGTTGTCTGCAGCTTTCTTCAGCAGAGGTTCCGTGGTTCTGGTATTCCCAGAATCCCCCAGTCACTACTGCAACTTCAGATTTGCCCTCACAGCTTCATACATCTCGTGGGCTGAATGCAGGTACTCTGACTATGTTTCTCATTGCCTGGCCTCCCAGAATTTGCTCTAAAATCTGAAGGGAAAAAAAAAAAGCCTTCATGACTCCGTAACACTTGCATTTTGTACGCCTGAAAAACTTGCCATGTATGGACACCACCAAAATCTACTGCCATCTTGAGCAGTGGTTGTGTCCCAGTAGACCAGAGCTATGTTGACTTCAAGTGCCTGCTTGGCTGAACTGAACACAGTGAAATGAATCCTTGGGAAATAACTTCCTAGGTAGTCCTATGGGAACAGGAAGAGTTGCATAGAGATTTCTTCTTAAGGGAAAGTCTTTCAGTTGCATTTAATCTCTTATAGCCTTGAGCCTAGATGGGATAAGGCATAGGTCATTTCCCGAGATGCCTTGTGGATATCTTTCATTCTCATGCAAAAATCTTGGCTCCTAGGCTAGGGATATGGCCTAGTGGCAAGATTGCTTGCCTCATATACATGAATCCCTGGGTTTGATTCCCCAGCACCACATATACAGAGAATGGCCAGAAGTGGTGCTGTGGCTCAAGTGGCAGAGTGCTTAGCTTTGACCAAAAAGAAGCCAGGGACAGTGCTCAGGCCCTGAGTCCAAGCCCAGGACTGGCAATTAATTAATTAATTAATTAATTTAAAAAAATCTTGGCCCCTTTTTAACAGAACTAATTTCTTCAGGAACTGTGCCTTCTTCAACTCCAACTTCTCATACTCTTTTCTGACCAAACTGCAAGTTTTTCAAGTCATTTTCCTCCTGATTTTCATTGTAAATGTGGCTAAAAGTAGCTAGCAATAATGATGCCACAGCCTGAATGCTGGACTATCTCAAAATTTCCTCCACCCGATTAATTAGTCTGACATCTTTAAATTCCACCTCCCACAAAGTCTCAGCATGTGAGAAAAATGTAGGCAAGATCTTTGCCCGAATGTAACAAAAGTGTCCATGAGTCCAGTTACCAGCATAGTCCCTAGCTCCATCTGAAACATCATGAGCACACTTTTACTGTCCCCATTCCTACCAGTCCCCATTCTTCTTCCTGAGCCCCCACTAGAATTACCTATGAAACTCTGCTTAGAACATGCTGGGCTTTCTCTAACCTGCTTCTCCAATTTCTCTCACATTTCCTCTCCCCCCAAATCACCAGTCCCCAAAGTTTAAAAACCACATAGGTTCAATTACAGCAATGACCCTATCTCTATAGGTGAACATTCTCTGTGTGAGTCACTTTTGCAGAGCCATGGAAGACAATTGAAGGAGCAACTGAACGGAGAAACTCCTTATCCTGACTCATGATTTCAGAGGGTTCAGTCCACGGCTGTCTGGTCCCATTCACTCGGGTAGGACATCATGGTAGTATGAGTATTGTAGTGGAAGAGGTTCTTTCTGTCATGGTTGACAGGAAGCCAAGAGGGAGGAAAAGACCAGAGAACAGATGAAACTATCAAAGATATCAAATATAACTATCAAAAGCATGCTTCCACTAAATAGCTTCCAGCTAGACTCCACCTCCCAAAGTTTACACTACAACCCATACTAGCACCATTAGTTGGTGACTTAGCAATCAAGACATGAGACCATAGAGGGAGGAAGGTATTTCATATTTAAACCTTAAGATGTGGTCAATGTAGGCCATACTTAGAATGCACAATCTTTGAGCACATACTTAAGGGAATTGGCAAGTACTTATCTGTGGAAGAACCTACAGGTACAGGGGAGCTGCCAGCACAAAGGGCTCAGCAGGAGAATTCTAGACCCATCAAAACAGCAAAAAGGCTAATTTGGCTCAAGTTAAGAGAGTAAGGTAGAAGAATGTAAAGGAGATGAGGTCCAAAAGGCTCGAGGAATCATATCATGGAGGCTTGAACAGCAGTGTAAGAGTGTGGGATTTTGCTATGAAAAAAAAGAGCAGTCAGTATAGAGCTCATGGCAAATGTTCAAGTTGCTAAGTCCTCTTTTTTGGTTCCCTCCCCAAATTAGAGAGACATTTTGAGGATGCTGGGAGCTAAACTAGCTTGGCAAATTTCAGTTCTTCTTTTTTTGTGTGTGTTGCTTTGCTTTTCATAATGTTTTTATGTGAGTGCCAGTTCTGGAGTTTTGAACCAGGACCCAGGCAAGCTCCCTTAGCTTTTCTTTTTTTTTTTAATTATCATTAAGTGTGGGGCACACCTTGCATCATTAAGAGGCAATCAGCTGGTCCCCCCTCCCAGCCTTGGGACCATGTGTAGCCAAGATGGTGCCTAGAGGTGAACCCGGAGGCGGTCCTGTGGGCTGTGACGTAGAATTAGGCCGCCTCTTAGGATTGGTCCCTCGGCCCTCCTCCCTTGATGGACAGCTCAGGCTGCCCCTCATAGCCCCTAGCTAGGTGTGCACACCCCTCCCCCTCCTGCCGTTTTAAGGCCAAAGCTCCTCCCAATAAAGCGAGACCATGTGGGACCCTCTCGCGGGCTGTCTGATTGTCCTCTGGCAAAGGAGGGCTGGGTGCGGGCGGTTCACCGACTCTTCACCATCTCTTGGGTCACCTCGGTCAGGGTGCGCTTTCCCACCTCTCCCACTGGCCAGGAGAGCGCTGGGGGTGAGGGACCCAGGCAGCTGGGCCGGATCACGCCACTGACTTTGAGATTGTCCCATCCTTTCCGGGGATACCCTTACCTCTCGGAACTCGCTTGACTTGGCTCACTGGTAGTTTCTAAATCTATGCTTCCTCGTGCCCCACATTGGGCGCCAGCTGTGGGGTCCTTCACCCCCAGCGCTCTCCCATTGGGGGGAGAATAGGCATTGAGGGCCTTAGCACCTTGCTTCAATGTTTATGATAAACTGTCCACTAATGATGTGTTAAGTTGCTAGCACCTTGGCTGCCATGGATCTCCAGAACCGCCAGGGCCTGGACCTGCTCACCGCCAAAAGGGAGAGCGCTGGGGGCGAAAGACCCCGACAATTAAGCAGTTGAACAAAGGAGTTGCCATTCAACAAAGTAGCTTAGGAATTAAATGCATCTTAATGTATCCCTTAGCTTTTTCATTTAAGGCTGGCACTAAACTACTTGGACCACATCTCTACTTCTGGCTTTTGCTGGTTAATTGGATATAAAATCCCTTCAGACTTGTCTTTCCAGTGTAGATTTGAACCATGATCCTCAGATCTCAGCCTCCTGAGTGGCTAGGATTACAGGCATGTACCACCAGTGCCCAGTAGCAAACTTCAGTTCTAATGCTAAAAGAGAGGAGTATTCTAAATGTAAACATGGGACAGTCTATTTGGGGACTTAAAACACATGGATGTCATTCATTGTCACTGTCAGAAATATCTTTCCATTCCTAGACAGAATGTACATATCCACTCCTAAGGGTGCTGGCTACTCTGAGAAAGTTCCATTTTAATTTTATTCTTATTTGGCCTGCTGGCAAGCCATTCCAAAAACCACATAAAACCAAAATCTGTGCATCCCTTGCTTATCACACTGACTAAAAGAGATTCCTATGTTGATTTCTAGCCAAAAAGTGAATATGAATGTAAATGGGCTGTTTTCTAGAAGACCTACCAGCAACAATTTGGATAGAATTAAAAAATAAGGTACTCATAATTTTCCAGAACCTCAGTTTTGTTTTAGAACATATTATAGTCTACTTTCCAAATTAAAAATGAAATTATATATGTAGAGGCACTGCAGAAAGCAGAACTCCCCAATCAATAGATATTTAATGGCCCTCATTTCTTTATAGCTAATACTTAGTTATTAAAATGAATTCAGTGCTGACTTGGCATGGGCTACATGATAGCTTTCTAATTCCCTTCCAGTGAGTTTGTAATCAATTTAAATAGTATAATTAAGATTCTGGGGGAAAGTATGTAACTATCAGGAGGCCCTTTATAGTTGTTCATTTTCAAGTAAAGAAATATATACTATCTACACAAAAACCTCACTTTCACAATAACTGTTCAGCAATATACACAGAATAACACTTCGTATTGTCAACTCTCCATTTTAGTTCCATAAGGCATATTCATGTATATATTATATGTGTTCAGATCTACTTCATCCCTAAAGCTGAAGAAAATTTCTCCCATCTACTTATCCAATATATTTAGACCTCGTACACTATTGTTGGCACTGATCAGGTCCTCTGAGTCACACAGACCCATCTGGAGATTGCTCAGGAAAAGAGCAATGGAGCCAGCACTGTGTGCCTGAGGATGGACAGAAAGGTGCATTTTGGAGCTAAACATTGGGGCTCCATAATGGCACTGGCTAGAAGCTTCCTTCATGGCCCTTGGGAGAAAGGACCCTCCATTTTCACTGATTCGGCCTGGAATGGCTCTTGGTGTGTAGACACAGGCATGCTGCAGAGTGGGCATTGAAGACAGTAATTTCCTGATCCTCACTGGGAGTGGTATAAATGCCAAAGTCGCTGCCCATCCCCAACATGCTTGTCGAAACCCAGTGAGACCATTCATCATCAGTCCATGGAATGGACTCATTATCTCCATGCTGGTTTGCATCCACTAACCAAGATGATACTAAATGTCTACAGTCTAGGGTTCTTATGAGTATTTTGGTCAGCACTGTACCTCTCTTCTTTTCCTCTCACTTTCCTTCCAGACAACAGACAGCAAAGAGGCCTTTAGGGAAGTACCAGTCAAAACCCTGTCTACACATATGGGGCATAGTCAAAACAAGCAAGCCAAGAGGGGCAGCGTAGCTCAGAAATCAGAGCTATGGAGGAGGTGGAAGAGATGTAACAGGAGGTTGGGAGGCAGGCTCTTAGCAAGCGGTGGACCCCAAGCAGAGGCTGCCTGGGCCTTTTAAAGGCACTGCAGAAGAAACTGCCAGTGTGCTGACATGACAGTGTGGGACTGGTACTAAATCACCCTTCCCTGGTACTTTCATCTGTGCTCTCAGAAACAGACTGGAAGAGTACAAAATTATGCCTTACCCTTCAGGGGAAAGAAGAAAAAAAAAAGCACACAAGTAAAAAAGAACAGACCTAAAATAGAAAGAAATCATTTGGTTCCTGGGATTTATAAACTCAAGCCTACTCTTCAAGGCAGCTGAAAATTTGTCCTAAACTAACATTCATCCGGAACATATTTTGCTCTGTGCCAAGCCACTGCTTGAGATATTCTGGATATTTTATTTTACTTACTCTCATAAGGGGAGAGATAGAAATAGTGAGATTCCTACTTGGCAAATGAGGAAACTAAGGTGGGGAGGGGGTGGATATTTTGAGCCATCTCTGAACATCTAGAGCGTCTGGGAGTAATGATCATTTATGGAAATATTCATAGGACATTTCTCAAGCATCGACTCTATAATAAATGCTTGCCCCTGAATACATCATGTTGACCGCCATGATCATACCCAACCTAAAAGCCCTTGAAGACCAAACGCAGTGCGATCAGCCAGGGCCACGTCTGAGATCAAGCTATAGAACTCCACGTGCAGTGTTGCTTCCAGTTATTCATGACGAGGTTGTACTTCTGGAGAGAATTTATGCCTGGGCTGGAAGCCCTGTGAGGCCATGAAGAGGGCGTGAACAAGCAATTGGGAGTCTACTTATGCACAGGGATGAGAAGGTGGCCTGGAAATAACCAAATATTTCTGCAAAGTAGTACATTTTTTTCTTTTTTAACCTTCAAAGCTATCCAGTCATTCCTTTTAGCAAGAAAAAGGCTGAGAGATGGTGCTAAAGATTTTCTCTGTTATTCATTGCTATTTATTGCTATTTTCAGGAAGCAGGGAAGTCTGAGAGAGAAAAAAAAAAACAACACTGCTCCATCTTCCAATTTGACATCCTCAAATAATATAATTTCCTACAAGGGTCTGTTAATGTTATTTTGTTTCCCTTTTTAGTTTTGACATTTCAAAAAATAAAATCCTTGAAACTAGCAGACAAATCTTGAGCTAACAGTGAAAGCATCATTTTTCCCCTACCATATTGCTCTCTTGAAAGAAGGGAAAAGTTTATATCTGAAATCCATAAAATTGCATTTTAAAATAACCATTAAACATAATATTCACATTAATTCCACAAGCTGCTCATGACCTCTAAGTCTAATCAATAAGAAAATGTTAATTAAAGTTTGGAAATGGGATCAATCTATGTAATAGGAATGACAGATAACTATTATAAGAAAGGCTAAAGGGAATTAAAAAAAATAAGATGATGAATCTGAAGTCAGACTCAAATGGAGAGTAGAAAGGTGACTGCTAGGTGCTAGGGTAATGGAGAGATTTGGGTTAATGAGTTCAAAATTTCAGTTATAAGATGAATAATTTCTATGGCAGAGTTCTTGGCCAGCAAGCACAAGATCCTGAGTTCAATCCCCAGTTCCACCAATAAAAATAATAGTTTCTGGAGGTCAAATGTACAGCATGATAACTATAATAATGTATTATACACTTGAAATTGGCTAAAAGGATAGATCTTATGTGTCCATATCCCAGTAACTGGTAACTTCATGGTAAATGGTAACTTCATGTGGAAATGATGGATATGTGAATTAGCAGCTGGTTGTAATAACTTTAAAATATATATAGATAACAAGGCATCGCATTGCACATCAAATTATATGTACATTTTGTTTGTCAAATATACCTCAATAAAACTGGGGTTCTGGGGCTGGGGATATGGCCTAGTGGCAAGAGTGCCTGCCTCGGATACACGAGGCCCTGGGTTCGATTCCCCAGCACCACATATACAGAAAAACGGCCAGAAGCGGCGCTGTGGCTCAGGTGGCAGAGTGCTAGCCTTGAGCGGGAAGAAGCCAGGGACAGTGCTCAGGCCCTGAGTCCAAGGCCCAGGACTGGCCAAAAAAAAAAAAAAAAAGAAAAAGAAAACTGGGGTTCTGAGGCTTGAATTCTGGGCCTGGACACTGTCTCTGAGCTTTTGTGATTAAGCCACAGCTTCCATTCTGGCTTTTTTGTGGTTACTTTGAGATAAGAGTCTCATAGACTTTCCAGCGTGGGCTGGCTTTGAACCATGATCTTCAGATCTCAGACTCATGAGTAATTAGGAGTACAGATGTTAGCCACTGGCACCTGGCTTATTTATTTTTATAATCTCTAAGCAGCTGTTTAAAAATAGTTGCCATTCAACAAAGTAATTTATGAATGCAATGCATCTTGATAAGTGTCACTCCTTCCAATATGAAAATAAGCCTGAGCTGACCCTTTGATTTTTGGTTCAAGGTTGCTGTCTTAACCACTTGAGCCATAACTCCACTTCCAGCTTTTTGCTGGTTAACTGGAGATAAGAATTTCATGACTTTTCTGCCCTGGCAGGTTTTGAACCTCAATCTTCAGATCTCAGTCTACTGAGCAGCCAGGTTTATACCCATATATCACTGCTCATGGCTTAAATTTAAATTTTTCTTTTTTAAAAAATGTTTAATTTGTCAAGGTGATGTACAGAGGGGTTACAGATACACACAGAAAGTAGTGAGTACATTTCTTGTCAAGCTTGTTACCTCTCCTCACTAATTTTTCTCCTTCCTTTCCTCCTCTCCAACCCCCTCCCCCTTTCCAACATATTGTCTTATGAGTATCGCTGTTGCATTGGTTCTGTTCCCCTTCCCTTCCCTAATTCAGATAACTTGTTCAACCACTCTGGAAAGCAGTATGGAGGTTCTTTAAACATTTAGGGCCATAACTAGAGAGTCCTCTACATTCTTGTTTTCAAGGGAATCAGAACCCTTTCTTTAAAATACAGTTCCCCTGAGGGCTCCAGGTAGATGCCCCCACCTCATTAAGTCTCCACCCAGTTACCTGGGTAACCAGCAGACCTGAAGGCAGTTACCTTCCCTTTCCCTGATGTCACATCCTAATCCACCTGGCCACACCCCTTGCCCCTGCCCTAAATAAAGCAGGGCTGGGTGGGGGTCGCCCTCTCTCTCTCCCTTCTCTCCGGCCATGGATCATCTTGGCCACAGGCCAGCAGTTCAGTAATAAACTTTCTCTCCTACCTGAAAAAAAAATAAAATAAAATAAAAAGAAATTTAAATAGAGTTCCCATACGTCCCAGCAACCCTACTTCAGGGCATTAACCCAAAGTATCACAAACAAGGCCAAGCTAAAGCTACCACCACAACCATGTTCACTGAAGCATTATTTACCATAGCGAAAATATGGAACCAACCCAGATGCCCCTCAGTAGATGAATAGATATATATACACACAATGGAATTCTATGCTTCTATAATTTTTTTCAAATAACATGTTAAAAGATGACTTTTCTTGGTATAAAGATGAATCTGTATCTCCCAGGTAAACATGCACAGAAGTATATGCTTAGATACATGATTTAGTTAACTGCAGCATGATATATACAAGGAAAAATATTCCCTTGAATAAAGCTTTCGAATAATTAACAGTTTAACAAAATGATATCAGGAAGCTGAAGTGAGATTGTAGGGGGACAGGACTAGGGAGAGGCGAGTGGATGAATCACAAAGGAAGAGAGGACAAGTACAGCCAGAATACTCATTGTACATACGGAATTAATGAAGTAGGGGGAAGGAACATGGTATAGGGGAGAATGATGGGCTCTGATCAAGAAGTACTAGACACCTAGATGGACATGCTAAACAGCAACCCTCCTGTAAAACCTTGGAAGTTCAGAAAATAAAAATACAAACAAATAAATCTAATATACGGAGACCTTTATACTTTCCTGGATTAAAAATTAAGACCATGAATCCAAAAGTATTATTTGTTAGAAAGTCAGAAACCAAGGCCAAAACCTTCAAATACATGGCTTCACAGAAATCATGTTTCAAGAGAAATCATGTTGCAAGAGACAGCGCACATTCCTTTGCAAGCAGATTTTTTTATGTCCTCTTGGTTTTGCAATAGTATATATAACAAGATAAATATACCACCAGAGAAATGCCTTCCAGGTGTGCAACTGCAGAAAAGAAGGGGAGACTGAGGCTGTAGGAGTAGGTTTGGGAGGCTCCAACTCAGAGGATAGTGGTATGAAATTAAAGGAGAATTACATGAATCTCCTAGAGAAGTGCTTAGCACATGGAAATACCCAATAATTCAGGACTGTTGTTATTCATGGAAAGCAACAGAATTATTCCTATAATGTACATCTTTGAGCTTCATAGACTCCTCAAGGAATTCCACTTAATGAAGTAGCAGATTAATGAATGTATTAATTAGTTCTGGTGGCCTAAAAGAATGTTTTCAATTTCCCAACTAATAAGATGGCTAGAAAGGGGCTTAAGGAAATCCCATATGAAACTTCTTTGTCCCTCTTCCTACATACCTTATTCACTCATCCCATGAACACTCACATATTACCAAAGGAACTACCAACTCTAAGACAAAGGGTTCTGATTCCCTTGAAAACAAGAATCTAGAGGACTCTCTAGTTATGGCGCTAAATGTTTAAGACGTATCCACCACACAGTCTGACCTCTTTAAACTAATTGCTGTTTTGAGAGCTCAGCACTTCTGTTTATCCTTAGTTTCCCTAGTCATCTGCTTCACAGCTCTGCTAAAAAGCTTATATTTTTTTTTTAAAAGGCTCCCTTCACTTTCCTGGTCCTCTGCTTTTACTCAGCCATTTATCCCCTGTGTTTTAGTCATTTGCACTGCCTTAATGACATCTCCAAGCAGTACAGAATCAAGGACCCTAGGGGAGTTGAAAGTGCTGGTTGAATGGGATTGAACTGTCAGGCAATGTTCCTTTTGGTTCCTTTAAGCTTTTAGTAGACTCTTCTTCAGCAATAAAAATATGAGCACTTTTGTGAGGAACAGGATAGACAGATAGGAAAACCACTGGCTTCATCAAAACCACCTAAAACCTGTGAAGAGTAATGGCAAGGCTATGCAAACTTGCACTTTGCTCACTTGCTTTTTAACAAAAACTTTGATCCAACACCATCAGAAGGACCAGAAGTGTTAGTAACCAGGCTGGAGCCGAGGAAGTGACAGCTGACAAGTCTGCAATCTTCTGAGAGGAGTTGGCAGGACTGAGGAAGGCTGACCACACTCCAACACCCTCTGGAGTCTTTGAGTGCCAAGGTACTCCTGTGAGAGCTCAAAGAAACTCGTTCCTTCAACTCGGCCTCATATTCCGCCATTTTTCATTTCTTCAAACGTTATCTTCATTCTAACTGAATATAAAAGGAAGATATATTCCTATCCTATTTACTATCAATATCATCTTCCTAAATTTCTCATAAATGGCTAACCTTGTAACCCTTGATGAAATTTTTCATGGCTGTATTTTAATACTAGTGATAACAGCAATATCTGATGAGTAGATTCGCCACACTTAATCCTTACAAGAATCCTACGAAGTGGAAAGTATGGGTTGTACCATCAGACAGAGAACAAAGAGTTTGCTCAATGGTATAATCAGTAAATGTCAGAACTGTATTTGAACCCAGGTTCGTAACGTTGCAACACATGTTTTAAACTGAAAGGAATTCATCGTCAGACTGAACGGATGCTCATTTTTTCTTTGCATTTATAGAATTCTTGTTTCTGATTCAAGAAACACTTCATGTCATCTCCACATGCTTTGTTTAACTCAGCTAGCTTTGAACGATCACCCTTTCTTTACAAAGCTTTTGTTGGTCTGTAGAGAAAATAATCTCTCCTCACAGTTTTGCCTACTTGAATACACATTTATATTCATCCAATCAACAACTATTTTCAATCCGCTCCTAGGATGAGCATTGTGTCAGGCTCTTAAAACATACGAGCACACACTCTGACAGGGAAACAGATGAGTACAATGTGAAGTGATGCTCAAATGAAAAGGAACAACACAAGAAGCATTAAGATAATCTGAGCAAGATAGGTAAGCCACACTGGGTAGCTAGAGAAGAAAAGCACCATTTGTGCTAGAAATTGGAGAAATAACTGAAGTTACCCAGGCCCAAGACCAAGGAAGAAACAGGCCCCACAAGGACTACACATGCCTCGTCTTGGAAATGTGAAAGAATAGGATCCCAGTCAGAGTACCAAAAGGACACAGCCAGCACAGTAGAGCATAAAGCTAGAGCTCTGTGTGCATGTGCAGTGGAGAAGGCACAGTCTGGAGGCAACTGGACAAGACAATCTTGAGCACTGAAAGTCTTTTCACTGGAATTAGCTTAGTCAAAGGTGAATTTTAGAGAAATCACTCTATCTGAGAGGTCCTTACCAAGCCAGGATGGGTACGTCTGGAGACAGAACATCATCTGTACTGAATGGAATCAAGGCGAGCCAGGGAACACAGCAGTGGGATGTAACAAGGTGGGTGGAACTGAGAATTTAGGAAAAACAGAAGGATAAAGCCATACAGACTGATTGCCTACAGTAACTGGAAGAAAAAGAAAAATCAAGCATGCTATTATTATGGGTTTGACGGTAAGGCAACATTAAGCAGCTTTTCAATCCTGTTGCATCACATTCCGTGGACCCTTCAAAGCTCATCATTTCTGGATTCTGCCTAGCTCTCCAAGTCCATCAAGCTTTGTGTCGCTTGCCAGCCTGGCTGTCTTTATGTTCGTGAACACCCATGTGTCCTCACATTCTAGTATTTCAATACCTGGTTCCTGTACTTTAAACAGATTCCATATCGCCAGACCTGAACATCACAGTTTTCTTCCTAAGAAAAATACCACCTTCTTAAGAAGTCTCCACTGACCATACTATTTGTTAGGTCATTTTTATTTTATAAGTCCTCTCACCACTAACTGTACTTAGTTCCTTTGCTA
The DNA here is from genome assembly GCF_023159225.1 of Perognathus longimembris pacificus. Classification (NCBI taxonomy): domain Eukaryota; kingdom Metazoa; phylum Chordata; class Mammalia; order Rodentia; family Heteromyidae; genus Perognathus; species Perognathus longimembris. The sequence goes on from NC_063163.1 coordinate 10,196,380, forward strand.
TTTAGTATTTGCTTTCTGCTGTCTCTTTCTTATATAGTATAAGTCTTAGGAAAGCAAATTTCGCTGTGGTTGGATCTTCAATACCTTCAGCACCACCAGCATAGGATAAATACTAGAAATACTAGAATATTGAATGCATGAATTAATCAATAAATGACTGGGCGCATTAATGAGTAAGGAACTCAGAGAGAAGAGGCTTGGAAGGTACAGTATTTCTATTTTGACATAAAGTATTATGGATATGTCCAAAATTATATATATGTATATATATACATATATATATATATATAAAACAGAAGGGCAGGTATTCGTTCAGAATGTATTTAAAAATGCACACTGCCCTACTATGTAACTGTACCCTTTTTGCACAACACCTTGTCAAAAAATTTGTGTTTAATTAATAAATAAATTACAAAAAAAAGAAAGTATTTAAGATGAAGCTCAGGGAACAGTCTGTGCCTGAGAATGGAGGATTCCGTCAGCACCACATTTAATGAAAACTAAAGCTAGAGATTGAAGAAAACGAATACGAAGGCCAGCAGCATCTAAAACAGGATGGAACACAGGGCTTTAATGGGAGAAATTTATTGCACTAATTAACAAATGAATAGATAGATAGATTATACTTACTTGTAACACATCTGGTCCTATAAGATACTATGTAATTTCCATTTTGAACATCAACTGTAGGCCATTTATCTATTTAACATTTACAGCCTATGATATGCTTCAATAAATGTGAGGTGAGGGAATTCAACATGTATTACCGATTTGATCATCTAATTTCTCCCTTAACATGTAGTTAGATCCAGAAGACTTGAGTTGATGTGGTGCTTACTGCATCACCACTCACAAACAATTTCTGACCCAATCCTGTGGAATTGGCCATGTGATCTGTTTCAGCCAATAGCCTATGAGCAGACATGGAGCACGTTACATTACGTCCTGACTTTGCATCTGGGATTGTACAGTCAGTGCAGTACCATGGGTGCACATCAAATACCATGAGCTGTAAAGAATGGATAGTGCTTTTGCCCTCAGGGTTCCATAATGTAAGCACACAAGAAAGAAACCCACAGTCTTCAAGCAGCCAAGACAAGAGCCATAGCCAGTCCAGTATTAGAAGCAAGATGTAAATATTTGCTGGTAAAAACCACTGGGATTCCAGTTTTATTGCTTCAGCAAAAGTTGATTGGTTCTTGGACCTCAGAAGACACTGAATGCCCCTGAGATGGGAACAGGGGAATTCAGACGTCAAGACACAGACCTCATAAACAAACTCTGTATCAACCCACTCTGTTGAGAAACAGCCCGGTCCCTCCTCAGAGGGAAGGCAAGAGGTTTAATGTTTACTTAGTAGATTGTGTCCAATTTAAAATTACTGAATAAAATAACCCAAGGAGTTATATGCAGCATTAAATAAGATTCTATTTGAAGAGACCATGTTTAGCTTTGATCGAACTACCATGACCTACTCCCCTATCTTGAATCTGACTCCCTCTCACCTCTACTTTGGATGTTTTCATTTCTAAGCCTATGGTTCAAAAAGTCTTGGGAAAGAAAACAAAATAAGACTCAAAACATAAAGGAGCATTAAAATGAAACTAATGATAATCAATTCCCAATGGTTTTATAATCCTATTATTTCTACAAATTTAATCAAGCCACGAAATTATATTTATAGAAAATGATAGATGAAAAATGAACTGAAATGCATTTTGAACTCTTGATTAATTACAATGATTCCCTCAAATAAAACACCACCTGGTTAAAAAGCTTATTGTTGCTGGGTATAACTATATATTTTATGTGACAATTTTGAGCTTTAAATATATATGTTGAAAATTAAATGAAATATTAAATGCTGCATTGATAGAAAGCTTTAAAAGGTCACATACAAGTAACTAGGCATTTATATTGCCATCCCTAGCTAACTCTTGCAATTACAGACAATAAATTTCTGAAAGGCAGTCATCTGGTAACAATAACAACAATTACATATTGATGACTATAATGACAAGAAAATGGGTTAAATATTATTTACTATGACTCACCATTTATAGAAGAAAAAATGCCATTTTGAGAACTAATATGCTCAGCACCACTCATTTCAATTTATATATGCATATACACACTTTTGTTAATATCTAAGAGGAAAACATGCATATTATTTTTACTGATGAGTAAAATGACTCAAGATAATTAAATAATTTGACCAAAAACTTACTTGTCTATAGATTTTACTCTGAACTTGATACAGAAATGATGCTGACTGTAACTTAAATAACTGAGTATGGTGGCACTTGTCTGCATTCCCAGCTCCTCCGGAGACTGAGGCAGGAGGATAAAGAGTTTGACACCATTTTGAGAAACTTCAACTCTCCCTCAAAATTAAAAAGGCTGAAGATGTCGCTGAATAGTGTAATACTTGCCTAGCATATGTAAAGCTATAGGTTAAATCACCAGTAGTAAAATAAATAAAAGTTAAGTACTACAATTAGGACTGATATCCAACTTGGTCTAAAAACTTCTGTTAGCATCATACTGAGTAACTATAGCCTATCTAGATATCATATTATTTCAAGTTCTCTAGGGTTTATTAACTAAAATAGACTATTTTGTGGTGAACATCACTGTGATGGTATTTAAGTGATCACCTAAAGATAATGGTTCTAATGCAAATTCCAGGACTAAATACTATAAGGAAAAGGGATTCACCTAAGAAACCAGGTATATACCTGGTTTTCATACCAGTGTATCAGAAGTAATTTTTTATATAACCACCATCGCTCTACAAATAAAATGGCTAGTACTTAAGCAGCTAATATTTGTCAATTCCAGGAAAGAATCAACATGGGCACCAATCTCCTCTTGGAATAACATAAACTCATTTATAGGTATTCATTACCAGTGGAGAGAAATAAATTATTCCTGAATTCTTTCTACCTTTTACCCAGGTCCTCTGATGGCCACTAGATAAAGACATTGCAGGGCAAATCAGAAAAGCTAACAGTATTCCAGCACAGCGGCAGATAGATGACTTGATCAATCAACCAAGGGATATTTCCTGCTGTCAAACTCATCAAGAGGGTTGGCTACTATAAAGAGTACTTTTAAAGTCTTCAAAATTAACTATCGAACCACTGAGTCCTACTTAACTAAGAAGAGTGAGGTATCCAAGAATCACACATCAGAAGTCAAGGACCCTGTGATAACAGCTTGAAAAAAGTATGCCCTTGAAGTCAGAAAGACTTCGGTGCCAAACTGGCTTTACCACTTACTGCCCATACTACCCAGGGTATCATGGGCAAAATGCTTCATAGTCTGAGTCTCAATTTCCTCCCTTTGCATTTTTGGCCAAAAAAAAAGTGTGCACTATTGTGCTGTTAATTATCTGATCTGCTTCAATGTAGTCTTCTCAGCAATAAATTGCTTCTTACCCAGGCATGGAGCAAAAATGTGATGTCACAAAAGATGCTGCAAGGTGAAAAGGGATTCAAACAAGGACAGAAGATAGCTGAGAAGTTTTCTAACAGGCATATTAAAGCCCAACCTTAAAAAGTATCCTTCTACCTACAAAACACTGATAAGAAACATCTTCTACCCCCGAGTTAGAGCATGTGTTAGGGTGCATTTTCAGCAGCAACAAGACTGGATAAATATCTGAGAATGAGTGGCTGGGCTCTCAGTAAATCAGCTCCAATCATAGCTTCAAGAATCCAGTGCCAAAAACCCAGAAATGGTTTTGGCAACAAATTATGCTGCAGAAACTGTTTATCACACATGGCTTCTTCCATAGCATCCATCACCACACTAATACCACCACCGTGGAATTGTTTTGGGCCTGAATAACAACAAAGTAAAAGATGCTCCATCAGCCCATTATAAATAAAGGTGAAGAAAAATATGCTGATAGTTAATGAGCATTCACACAGAAATCTGAAAAGAAGGAAAGGGACTCAGCTATCAAAGAGCATGGTTAGAGAAGACATTCGAAGGAACATCCAGAGGAAGAGAAACCACAGCTTCCCTCTGAGCAGTGTTTTACACATTTCCCTACAGAATAAAAAAATAAGAGAAAACAGCAACCCTGATATATGTCATTTATTCAAATTTTCAAGTATCTTTCTAAATATGGATCATTAAGACAAGGTTTTAAATCCTAGTGTGTTTTGTGCCCTTTCAACAAAGTCTCCTTAATGGATAGGCAACCAGACATTCCTATGAAGCGTGTCAAACGTTCAAGACCTGTTCACAGAACAAACACCAAGTGCATAATAATGCACGGCCCAAGTTTAAACCTGTGTATCTGTGCCATAATGTTAGTAGAAGAGGATATGAGAGGCAGGCTCAGAAAATATGCAGTGATGTATGCACTCTCTTGCAAAATTCCAACTGGGAGAAGAGAACAGGTGGGCCAATGCTGATCGAATCCCCAAAGCTCTGCCTTTCTCTCTCCATGGAAGAACATGTGTTCTCTGTGCTTTCCTCCTCCTGCCTTACATTTTCACAACAGAGAGGATGGCGCATTGTTGTTCTCATGTGCATCTGAAAAGGAAATCGTTCACTCATCTTCAGGAGGGAGGGAGAGAGAGAGAAAAAGAGAGAGAGAGAGATGACATAGATGATACAGATAGATACATGTATCAGAGTCTAGTGTTTCTTGCCTTTTACTTTGTCATTGTTAATCTTTAGGCATTATATATGTATACTTATAAATATGTGTGCATGTATAGTCACATTATAAAGACATTCATGTACTATATACACAAACATTATATATACATAAAATATATAGAAATCCATCTATCTACACAATAAACATAGACACATTTATATATAAACTCACACATATACTAGATAACTTTAATTAGACCTATTTCTAGGCACAGGTACCTAATTTCAGGTGAGCAGACAGGCTCTGTGAATAAATGCATGATAATTAAGCTCCTATGACCAAGGCAAGCAGGAAGAGACACGGACTTAAATGGTAAACGCTAGGTCATTTCAAGTGCCTTTACATCCTCCATCTCTAAATTCAAGCTAAATACACAATTTTACAATTGAAAAAATGATGTGGAAGATAAAGAAAAAATTATATTATATATTACATATAGTTATATATAATTATACATATTATATATGTGTATATGTAATGTGTGTGCTTTTATATACTGTAGAAATATTTGATCAATTAATATGCATGAAAATGCAGCAGATGTGTACAGGTAAAAATATACCATGATTAAAATCAAAATAGCCATAGGACATACTTTATTAACTTTTTAAAAGTTTGGAAATGTTCTCCGGCCCTCGGGCATGGCATAGTGAGGAGGAAGCATAAACTTGCAGTAAACTGTCCTCCACTTGTGTCTAACTTGTGCCAGTTACACACTTTGAGAAATTGCAAATGAGGTTCTTTTGCTATAAGACAGCAAATCAAGCTAGGTGCGGTGGGGCATGCCTGTAATCCCAGTTCTAGGGAGGCTAAATCAGGGCAATGGCAAATTTCAGTCCAACCTACGTTGCCTATCTCAAAACACACACACATGCACACGCATGCACAAGTAGAGGAATCATACATATCTCAACTTTTGCTGAAAAATTAAGTAAGAAAATACTTTACAAACCCTGCTCGTCCTACAAATTATAAAGAGAAAAACACAATCTTTAAAACTACTCCAATGTAGAATGGACATGATGGTCTCATTCCTAACTGCAGAGAAAACAGTTTCCTTATTTCCTTCTTTAATATGAGGTTGGCTATAGGTTTGTCATACATCACCTTTATTGCACTGAGGTAGGCTCCTTGTAGCCCCAGTTACTTCAAGGATATTATCATGAATGGTAGTTTTTCCCAGGCTTTTTCTGCATGTTACTATAAACATGTGATTTTTTTGTCCTGGATTCTGTTTCTGAGTGGCATTATGTCATGTGTTGTTTTGTGTATGTTGAACCATTCATCTATGGAATGAAACCTATTTGAGTTTGGTGGTACAAGATCTTTTTAATGTGATATTAGATTTGATTTTGGCAAAACTTTTATTGAAAATGTCTATATCTGTTCATCAGGGAAATTGGCCCATAACTTGTTGTTGTTGTTGTTGTTGTTTTCTGATGCATCTTTACCTGGTTTTATACTGGTGTTGTAGAATTAGTTTGTTAGTGCTCCTTTCCTTTGTATTGTTTTGAGTTAGTTTGAGGAGCATTAGTGTTTGTTCCTCTGTAATGATCTGGTTGAATTCAGTCATGAATCCACTCAGACCTGGGGTTCCTTTTGAGGGAGATTCTTTAGAAGTGCTTCAACCCCCTTGCTCCTTATAGATCTGTTTAAGTTGGTTACATTGCTTGTTTCAACTTGGGTGGATCATGTGTGTTGAATTGTACCCATTTCTTCTCGCTTATCCAGTTTGCTTAGGTAAATTTTTTAAATATTCCTTTATAACATCTGAATTTCATGGATGTTTGTGTAATATCCCATTTTCCATCTCCAGTTTTATTAATTTTGATCTTCTCTTTTCTTCTTTTGGTTAGTTTTGTTAAAGGCTTGTCAATCTTGTTTATCTTTTCAAAGAACTACTTTGTTTCATTAATGTGTTATATTATTCTTTTGGTATTCATTTCATTAATTTCTTCCCCAGTTTTAGTGATTTCTTTCCATCTACTTTGTGGATTGATTTGTTCTGTTTTCCTTTTTTTTGTCTTTGTTTTTCTTTTATTTGTTTTCATTTCTTTATTGTCAAACTGCTGTACAGAGAAGTTACAGTTTCATAAATAAGGTGATGAGTACATTACCTCCTCCCTCATCTCCTCCCCACCCAGCCTGCCCTCCTCCTCATTATTCTCCCCCCCCCCATGAGTTATGCAGTTGGTTTACACCATATAGTTTCATAAGTATTGCTGTTTCATTGGTTTGTCTTTTCATCCTTTGTCTCTAGATTTTGGTATACCCTTTCCCTTCCCTAGTTCCAATATATGTATATACAATATCCAGGGTACCAAAATCAGTTACAGTGACATCAGGGGTAAAACCCAGGAAAGAAAGACAATAGGTTTGTTCTGTTTTTCTAAGAGTGTGAAGTGAATCATCAGGTTGTTTATCTGAGATTGGTTTAATTATCTACTGGTACTCATGACTGAAACTTTCCTCTTAGCATTGCTTTTTCTATGTTCCCAACAGTAAATTCTGGCAAGTTATGTTTTCATTCTTAACTTTCTAAATTTCTTTCCTCGTTTGTTGCATTACATAGAGATTATTCAAAATCATGTTGTTTAACATCTTTGTGTGTTTGAATGGCTGTTGTGACTTTTCTTGTTATTGATTTCTAGCTTTTTTTTTTTTTTTTTTTGCCAGTACTGGGGCTTGAACTCAGGACCTGACCACTGTCCCTGGCTTCCTTTTGCTCAAGGCTAGCACTCTACCACTTGAGCCACAGCACCACTTCTGGCTTTTTTTGTTTATGTGGTGCTAAGGAATCGAACCCAGATCCTCATGCATGCTAGGCAAGCACTCTACTGCTAAGTGACATTCCCAGTCCCTTGTCATTGATTTCTAATTTTATTCCATTATAGACTGTTAGAATAAAAGAGATTATTTCAGGGTTTTTTTTTGTACTTGTTGAGATTAGTTCTATGAACCAAGATGTGATCTATTTGGGGGAACATCCTATGGGGTAATAATAAAAATGCATATTCAATTTGTAGTATGAAATATTCTATAGATACCTGTCAGGTCTCTTTTTGTCAGTGATATTATTTAGTTCTAGGACATCACAGTTAACATTTTTTCCTTCATTCTCTTTTTTTTAATAATTACTTATTTATTGTCAAAGTGATGTCTGAAATTTTTGCCTATTGCTGAAACTGTTGTGATATCCCACAATTACTGCATCTAGACTGCTCTCTTCCTTAATGCTCAGAAGTGTTTGCTTTATTTGCTTAGACATAGTAACATTCACTGCATATATGTTCAGAATATTTTATCTTCTTGCTGCACTGTTCCTTTTATAAATACATAGTAACATTCTATTGCCTCTTCTGACCGAGTTTTGCTTTAAAATCACCTTTGTCTGATATGAGAATTGCTCCTTCTGATTTTTGTTTGCCTGTCTGATAATATCTCTCCCCATCCTTTCACTTTTAGTCGATGTATGTCTTTGGTTGTGAAGTGTGCTTCTGGTTGACCACAGATTGCTGGAATCTTGTTTTTTGATTGAGCCACATAATCCATGCTATAGCGTTGTCCCTTTAGGGTTATGAATGCATTTTTATTGGCTCTTCTCTAGATTGAGCTAGGCTTGTTTTTTACTTTATCATTGTCAATCCCTAGGTTTACACAGATGAACATGCTTGATGCTTTCTTAACTCTCATGTGTTTATCATCCCCCCTTTATATTTGATTTCTTCTTGACCGCTCATGTTTTACTTCTTCTCCTGTCTGAAATACTCTCCATTGCACAATCATTGTACACGAACTGCTTTACCTTATCCTTATCCTGAAAGATTTATTTCTCCAACAAAATTGAAGGGTAATCTTGTAGGGTATAATATTTGCCATCATGTACACTTTCAGAGCTTGAATTATACTGTTCTGTGTTTTGCTGGCTTTTCATGATTTTGCCCAAAGTGGCTCTTTTTTGTTTACCTTTGTAGGTGCCTTAAGTTTCCTCTCTCAGCTCTTAGTATCAAGCTTATTTTGATTATGATGTGACATGAGTTGTTCTTGTCTGGTAATATCTATTTTGAATTCAATTCGGGAAATTTCTGCTTTGAATTCCTTGAATAGTTTTCCTGTGGCTTTGATTTATCTTTCAGTTTCTTATTCTACCCTGTCAATTCAGAATTTCAGTCTTTTGATGATACCCCACAGTTGTATGTTATAACAACCATAGAGATACTTTTTGTGCTATTATTTTCTGAGTGTACTATTCCTTCAATCTTGTCTTCTGTATCTTCTATTTTTCCTTCTGCTTGATCTTTTAAGCTGATACTACCTAGAGTAATTTTCATTTGATTTATTGAAGTTTACATTTCTAAAATTTCTACTTGTTCTTCTTTTACAATTTCCATTTCCTTTATGAATTGCTCATTCCTGTTGATGACTTTTTTGTCTAGAGCTTGAATTAATTCCTTAACTCCATTTGTGTTTTTGCTTCAATCCTTTTTAAGGTCACTGATCACTTTTAACACTAGGCTACAGAATTCGCTATCCAACCATTCAGCCAAATTATCTTTGGATTCAGTTGTTAAGATACAGTGAGGTTGGGAGTGGAAAAGTGGGAATGCTTCACTTGTTCACGTTTAACTTTCTGTACTGTGAAAATCTGTGATTTTCACATCTTATGCTTGAGATTTTAGTTCATCCCACTCCTACTTGTGGCTGCATACCTGTAGCCTTATCTACTTTTTCCCTCTGATATCTACAAACAGCTTTTCTGATGCCCTGATACATCTTTTTGTCACTTTCAAAGTTAATCCTCTCTTCTTTTCTTTTCTTCTGAATACAATCTTTTCTTAGCTCCCTGATTTTTCTTAATACCTGGAGTCAAAATTGTGAACTACTTGGCTGGGGATATGGCCTAGTGGCAAGAGTGCTTGCCTCGTATACATGAGGCCCTGGGTTCGATTCCCCAGCACCACATATACAGAAAATGGCCAGAAGTGGCACTGTGGCTCAAGTGGCAGAGTGCTAGCCTTGAGCAAAAAGAAGCCAGGGACAGTGCTCAGGCCCTGAGTCCAAGCCCCAGGACTGGCCAAAAACAAAAAAATGTGAACTACTTGAAGACGCCACATAATAGAGTCACACTGTATTTGTCTTCTTGTGTCTGGCTTATTTCACTTTCCATAATGTCCTCTAGACTACTGACCCATGTTATAGCATGTTATACCCTAGTTATAGCATGGTTAAACCCATGTTATAGAATGGTTCAGTAGTGACTTAAAAAGTAGATATTTGGGGGCCAGGTACATAGCCCTATAGCACATATCTATAATCCCATATACTCTCGAGGCCAAGATTGGTAGGATCACAGTTCAAGTCTAGCTCAGGCAAAAAGTTGGCAAGATCTCATGTCAACAAATACACCATTGTGGTGATGCTCACCTGTGGTCCCAGCTACATAGGGGAAATAGGTAAAAGACTGTGGTTTGGGGCTGACCTGAACAAAAGACACTTTATCTAAACAATGATTAAAACATAAAAGAGCTGGAGGTATGGCTCAAGTGGCAGAGCACTTTCCTAAAGAGTACCAGGCCCTGAGTTCAAATTATAGAACTGACCCCCAAAATGAAATATTTTATAATATGGCCACAGGAAAATAGAAGAATCCAAAGCAAAGTCTATCAGGACTTAAAATTGAAAGGGATATAAATTAGATGCGCTCATGTTCTTATGTATCTGAAAGGACTAGGGATAACCTGCTAAACTGGAAGAAGAGTTGAGAGGTGGCTTCATATGCCCATGCCAATGTCCTTCAAGACATATAGAGCAAAATAAAGATCCTGCACGGGATTTTTCCCCAGTTCAAGCATCTAAATATTACAGGGTCATGGGCATAGAAATGGGACCCTATTGGAAATCAATTTCACCAAACATAAAGTGGTAAAACACAATAACAAAAGAAGAAACATCAACTTTTAGACAAGGTTTCCCCCGAGGCCTTAACATAGCACTGCGTAATTTCCCCACATATATTTTCAATTCAATAATTTTCTAAGAAAATGGATGTCATCAAAATGATTGTTATTATCCACAACATTTGGTAAGAGGAAAAACAACAGGGCCATGTCCCACATTCAATTCTATTGCCATCAGGAATAAGCTTTCAGAGCATTTCCTTCACTTCTTTAGTTCACCCAGGAGGGGTCTCCTGACAACAGTTGTCCTCCAAAAACCAGAAATTCTTAATCTCCAAATGCCTGGATAACAAAAATAAAAAGTGGTAGAGGATGCTGAAAAAACAGCTAATAAATTAGACTTGAGTGACTGGGTTGGCAATGTTTCTGGTATTCTATTTTACTTGATTCCTAATCTCACAGAAATCTTCAGCTCACAGATAAGAAGAAGGTGAGACTGCATTATTTTGTAATGAAGAGGCTAGTAGGAGGAATTTTGTAAGGTCTTATTTACTTAGTCACAATCACTACACTACCCTTGCTGCAATGTCGGCCTAAGATTACAAAGAAGTCTGGGTCTTTATTTGCGACAGGTACCAAAGACGAAGCAAAGGCAACTTAGTAAGAGTGTCTCAGGTTTGGGTGTGTGTGTGTTTTTCTTTTACCATCAGTGACAGGCCTAACATCAAATGTAGTGTAATTATACTAAAATAAAATCAATACTCCTCTTCATTAACATTCTGCTTCACAAACTTCAGAATATTATCCACCAATATCTAATTACAGTTTTCCATCCTGAAGTTCTATTTTGAAACTTCTGTCAAACAGAAATTGAGTTCCCTGATCACATTAGTGCACAGAGTTATTTTAGGAAGAAAGGATTCTTGTCTTAAATCATTAAGACATTGCCTTTATGACCCAGCATACTTTCAGTCACTGTGGGAAATCACTGTGCCCCAGAAGTCAAAATGAATTGCAGGGCTCAACATCATTTTAGCAAAAGTCAAGGCTTGACAATATAGCAAAATCTCAGAACCTCAAATTAATGTTAGGGATGAATGCATAAAATGTTTTATCTGAGTGGCAGGATCCAGCTTCAATATACACGGATTCACCATCACCAATTCTAAGGCTCACGTTCTGACTCCTTTGTCAATTAGTTGCGTTACTATATGAGTCTGAACTTCTGGAAGCTTTATTTTTATGGAGTAGATAAAACCAAACAGAGTGAGTAGGTGTGCTTTTTGAACCACAAATTAACAAACCTGCAAATCAGTATTAAGTAAAAATAAGTACTGATAAAAATCATCAAGTAGAAATCATAGAATACGCCACAGTTTTAAGAAAAAAGTAAACTGAAACAAACCAGGGTAGAGGTATGGGTGCAAAATAAAGTTGGTGGGCTCATTGCTGGTAGCAGGTCTTGGTCTTAGGGCTCTGCACTCCTTTGCCTTTCTTGCTCATGGCTAGTGTTCTGCTCCTTAGCCACTCCTCCAGCCTAGATTCATTGCTGACTAATAGGAAATGGAGTCTCAAAGACATTTTTGCTGAGGCTGGCTTTGAATGATAGTCCTCTAGGTCTTAGCCTTCTGAATACCTAGGATTCTAGACATGAGCCACAGACACCAGGCCAAAAAAAGAATTTCTTTTAGTCTAGAGAAACAACTTTCAGTGGGTAGATAAGCTATCACCCCTTCTCAGTTTTAGGATCCTTCTAAGGTTTGTTCAGAGACTGTTTTGAAGAGAGTGCCCAGTCATTAGAGTTGTGAAATGGAAATCAACCCGGGCATGCTAGGATATGCCTCCCAGACTCTGCTGTGCCTCCTGTGTTCAAGGCTCACTGGCATGAGGTTCTGAGAAGTAGACTTCAACAAGTCTGCCAATACAAGGCAAAGTCTGTGCCGAAACAGAAGACAGCTAGAAAACCTGAGCTGATGGCTACACAGCTCAAATGAGGATGGATATAGAAATACACACATATATGCATAAATATATATATATAAAAATTCTTTCCTAAGGACAATATTGGGAGGAAAGTTTTTCCCGTCATTGCTAACTATGATAATTGCACTTGACATTTTGAGAGCATGATTCAATAGCTAAAACATGTCCATGTAAATGACTTGCAGTAGAAAATATTTAAATGAGTATACATTCAAACACCAATTGCTCCCTTTTCTGTAGAAGTGCACCTCCAAAGTTTCCTTTGCTGGAAAATTTTTTAAAGTTCTAGAATATGCCATGAATTTTGAGGAGGAATCATCTTTCTAGTTTACTACCAAATATTATGGAAAGTAAAACTTCTGCATGCTATGGTGCTGAGTAACTTAGGGAATAAGAAAACAAAGCAATTCTCTACTACATGTAGAATAAATTTTAACTATTGAAATTCAAGCAGCCAACAATGACTAGATAACAATTGCATATAAACAGGATATCACTATTATTGTTTTAAAAATGTTATTTTACAAAATTACATCATAATAAATGAACTCTCCATCTCAGACAATATAGTCATATATTCTAGCTCTGTATTTTAAGTTATCCTCATTAAAAAAAGAAGAGAAGGGGAAGAGTGAAGAAAAGAAGGAAGGAAAGAGATGTGGATGGAAAAGAAAAAGGGAAGGAGTTAGCTAGGTGCCAGTGGCCCACTCTTATAATCCTAGCTATTCAGGAGATTAAGATCTGGGGATCACAGTTCGAGGTGAGCTCAGGCAAGAAAGTACATGAGAATTTATCTCCAGTAAACGACTCAGAGCAAGCCAGAAGTGGTGCTGTGGCTCAAGTGGTAGAGCGTTACCTTTGAGTACAGAGATGCTTGGGGACAGGCTCTGAGTTCAAGCCCCAGAACTGGCAAAAATGAAAAAAGGAAAGGAGGGAAAGAAAGTATTTGTGGTTCTTTATACAATCGCTGCCTTTGGCTAGAATCTCAGACTCACCATTCCATAGCTCCGAACACCTTATTTAATGGCTTTAAGCCTCAGAGTCTTAATGTGCTGTAAAATAAAAATAATAAAGGTTTCTACCTCATAGAAATGTTGCAAGGGTTAAAATAAATTATTCCATATACAAGTCATGGTTTGGTGCCAGGTATTTATACATACTCAGTCATCCTTATTAGTTCTATGCCAAACATTGGCTATAAAACAATTGATCTTGTTCTTTTTCAAGTCCGTTTATATCATTAAGCTGAAAAGTTTGGTAAATATTTCGCATCCCTTTCATTTTTTTATGTCTTTCTAGTAGGAATCCCTAAAGTTTAACGAGCTAGCTACCGATTTTTTCAGAAGCAGTAACAATAAAACTTTCCTGAGGCAGAAACATCCAGCAATGTTTCTTAGTATCAGAGGAGAAAGGCAGGTATGATTCCTCTCTCTCCTCCCGAAGGAAAACTGGAGCAACACAAAGGAACCTTACATAGCGAACTATGGGCTGAGGGAGGATCAGCATACCTTAAGACTATCTACCGCTCTGGCTCCTAATCTAAATGCATGAGAAAGACAAATCACTGGAATTCAAACCGGACCATGGGGGACTACTGTGGAGAGGCAAAGAGCAGGTGCCATTCCTGCAAAAGATGAACTACGCAGTGCTCTCCTGTGTACTGGTTCAGGGAGAAGAGGCAATTCATAGCTTCTGTAAGACTCTTCAATCAAGAATTCAGGAATCACATTTGGCATGTTCCTCACTGTGTATGAGCACTGAGCACAGAGTCTGATCAATTTCAATACTGATAAAGATGGGCTGAATAAATGGCAAGATAAAGGAAGGAGGACCCGGTGATTGGCCAGGCAGTCAAAATCTGCCAATACCCCAGAATTTCAATGGGAAATAGAAAGATGGTGCTGATTTTCAGCTGGAGGATGGAAAAGGAGAGTTTGGTAGCTCATACAGTTAATTTGCAGATATTTTTGCAGAGAACTGAGGTAACAGTAACCTTCAGAAGTGCCTTATTAGAATAGTGACAGAATCCAGATTAAATGTGATTTAGCATAGTCAAAATATAGTCTGAATTTCTTTTTTAACAGTATTTTGCCCAGGGCATCACACTTAACTCTTTTTTACTATCCACTTACCTTGATTTAGCCTTAACAATCCCAGCATTTTAATACTTAGAAAAGTTTCTCATTTCCAATCTGGGTATTTCACTGCTCAAACCTGTCTCTTGATCACTTATGTAAAATTCTGATAGTCTCTGCACAATTTTATTAACTTACTAACTTCATCCACTGAAAGACTTCTTTCTTTATTGTCATTCTCTCGAATAGTATCTGGCCCAGTATCCACATAATTCAGCTTTGGAAAATACTCTTTCTTACAAAACCTAATCAGTAACTTTTAGTAATCTAAATGGAAGTCCCAGGCTTGATTTTAACTTCATTAGACATGTACTCAAAGAACAGTCCTATCTTTTCCCAATGAATGATTCCAACCTTCCCTGTTCTCTACCCTCTACTTATAAAGAAATAGTCCTGATTTCCAAAATAAAAAGGTCAATTCCATTTCCAGAGTGTCTGGTGGGAATCATGCTTGCAAACAGATTCACTAAGACTCTGAGAGTTCTTGTAGACCACAGCCACAGTGGGCTGTGGAATGAAATTCTGGCAAATTTATCAAGAGACCCTTCTCAGAATATTCTCCATTCTACTAAAGATGGACAGTCAGGATATGTGCACCTGAGGAAACATGAGCAGACTAAAGTTCCAGGACAAGCTGGTGTCCCCAAAGTGAAGCTCTCCCTCCTTTATCATTTGACCCGGCAGAGATATCTCTAACATCTTCATTAGAATAGCCAGTCAGAAGTTCCAAGACATCCTGACACTCTGTCAGTGAATATGTAGGCATATATCTCCAAAAAGCCAGGTCTCCCTTTCCAATAATAATCATAATAAATCACAGCCTTCTGAAAGCAACAACCTTCCATTCTATCACTCTGTTCATGTCTTTGGATGGTTCTATGAATGAACTGTTATAAAATATAATTTGATTAATTAGAATTAAGTTCCAAAGCAAAGGGGTACACCTCCTGAATTGTTGATAACTTTCTTGGTTTCTTACAGTCTGCAGATTTTCTTCCCGTTGTTTTCTTCTCTACAATTTAAATTTGTTAAAGAAAGCAGTTTGTGCTCTAGAATTTCTCAAAGTCTCAATTTTGTGTATGACTTCCACACAGTGTAAACACAATGTCAACATTCCTCTGCTGTCCATATTTATTGTCTATACATTGGTTTACTGGGTGCATGATCTGATTCAAATTCAATGCTAGTTTTGGAAAGATGACTTCAAAGATGGTGTGTGCATTCCTGTCATGAAATATCCAATGGCTGCCTAGAACAACAAACTCATTAAGGGCTATCCTCAAGTGCATGCATTTTTTCACACTTTTGTTATGCACATAAGTGATGTTTTATCTTAAAATGCAGGGAAATAAATATTACCACAAAAATAAACACCAGAAAGTTTGGAGAGGATTAGAAATTAACTCAAGGAAGTGAAAATAATAATTATTTAAAACATTGTACTCAGACAAAATTAAGGGGCTACTGCTTCTATAAAATCAGACTAGAAATGTGAGAAGTAAAAGATTAAGAATGCAATTAAACTTTCTTAGGAAAATTCACTGACATACTAGGAGATTCATTTCTAATCATTTCACAAAATGTAGAACACACAGAAAAGTCCATTCAAAACTTGTGAGAAAGGTTAATTCAGATCCAATAACTTACTATAGAAAGAAAGAAAATGGAGAAGAAAAATCTTTTAATACAAAAAAAAATCCTAATATCAATGACATTGGACTAAAAAAAAAAAAAAAAAGCCCATCTGTCAGATAGACCTACAAACGGACCTAGCCTTGTGAAATGACAAGCATGAAATATAAAAAGAATATTTTAAAATCTTCAAACAAGAGGGGGGAAGAAAACCTGTTTTGAAAGGAAAGACTCAGACAGGTATAAGACTACTCATAAACATCAGATGTCGGTGGAAAGGTTGCCAGTAAAAATTAGTTCTAAGTCTCTATATTTGTACCTACCTACATCTTCATTTTAGAATAAGAGATATTTGCAGAAATGTAAGGACACAGGCGCATGAGACCATTGCATAAAAGATTCCAAAAGAAAGAAGAAAAAAGGACTAGAGAGATCCAAGAAAGTGAAACTAACTCAGTAGCCATGAAAAACATCCTAGGGTGGCAGGTGTGCAAACCCAAAAATAATGTGCTCAAGATGAGCACAGATTCCATTGCATAAAGACATATATCTTCTAACTGGAAGATGTCATGGGATTGTGGAAAAGGCTCATATTCCTTGTATCAACAAGCATAAAGTTACACCTGAAAATCATGGCTTAACTTTGAAGCAAATTTTTAACTACTTGCAGTTAAAGCATATAAGTACTCAAATCTTAATAACAGATACATATACTAGTTAGAAATCCCAACTGAAGACCCAAAAATAATTATCTATCTGAAATTTTTGGAAAAAAATTGTGAATAGAGACATGTGAGATAAATTCACCACTGATGATTGAGATTCATTTGATACTATCTAAAGATGATAAATTAGGGGAGAGACATATTATTTATTATATATGTATATAATATTAGGAAAGTATAAAAGAAAATTCTGGAAATTATCTCTGAGAGGTGGGACTTGAGTTCTGAAGCCATGTACTTTTCGTGCCATTTTGTATGCTTATAGTTTTTCATGATTAGATTTTGACTAACAAAAATTATAAAAATGAATAAACACAGGTGAGTTGGTATTTTATGCTGCCCATTACAACCTTTTTCCCGGAATACTAAAAAACTGAGAACTATCCTTATCTGCCAAAAGCCTTCCAAGAGTTGTGTCAACAAGTAGTAATTACTCTGATGTCCAAAACATAGCAGGACAAGCATGATTTATGTATAACTAACACATTCCCCTAGAGATCATTCAATCTCCTCTGCCTATCACTTAATTCTTCTCTCTCTTAACTGGCAATAATAATAATAATAAGTTACTATTCTTCATATATTGTCTTGATTACGTGGTTCTTTACAGCACTTAAAATTCAAGTAAGTGGAGTATTTTACTTTGCTTGCACAGAAAGAGAAATTAAGTTGCTTAATTTGCAACACAATCCCCTATTTACATTTTTTCTGATTTGTAAGCCACCAAAGATAATAACAATAATCATTCTTGACCTAAGTAAGTATCGTCCATTGCACCCTGGTTCCACATAACCTGTGGATCTGCTTCTTCAAAGTCACTTAGAACACTAACCAAATCCAATCTGTCCTCAGAAAAGTGTTATTCTCTTTCCTTGTCTACCATGTCATCACTTTTCATTATTTGCTTAAATATAAAAACAAGGCGAAGATAAAGACATGAAAATGGAAGTGCATAACTTGAAAAGCTGAGTGCCTTTGGGATAGACAAGGGGAGAATGATGGAAGGGATAACACTGGTCAAGACGAATTATATGCATACATTCACAGGTTGAATTGAAAAGCCTTTGTACAACTACCTAAACATAATAGCTATGTGCATATGATCATATGAAACGATGCTTATGGAAATGAATTGGAAATTAGAGGGTTTTTTATTGCACTTTTGTCACTGTTTTTGATTTCTGTACCTTCGTCTTGTGTGTAAGCTTATGTGATTTGGGGAGGGGAGGAGGAAGCCTAGAAACAGTGGGACATATGGCAAACTAATCCAGCAGCGACACTCACTAGGTGCAATGTTGGAAATGAACTATACAATTTGGGAGGAGGAGTGGGGTCAGGAGGGGGAAAAACTGGGAGAAACTAAGGGAGGGGGGACACTGTTCAAGAGAAAATGTAGTCATTACCTAACTTATGTAACTGTAACCCCTCCGTGCATCACCTTTACAATTAAGAAGAAAGAAAGAGAAAACTACAGCTTCTGTAAGACAGGTGCTGCATGGCAAGACACAGGGTTAAATGAAAGAAGCAGAAGTAGAAGTTTGCCATCTGTGGAAATCTCAAGATTCTCATGGGAGTTGTTATGGCCTATCACTTTTTCTAACTTTCCTATTAATAAGATAATGTTCACTTGTTTTTAATGTTCACTTTTTAATTGGACACCCAAGCACTTCCTATAGTAGCTGGCTCTAAAACTATGATTTTTGCAGTTTTCACAAAAAAAAAAAAAACCCACCAAATTCTGACATTTCTTCATAAAAACAGATGCTCGGTTAATCGATGTGTGACTATACTACAAGTCCTCTTTATCAAGCCTTATTAAATCTCTCCCAATTTTTCTGATAATTGAAATACAATCTCAGCAAGCCATGCGTGTGTTTTAAATACATAAACCCTTTGAACTATCACTGCCATTTTCTAAGAGTCAATATAGTTTCCCCACCAAATTCCTCCACTAGATCAAGGCCTCCCTTGCTGTCACTTGCCAGATTAATCATTTCCGTTAGCCTCTCTATCATGTTCTAAGCTCATCAGTGAGGAAGTTAAATGGGTCTCCTATTTCCCCACCCCATTCTCTTTCCCTGTAACCCTTCGGTCCTCTGACAGTTCCAGTGAGGTTTTTATCAATCTCAGTCCTAAAGCTTTCCTTACCTCATCAGCTTTTCTCTCATTGTTAACTTTTAAAAAAAAGAAAGAAAGAAAGGAAACTCTCTACCACTTTAAACTTCAAGAGATCTGCAAACCTAAGAAAAATCCTTAGCTTCCCAAATGCCCCTGTAGGGCAGGGCTCACTAGCTGGATCGTATAAAGTGACTTTATTTTTAGGTCAAAGAAAAGAGAATGTAAGTAGGCTGAGCTGTGTTGTCATGTCACTACTTTCTAGTTGAAGTTCCCACCTGCGCTCCGCCCCCTACCACTCTTTCAAAGGCAGCAGCCCAGGTCCCCATCCCGGCATCACCATGCATTTATTTGCCTTGTCCACCTTAAGTGGACAAGGAACTTTCTCTGCTTCCCAGTGTCCTTATCTGCAGGATGGTGACGATAACTCCTCTGTCACCTGGAGTTGTGAGTTGAGTGTAAGTGATTGGCAGGCAGGACACACCGCATCATTTGTCCCTTCTCCTCAGCTCGACTGTGTCCATTCGAACTGTTGATCAATTAGACATCTGAGTTATCGATATAGATTATGCGATGGCCATGAGAGAAAACAGGTAGAAACACATTGAAGTGCAAATCAGGTATTTTATGATCTGCTCATTTTAATTCTTCATAGCCATCCACTCACCCTTCGGCAGCCGCACAGGTAATTATTCTAAGTAGCTGAATATGCAAAGCAAGCAAAAGAGGCTGATTTAGGCAGAGAACCTTGCTTCTGAGCCCTGTCTCCACACAGGTCCTCCTCGTGTGTAAGGACCCATCTTAAGGAAAGAGATGAGCCGGGGCAGTAATACACAATGGTGTTTGCCATTGCATTTATCCCTTGTATATTTATAATAGCCAAGTGGTAGAATTGGCCTAGACACTCATGGGTGGATCAATAGATAAAGGTGACAGATGTGCATGCACACTGGAGTCCTATGCAGCCATAAACAAGAATGAAAATAGGTATTGCAGGAATATGGATGGAACTGGAGAGCATCATGTGAAGAGAGTACAGTCTCACAAAGACAACTATCGTGTTTTCTTCCATATGTAGAATGTAGTGGGAAGGACATAAACACCAAAGGGGGATTATTGGAAGTTAAGAAAGGGTAACAAAAGATGAATATGTTCAAAGTATATGAATGGATGAAATCATAATCATAGGACCCCTTACTTGGCACAACTAATATGCAATAATTAAAACACAAACACTCCATTGAAACGTAAGGTGATATGTTGGTCTATAACTCTGGCAAGATAACTTCTAAAATTGCAGTGTTACCAAACAATTTCCCTATATCAGTATTCTGTAAATAAGGGGCATCCATTTAGTGAGGTAAAAGTAGGATTTTTCTCAGCCTAAACCCAAATGAGAAAATAATGCTGCACGGACATCTGGAGCTCCCAGCTGGGACTGACTCCTCAGCCCTTGGGTCTCTTGCTCTGAAGAGCAAGAGCTGAGCTCAGCAGACTCTTCTGTTTCATTTCTAGCCTGAAATTTGGATTGGAAGGTAAGGGTGCAGCCCTTCTCAATGCTACCTACAACCACTGGCCACAAACAAAGTGAGAAGAGCTGCCTTCTTGTTCTGTGGCCACGTGACTTGCACCACTGCTTACCTCTGAGAAAAGGGGTGGGCGCAGCCAGAGAGGAAGCCTGAAGCAAAAGGTAGCACCGGAAGCACTCAGACCACAGGTATTCTGTGTCATCTGAAAGACAGGGCTTCTCCACACGGATGATGCTATATTTCTTTGAGAGCTCAGAAATGACCCACGCTGAACCAAGCGCGGGTGGCTCACACCTGTAATCCTAGCTACTCAGAGGGCTGAAATCTGAAGGACCATGGTTCAAAGCCTAGCCAGGCAGGAAAGTCTCCAATTCTAATCACCAAAAAGCCAGAAGGGGAGCTGTGGCTCACATGGTAGAGGGATGGCCCTCTCAGGGACAGCTGACAGGCCCCGAGGTCATGCCCCAACACCAGTACAAAAAAAGAAAAAGATCAAACGTGCTGGCTGTTGCGGCAATCTTTCCATCTAGGCAGTACATGTACTTCTTCCCTGCCTGCCTTACAGTGTTCATTAACACCTTCGTGGGCCCAAAATAAGTGGGGACTAACTACTCCTCTCCGTGTACAGTCCCAGATTATTTTAATATTCCAAGAGTAACCAAGGCAACTAGAGTTTCAGAAACAATATTACTGCCAGTAAAACTTTCTGATTTGTTCAATTTTATAAGTGTTATCTTTAAAACTGAAAAAAAATGCTGTTAAGTTTTAACCACATTTGGAAAAAAAATTTAATATTAACTTCCAGCTTTATAATCTAAACCCACACCAATAAAATCTTAATCACCATCAAGAACACACACACACACACACACACACACACACACACAGTTTATTCCTATTCCAGAGATATCATATCATCAGGCACATATTTATAAATAGACTCAAAGAAATTTTCACAGAAATGTTGATGATCTCCATAAAAATCCTCACATACAGTGTGACACTTGCATATAACATTTTAATTAATTACCTATTCACAAAACACTTGGGTTACTTGCGCACCTCAGCGTGATTAACATGGCAGTAGTGTGAGCACATAGTAAAGATCAACTCATCAACCTCTCCTCAAGATGCTTCATCTTTGCAGAGCAGCACAGCACAGTAAATGACCCAGGAGCCTGGCAGATACTGCTTCAATCTGTTCTGCACAAGATCCGGCCTCATCCGGCCTCTTCCGGCCTGTTTGATTTAGGCCAGACGAGTCACATGGGAGCTCCTCGGGCTATGCAGAAAGACACAGCCAGAACATGTGGCACTTTGCAGCCCCCAGAAACCAATTCAAAAATAGACTCCTGTGTATCCTTCCTTCCTCTTGAACAAATGCTGGGGTTGCAATTGCTGCGGAGCAAGGACTCAGGCAGAGCGGAAAGAAGCAGAAGTTAAAGATGCTCCTTTCTTAATAATTACTGGCATTTATCCATGCCTACTGCGGGACAGCCCATCAGGATCCATTCTCACCCATGATAAGCATGAGACTTTCCAGCCCTCCCCTGTGAAAGCCAGACCTCAGAGACATGGCAGAGTTCTGATCCTTGGTTAGGCATCTTCAAAATCCAAGTTTGGTCTCTCCTTTGAAGGAACCAAGTTAGGAAATCTACCTTACCCGAAGAGAGGATTTTCTGTTCCCAATGCACTCACCCCAATGCATATGCACGTGCGTATGCACACACACACACACACACACACACACACACACACATCACCCTAAGTGTGCAGAGCTCCAAGAACAGCACCCATTGTGGGGCTGAACACTCAGACCTCTGCCTGGCTACAGCAGTGCACGAAAATGAGCTAGAGCTAGAAATGAGGATCCAAAATGAGGACACAGAGCTGGAAATGAGGATCACAGCTGATAGCTTCTGGATTCTTCAGCATCAAAGGGTCCCACAGAAAATACATGAGCTATGTAGGACTTTCTGGAACAATTGCTATACCATGTAGTGAACATTAGTGGTTACATACTTCATGTGTGTACATGTATGTATGTTTTGCCTGCAGTGGGGTTTGAACTCAGGGCATTGTGCTTGCTATACAGGCACTCTACTCCCTGAGTCATATCCCAGAATTCTTGTATGTTTGTTTCATTTGTCTCTTCAGTCTTTTCTTTCATTGAATGGGTAAAAATTGTCTCCAGTTATGTTCAATCACAGTGAAACTCACTGCTTTATCTACCATTCCCAAAGACAAAATCAGAGCTTCTCCACAGTACCAGGCTGTAAGGACAAAGATGTAAGACTTTGTCCCTTCTCTATCACCAACAGTCCACAGGGCTCTGTGAATCAAATCCTCCAGCCAAGGCTGGGACTTGAGCAAAACGGGAGAATGCTGGTCATTCACAGCCACTACAGATATGTCTAGTGGAGACCACATCTTCATGTAGCAGTAGCTACATCCGGACTATGATGTCCCCGCCAGAAATGGAAACTACCATCTCAGGGCCTATACTCATCAATTCTGAGTCCCAAATGGGCTCCAAATGGACATTTCTATTCTTTTTTTAAAAATTTTATTATCAAACTGATGTACAGAGAGGTTACAGTTTCATACGTTAGGCATTGGATACATTACTTGTACTGTTTGTTACCTCGTCCCTCATACCCCCTACCCTCCTCCCCCTTTCCCTTTCCCCCCATGAGGTGTTCAGTTCACTTACACCAAACAGTTTTCCAAGTATTGCTTTTGTAGTTGTTTGTCTTTTTTTACCCTGTGTCTCTCAATTTTGGTATTCCCTTTCAATTTCCTAGTTCTAATACCAGTATACATGGTTTCCAATATACTCAGATAAGATTACAGAGATACTGTAGGTACAACCACGGGAAGGTGATACAAGAACATCATCAATAATAGTAGCTACAGATACACATGGGATGTTGAAAGTAGTTACAACTGTGATATAACAATCTTTTCCATAACATGGAGTTCATTTCACTTAGCATCATCTTATTGAAAAACAAAATTAAGTCAGAACTAAGGAAATGGAAAAACCTCCCATGCTCCTGGATTGGGAGGATTAATATAAACAAAATGGCAATATTGCCAAAGGCTACCTACAAATTCAATGCAATACCCATTAATATCCCAACACCATTTTTTAAGGAAATAGAGGCAGCAATCCAGAAATTCATATGGAACAATAAAAGACCTAGAATAGCAAAAACAATCCTAAGCAGAAAGAACAGTGCTGGAGGAATCACAATACCCAACTTCAAGCTGTATTATAAAGCTATAGTAATAAAAACAGTGTGGTATTGGCACCGGAACAGACCTGAAGACCAATGGAACAGAATTGAAGACCCAGAAATGAACCCACAGAACTACACCTACTTAATCTTTGATAAAGGAGCTAAAGCAATAGTTTGGAAGAAAGATAGCCTCTTTAATAAATGGCACTTCTATTCTTAAAACAGCCAATATTCATTACTTCTGTAGCTTGTAATCAAATTACTGACATACCATCCTGCCTCTCTCTGTCTTTCTCTTTCTCTCTGTCTTTCTCCATCTCTCTTTTACACACACACACACACACACACACACACATACACACACTACTATTCTGATATACTGACCAAGACAGCTTTAAGCTTTCCCTCAGCATGACTAACTCTCTGTCAGTCCTCCTCCTGAGTGTAGCTGTTAGAAAATGTGTTATGGTTCATGCTTTCTCAGTCCCTTTGAGATATAAATCTTATCCAAGTCCTTCACTGGTCTTGAAATGTAGAAATGTCTCTCTCAAGGACCTGGGGATCCTGTGAAATGTTATCATCAAACAAGACCGTGCCCCTATTTCTCTATCTCAGTGGGAGGGCAGACGTTAACTTCGACTTGGTCAGGCACCTAACTAAAATTTTTTAAAGTATTCCTCATCAAGAGAAGGCTTAGTTTTCCACTGAGTAAGTCTAATTAGCAGACACAGATGGCCTATAATCTTCTCAGCTCTTAAAAATTCCAGTACTTCTTGTTTCAATGGAGCTAAGTTCATACCATATTTTGCTCTACTTCTCTCTCTCTCCTTTCTCTCTCTTCCTCTCCTATTGCAATAACCTTGAATAAACACTTCTTGCCTGATTTCTTGTTTTGTTTTGTTTTGTTGTTTTGGTGCAACATTCACCTCTCTGCTCTCAAGAGAGAATGATATTCCTCTACTGATATAAGGTTTGGCCCACACTTGCTATGCTCAATGCAAAGAATGCAGAAAAGCCTTGCCACTTGCAAGAAAAAATTCTGAGTACTAGCCAAGAGTTTGCCTCTTCTCCAGATAGATGTTCATCCATTCAACAGGAACGCAGCTACAGATGATTCATTTCTGCATGAGCAAGAAATACACTGCTGTACTTGGAAGCCATTAAGAACTCAGTGTCACTTATTGCCACATCATAGCCAACAAAAATCTTGCCCAGTAACATACCCTTCCTGACATCTGGCCATGTGATATAGTTTGGATTTAAAATACCTCCCAAGGGTCCATGTGTTAAAGGAAAGCCTGATCCCTAGTCTAATCACCATTGGCTAGGTAAGACAGGAAAACCTTTAAGAGGTGGGATCTAGAGGGAGGAAGTTAGGTCATTGGGGGCAAGCCCTCAAAGGGGAAATTGAGACCTGGGCCCCTTGCTCACTTCCCAAAAGCCTGCTTGCCTATCTTCTGACACTGACGTTCATAAACCTAGGAGTCTCCCAAGACAAGACCCATCTGAGAAATGTAGGGGAAACTGAGGGGCTACCACAGCAGCTGGAGACAGGAACAGAGAGGTTCACCTCTGGACAATTCCAGGTGAGCTTTCAAAGAAGCCTTTTTCCCAGTGCCTGCTCACCATTCCCCTAAGAGAAATTTAGGGGAAAGAAAAGTATGTCCCCTTGCTTGTATTTCTAAGTGGCCATGCAAACTTTTCATCATAAATTTAGTAGTTATATTTTTGTTAATAAGATTTAGGAAATATTGAATATTTTATAAGACAAAATAAGGTGAGTATTGGCTTTAGCAAAAATCAATATTTCATGACCTGCTTTGATAAAATGTGTTTTAACAATCTTATCAAAGAACTCCACTGGATCCTAAAGGAACCACATGAAATAGGTATTTGTGGTTCTATCTAATTTATCTCTAAAACTTGGTTGATACTTAAAACTATGGCTTTAAAAAAATCATGGAATCACTAATCTGCTTTGCAAAGCCCAGCTTATCCTTACCAGAAATACATGGACGATAAAGACAGGAAAGCATAAGGCTCCTAGATTTATCTTTAAAAAGGCTCTTCCTTCACACCAGTGGTCACAACTATAATCTGAGCCACTCAAAAGACTGAGATCAGAGATCATAGTTCAAAGCCAGCTCAGGGCAGAAAAGTCCATGAGACTCTTATCTCCAATCAATCATTTTTAAAAAGCTGAAAGTGCCTAGCCTCTCAGGAGGCTGGGCTATGATGATCAAGGCTATAAGCTAGTCCAGGTAGGAAAAGTCTATGAAGACTCTTAGCTCCAATTAAGTACCACAGAAGCTGGAAGTGGATCTGTAGCTCAAGTGGTAGAGAGTTAACCTTGAGCAGAAAAGCTCAGAGACAGCACTTATGCCCTGGGTTCAAATCCCAGGAACAGCACAAAAAGGGAGTGGGGATGGGACTCCCTCAAAAACTAACACTTCTAGTCACCCTTTGTTCCTGGGGTATAAATGCCATATTAACACTGAAGTAGAGGCCATTGTTTGGGAAAGTGAGAGAAGTAATGTGAAAATATATACAATGCAGGCAATTCTTAGAAAGCAAGAGATGTGAGTTAGGAGTCTTGAAAGCAGCACGATACAAAACCCTGAAGACCCTCCAAACACCATGTGTGAGCGCCCTTGGAAAACATGCACACTCCTGACGGGAGAATGTTTCCTGTATAGGAAGGCACAGTTGGCATGTACGTGACAGAGGCAGACGGGCAGGCTAATTCTCCTGAGTGCTGTGCTTTCTGGATTTGCAAAATAAGCTTGAGCAGAAAGCTCACTACCATTCAGAGGGTCTCTTCCTCAAGACCAGAGCACAAGGCCTCCCTACAGAGCTATCTGTAACAGCTAAGTGAAGCACCGGAGACTGTTCCCAGGGCATCTTTGAAGATTGAAAACTGTATTTCCCTCAACTCAAATCATGTATCTTAGAATGCCAACAGGACCATAAAATGTTTCTCCAGTTTTATACATATTTAAGGACTCATGGGTAATATATCTAAACTCTTCCAAAAAAAGACCCCTGCTAGTAACTACACTTTTGAATAAAGAACTGTCAACACTGGCAGATTCAGAACTTTTGCTGGGAAGAATTTACCATAACAGTGTGATCTAAGCACTCCATTTCATATGGTGGTACTGTAGTAATGATATATTCTTGGATTACAGGGGGGAAATTTTTCTTTATTAAGCTGTGGGCATACCAAATATCATTATAAGTTAAATATCATTATAAGTTTTCTGAAGAAAGTGCAACATATAACTAGGAAATTATTGCGTGCTGCTTGTTTTTTTAAATCTCCCTCAGACAGGTGAACCAGAATGCATTGAGATAACACACACACACACACACACACACACACACAGACACACACACACACACACACACACACACACACTGTCTTCTGCCCCATGGTCCCCTTGACACCCTAAGACAACTATATAAAATCAAGAACTTCCTCCTTTCTTGAGAATCAGTGAAGCCAGTGCTGGTGGTTCACACCTATTATCCTAGCTACTCAGGAGGCTGAGATCTGAGGATCAGAGTTCAAAGCTAGTCTGGACGGGAAAGTCCCTATCTTATCACTTATCTCCATTTAACGACTACAAAACCAGAAATGGAGCTGTGGTTCAAAGTGTTACAGGGCTATCCTTGAGCAGAAAAAGCTCAGGGACAGTGTCCAAGTCCTGAGTTCAAGCTACAAGACAAAAGAAAAGTCAGCGACTAGTATGACTTGAACCGTGGTAGAGGTTTGAGGTCAGAGCTTAAATTGGGTTTTGTATGTGTTGTCATGAGATTATTTGGGAGAACCTCTTGGTTGTACCACTTAGGATCCGGGGAAGTTTAGTAATTCATTTCCTTTGGGAAGGGGCTAGAAGAACATCTGGTGTTTTCGCTGGTTAAGTGGAGATAGGAAATCACAGACATTTGTGCCCACACTGGCTCGAAACTGAGATCCTCAGATCTCAGCTCCCTGGGTTGCTAGCATTACAGGTGTGAACCACCAATGCTCAACTTTATTTTCTCCTTTTTTTCCCTTCACCTTTGCCTAGTTAAATGGATGCTTATGAATCCATTCTTCCTGATTATTAAGTTCTCTATCATTGTTTCCTTATCTACCTCTGTGTTACATTTTGGAAAAACACTGTAGGCTGGTTTTCAATATCACTCTACCCAGGTTGTGTGTATGGCCCACCCATTATAGTTTTGTTTTATTTTTAAAATTCTATTTCTTACTTCAAAGACCTCATATAGATTCTTTATAACTGTGTGGTCTTATTTTATAAACACTTCTGTCATATAAATATGAAAACATTTATCGCCCCGGACATATCATATATTTTCATTTCAAAGTCTTTTTCAGATTATTCTATTATCTCCATTTCCTCCAGAGCAAATCTGTGTATGGGTTAAGTAAAGGTGAACTCTTGTGCTGGTGACCTTTCTGGAACCTTCTCAATTCCCTACCCACTTCCTATTGTGTGTGAGAAGATGTCCCTTGTGTTCTTATGTGTTGCTGCTATTTCCATTTGCTTTCTTATTTCTGTAGATCTATGTATTTGTTGGCTTTATCATCTTTCTTTTTCTTTGACATATTTCTCTGGATTTTAATGGAAGGGAAGATTTCAGAATATATACCTTCTTCGCTGATCTGGAAGGAAGTGTCTCTCATTATCTGTCTGGGGTCGGTATTAGCCAACGGTCTCCTACCACCTCCTTTTCAGCCTCTCAAGTCACACATCGCAGCCAATGCTATCCTAAATGGCTCTCAGGATCTGCTGGCCATGTCTAGTCTTCTTTGTTTACTGACAGAGCATTAAAGTATATCCCTAGTGCTGCAGGCCCCAAGAGTCTATGGTAAAGATCTTAGAAGAGACGACGGCCCCCATCTCCTTTAATGACCTATACCCCGCTGTATCTCCACACCAGCCCTAGCCTCCAGCCACTCCAGCAACTCAGGAAATCTAGGTAGTTTCATACTTCCTGTTGGCTGAAGCTACCTCATTTCACAGTCATGTTCCATTCACTTATCAAGATCCAGATTACATCCTACTATCGCTTCTGTGGAACTCTCCATATGGAACCAACATTCCTTTAACTAGACTTCCACAAGCTATAGGCTGAGTAGCCTTGATGGGAAGACTCCAAATCTGAAAGGCTTCAAAATCCCAAACTTTATGCTCTACGTGGAAAATCCCACACTTGACATCATGTGACACGTCACAGTCAAAATGCAGGTATACTAAAAATGCATTATCGTACTAGGTGAATTTCCTTTGGCGTATCCCCTGTGGTTACTGTGTATGATTTTGGTACACTGGATATTGTGTATTTGCTTATATGAACTAGGGAAGGGAAAGAAAAATGAGGAAAGGTATAACAAATATGACAAGAAATCTACTCACTACCTTATTATATAAATGTAACCCCTCTATAACCACCTTGTCAATAATTGACACACCAGAGTTGAGTGAACTTACGGCCCAAGAGAAAGGAATATGGTAGCAGAACTAAAGCTTTCTTAAAATTAATTGCCACTTCTCTAGACACTCTTCCACAAACTGGAGTGCTGTGGTCAGGAATATAAGAACATCATTACATAAAGGCACTAACCACAACAATACAGTAAAAGTTTTTCTATACAATCTCTAGAATTCCTCTTCAGTCCACTAACAGAACTTGAAGAGCATAACTTATTTTGTACACAGAAGCCATCTACACCCTGATCAGCACAACACACTGACTCCGAAGTGCCCAAGAAAGCCAGGTGCTCATCTTCAGAACCCCATTTTAACCCCTACTTGGGCTTGACCTCAGAGTTTTGGTTTGCTAAGTACATGCTCTATCACTTCAGTCATGCCCCCCAGCTGTTTTATTGTTTGGTGTTTTTTTTTTGTTGCTCTATTTAGTTTGGGGGTAGGGCCTTAGGTTTCTGCCCCAGACATGATCCTCTCTTATAGCTGAGACCACTACTGTGCCCAGTTTATTGACTGAGATAGAGTCTCACTTTTTGCCTGGGCTGGCCTCCAACCATGATCCTCCTCAAGTCCACTTCTCAAATTGTCATCCTACGGAGTCTTCAGAAGGACTTTTTAACACGACAATCATAATCAAATTTAGTGTATATTAATTTCTAACATCATCATTGTCTTTCATTACACACAGCAGCCTTACTACAAGCAAGACATGGCTATGAAAAATCTCATGGTGCCATGTAGATTCTAAGTTATTATTGCTATAATTATTCATTTTACTGTGTGTTTATTGAATGCTTACCACGTGCCAGGCTCATTGTTAAGAACTACATAAATTATCCCTTTAGTTCTCATAAAAGTATTATGAGGTAGGTACTCTAATTTTGAAAATGAGAGCACTGAGACTCACAGAGGGGAACTAACAGGTCCAAGGTCACACAGCAAATAAGAACTAGAAAGGGGAGTTACTTCCTGATTGTCCTGGCTGGTGTCACAATCCAGGGTCCTTATAGACACCATCTCTCATGAGTCTTTACTGGAAAGGTAGATTTGATGAACTGTTCTGTGTGTTTGACAGTGTTGGAGGGAGCAGAGCTGATTCCATCTTGATTAGGGAAACATGGTAGGAAATGTTGGGGGCAGTAGATTAGGTCAACCTGACCCCCAAATTCTGCTTCTGTAAATGGCTTGCTTAACTTGTTTGTTGCTTGCTCTACCTCCTGCATCAACCCCCTACATCTGTGCCACGCTTGCTTGTTAAGGTTGCTTGCTCTACCCCTGCGTCAAGCCCCTACATCTGTGCTTCACTTTTACCTTTATAAATCCCAATTTGAGGACTTCTCGGGGTCACAGTGGCAGCTCCTGAGTCTGCACTGTGTCCCTGGCCCGTCAGTTCGCTTTATCCTTCCCCAATAAATCCATCTTTTTGCTTGAGACTGTCTGAGTAGTGGATTCTTGGAGGGATGGAGAATCCCCTCCCTCGAACCCCATAACATTTCTTAACCCCGTCACAGAGGCTGAACTACATGCAATGGCCATTTTTGTAGACTTAACAATCGTCAAAGAGATAAAGCTAATTGGGTAAACTGCAACAGCTTTGGGTT
The DNA here is from genome assembly GCF_023159225.1 of Perognathus longimembris pacificus. Taxonomy (NCBI): domain Eukaryota; kingdom Metazoa; phylum Chordata; class Mammalia; order Rodentia; family Heteromyidae; genus Perognathus; species Perognathus longimembris. Next base: position 10,227,415 of record NC_063163.1, read on the forward strand.
TCTTGCCAGTACATTTATGCAATGTATTTACTCAACTGCGGTATACAGTAGTTACAGTACAACTAGTCAGTTTTTTTTAAGTTATTCCCCAATTCTGATTTCAAACACTCTGGCTATTGGTCATAGGAGGTGCACACTGAAAGGATCCTACCAGGGTTTCTTTCCTGATGGCTATCATTTCCAGATCATCACACACGAGACCTATGGTGACAGCTTGTTTCTGTAAGCGTGCCATGTTTTACTACTTCAATATCTCTACTGCCTTTAAAATGCAAACAAACAATGGAGCATGTCAGCTCAGGCCTGTAATCCCAGCTACTTGAGAGATGAAGATTGAAGGGGTGGGATTTGGAGGCCAGCCCAGGCAGAAAACTGGTGAAACCCCATCTCCACCAATAGCTGGCATGGTGGTAATGGTGGTAAGAGGCTGTTTTTCTCCTCGCTGTGTGGGAAGCACAAAAAAGAGGAGTATCTTCGAAGCTGGGGGAGGGGGGGAGTAATAAGATCTTATCTGTGAAAAAGTAACTGAACAAGAGAAGGGCTAAGGATATGGCTCAAAGTGCAAGGCTATGAGTTCAAATCCCAGTCACATAAAGAAAAGCTAAATAAGTCCAAGAAAAGATCATGACATAAATACCGCCACCGCTCTCTATGGCAAAGAAAGTCTGAAAAGCAGATGCATATGCAACCTTCATGCCTCTTCCTGCCCTCAGGGAAACATGCCCTGCCTTTTTAAGAACCATTCCTCTCTTGTGCACTCTTTAGCTTGGCTCTTTCCACCTCTCTCGAACCTTCCTTCGTAAATGCTTTTCTTGTCTCTATCTTCAACTTCTCTTTCCTTCAGGCTCCAGTGGTGATCTGCACCAAGCCCTGTACAGGCACACAGATTTGTTTATTCTAACCTGAATTGGAGGCCTCTTCCCTGAACGTGGTTCCCTTCCCTCTCCTCCTCATAGAAAGGAACAACAAAACAGCCCTTCCTGCCGGGCCTGCTCACCTCCTCTCACCTCCCAGGATACCGTCAGAGATTCGTGAATGCCCTGCTCTCCTACAAAAACTTGGCGGCTCTCCTGCTGCTCGGTTGTCTGCTCTCCATGGCTTCTTTCTCCTAGAGTGCTCATCCTGGAAGGCCCAGAGCTTTGATTCTGTTACATACGTTTTTCCCTGGCTTGATGGAGCACTTGGCCTTCGGGTGTGCACCCATCTAAGCTCTCATTCTTTGTGAGCCTTTCTCCAATCTTCCTAAACATACTTCTTCACTGTTCCCAAAGGACTTTGTGTGTGCTCCCCATCTTGATACCCAGGGTTACTTTTTCCTTGGGGTGGGAGGGGTGCCCAGGTACTGGGGCTTGAACTCAGAGCCTAGGCACTGACCCTCTCCGCTTTCTGGCAACTAATTGGAGGTATGAGTCTCATGGACTTTCCTATCCAGGCTCACTTGGAACCGCAATCCTTAGACCTCAGCCTCCTGCGTAGCTGAGATTACAAGCATGAGCCACCAGCACCCAGCTCCCTGGTAACTTTTTACAGTCCTATCTGCCTTCCCTTCTCCTGGTATCCTCATTGGTCCTTGAAGGAAGGGGCTGTGTAGGATTGACCTCTGACCTCAGGTCCTATGTAGCACTAGTGAGCTCTCCAAAGATGCCTGTGCCTTTGAGTTCATCCATGTGTCTACAGATGTCTAACAGAGCTGTGATTTTTTTTCAAGTCCCTTTTAAGACTGATAATTCATTCTGTAAGGTACAAAAATTCCAGAGGTAATTAATATAACATAGTTTTTTTCCCTTCCTGAAATAAATGTTTTCACAAAATATTACCATTTAAGGTTCTTATTCGGAGACAAGGTTACCTCCACTCAACACAAACCTCCACTCAATGCATGAAACAAATTCTCTTGAAAACACCAATCAGTTTTCCAAGTCAGCCAACTGCTCGCTGCTGCTTTCTTGACTCCTACTTTAAAAGTCCAAGATGACAAATTATCCCACAGGTGCATGAGCAAAATACTTCATCGCTCTTTGAAATGTCAGTGCAGATGCCCGTGCCTACTCCGTTTTGCCTCATTTTAAACCAATAGAAATATCTCTTCCTGCCAGCTTACATTTTGGTTTAGAAAATTCTTATTTTTTCTCTTGTTTTCCAGAATATCATTTCTCTGACAAGCTACTTGTCATTTCTAGACCCCGAGGAATTAAAATCTCTATAATTTCATTATCTCATTGAAGAGCAGGCAGAAAAAAAAAATGAAGTTACAGAAAATGACAATAAAAACGTCTAGACAAAGCACAGCCAAAGATACTATACCTTTTCCAAAGCTAATACTTACTAAATGGCGCTAAATACTAAAGGAATAAATAGGTTAAGTCAGGTGCTGGTGACTCATGCCTGTAATCTCAGCTACTCAGGAAGGTGAGATCCAAGGATCACGGTTCAAAGCCAGCCCAAGCAGAAAAGTCCTTCAGACTCTTAACTCCAATTAATCATTCAAAAGCCAGAAGTGGAGCAGTGGTTCAAATGGTAGAGTACTAGCTTTGAGCAAAAAGTTCAAATAACACCCAAGCCCCGAGTTCTAGTCCTAGAATAAGCACAAAAATAAATAAACAAATAAATAATCGAAATAAATTTAAAATAAAAATAAAACACATAAGCAAATTCTAAGGAAAAACTAATCTGCCTGGAAATGTCTGTGTTAATGCTGTGCATCATACCATAAACCCTTAATAGAACTTTTCGTCTCATTATTAAATGAGTTGTGAATAGGAACTATGATTTATCAAATTGTTATATAATGAGTTAGGAATAGGAAAGTCGTATCCCTACCGATAAGGAAATGAAGATCAGAAACTAAAATTCATATGCAAGCTCATGCCCCACAGTGTAACAGAGTTAGAAAACTAGCCGTATTCCCCTCCACAAAGCCCATTTACTCAAAGCCAACGCTGCTACAGCCTTAACTGTCAGCCAGCATAGCCAATGTCTCCCCACATCACCAGGAGCTGGCCTAAAATGAGCACCAAGGACTGAGCTCTACCATGCTGCAATCTAATGGGGAATCATGAATAAGAATCAGATTCAATCCTATCAGTCTTCAAGGTATTCCAAAAATGGAATGGTGTCCTACCCTGACACGTAATTGAGCTGTGCGCCTCTCAGTCTCTGGATTTCTGGGAACAGTGCCTTCCTTCCCTCACCAAACCCTGTCTGAGTTTTCAAAGTTCTCAGGGTCTCCGCTCCCCTTGTGCCTCTTGAGGGCACTGGGAGGAGCATCAGAGCAGTAGTGAACCACGCCTGCCCTGCAATCACAGGGCCCAGCTTGTCTCAGGCCTGCCCCTTACTAACTGACACAGAAAGGTCACCTTGCCTCTCGTATAATATCTCAGCTCACGCATTTCTTTTTTTTTTTTTTTTTTTTTGGCCAGTCGTGGGCCTTGGACTCAGGGCCTGAGCACTGTTGCACTGTCCCTGGCTTCTTCCCGCTCAAGGCTAGCACTCTGCCACTTGAGCCACAGCGCCGCTTCTGGCCGTTTTCTGTATATGTGGTGCTGGGGAATCGAACCTAGGGCCTCGTGTATCCGAGGCAGGCATTCTTGCCACTAGGCTATATCCCCAGCCCTCACACATTTCTAAATAGGGATGGTGGCTCTACCTACTTCATGGGGGGTCTGTGATTATTTACTGCGCTAATACCTATAAGACTCAAGAGTGCGTGTGATACAAACTGTTAGCTGGTTCTCCATTGCAAGAAAGACCAGAAGGAAAAAAAAATTTTTAAGTGTAGCTTTCCAGAATTTCCATAGTATATTTGTTGTTTTATAGTTATGCTTATTTTTATGTTTACTTTATTTATAACTATTTGTGTATGTATGTGTGTACACACATGTGTTTACCAATACTAGGATTCGAACTCAGGGCCACACTTGACTTCTTCACTCAACACTGACACACAACCACTAGAGCCATAGCTCCACTTCCAGCTCTCCCTTTCTGTAATCTAATGGCAATAAAAGAGTCTCAAGAAGGTTTCGGCCCCGCCTGGCTTCGAAGTTTGAATCTCAGAGCCCAGCCTCCTGAGTAGCTAGGATTACTGATGTAAGCTTCCAAGACCTAGCAAAAGAGAATATATTTTAAAAATGGAAACCATGTACTTGATCCTTCAAAAGTGACCTTTGGGGGGCTGGGGATATGGCCTAGTGGCAAGAGTGCTTGCCTCGTATACATGAGGCCCTGGGTTCGATTCCCCAGCACCACATATACAGAAAATGGCCAGAAGTGGCGCTGTGGCTCAAGTGGCAGAGTGCTAGCATTGAGCAAAAGGAAGCCAGGGACAGTGCTCAGGCCTTGAGTCCAAGCCCCAGGACTGGCCAAAAAAAAAAAAAAAAAAAAAAGTGACCTTTGGGACCAGCACCATGAAAGTCTTCAGGAGCTAAAAAAAAAAAAAAAAAAGTTCCATCCTTCTATAAGTTATTCACCAAACAATGTAGCATATTTATGATTCTGTTCCATTTCTTCAGAGAAACATTTTTTGGAAGATGAAATGCAACCTAAATTTCATATATTTTGACAGGAAAATAGTGTGATAAATTGCAGATCAAGATAAACTAATTGCATTTATGTTGCTGGCTACAAAAAAATAGTGTTTGGTATATACTGAAACTTTTTTATTTCTGTTATCAGGTTTTCATTACTTAAAAAAAAATACTGCCATTCTTAACCTCTAAAAAAAATTCCTTAACCTTTTTTAAAGAAAAACTCACCAGAATAACCAGAATAATATAGACAGGAATTTTCATTGTATAAATTATCCCAATCAAAATGTGTATTAACCTCTGACATCTCCATTCTCCCCCAAGTGATAACTCGAGGTCTAATTAATAACCTAATTACATATGCAGCTTTTACCGTGGGGGCCAAGGTAAACTTGTCCATGAGGCAAGAATATATCTATTTACAAAGCAGGAATCTCAATGAGGAATTTCTTTTTGCATTATTATGGTTATTGTATTTATCATGTTTCCATAAAGAAAACAGAGCCCTAGCAAAGAAAATTTGTAGAAAGTAGAAAGAAAAACTCTTATAGGTCATCGCCAAGACTACTTGATGCTTTCCTCCAAATTTTCATGATTATATCTTTTTTTCATGATTATATCTTTAAAATGGTTAACTCTGTTACACACATTTTTGTATTCTGCTTTTCTCAACATGACTCTAAGCATATTTCAAGTTAGGACATTAGGTTACATGTACTGTGATATATGTGTACTGAGTGCATGATAAATGACTGACTTTGGACCACTCCTGTGGTGAACATTAATTAATATTGCTTCTAGTTTATGTTGTGGTAAACATTCTGCTGCCCTTATTTATTCATTCATTTATTTATTACTAGGGATTGAATCTAGGGACTTTCGTTGCTAAGCAAGCACTTCACCTCTCAGGCCACACTTGAGCATTTTTGTTTTGCTTTTATTATATGTTTATTATCTTTAAGTAGCTATACAAAGAAGTTACCATTCAACAAATCAGTTTATAAATACAATGCATCGTGATCAATGTCACCCCTTTCAACATTCTCCTCCTTCCCAAGCCCTACCCCTCCCCTCAATTTCCTTAATTTTATCAGATATGCATAATATTTGATGCTCTTTGCCTGAGCTCACTTAGGAACTGATGGTCCTCCTGCCTCCACCTACCAAATGGGTAGGATTATAGTCATGCACTGCTAGGCCCAGCCCTTCCTCTATCTTCCTACCATTTTCATAGGCTATTATTCATATCCAAGGCTATAATTGGAGTACAAATATTTACATAATTTAATGTATAATTTCCAACTGCCTCCAAAAGGGTTGCATGAACTTTATTGCCACCAACAATCTAGTGAGTAATCAGTGCCACTAGATCCTGTCTTTGTGTATCATAAAGTGCCCCTCTCATTCACAGAATCCTAGAAAAAAGAATAGGCTGGCCATTGTAGTAGGCTGTCCTAGTACAGAGAACATGTATTCTCTGGGTTCTTTTCCACTTTTCCTTTCTGAGGCCTGTACTCATTATCTTTATTTGTTTGTCCACAAGAGTTCTTGATTTTTTTTGCACAGATTTATATAGGGTGTCTCTTTCATTCATAAAATTAATCAATATTAAAACAAGTATATTAGCAGAATCCTGACATTTTGTTGGTGTGAGATGAGGCAGAAGCGTGAAACTGATGTCACTGATAGGTGAAAACTCAAATATTGATGCAACACTTCACCACTGAGTGCTGACATTACTTATGGATGACTGAGAGTCTCCAACAGACTTTTACTTTCCCTGAAACTTTGATAGCTATTGTAATTATAGTTTAAAATAGTGTTTTTTTTTCAAATATAGCATCTCAGTCAATTAAAGACAAATTATCCTATTCCCTACCTTTCCCGTGACCTTTTAATACAATGTTGAAATGATTTAATGAATGCAAATAAGATTGATGATTCTTCTACTCAAAAACTAATGCATACTCTAAGCCTCAAATTATCTGACATTACCTAATATTAGAATTATGATTAATCACCTCCATTCACCAAAAAATATCACTAAGTACCAGATAGTGTACAGTGCCAGATTGAGTGTTGTTTTATGTAAATTATCTTATTTTGTTCTCACAGCAAACCTTTGAGCTATGCTTAGCCTTCCTACTTTACAACTGAGGAAAGACGAGTTCAAAACAGTCAATGAAAATCGATCGGCTAGTGATGAGGCACAGTTCACACTCAGGACCAGGGTCCCTTATCACTACTAATAACCTTATCTCCATGTAGCCCTTAGTATTTATAAACACACATTTTAGCAATTATACACACACAGAGTCACACACAGAGATACATGTGAGTGCATATGTGTGTATTCTGGTTTGAAATTCTTTAATTGATACCGCTATTAATAAAGGCTGACACCACTAATTTATATTTTTGAAGTTTAGCCCATATAACTTACTAAAATTTAAGACATAATTTTCATGCCAGTAGTTTAATAGCACAAGTGACACATATAAATATAAAATTCTCAAATTAGATATGTTGCTTGATTTGACATATTTTGCATACAGAACATTAGGTTGATCCAGATAAACTATATGTCCTGGAAACTGATCCAGCTGCCACATCTTTTAATAATTTTCCAAAGAAATACAACCGCATAGAGCACACCCCACAGAGCAAGGGAAATGGTGGGGAGGGCGAGAAGCCAGCATCATCCATGACAGCAGCTCTGCAGCACCCCCAGTAGGAAAATATCCCTGCAGCCAACAGAATCGATTGATTGTTTTCTACTCTCTAATTCCTGGTTGTTGAACCAATGCTTCTGAACTCCACATCACCCTCTTGTAGGCACGATCCACAGCATCTCAACACCTGCAGTGAGAGCAAGGAAGTCCAAGGCAGTGTCTGAGGGACTGTGGAGGATGTAATGACTCATCAGGCTCACACTCTGCCTGTCAGGCTCTACCATATAGGGCGTGGAGATGGGTGTGTGTGTGTGTGTGTGTGCGTGTGTGTGTGTGTGTGTGTACACGCTCACACTTGACAGGAATGTGAGTAGAATTAGACTTGCATATAAATCACTAAATACATGGCAGTACAAAATAAATGCCCTGAGTCCACCCTCCGAAAGCACCTGGAGTTCAAATGAAGGACTTGGGAAAAGTCAGGAGAGTGTGCAGTGTATCTGGTAACTTTCAAGTGTGGCTGATTATTTAACAGGAGGGGAAGTACACTAGTCAGCTCTGCTTTTCGGCAATGAACTACCTCAGTTGTGAATGTGTAAAGAGAAAATATTAGCTTGTCATATGGGGGATTCAATGTCCAAGATTAGGTGGCCCCGTGGAATTTGTCTCTGAGAAAAGCATTGGGGGATAGCATGTCATGGAGGGAGCCTGTGTCAGAGATGGCAATCAAGTCTTCAGTAGGAAGAGAGAGAAGGAGGAAGAGGGAAAGTGGAAGATAAAAGGTGGAGAGGAGGAGGGGTGGGGGAGGAGGAGGAGGAGGAGGAGGAGGAGGAGGAGGAGGAGGAGGAGGAGGAGGAGGAGGAGGAGGAGGAGGAGGAGGAGGAGGAGGAGGAGGAGGAGGATGAGTTCCCACATTATCACTGTTGTAATTACTTTCAGCATGCCATGTGAAACCATAGCTTCTATTGTTGATGATCCTCTTGTGTCCCCTTCCTGGGGTTGTACCTGCACTATCACTGTATCTTATCCTCTGAGTACATTGGAAACCGTGTAGACAGGTATTAGAACTAGGAAACTGAAAGGGAATACCAAAATCAAGAGACACAGGGTAAAAAGACAAACAACTACAGAAGCAATACTTGCAAAACTGTTTGGTGTAAACCAACTGAACAACTCATGGGGGGAGAGGGAAAGGGGGAGGGGAAAGGGGGAATGAGGGAGGAGGTAACAAACAGTACAAGAAATGTATCCAATGCCTAACGTATGAAACTGTAACCTCTCTGTACATCACTTTGACAATAAATAAGAAAAATAAAATAAAAAGACATAAGAAAATAAAAAGAGTACATCTCCAGGGACTTAAGGCCCTCTGACAATGCCCCACTCCTTAAAGATGCACAGCACCTATTTATGGACTTCAGAGGGACACTCAACGTTCAAGTCATAGCAGAAGGGAAACAAGAAAAGCAGGTAAACAAAAGCAACCAGTATAAGTTAAAGTGAGAAGATGAAGTGCAAAGTGCTTTTGGAATCACGAGCATTTGGGTGAGTCCCTCAAGCTGTTATGCCAAGATTTCCAGTCCCCAAAGACCACCAAGGAACCGATACCGATGCAAATGCATAAGAGTCTTTATTGCAAGCTTGAGCCTGGACTCCCAACCGTCACTGACAGAGCAGATCTGGATTGAGAGTCCCGACCATCAGATAGGCAGGGTTTTTATTGTGATTACAAGAGGGGCAGGGTATTTCCAACTTGGCAGATACTTGATAGGATGTCATTTAGCAAGCAAGTCTTGTCTACTTCTATTGGCTATCTACACTTTCAGTTATCTGTTTTGGCTTTGATATCGGGAACTGGCCTCGATATCAGGAATTAACAAGAGGTAGTCACATAGCACTGATGCAGGGGGTTAGTGGAGGGGTTGAGCAAGTCACAAGTGGGGAAAGCAAGCCATTTACAGCAGCAGAATATTGCGGTCAAGCTGACCTAGTACCAACTTTATTTGAACAATTGTGACCATATTTTCCCATTACCAGTAAAGAAGCTTGAGCGGGCAAAAACAATCCAGTACTCAATCATAAGTAAACAACACAACAGTTACCATGGCATTTCTACTACTATTATGGTTATTTCTATAATCTATGATTATGATCATTTTGTATTGTCCGTTACCAGGTTATTACCCAGGTATAGAAGTGAATAAGTGATCCCTACATTTCAGGCTCAGTCCCGGACTACCTGCTGCAGCCTCTGCCTCGCTTTCCTAGTCCCACCTGCAGTCTGCAGATGAGCCCCTGTCACCCAAGGGACCTCCCATGCTGCAGCCACAGACGCCTGTTCCCAGATGCCTGAGCCGGGCTGACAATGTGGCCTGGCGGCCTAACAGTAGAGTGCTTGCCAGGCACATGGGGAGCCATGACTTCCATTCCACAGCCCCACATAATCAGGCAAAGCCACAAGTGGCCCTGAGGCTCAAGCATTAGAGTGCTAGCCTTGAGCACAACAGCAGCCAGGGACAGTGCTCCAGAGTCCAAGCACCCCATAAACAGAAAGAGCCAGAAGTGGCCCTGGGGTTCAATTGGTAGGGTGCTAGCCCTGTGCAGAAAAAGGCCGGGGACAGCTTCTGGGGACAGGCCCAGAGTCCAAACCACAGGACTGGAAAAAAAAGTGAACAGAAACCAATCAAAAAAACCACCAAAGCAAAACAGGTGGCTTAGTGGTAGAGTGGTTGCCTGGAATGCCTGGGTTCCCTACTCAGCACCACAAAATGTCCAAAAGCCCGAAGATGAGGTGGAACAGGAAACAGAAAAAGAAAGATGGATGACCTGCTGTCATACATGGGAAATATTTGCCTGAAGTCACTAGTGGACCTTCGGTGGACATCACCAGCACACGACCCACACTCCTGACTCTTTGCTCAGTGCACATTGGTGCCCGTTGCTGCACCCTGGTGGACAAGGATCATCAAAAGAAGTCAAAGTTTCTGTGTGTGCCACTCTTGAAGATTGAACTCAAGGTGTGGCTCATTTCCCTGACCTATTTGCTCAAGGATACTTCTCTTCCACTTGGACCACAGCTCCATCTCTGGCCTTTCAGGGATTCCTTGGAGACAAGAGACTTCTGACCTTACAACTCCTCCTGAAACCATCATAGTGCTATCCCAGGATACTGAGTACCGAAGGGTACAGGCATAAGACTTGCCTACCCAACTCTGAACTGTATTTGTGAACCAAGACTCCTAAATTGAAGTAGCCCATTTGTCATGGCACAAATTTTTGTCCACTAAATACACCATTTAATTTCATTAAATGTCTCTCTGTTTTTTATGTCTACATTAGGTATTGAAGCATTACCATAGACAACCTAGAATTTCCTCAATAAAGATCTTTTCCCTCACAATTTTGAGATGCTTTTATATAAGTTCATTAATAAACTAACACCATTTGGACCGAGTAGACCTTGTTTCCTTTGTATTGGGGAGTTTCCCTGGGAAATACATTCACTCTGGTAGTAGGAAGGAGGACACAAACACACAGTTTCAGTAAGAATGGCCTTGGAGCCTCCCAGCAGAGATGGCAGCACCAGAAATAGTCTCCTGCCCTTCCCTAATCCCATCCCACAACCTAATTGGAAAAAGGCCCCAACCCCACCCTCATCCCCTACCACAGCCTAATTTCCTTAGCAGAGTATGATCTTAGGTGAATTCTGTCGCTCTACTGGATACTGCCAGATATATCCATTTTTCCTGTGTTCTCAAGGTCCCAGGCCAATGCTGGGAATTGAAGTCAAGACCTTCCCTAGAGCGCATACGGATTAGAGCAGGCTATGAAAACAACACAGACAAAAATAACTAAGTGTGTGTGAAAGAGCGACAGTGACAGAGAGTATTTCAAGGTTTACGGGTATGTTAAGACACAGGGATATTTGCCATAGGCAGGGAATACACGGAACTGTTTGGAATATAGTGAGTGTCTACACTTCTGGGTTTGCTTCTATGCATAGAAGTATTCCTATGGACTATCTGTTCTTTGTCTGGGTCCTGGGAATTGAACTCCTGGCCTGGGAGTTGATTTGGGGCAGCTTTGGCCCTAGGCTATCTATCTATCTATCTATCTAAGGCCTAGGCCACACATTCCCTTTGGAAGTGTGCATGCACGGCAGAGCAAGGGTCAGCCTCCCAAACTCTCAGATCCCCCAAGGCAAGGCTCGCCCCACCCAGCCCAGCTGAAAGGCATTCCTAGAGGCCCAGGGTGCATACAGCCCCACCTGTGGGCGTGGCCTCAGCCAGAACCTGGGCATATATAGAGAGCTCAGCCCTGTGCAGTAGTCAGAGCACAGCCAGCTGAGCTCCACGCCAGTGCTGCAAGCGAGCCGCTCATCTGGTCAAGACCCCTGCACACCCAGCCCGCCTGCCCGCCTCCCTGGCCTCCCCGCCTCAGCAGTCCAGACCGATCCAGCCTCCCGCGTCCTCGGGAACTCCCTGATCAGCCAAGTAGGTGGAACTGACCTCTGCCACCGACGACCCGGATCCGCAGGACCTCAGCCTCCAGCCCCCTGCGTCCTCGGGACCCCAGCCAGGTCGGAAAGTCACCCCGATGGCCAGCGGGAGCAAGATGGGCATCCGTCCTCGCAGCCCTTGCTCGGGTCTTTGCGCAGAAGCCCAGGGCGGACCCAGCAGTCCCAAGCGCCTGCGACTGGACCAGCCCGGACCTGTCGCCAGCCCGGAAGCTGCGCCCGAGGGGCCCCGGAGCCCAGGCGAGGGGCCCGCGGAAGCCGAAGCCCAGAGCGGCTTCACGTGCCTGGTGAGCCTGGCCCCCGGCTGCGCCCTCAAGCTGCCCCTGAGCCACGCGGATGTGCTGCTGGAGCCCAGGCCCGCCGCCCTGCTCACGGTGAACCTCCCGCACCAGACGCTCTTCCTGGTCCCCGACGACCTCGTGGTCCGCCTGGATCCGCACGCGGCGCAGCGGGGCGACCGAGCCCGCGGCCTGCTGCTCAAGGTGCGGAGGGACGCCATGTGGGAGGACATCAGCATCTGGGAGGAGGTGTGCTGCGAGGCGGGCCCCGAGCTCCCCGTCCGGAGGACGCCCGCGGCGCCCCCGACTCCCACCCCGACTTCATGGAGATCTCGTGGTCCAGACCCCAGCGGGGGCCCGTCGAGCTCAGCGCCCCTGCGGACGGTGGCCACGCCGAGGCCATCGAGATCATGGAGGATTTCCGGCTGTCGGGCTCCGTCCCGGACTCCCCGCTGCAGCCTCTGCCTCGCTTTCCTAGTCCCACCTGCAGTCCGCAGCTGAGCCCCCGGCGCCCTAGGGACCTCCCGTGCCGCAGCCGCAGACGCCTGTTCCCAGACGCCTGAGCCGGCCTGACCATGGGGCCTGGCGGCCTAGCGATGGAGTGCTTGCCAGGCACGCGAGAAGCCCTGACTGTCATTCCATAGCCCCGCATAATCAGGCAAAGCCAGAAGTGGCCTTGAGGCTCAAGCGGTAGAGTGCTAGCCTTGACCACAAGCGCAGCCAGGGACAGTGCTCAGGCCCAGAGTCCAAACCACAGGACTGGCCAAGAAAGTGAACAGAAACCAATCAGAAACCCACCAGAGCAAAAAAGGTGGGTTGTGAATAGGGCTTAGTGGTAGAGTGGTTGCCAGGCATGCATGAAGCCCCGGGTTTGCATCCTCAGCACCATGTAAACTCTGAAAGCCCGAGGTGCCAGTTGGAAGAGGAAACAAAAAGAAGGATGGATGAGCTGCCTCCACACATGGTGAACTTTTGCCTGAAGTCACTAGTGGATCTTCGGTGGACATCTCCATCACATGACCCACACTCCTGACTCTTTGCTCGGTGCACATTGGTGCACGATGGTGCACATTGGTGGACAAGGATCGTCAAGAGAAGTCAGGATTGACTCCTTGTGTGTTTCTGTGTGTGCCAGTCTTGAAGACTGAACTCAAGGTCTGGCTCGTTTCCCGGACCTATTTGCTCAAGGATACTTCTCTTCCACTTGGACCACAGCTCCATCTCTGGCCTTTCAGGGATTCCTTGGAAACAAGAGTCTCCTGACATTACAACTCTTCCTGAAACCAGCATATTCCTGTCCCAGGATCCTGAGTACGGAGGCGGTACAGGCATAAGACTTGCCCACCCAACTCTGAACTGTACTTGTGAACCAAGACTCCTAAACTGATGTAGCCCATTTGCCATGGCACAAGATTTTGTCCACTAAATATGCCATCTTAGTTTCGTTAAATATTTCTCTGTGTTTTATGTCTATATTCCATATTGAAGCATTACCGTAGACAACCTAGAATTTTCTCAATAAAGGTCTTTTCCCTCATGATACTGAGATGGTTTTGTATAAGTTCATTAATAAACTAACACGATTTGACCTAGTGGACCTTGTTTCCTTTTGTATTGGGGATTTTCCCTGGGAAATACATTCAGTCTGGTGGTAGGAAGGAGGACACAAACACACAGTTTCAGTAGGAATGGCCTTGGGGCCTCCCTGCAAAGATGGCAGCACCTGAAATAGTCTCCTGCCCTTCCCGAATCCCATCCCACACCCTAATTGGAAATAGGCCCCAACCCTACCTTCATCCCCTACCACAGCCTAATTTCCTTAGCAGAGTATGATCTTAGGTGAATTTTGCCGCTCTACTGGATATTGCCAGATAATATCCATTTTTCCTGTGTTCTCAAGGTCCCAGGCCAATGCTGGGAATTGAACTCAAGACCTTCCCTAGAGAGCAGACCTATTGGAGCAGGCCATGAAAACAGATGATCACAACACAGACAAAAATACATAAGAGAAACAGTGACAGAGAGTATTTCAAGGTGTACAGGTGTGTTAAGTCACAGGAACATTTGCTGTAGGCATGGACTACACAGAACTCTTTGGAATTTTTCAGTGTTTCTACTTTTGGGTTTTCTTCTATGCGGAGAGGTATTTCTATTGTCTATCTGTTCTTTGCTGGTGCCCTGGGGTTTGAACTCCCGCCCTGGGTGTTGATTTTGGGCATCTTTGGCACAAGGCTATCTATCTTTCTATCTATCTATCTATCTATCTATCTATCTGTCTGTCTGTCTGTCTGTCTATCTATCTATTACCTAGGCCACACATTTCCTTTGGGTGTATGCATACATGGCAGAGCAAGGGTCAGCCTCCCAAACTCTCAGGTCCCCCAGGGCTGGGCTCGTCCCACCCAGCACAGCTGAAAGGCATTCCTAGAGGCTGAGGGTGCATGTAGCTTCGTCTGTGGGCGGAGCCTCAGCCAGAGCCAGGGCATATGTAGAGAGCTCAGCCCTGTGCAATAGGCAGAGCATAGCCAGCTGAGCTTCACGCAGGTGCTTCCAGGCCAGCGGCTCTTCTCCAGTCAAGACTGCTGCACAACCAGCCGTCCTGCCCACCTCCCCTGGCCTCCCTGCCTCAGCACTCCAGGGCGATCCAGCCTCCCGCGTCCTCGGGAACTCCCTGCCCAGCCAGCTAGGTGGATAGGACCACTGCCACAGGCGACCCGGGTCCTCAGGACCTCAGCCTTCAGCCCCCTGCGTCCTCGGGACCCCAGCCAGGTCTGAAAGTCACCCAATGGCCATGGTTTGGAGAGAACTGTAAGGATTAAGGCTGGATAAAGAGAAGAGCACGTGTTATGGGTGGCCTGCACTGCCACAGAAGTTGTTGTTGTTATTGTTTTTATGAGTACTGGGGCTTGAACTCAGGGCCTGAGCACTGTCTCTGCCTTCTTTCTGCTCAAGGCTAGCACTCTACCACTTGAGCTATAGTACCACTTCTGGCCTTTTCTGCATATGTGGTGCTGAGGAATCAAACCCAGGGCTTTATGCATACAAGGCAAGCACTCTACCATGAGGCCACATTCCCAGCCCCAGAGAGGTAAGTTTTAAAGATTTAATTCAGAGGCTGGGGATATGGCCTAGTGGCAAGAGTGCTCCCCTCATATACATGAAGCCCTGGGTTCAATTCCCCAGCACCACATATATAGAAAAGGCCACAGGTGGCGCTGTGGCTCAAGTGGCAGAGTACTAGCCTTGAGCAAAAAGAAGCCAGGGACAGTGCTCAGGCCCTGAGTCCAAGCCCCAGGACTGGCAACAAAAACAAAACAAAATAAAGATTTAATTCAGAGAATACATTGGAGATTTTGAAGGAAGTCTTATCAGAAATGCATCTTAGAAATGCAATGATTTTCATGGCAATCATATGGAAGCATATAGAATATGATGAAAAGCAATGTGAAAAATGAGGGAAATGCAAATTTTGACTTAGGAACTCTTAAAAATCAAGCTTCGAGATTTAACATAGACCTTTAGAATGTAGACAGGAAATCTATTGCTATTTAAGCAACTTAAAAAACAACTGTAACTATTCCATCAAAGTCCCACTATTAGCAATTTCACCAATGCCAATGAAGCTAGTGGTCTTCAAACTAGCTGTCTTAATAGCACATCGTCCTTGGAAATTAGTTGTTCTTGAAAGTCTTAGGAAAAAGTATGTTAATTAACAAATACAGACCTTTATTCAGGTACTAGTGAACACATTTTTAAAATATAATGTCAAGCTGGGTATAGTGGCTTATGCCTGTAATCCTGGCTACTCAGAAGGCTGAGATCTGATGATCAAGGTTCAAAGTCAGAGGGGCAGTAATGCCCGTGGGACTGTTATGTCTCACCAGCAAAATGCTATAAATGGATCTGTGGTTCAAGTGGTAGAGCATCAGCCTTGAGCACAAAAGCTCTGGGACAGCAGCTAGGACCAGAGTTCAAGCCCCAGGACTGGCAATAAATAAATAAAATGTACCCTGTATTATGTCATGGATATCTTCAATAGTTGCATTTATAGGAGAGAATTGTCTTTAGTTGATCCAAATAAAATGTTTGCTTTTCTAAACATAAGATGAATGAGATGACAGGAGCTCTCATCTTTTGGTTTATTTTTCTCTGATGCCCTGATTCTTGTCAGCTTCAGAACACTAAGGCTGGGTCTTCCAGACCTATAAAAACTTCTTACCATGAATGCAAATCACTTTAATAGGAAGGAAGTGGTCTTCCCCGATACTATTACACTGGTAAAGAAAGAAGAGAGGTACAGAAATTAAGGCACTTCTTTAAAAAATGATCATGCACTATTCACAAAATAAAAACAAAAGTTTCACCAAGCCCCAAAGGCACATGTCAGTATCCTAACTTCTTGGAAGACTAAGATTTGAGAATCAAAGGCAACATGGGCAAGGAAGTTCATGAGACTCTTACCTTCAATTAGCCAGCAACAAAAAAAAAACACAAACAAACATAAATAGGGCTGTGCTCAATTGATAGTAGAATGTCAGCCTTGAGACAAAAAGCCAAGGGACAGACCCCAGGACCTTGAGTTCAAGCCCTTATACTGGCACACCTACAAATAGGGTTTCATCGGGGTCCTTCAATGTAAAGCATAATGAAGCAGGTGCTTCATTCCAAGAAGAAATCACTAAGAATAGTTTTCCACTGTAACAAAAATATATTATTAACACCTCAGAGCCTGAATCATCGATAATTGGCATTCTAATTTGAAAGTCACCAGGACCTGTTTATTTAAATGATTTTTGATCAATTCTCTGCTGAGACTAGTTTGGTTTCCTGTCCTTCAGCCTTCAAAGGGGAGTTGTTTCCTGGTCTTTTTTTCCAAATTAGACACCACATTTTTTTCGTGAAGGCAAAAATTTTCTCAAAGAACAACTACATTTCTCATTTTCTTACATTCTTTGCATCTAATAAAGATTTGTTTTCACAACTTCCATTTATTTCATATGCCTATAGGATATTTCTCTGTGTGTGTGTGTTATCTTTTATTTATATGTGTTATCTTTTATCCATGTTTCCTGGTTTTCGTTTTAATTTACTTATTGTGTGTGTCCATACTGGGACTTGAACTCAGGGCCTCACTTTCTCACCTGTTGTTTCCTTTCTGTTGTTGTTGTTCAAGGCTGGTGCTCTACCCCTTGAGCCACTCCTTCAAGTCCAGCTTTTTAGTGGTTAGTTGGACCTAAGTTTCTCCATGATTAGGCTGGCCTTCAATCTTGATGCTTAAATCTCAGCCTCTTAAGTGGCCAGGATTACAGGTGTGAGCCAACACCTCCTGTTCCCAGTCTCATTCTTACACCCCGTCATCGCCATGCCTGATTCCTACTCCTCTCTTGGAAATTTCACCCCTCTCCCTCTGTGTCCCCTGAGGCTTTCTCCTCTTCTCTTGATCCCCTGACCGCTTCTACTAGAGCTCTGTGTTAAGAAATCTAATTTTCATGCATCTTTCCACTTACAGGTTATTTTCTTATCATTTATTTAAAATCCTTGTAGTTGACTGTCCTAAAATTCATTGCCTTTAGGTTGCTGTTTTCAACTTCTTTGGTCGTCTTTGTATAAATTGCAATATTTAACTGTGTCCTCTTAATTAACTTAAGTGTTCATTAAAGAAATAGCCTCCATATGCAGGTCAAAAGCAAGAAGTAGCTAAATATGAGCCGTGTCTCATCTCCCTTTTGGCTATCTCTATTATTCTCCCTCCCCAACCCTGCTCACGGGCACTTCTTCCTGATCAAGATCCAGATATGCTCTTCTGCCTTTAGTCCATTAACTAGGCTATCATTCTCTCATTAAATATGCAGTCTTATCCAATATGCACTTAAGATGATAGCTGGTGAGATTTCAACCTTATTATGCTTTTTTATCATGATGGAGGAAATTTTTCAACCTTTTTAAGAGAATGTTTAAAAGCTGGTCAAAGAGTTGGTTAGCTATGTTTTGAATAAGTGCAGTAAAGTACAGAGTAAAAGGAGGGGGAAAAGAGTCTTACTTTACAAATGGAAGTAGACTTGTTATGATACTCCCTGCAGTTAAGCCTTCATTATCTGCTCTGCTGATCACTCCCAAGAATGACAAAACATGTTTTCCTTCTTTTAAATTAAAATACATGGGTCCAGGCTATTAAGTTAAAATCTTGGAGCTGGGCACTGGTGGCTCAGGCCTGTAATCCTAGCTACTCAGGGGGCTGAGATCTGAGGATCATGGTTCAAAGCCAGCCAGGATAAGAAAGTCTGTGAGACTCTTATCTCCAATTAAATCACACAAAAAAAAGCTGGAAGTAGAGCTGTGGTTCAAGTGGTAGAGTGCTTGCCTTGAGCAAAAGGAGCTCAAGAATAGTGCCCAGGCCCAGAATCCAAGCCTTAGGAATAGCAAATAAATAAATAAATAAATAAATAAATAAATATATGAATCTGGGTGTTAGTGACTCAAGCCTGTAAGCATCGCTGTTCAAGGGGTTGAGATCGGAGGACTGTGATTCAAAGTCAGCCTAAGCATAAACATCCATAAGACTGTTATCTCCAGCTAACCAGAAAAAAAAAATAACAGAAATGGAGACCTGGCTGAACTAGTAGAACACCAACTAAAACAAGCTAAGGGACAGCGCTCAGTCCCTGAGTTCAAGCCCCAGTACTGGCACAGAAACAAAATAAAACCATACATAAGATATGTATGTATAGAAATTTTAGAAAACAGTTTCACTTTTAGATGGTCCCTTGGCAATGTCTGGTGACTCCATAGCTTTCTTTCATATTCCTGCATTTTAGTGCATCGTCTGGAAACACAGCAATGTCTCTCTGCAGCTTGAGTCTCTCAGTCAACACCACCTTTTGCCTGACCCAAAGCTCAGCTCCACTCAGCAGCTCAACACTATCCAAGGCCATTGTCTCCTTATTAAAAACCAACCTTATGTTCTCTGAATTTGTGAAGATAATTTTAAATGCCCATGCATGCTGACACAACATATAATCCCAGCACTTGAGAGGCTGAGTTCAAGACCAATCTGAACACTAATATCAAGTTCCAGACCAGCTCGGACTACACAGTAAAACTATGCTTTAAAACACACACACATACACACACACACACACACACACACACACACACACACACACACACACCGCATGCATGTGCACACGTGGAAAAAATAAAACAAGTTTCCAAAATATTTTTCTCAATCTGACTAAAGTAGATGTGTATTAATTTACAAAATTGTCTCTGTCTCTGCGAAGCAAAAGAGTCTTGGAGGGGCTGGGGATATAGCCTAGTGGCAAGAGTGCCTGCCTCGGATACACAAGGCCCTAGGTTCGATTCCCCAGCACCACATATACAGAAAACGGCCAGAAGCGGCGCTGTGGCTCAAGTGGCAGAGTGCTAGCCTTGAGCGGGAAGAAGCCAGGGACAGTGCTCAGGCCCTGAGTCCAAGGCCCAGGACTGGCCAAAAAAAAAAAGAGTCTTGGAAACTCAGGCACTAAAGAGACAAACAAGATATCATCGCTGTAACATGCTTTACAACTGCACCCTGAAATATATATGTTAGGAGCATTTTTCAGACATTTCTGTCAGTTTATTCAAACATTTAGGTGTTCTAATATTTCCTGATATTTAAGGTAAGTATTCTATTTTTTTACTTTTTATTTAGAAATCAATTTCAGAATCACAGCTAGTCCATGAAATACATAAACTGAGACATTTTGGTACATGATTATTTGATGGATATAGGAAGGAAGGTGGGTCCTGAAGAGCCTCCCCCCAAGTGCTCTCTCTCTCTCTCTCTCTCTCATTCTGAAGGGAATCTGTCCTGCATTAAACAAGAGTGTGGGCTTTTCTATGTTTGGGGAATGTCAGCTTCACAGAATTATATTTTTTTAAAACTGTGACATTTATACATTGAAGCATTGGTTATTGATATTTCTGGTAACCTTTTATTCCGCAGTCGAGAGGTAGAAACTCAGGCCTTGTGCTCACTGCCGAGGTGCTCTGTCATCGAAGTCCTTTTTGCTTTCATGCGTTTTCAGTTAGGGATTTGTACTTTTTGCCTAGACTTGGTCTCAGACCATGATCCTACCACCTCTGTCTCCCAAGTGGCTGGGATTACAGTTGTGTGTTACCACCCTCAGCTCATTTCTTTTTAGATAAGGTCTTGCTAACATTTATTGCCTGAGTTGTCCTTGAACAATGATCACCCCATCTCTGCCTCCTGCATACCTTTATGTGTAGCTATATGTTAACCACTGCTAACGTATTCATAGTATAGTTAGACATCTTTAATACACTCAATAAATAAATGAGCCTCTGATATTTAGTATAATATAATAAACTGTAAGACATATTCAGGAAACATCATAATTATACTACAGACTACATTTTTAGCTTATTCTAAATTTTCACAAAACACCATCAAAAATATTTTATTATCCAGGAGCTAGTGAAATAACAGGCACATAAATTAAACTGTTTTACCTCATCTTACCTGAGATTTGAACCTCACTACATCTGGCTTCAATGCATTTCACTCTTTCTTGCTGTGTTTATTTTCAGTTGAGTTTAGGATTTACTAAATTAACTTTAAAAAATAAAAAAGCACATATACCATAAATTAAAATCAACAATACATCAAAATCTGATTGTGAACTTTGGCAAAGTAGCAGGATATAAAAGAAATCCTCAAAAATCAATGGCTTTTATAATCAGAAGAGTCAGATCATAATTGGTTTAATTTTTCTATTTCCTTAACTGTAATTTCCACTTTTATAATAATTTTGATTTGAAAGATAAATTTAGTTATTTTTTAACAGTGAAAGTTACTTCCTGTTGTAGTCTGCAGCCTTTCAAATGAGTATGTTGCTCTTATGATTGATCAAAACAAACACTCCAAAAATTAAGATGAAACTAGGTGCAGCAAGGTATAGGTAATAGTTATAACAAAAAATGCTACAGCCTCATTATAACAATATTCATAAAGGAAACAGGTTTTTCTTTCTCTTGTCTGAATATGGTAGTTTCATTCTTTTCAGACGTATCATGGGTATTGGTGATGTGTTACGGACAATGAATTGTAACTAGCATGTGGTTCAGAATACACAATGTTAGTTTTTTAATATGTTAATGGTTCTTTTCTATTTATAATTTCATGAAGTATACCAAGAATTTCATAAATTTGTTTTCAGTGGGAAAAAAAGTCAATGGCTTTTATATATGCCAACAACCAGAAGAGCAAGACTGGAACCAGAAAAGTAGCACCTTTTTCAATAGCCTCAAAAAACCTAAAATACCTGTGAAAGAACTCTATGATGAGAACTTTAAAAACCTGAAAAAGGAAATTAAGGCAGAACTCAAGCAATGGAAAAAACCTCCCATGCTCCTGGATTGGGAGGATTAACATCGTGAAAATGGCAATATTACCAAAAGCTATCTACAAATTCAGTGCAATACCCAACAATATCCCAAAACCATTATTCAACGAAATAGAGGAAGCAATTCAGAAATTCATATGGAACAATAAAAAACCCCGAATAGCAAAAATAATCCTAAGTAGAAAGAACAGTGCAGAAGGAATATCAATACCAAACTTTAAGTTGTATTACAAAGCTATAGTAACAAAAACAGCTTGGTATAAGAACAGACTCGAGGACCAATGGAATAGAACAGAAGACCCAGAAATGAAGCCATAGACCTACAGCTACCTAATCTTTGACAAAGGAGCTAAAAATATAGGTTGGAACAAAGACAGCCTCTTCAACAAATGGTGCTGGCAAACCTGGGTCAACACCTGTAACAAACTAAAATTAGATCCCTATTTATCACCCAGCACCAAAATCAATTCCAAATGGATCAAATACCTAGAAATAAAATCAGATACCCTGAAAACACTACAAGAAGGAATAGGAGAAACTCTAGGACTTCTTGGCACTGGAATAAACTTCCTCAACAAAGGCCCAGAAATGCAACAAATCAAAGAAAGGTTGGACAAGTGGGACTGTATCAAACTGAAGAGCTTCTGCAGGGCAAAAGACATAGTTTCCAAGATAAACAGAAAGCCCACAGATTGGGAAAAGATCTTTACCAGCCATACAATGGACAAAGGCCTGCTATGTAAAATATACACTGAGCTCAAAAAATTAAATTCCTCCAAAACAAACAATCAAAGAACTAACAGCCCTCTCAACAAATGGGCTGAAGACCTAAAAAGAAACTTCTCTGAAGAGGAAATGAGAATGGCTAGAGTCATATGAAAAAGTGCTCTACATCACTGGCCATAAAAGAAATGCAAATCAAAACAACACTGAGATTCCACCTCACCCCAGTTAAGAATGTCCATTATCAGGAAATCCAATAATAACAAATGCTGGAGAGGATGTGGCCAAAAGGGAACCCTACTACACTGTTAGTGGGAAACTTGTTCAACCACTCTGGAAAGCAATGTGGAGGTTTCTAATAAGGCTAAACACAGAGCTCCCCTATGACCCAGAAGCCCCACTTTTGGGCATCTACCCAAAAGAGTACAAGCAAGACCACACTAAAGCCACCAGCACAACTATGTTCATCGCAGCACAATTTGTCATTGATAAAACACGGAACCGATCTAGATGCCCTTCAGTAGACGGTTGGATCAGAAAAATGTGGTACACATACACAACGGAATCCTATGCCTCCATCAGAAGAAATGACACTGCCCCATTCATAAGGAAATGGAAGGACTTGGAAAAATATCATAAGTGAAGTGACCCAGACCCAAAGAAGCATAAACCCTATGGTGTCCCTCATAGGGAATAGCTAGTACAGGATTAGGCCAGTCATGGTAGAAGATCAAAAAATACCCCAATAGCTGCACCCATGTGATCACATAAGATGATGCCAAGTGAAATGAACTCCACATTACGGAGACAAGAGTTATACCACTGTTGTAACTATTATCATTATCCCATGTGAAACCATACCTTTTGTATTTTTTTTACTTTTTTCTTGTCTGTTTGTTCAGTTTTCTTTCTCTTGTGTTCCCTTCCTGTAGTTGTGCCCCCGCTACCACTATATCTCATCCGAATGCCCTGGATACTGTTTATACAGGTATTAGAACTGTGGAAGGGAAAGGGAATACCAAAATTGAGAGACAAATGACAAAAAGACAAACCATTCCAAAAGCAATACTTACAAAACCATTTGGTGTAAATCAACTGCACAACTCGGAGGGAGAGGGTAAAGGAGAGGGGAGGGGGGAATGAGGGAGGAGGTAACAAGTTGAACAAGAAATGTACTCACTGCCTTACATATGAATCTGTAATCCCTCTGTACCACACTTTGACAATAAAGAAAAAAGTTTAATTAAAAAAAAATCTGATTGTAGGTAACAAACAGTACAAGAAATGTATCCAATGCCTAACGTATGAAACTGTAACTGCTCTGTATATCAGTTTGACAATAAAAATAAAAATAAAAAATATATAAGTTAATAAATAAATCTGATTTTGTGTGTACGTGTGTGTGTGTGTGTGTGTGTGTGAGAAAGAGAGAGAGAGAGAGTGATGGATGGATGGTCCTAGACCTTGAACTCAGGGCCTGAATGCTGCCCCTGAGCTATTTTGCTCAAGGCTAGCACTCTACTTCTTGAGTCACAGCTCCACTTCCGACTTTTTGGTGTCCAGGCTGGCTTCTAACCATGATCCTCAAATCTCAGCCTCCTGAGTAGCTAGGATTACAGGAAGGAGCCACCAATGCCTGGCCTAAAGACATCTGATTTTAGTTAGTAGCTTTGGGAGAAAACATTGTTCTTATATGAATAAGAAAGCACAGGTTCACCTAACTACCATTTTCCCCATGTCTACTCCCTACATCAGCAGAGACGAAGCAGGACAAACAGCAGCCCAGAAAGGAGGAAATCCAAGGTAGCCCAAAAACAAGGGAAACCGAGGCACCAAGTCACCTGCAGAGCAATCATGCTGTCTCAAATCCTCCGGCATCAACTGAACTAAACACTTGGCTTTCAGAATGTCTAGAAGGAGGAAACACTTCCTTTTTTATTACAATGAATAGCCTTTTGTTATTTTTTTATTTTGTTATTTTTTCCAGTTAATGGAAATCATTTTAAACGTGAAAAATGATCTCAAGGACTTAAATCATATTAATTATCATTTTAGACATCTCTTCAACTTGAATAATTTAAAAATAAATCCTAATACTTTACAGTAAACCACTTGTACATATTTAAGTTTATTCTTTATTCTTCAATTCTTTAATAATCTTACTTGGTCTTATTTATATACATAATTTTACCTTTACACATATATGCACATATACATATTCTATTTTAATGCACAATGATATATATTATATACATACAATAATTCATTTAATAATAGTAGTATTATCTATTTCATATATACAGATATATAATTCTTTTTTTGTCCGTGTGCCAGTACTGAGGCTTGAACTCAGGGCCTGGGTGCTGTCTCTTGTCTCTTTCTACTTAAGGCTGGCACACTACCACTTGAGCCACAGTCCACTTGCAGCTTCTTGGTGGTTAGTTAGAGATATGAGCCTCATTGACTTTCTTGCCCTGACTGACTTTAAATCATTATCATCAGACCTCAGCCTCCTGAGTAGCTAGTATGACAGTCTTCAGTAACTGGTTGGTGCCCAGCTACATGTGTGTGTGTGTTATATATTTAGGTGTTATGTATGTATAACACCTAAAAATATTTATATGTATAGCAGACAAGATATAGCTTTAAGAATAATATACATTTATATTTTAAGTGGATAAAGCAGTTCCAAGAAGATTGACCAGAGCACTAACGTAAATGTAAAGTGGTTTAGGGACATTTATGTGGCATTATTTTTACTCCAAATTTTCTGTCTGATCTATAAAAATGTTTGGGAGAGCTCACTAATGTTTTGATAGCTCATTATCTTATTTTGTACTGATACTGGCTTCATTAGGCAATGATAGTATGGCATTTGATTCCAACTATCAATAAGATCTGTGTTCATCTACAGAGACATTTCAAATGACATGAAAAACATTTGCAGACTGTTTTACGTTATGATAGTGAATGATTTTGAAGGATATCAAGCTCTGCTTAAAGACTTTTATATGAAATAGCTTTTACAGTAGAAAAAGGCTTGGGGATGGTAAAAGATGTAAGTCATCTGAATTTCATTTATTTTTAAATACAACTAAGCACTCAGAAAGCATCTTCAGCTTTAAAATATATTTTTAAAACCAGTACAAAAATAGCAATGTTACTGTTTCTTGATTTTTTCTATTGCATCTCTGAAAAAGCAGTTCACTTTAATAAGTGGGAGGATTTGTAAAAGAAGAAATGGACTACAAGGACAAAAGAACGAGTACTTAATTGCACCAATTTTATTTTCATGATATGCCACAGATTCTAACATGTATATTTATTACCATATCTCATCAACTTCTAGAATAGTACTGTGAGAAGACTGTTATGTATATCAGAACTTCCCATAGCAACAAATCACATGACTTAGTACAACAAAGAAATAGTATTTAGGGTATACCCTCCAAGTGTGCCAAGCATAAGCCAGGCTCCCATGAATACTGCATTAATGTTACATTGACTGCAATACCATCAACTGAGGCTCTGTTTAGGACTCTGTTTAGGACTTGTCTTAGTAGTCATTGACTGGTTACCAGATTCCTTCCAATTAGTCTTATTTCACTTTTATAAGTCCTACACTTTGGGCATAAAGAATAGTTCTACTCTTTAGAAGAGGTGTTTTGAGAAGAATGACCTTGCTCTTTCTAAAAGCAGGAAGTGTTAGTTTTACTAAAACTTAGGGGGAAAATGTAAGAATTTTCTTCATATATTTTTATAGAATATGTTCTTTTTTTAATGATCCAGACATTGTTAATGGAAACTGATAAATACAATAATATATGTTATCATTTTCCATTTCCTTCTTTCAGTGGATGAAAATAAGAATTGAACATAATAGCTGGCCACTGGTGCCTCACACCTGTGATCCTAGCTACTCAGGAGGCTGAGATTTGAGGACTGCAGGAGCAAGAAAATCCATAAGACTCTTATCTCCAACTAAGCACTACAAAAGCCAGAAATGGAGCTGTGGCTCAAGTGGCAGAGTGCTAGCATTAAGCACTAGAGTTCAGGAACAACATCCAGGCCTTGAGTTCAAGTCCTAGAGTTCAAGTCCTAGGACAAGACAGAATGAGGAGGAAGGATGAGGAGAAAGAAAGAAAGAAAAGACAAAGAAAGGCAGGCAGGCAAAGAAAGAGAGATAGAGGAGAAAGAAAGGAAGAAAGGAAGAAAGGAAGGAAGGAAGAAAGAAAGAAAGAAAGAAAGAAAGAAAGAAAGAAAGAAAGAAAGAAAGAAAGAAAGAAAGAAAGAAAGAAAGAAAGGAAAGGAAGGAAGGAAGGAAGGAAGGAAGGAAGGAAGGAAGGAAGGAAGGAAGGAAGGAAGGAAGGAAGGAAGGAAGGAAGGAAGGGAGAAGAGGGAGGACAGAGGGTGAGAGGGAGGGAGGAGGGAAGGGAAAGGAAGAAAGAAGAGAAGGAGG
Source organism: Perognathus longimembris pacificus (assembly GCF_023159225.1). Classification (NCBI taxonomy): domain Eukaryota; kingdom Metazoa; phylum Chordata; class Mammalia; order Rodentia; family Heteromyidae; genus Perognathus; species Perognathus longimembris. Next base: position 10,253,993 of record NC_063163.1, read on the forward strand.
GAAAGAGGGAGGGAGGGAATGAACTAGCAAGGGCATTAGTGGTTCACACCTATAATCCTAGTGGTTCAAAGCCTATCTGGGCAGATAAGTGCATGAGACCTTTATCTCCAGCTCCATCAAAAGGCTAGAAGTGAGCTCTAACTCAAGAGGTAGAGTGCCAGCCTTGCCCAAAAACAAAATCCAAGTGATAGTGAAAGGCCTGAGTTCAAACCCAAGGATTAGAATTAAAAAAAAAAAAAAAAAGACGACAATACCACATTCCTCAAATGCAAAATAGATACTTGGTGTTTAAGCCAAGTCCTTACCCAAATAATGCACTAAACTTTATGATGTGTTGAAAATAGAGATTACCCTTTGCTCTTTTTGTATTATTCAGAATCCTAGTAACACATAGTATGCAATTACTAGTTTGCTAAGTAAAAACAAGCAAATATAAATAGAGAGATATAGATATATAGCATATACACACATATATGCTATATATCTATATATATATATCTATATATATAGATATATCTATATATATATCTATATATATATAGATATACCTTGTGGTTGTTGATGCTTCACATGCTTTAACCTCTATGCAAAATTCAAGAAGACAAATGACTTTACTATGAAATTACAAAAAAAAAGTAAGTAAATACCTACATGTAACAAATTATTTTAATTTATACATTTTTTTTCCTTTCTTAGCTGAATCCTTCAGTGTTTCAGGAAAAAAGATTTTATTCCCAAATGACTATAAGGAAGATCAGCTCATCCTTAATTCATTAAGTACCATTTTTTTACTCGCTTACATTTGTCAAATATAGGATTCATTATAAGCGGGATGTAGAATTATGGCTTCTGCTCTTTTTATTCTAATCCTTTTCTCATGTATTCTTTCTTTTGATTTGTGACCTTCATTACCCAGAGAGCTCACATAATGCTTCCAGTTCAGTTCCAAGAGGATAAGCAGTCAGATACTGTAGGAATTATTTTATATCCCACAGTTATTAGCATGATGACTCAGAGAAATTATATTAATATAGCAGGCACTCAACCACCTCCAAGAAAAGTTTCTTGATCTCTTTTTTTCCCCTTAGCAGTGGGGACAAAATTCTTAACTATTGACAGTGGGAATTTCCTCAGACAAGTAGAAATATGTTATAAAAAGGTTGTTTCTGGGAGTGTGGCTTAAATGTAGAGCACCAACCTAGCAAGTGTTAGATCCTGAGTTCAATCCTTATTATACAAAAAGGGGGGAGGGTAGAAATAGAAAAAAAAATCACTGTCTACTTAAAACCACCTTATTCAAGGCTTACTTTGCTTTTGTATTATAGCATAATAAATTCTGATTATTCTTCATTTAGAAAAAAGAATACTGTAAATAATTACTCAAAAATAACTATGCCATTTTAATGTGTCCTGCATATTTTTTCTAGATATGTCAAAGGATTTGTGTGTATCATCATTGATGGGCTCTGCTGGCCCATGCCTGTAATCGTAGATACTCAAGCATCTGAGATCTGAAGATCACATGGTTTTGCCTGGACGGAAAAGACCATGAGCTTTTAATCTCCCAGTAGCCAGCAGAAAGCTAGAAGTAGAGCTGTGGTTCAAGTGGTAGAGCACCAGCCTTGACCAAAAAACACAAGTGAGATATGAGGCCCTGAGTTCAAACCCCAGTGCTTAGAACAAAAAACATATATATTCTTCAAAGGTATTATTTTAATTTTAACATGATAAAAATGTACCTTAACTTATTAGAGTATCCTCCTACTAAAACTCTGCAGAGCACAAACTAATCTGTAACGACTGAAATCTGATGAGTGGCTGCTGGGGTTGATTGAGGAGATAGGACAGGAAACAAAAAGGTTAAAGGTACGCAAGGAAACCTATCAAGAGTGGGTACACTTGCCATTTTGGGCTGTGAGGGGAGGACCAAGCATAAACATATGTGAAAACACATCAAATTGTATAAGCCATAAATCTTCTCAGTTTGTTATAAGGCAACCTATCTCAATAAAACTCATAAAAATAAGATATAAAAATTATCTTCTTCTTGCATAATAAGTTCATTCTGATGCCTAGCCATTATAAGAGAATAACAAGTATTTGTCACTTTATTTTCAAAGGAGTACAATTTTGTAGATTATATTACAAAGAATTTATATTTATTAATAGATCAGATGATGAAACATTTCAATTCCTGTGCAACTTACAACAAATTTTGTAGACTATTTGGATTATACTAAAAATCATTTAGCTGATATATTTAGTAAGCTTTCTGTGATTTTAGAGCATTCTACTGCATACTATTGGGACAAATAAAGTTTAGGAAGTAAATGTGTTAGATGCAAAATTAAATTAATCATTAATCACTACCATTACATTCTCACATTCATTGAAGACTCTGTGAGCTAGATACCTATCAGCATTTTATATTACATATCAATTATCTCCTTGTTTTTCAGTAAAAATAGGTACAATAAGGTAATATATGATAAAACTATGTGATGGGGTCAGAATCTTAGCTACAAAATTCAATAGCCTTCAGAAACGTTTGCCATTGTTCTTCTAGATTTCAAGAGTAAACTCTTCAGAGGGCAGAATGGATAAATTATGCATTCATATAAAATGTAGTAAAAAGGAACTACTGATACTGCAATAACATAGATGAACCTCTAAGTCTTTATACTAAGTTAATGAATCCAAACACAATGAGTCCAGGAGTATAGTATGATTCTATTTATAGGAAAACTAAGAACAGACCAATCTAATCAATGGTTACAGAAGCCGGAAGTGGTTATGAAGTTAGAGATGAGGGCTAAAGAAATCAATCACTGGAATGAGAAGAAGGGGGAAAAAGAAATCAATCAAAGAGAGGCATGAAGAAATATCCAGGAAATGACTTCAGAGGTATGTACAATAGTCACAACATACATTAAATGTTCAAGATGATACATTTTACTATTGGATTATTTATGCCTCACTAATGAAAACTGGAATAAATTGAATCTCTGGAAAGCCAAAGGTTAGCAATATAATAATTCAAATCAAAGGTTCATACCTTTGCAACCCTAACTCATTTGAATTTGAGAACAATGACCAAGCAACAGATACATACAACCAAGATCATGATTATCATCATTATTTACTTTAAATTTGGCAATTCAGATCACATAGATATGTTAGTTTGCTTCGCCATATTAACCATTTCACTATATATGTATGTATAAATCTCAAAATGCTATATTGCACACCCTAAAGCAACATCATAAAAATTACTTTTTGAGATATTCAATTTAAGGCTAGTGAAAGGAGTGAACACAAAAGCAAAGAATGGCAGATCCTTTCAGTAGTCTTCCTCTAACAATGGCTCTGCTCCCATGTCATGAGCCACTTGAAGCAGCAAGCTGTGGTTTTATAGTTCCATATCTGAAGTATTTTTCTCCCTAAACACAGGCAGGCCTGGCCTCCTGTGAATTCCACCCATGGCACCAAGTTCTGCCCTAGTTAGCAAACCCCTCTTCCATGTCAGCTCTGGGGATATCTGCCAATAGAAAGCCAATTTCCCTTAAACTCCTTTTATAATTAGCCTAAAGTATTCCCTCAACTCTTGCTCCTAGAGCCTGGCTTCCAAGTTGTTTCATGATGTCATTCTCTTTTTTCAGAATATGCCCCACATATGATAGGATTTTGTGTGGTCCAAAAAGGCAGAGCCAGGCTGGGGACATGGCCTAGTGGCAAGAGGGCTTGCCTCATATACAAGAGGCCCTGGGTTCAATTCCCCAGCACCACATATATAGAAAATGGCCAGAAGTGGCGCTGTGGCTCAAGTGGCAGAGTGCTAGCCTTGAGCAAAAAGAAGCCAGAGACAGTGCTCAGGCCCTGAATCCAAGCCCCAGGACTGGCCAAAGAAACAACAACAACAACAAAGACATTTGTCCATATCATACTTAATGTTTTTGAGAAGAAGAGAGCCTACAATAATCTTTACAGTCCAGTTGTTCTTCAATGTCAGAATGAAGAAAAGAAAGAATACAACCAGGATTTCATCCATAAACTGCCTAAGGGGTCCTGGTCAAACCCCTCCTGCAAAGTAAGCCAAGGTAGAACTGATTTCAGGAACTTAATTATAGTCTCACAGTAAAGCCTCCTTCTTACATGGTCTTATAGAAATGTCTTAAGCAAAGCCAGGCTGTGGAGATGGCCTTTCCTTCTCAATGATATGGTCTGGTGTTCAGCAACTTATAGTTATCAGAAGATGCTTAGGCTATTGTGTTAGAATAATACTTGGCTCCTAATAAGTAATTGGCCAATGTGGGATACAATTTTTTTTTCTAATTCTAAGATAAAATACAGCCCTCCTATAAAAACAGCCTTTGTCACTGAGTAAGAATCTTTATCACAGAGCACCTGGAGGTGAGAGATGACTACTTTTTCTTGGAGGACCAACATCACAGGGCAATGGAAAAACTCCACAAACCACAAAGAGCAGCTGGCAGAGACCTATGTGATTACAGAAAAGAAGACGCTTGCAATTATCATTCTCAGAAAAATGCTTGTATATCTCTATCTTAATAAACAAAATACATTAGGGAACAAACTATAACAAGAAAATAAGAAACAGACAATATGGAAAAGTGTTGGTGATTACAATGCAACTAACTAGTAAAAATAAAACCTATATATCTGGTGAAACCAAAATTCATAAATAAGAGGAGTATTACACTATTAAACTAGAAATGAGTCAGGCAAGAATTAGAAAAAAAAAGAACAAGTCAAAAAATACTAAATATTGAAATGTGAAAGATTTTAAAAGATTAAGTCCCATGAAATCAAAAAAGGGATTAAAACCTAACACAAGTGCAAAAAATACTGTATAAAGTATAAAAGGACTCTTGAAAGAGCATTTATAAAACAGGCCAAGGCTTATGTGAGCTTATGCTCACTCTTTTATAATATGGGCTATTATTATTATTATATGAGCTATATTCCCAGATAGCTAGGAGACATAAAAAGGAGGATCTTAGTCCAAGGCTGCTGCAGATAAAAAAGTACCTAGGAAATAGATCACAAAAGGTTTGGGATATGACTCAAACAGTGTAGCACTTGTCTATCAAGTAGGAGGCCCAAGTTCAAACCTTAGTACCACAATAAAAAACCTAAAACCGTAAGCTGAACACTGGATATTGTATATATGCTTATCTGAACTAGGGAAGGGAAAGAAAAATGAGGGAGGGTGTAACAAATAAGACAAGAAATGTACTCACTACCTTATTATGTAACTGTACCCCCTCTGTACATCAATAAAAGTTAATTAAAAAAGAAAAACCCTAGTACCATAATAAAAGACCTAAAGCCATAAGATGAGACATTTATGGGTTTAATAGAGAAAATAAAAATGTAAAAGATTTCAACTTTTTAAAAGTGATGTCATAAGAAATAAAAGAATATTAAAAGTAAATGATAATCAAAACAAAAAATGGCATAAAAACAGACAGGTAAACCAATATTCAAAGTAGATAGCCCAGAAATCCATACATTTACAGTCAGTTGATTTCAACAAAGATGCCAGAGTACATGAGCAGGAAAGGACCATCTCTTCAATAAATGGTGTTGAGAAGACAGGGTATCCATATGCAAAAGAATCAAATTAGACATTTTTTTCTTACACCATCTATAAACATGAAAATTTCAATATAAGATGTGCATCTGTAAAAATACCAGAAGAAAACAGGTAAAAGTTCTACAACACTGGCCTGGGCAATGGCATTTTTGGATGTGAGCCCAAAAGCACAAGAAACAAAGCAAAAGTGGATTAAATCAACCTGAAAAGATTCACAGCAAAGGAAAGGGAAAAAAAGAGGGGGAAGAGACAAAGCAATAGCAAATAAAACTATAATAAGGTATCATCTCACATCTGGTAAAAGCAATATTATCAAAGAGATGAACAATAACAAGTGTGAGTATCTAATAAACTGAAACAAATAAAAGAGAACAAACAATTTAAGTAGAAGCAGTGAAGGAAGCTGTCTCTCTTGACTATGCTGAGGATTTGCTTTAAGTTCAGTGCAAAGGCAGCAGATCTGAATGTGAATTCGTTTGGCCTTGAAAGGCCTATCCACCAAAAGGATCATGTGTCTGATGGCTTGGTCCCCAATATAAGCAAGTGTTCTAGAAGGAAGATCTGGGAAGTGATTAGATCATGAGCTTTATGCCTTCCTCAATAGATTAATCTATTCATAGATTCAAATTCTGAATAGACAACTGGGAAGAGGTAGAAACACCAGAAGTGGGTCTGTTGGTGTGAACAGGAAGGACATGACTTGTCCTGGGCTCCACACCCCTGCTCTCTGCTTCCTGGCCACTATGAGAGAAGCAATTTCACTCTGCCGTAAGCTCCCTGCCATAATTCTCTGTCTCACCACAGGCCTAGACATAACTCAGACAAGTGAACCTGGACTGAAATCGTTCAAACCAAATTAAACCTCTCCTCCTTTTGTTTTCTCGGCTATCAGTCATTGCAACAACAACAAAAAAAAAAAAAAAAAGGAGTGTAATATAGTCATTATGGAACACAGGATGGAGGTACCTGGAAAGATTAAAAATATCCACTCACTGGTCCAATAATCCCACCACTGGGTAGATATGCCAAAGGAATGAAATTTGTATGTCAAAGACATGTGTGTTGCTGTGTCCAGTGAAGCAGCATTCATGGTAGCCAAGATACATACAGAAATAGGGGATTGAGCTAAACATCCATCAATAAAGGACAAAAGAATATATATATATATATATACATGAATGTGTGCATGACTGATAAATTGATAAGACATTTTAAATTACATTTTTGTTATCCTTTAAATAGTGTACAAAGGAGTTACCATTCGACAAATCAAGTTTATGACTACAGTAAATCTTGATCAATATCATCCCTTTCATCATTCTCCCCAATCCCTCCCACACCAACCTCTCCTGTGAATTCTTTGCCCCCCCCACCCAGATAAGATATTCTTTATTTCACTACATACATAATAGATACAATTCAAACCTTGATTTAAAAAAATAGAGAGAGAATCTGTATAAACATGGGTGAAACTGAAGGACATCATATTAGGTGAAATAAGCCAGGCACAGAGTAACCACTGCCAAATGATCTCACATTTAAAATCTAAATTAGAAATAAAGGGTAGAATGGTGTTACCTGGGGCTAGAGATGATTGAAGACTGACAAGGTATTGATCAAAGAACACAATATTTCAGTCAGACTGGAAGAATAGTTCAAGAGACTTAACTCAGGGACTATCATCCACATAAATATGTTAGGTACCTGAAAACTGCCAGGCGAAGAGTTCAACTGTTCTTGAACACATAAATGAAAAATGGGACAGATAATACCTATACTTATTAGTTTGGCTTATTCCATTCATTTGATTTATTTATTTGTTGTTCCACAATATACACGTACATCAAAGCATAATGTATTCCATCAACATACATAATTTTCATTAGTAAATTTAAATTGTTTAAGTTAAAGACATAAATGGCAAGATGTTATACACTAAATCAAAAACATTTAAAAGAGTGTTTTTAAAGAAAAATGAAGATAGGAACTAAGGAGAATGCAGCCATAAAATTCAATGCATATCCTACAAAATTAAGAAAATTGAGGGATGGGTGGAGTTGGGAAGGATGGGTGAGACTGTTGAAAGAGGTCATTGATCAAGACACACTGAATTCATAAACTGCTTTGTTGAATGATAACTCCTCTGTACAGCTACTTAAAGATATTTTTTAAGAAAAGAAAAAGAAGAACACCTTAATAATTCAGTGAGCTAGCAAACTAAGACAAATAACCCCAAGGAGAAAAATACAGAAAGGTTACTTCAGTAGAGAAAATTATTTTACAACTGGTGAAACAAAAATGTGCTCCTTTTAGGTGTTGCTAAGGACCTGTTTGAAGTCCACTGCAAATAAAGCAGATGTGAGAGTCGGAACTTCCAAGACTAGGGATTTCTACAAAGAATTCAAGTGGTTTCAGTGGAAAGCCAAGGGTAGTGAGCTGATAAACGAGCAGGAAGATGGGGAACTGTGCACTTGCTGGGCCAGGCACTTGCTCACCACTCCACACTCACAGCCCTCACAAACTTCCTTCAGTGATGGACAAGGATGACGGGGAAAGTTTAGATCACTGAGCTGGGATGAGTGGCCGCAAGAGGGTATTTTAGGATTTTGTAAAATAGCTAAGGCTTGAACATTTCTTATAGCTACAAGAAATGAGCCATCTGAGAGAAAGAGGCTGAAAATTGGAATGTAGTAATAATTAGTTGGGGAAGTTCCAGACTAGATGGGACAGGATAAAGAGCTCAGAAAATGCTACCCCAAAATTCATTATATGCAAATCCTTTTATAAGCAGTTTTTAATGCAATACTACAGAGCTCACTGCAAAGCTCCAGGCTTAACCACCAGGACTCAAAATGAATGCAGATTTGGGGATATGGTTGCTCTTGGCATCACTTCAAGAAAAAGGAATTAAAGAAAGACAGGTTCACGATGATTGGTGAGCAACATTCTTCCCTCAATGGTGCTCACTTTATGTTTTGTAGACCCCAAAGGCTTCTCCAAGGAAAACCTGCTACATTATCCTAAATTACAGCATAGATAAATAATCACTTTCCCAAGAAATGCTAGCTTGCCTGTAGGACAAAATAATTCATTGTAATGGTAACAATCCTGACCCTCACGAAGACTCTAATTAACCCCTCTGGCACAGTTGCTTCTGAGTAGACTCAGAGTAGCAGCCAATAATATTCCCACTGTCTCTTAAGGGTTAAGGCTCCAGGCCACCTAAGGGGAGAATGAAGTAGAGATAGAACAGCAACCTGCTCCCTCCCAACACACAACACACACACACACACACACACACTATATGCATATGTACACATATGCACACACATACATGACCACATACACATATTCATGTATATATACATATACTCACAAACATACACCTATACATGCATACATACACTCACACTCATACGTGTACACATACACACATATACCCATGCACACTTGCATACATGCGTGCGCGCGTGCACACACACACACACTTCCAACCACCACAAAACAGCTCTTCATTGTCCCCTAACAGTCTTTTTAATAGCAGGAGATAATCCCTACCATAAGAAATGTAAAAATCTTTAGGATATGTTACAGTATCTGCTAAAAAGTTACTATCCCTCTCCCCAAAATAATGTATTATTTTTAATTCTTCTTTGGGGCTTGGAGTATCTCTCCATCTCTTTGCTATTAATTCCCCCTGTCAAACTACAAACCCAGATTATCCCGTTTAGTATTCAGCATAAAGAATGAGACATGCTCTATTAACTTGCTAATCCATTCCCATAGCAGAGTACAGACAGGGTGTTTACAACAAAAACTTATGGGCTCACAATTCCAAGGGCTGTGAGGAAAGAACTTCTTGTAGGCCTCTCTCCTTGGCTTAAGGACAGTGTCCTTCATGTTCAAATGGTCTAATATGTGAGTCTGTGTCTGAATTCCCCGTTTTATAAGTACATCCACCATATTAGATTACACCCCACACCCCAAAACACCTTCATTTTAATGTACTAAGACTTTATATTCAGGAATTGAAATGTAGCTTAATGGTAGAGCACTTTCCAGTCATGGACAAGGTCCTAGGTTCAATACCCACCACTGCAAAAATCAATTTTAAAAGACTATCTTCAGGGGCTGGGGATATAGCCTAGTGGCAAGAGTGCCTGCCTCGGATACACGAGGCCCTAGGTTCGATTCCCCAGCACCACATATACAGAAAACGGCCAGAAGCGGCGCTGTGGCTCAAGTGACGGAGTGCAAGCCTTGAGCAGGAAGAAGCCAGGGACAGTGCTCAGGCCCTGAGTCCAAGGCCCAGGACTGGCCAAAAAAAAAAAAAAAAAAAAGACTATCTTCAAATCATGTTACATTCTATAATACAAGAGGTTAAGACTTCATTTGAGGGGAACACAGATTCAATCTGAAAAAGCAAACTAAAAGCAAAAAGACTAGGGACATAGCTCAAGTGCTTACCTAGTAATCATGGGGTCCTGAATCCAATTCTCAGTAGCCCAAAATAATAAGAACAAAAACAATAAAGAGCAAGGGAAGGAGAAGGAAGAGGAGGAGGAGGAGGAAGAAGAGAAAGAAATTAAATGACTTTTCACAGTTTATTAAAACTGCAATTAAAGACCTTTGTCATCATATCATTTACTTCTGTTTACACTGCCTTATGCTATGTGGGATTTGGGTAGCTTACAAGGATAACAAAATATAGCATGCTAGAACAAATGTAAAATAAGAGAGATGAGTTTAATAAAGTTAAATAAGTAAAACAGGACTGGAAATGAAGTTGGTTTCTGTGGCTTAATGCTCCCTAAATCATGATCAATGCAATGAATTTTCTCTTGGAATTTGGTATTCTACGACTGAAAGAAAAATAAAACAATACCTACTTCATTTTTCGCTTTAACTGATTTTTACATCTATTCTATTAAGCAGGAAATGAGAAGTGCCAACGAGAGAAAGCAGACTGGCGACGGCATCTGCCAAAGAAGCTTGGCTAAACGATCGGGTCCACCGGGACCTCTAAAGCCTGGAATCAGCTCTCCCATTCACGCCTCCAACGATGGCCTCCTCCTAAAGGATAACCCTCTTGAGGTGGTTAATAACTTCACACCTAAATTCGCTGTTCCTGGCAATTCAGGGGAACAACGATCTAGAAACTGCCATCAAGAGAGCAATAAGCCTCAGTTCTAAAAGCCATTAAGGCAAGATCCAGAGTGTTTTATTTTTCTTTTCTTTCTAATATCTGAGATGATTCAATCCCCACATGGAAAGTACGGACATTTAACTCCATAGTTTAACCGGGTGCTATCAAGTCAAACCTCCTAATCAACCCATGCATACGACAACTAATGTTTCCCTAAACTTTGCATTTTTTAATTTTCTGAAACAACCAGGTGGTTCTCTCTACTGCTTCCAAGAGGAAAGCACGATATAGGAAGCTGGACTAGACTGAATTCTAAAGTCTATTTTTCATAATTATTATAGAATATTTAGAATTAAATAATTACCATGCTCTAATTCTGAATGGCTAACCATTCTGAATTCCCAGCAAACCAGATTCTCTGGTAAAGTTTTCAAAAATATTTTATTTCATTATTGATTTATTTGTTTGTTTGCCTGCCCTGGACTCCAGTGCTGTGCCTAGGCATTGTCCCTGAGCTCCTTTTTGCTCTAAGCTAACACTCTACTTGAGCCAGGCACTTCTGGCTCTTTCTGTGATTAGAGATGAGAGTCTCACAGGCTTTCCTGCCTGGGCTGGCTTTGAACTGCAATCCTCAGATCTCAGCCTCCTGAGCAGCTAGGATTACAGGCCTGAGCCACTTGCACTGGCAAAGAAGATTTTTTTTTCTACCATATACATGGTTTGCATCCAGCTTTCATTTATTATGAGAATTAAGGGAGAGTTGGGTTATAAATAATATCATAAACTGAAAAGCTGTTCCATTCATGAGAACTACATATTAAAAATTCTCTAGGTAGGGGCTGGGAATATGGCCTAGTGGCAAGAGTGCTTGCCTTGTATACATGAAGTCCTGAGTTCGATTCCTCAGCACCACATATATAGAAAATGGCCAGAAGTGGCACTGTGGCTCAAGTGGCAAAGTGCTAGCCTTGAGCAAAAAGAAGCCAGGGACAGTGCTCAGGCCTTGAGTCCAAGCCCCAGGACTGGCCAAAAAAATAAAAATAAAATAAATAAAATTTCTCTAGATATAAACCATAGTTGGTTACAGATTTCCATGAGATAAGACAGTATATGTATGAAGTGTGTGTATATATGTATATATGCATGTATACATGTGTGTATATATATGTATTTATATTCAGATATATATTATCTAACCATATTCAGATTTGCAGGTACAGTTTTCCTCAGTAACACAAACCAGCTGAGAAATTACTATGACAGAGGTATAGCTCTCTATAAAGGTGACAGAAAGTTATCTTGAGTTGACATGAAGCTGTTTGACACAAGCTAACCCATATAAAGACACTGAGCACTGACTCCAATTCTCCCTTTCCAAAACCTTTTTTGATACTTCAACCAAACAACTCACCCATTCAAAAATCTGTCTGTCTAATGCACGCTTTGAGTACTGAGTTTAAAACTCCATTCAGTCTGAATACATTTTGCTCACTAGCTGAGAGTTAAGAAAGGAAATCTATTGTACTTGAATAATATGTGCTTGCTCCATTATTTAAGAATGCTCTATTCTTCTCAAATAGATAAGCAAAACAAACACCGTAAAAACGGATGGAACTCAAGAATTATAAAGCATAGATTATAATAGTAAGCTAATAGCTTAAGCAGGAAAAATCCACAGATGTATTACACAGACATAATGAGTAGATGGCGAGACATAGGCACATTTTAATGTGTTAAATACAGATAGCAAGTTAATAACCTATAAGATGCATCAAAGATTCAACATAAATGGAAAGTATGATAGAACAAATAAGAGTATTTCTCTTGACTAGAAGATTCAGAAACACCAAATCTTATAGTAATATCATGCCACCCTTGGCCCTTCAAATAGCTATTTAAAATGGTTCCATTCTGGCCCCGTAGTTCTGTATGTAAAAGAATGCACATAAAGCACCAAGCTAGTTGTCAAGCTGAAGCTATTGGCTGGTGTGTTTGTCCTTGTATGTTTGTGAGAGAGCAAGTATGTCTCCAGGACACCTTCTATCTGACCACTGGGACCCCTTTCTTAAACCACAAAATCAATTCGGAAGGCGGATATACACAAAGGACGTGACATGAGTCTTGTGTAACCCAGCATTCAAGGTGTAGGGTTCCATTCACCTCACTTTTTTCAGGGCATTAACCTACATCATCTTTTTTCTCTTCGGTTCCCCATTATGCTTGAAATTGATTTAATAAGCAGTATGGCTAGAGAATCTTAATTCTGCCTGTGTCTTTTTATTCAGTCATCTCTCGCAGTTACTTGGTGCCTGTCATTGACTGCATCATTGTAATTTCCCATACACATATGTGGGAAAATCTACTGGGTTAAACAGATGACAAAACAAGTGTGTTTGGTTAGGAATTTGTAAAAAATATATATATAGTTATGAGGTGGTATTAAGATGTATTTGGCCATTGTTTACTAACAACCGAAGGCAGAACTAAAGACATGTTGGTAACAAGAAAACATACACAAATGTCAGAGACTTTCAACTTGTAACTTGGAAGATCAAATCCTGTTCCCTCACTACCTAACTTCATGGCTATGGGCAAATTACCTATCTGTGCCTCAGTTTCCCCCTCTGTAGAGTTGGATAGTACAATACCTATACCCACGCCTTTTGATAATTGAAGGAAAACACATAAATATCTGACAGTAACCAGCTCATAGGAAATGCTTTAATTCCTCTTAGCTATTGAAAAATAAAGAAGGAAAAATCAGAATATGACCTAAAGAAGTGTATGACAAGTGTTAGCACCAACATTATTCTTCCTTGACAGGTAATGACTCTCTTCACTTGCTACTGCCAATATAATGAGTGAAAATCGGGGCATAGGAAGCAGTAATAATAACCCACGGTATATAATATGAAGTATTGTGGGTTCTTCTGAATGAATGGGACCCATTCTTAGGGGAACCTGATTTCAGGACAGAGTGAGCTCACCTGGGGAAGGCTGACTGGGAGTAAATGAAAAGGGGTTCAGAGACTTTAGTAAGTAGAAAGCTTTGGAGTTCAAGGGCCAGCTGTTCCTCTAAAAAGAGTGACCACAGCCACTAAAAAAAAGTATGTTTGTGAGTTTGCAATGCCCTCTCATAAACATTGATACCCAGAACTGACCTCAAACTGGAGTAGCTGCTAGCTGACTCTGGGTGACTGTTAGGAGCTGGCCTAGGCTTTTAGCAGTTGTGACCATCTGATGCCCTGTTTGCCTTGACCATTCTTTCCTTACATCAGAGAGAACCCAGCTGCCCTGACAGAGGGAAGATGGCTATGAGGTGCCGGCAGACATTGCAACTGTCTAATAGCAGTAAAGCACATATGTTTGCTGCGGACTCCTGTATTTCACACCTCTGGGGTACAGCTTGCCTCAAATAGCCCAGTTCTCCCAGCCTCACTCTCCATTGCTTTAACTCCTTAATAAGCTTCTAATTAACTGCCCCCCAAAGCCCATAAAATCTACCTGCTCAGACACAGCTCAATTCAACTAAATTAGATACATCCAAATTCAAAGTCATCATAAATCAGTAGCTTCAAATTGCATACTTTCAAAACCCCAGAGGGAAAGGAAACCATTTTAAAGGCCTTAAGGTAGTTAGGAATATACTTATAAATACCTGAAAATATTCTTCTGCTATGTATACAGAATGTAAGTCTTCTCTGGATAATTCTAATAGTATCTATGTTATCAGATCTAGTATTTGGAAAATAAAATTATGATTGCCTATATCTTGTTAGTCAGTTTTCCTGTTTCACCTACATGAATGTCCATACACTACAGAACACTGTCCTCAGACTTCACACAGACCCCAGATGCAACTGGCCAGCTGTGATGTAAGTTGTGCCTTATTAATGTCCTTTAGCTATGTCAACCTCCTATGTTTTACACATCCTCAGTTTCCAATATTGGCCCCTCACCAAGGACCAGTCCATTCTAAGGAAGAACTGGTAACAGTGCTGCCGAACTCCATGCACTGAAATTTAAAATGAAAACCAAAATGTTCATAATGATCTTTAGGGGGCCTAAGATGATCCCAAAGAAAATGCATTTTTTTCCTGCAAATAATTTAATTTTTGCATTTTTTTGTCTCAGAAAATTTGAATGATTTAGAAAAATAGAATGAAGTTCAAAAGACCACTATTCAGGGCTGGGGATATAGCCTAGTGGCAAGAGTGCCTGCCTCGGATACACGAGGCCCTAGGTTCGATTCCCCAGCACCACATATACAGAAAACGGCCAGAAGCGGCGCTGTGGCTCAAGTGGCAGAGTGCTAGCCTTGAGCGGGAAGAAGCCAGGGACAGTGCTCAGGCCCTGAATCCAAGGCCCAGGACTGGCCAAAAAAAAAAAAAAAAAAAAAAAGACCACTATTCAGAAGAAAATAAGCTATTGTAACACTATGATGTATGGAAAACAAATTGGTGTGGAGATAGGTAGGTAGGAAGGTAGAGAGAGAGAGAGAGGAAGAGAGAGATATACTAGGGGTCAAAACATGCAATATCTCATAATCTTTTTTTATTTAATTTTACTGTCAAGGTGATGTATAGAGGGGTTACAGTTACATGCATAAGGTAGTGAGTACATTTCTTGTCATACTTGTTACACCCTCCCTCATTTTTCTCCCGCCTCCAAATTGTACAGTTAATTTCCAACACACTGTCTTGTGAGTGCTGCGGTTAGATTGGTTCACCCTTTATCTTTTATCTCACCATTTGATGTTTCACTTCACTCATAATCTCTTTTCAATTATTATTATATCATGAGCTCTTTCTCATATCCTTGCAATAGTCAAGACTAGGCGTTAAGGCTGGAGCGGTTAATTCCAGTAACAGAGAATTTGCATAGACCTTGGGTTCAACACCCAGTACAGAAAAAAGAACAAGAAATGAATATGATTTAAATGAGTTTCCTAGGGTTGCCAAGTACTACAAACTCATAAAACAACAGGAATGCATTATCTCACAGTTCTAGAGATTAGGCATCAGAAAGCAAAGGGTCATAAGGACCGAACTCCTTTGACATTGGGAAAGGGACTCTTCCATATTCCTTCTGTGCTTCTGGCATTGCCAGGAGTCTCGGGCATTCATTTGCTTGTAGATCTACATTTCGCATTCATTCTACATGGTACTCTTCCTGTGTGTCTCTCTTCTCTTCTGATTAAGGCATCTGTTGATCTAGTATGTCCTCATTTAACTAGGTTACATCTACAACCACTTTATTGCCAAATAAGGACAAATTCTAAACGACTACAAGTTAGAACTTGAGTGTGTTTTCTTGAAGAGGGAACTGACTCAGTCTTGAACAATCCCCTATGAGGGATCCCAGTTGCCTTTTGGTTTTGTTTTGCTATTACATTTCATACAACAAATAGTCTATGATAATAATTAATCATAGTGTATTATTTCCAGAATCAATCCTTATAACAACTTCACTTCTACCAAAAAGTGGAATAGCCAACTAACAACCCAAAGATGCTCAGATATACATGGAAAAGCCACCAGGCTGTTGGCTCCATAATCTTTAACACCACCACGCTCTACAGTGGAGCTTGAGATGGAGACTGCAAATTTCACCCCATCAAGGAGTCCAAACAATTGATCCCTGAGCACTTGGGCATTCTGTTTGTTCAGGCATCTTGAAATTTACTTCCTCCAATCTTGTAAGGTCTCAAATCTTAAACTCTAACAATAAAATTATCTAGTATCCACATATTACTTTACATCTAAAAGTATATAAATATCTATTATTTAATTCTACTTCATATCAATATCTATTATTAATTCTACTTCATAGAAAGATGTAATGAGCTGGGTGCCTATGGTTCAATTCTATAATCCTAGCTACCCGGAAGACTGAGATCAAGAAGACCATAGCTTGAGGCCAGACCTGACATATATATATATATATATATATATTCATATATATATGACCCCTGACCAACCACCATGGTGGTATGTGCCTGTCAACCTAGCTAAATGAGGTGAAGATAAGAAAGATAACAGTTCCAGACTAGCCTGGGCAGGAAAATCCATAAGAACCATCTCAATGAAAGAAACTAGATGTACATCTATCATACGGGCTGCAAAGAAAGTATAAGACAGATCATGCTCTAGATACAGGTCCAGAGCCAAAGAAAAAAATATGCCCAGCCTATCTGAAAATAACTGACACAAAAATGACTGAAGAGGTGAAGAGGTGCAGCTCAGTCGTAGAGAACCTGCCTAATGAGCAGGCCCTGGTTTTAAACCTCAACTCAACAAAGAGAAGAAAGAAGGCAGGAGGGAAGGAGGGAGGGCAGGAGGGAAGGAGGGAAGAATGGAGGGAGAGAGGGAGGAAGGAAAGATGTAAGATCATTCTGGAACAGAATAGTACTGTTTTCCCTAGGGGTGGTGATGTTATTTTGGGTTTTTGTTCGTTTGAATTTTGAGAATTTTTTTTCACAGGACACTGATCCTCTTGTTTACATGTCCTGCACACTTGGGATGAGAGGTGCATGCTACCATGCCCAGCATTTTATTGATGAGACAGGTTCCCACAAACGTTTGCTGAAGGGTGCTCAAACTTTGACCCTCCTCGTCTCCGCTCCCCAAGGTGACAGGTACAAATCACAGGCCCCGCTTTGAATTTTTTAATGCTTTTATTATTTAACATCCCCTTAAATAGTTAGCATATTCTGCATTACATTAATTATAACTATTTGATGCTATCATGTGATTTATAGAGAGCAATAAATTTTATTACATTTTATAGGCATTTGAACTATGAAAGACTATTGATATATTTTACTTGCCTTGACTGTACTGTACTCTTATTATTGCAATGGCTTTTTAAATGATTTCTTAAAAATGATTTCTCGGGGTTTTTTAAGTACATAGTTAAGATATACTTAGTAATATAAATGACTCACCTGATCCTTTATATTTTTCTATTCTTAGTCCTTGAAGCAAACATCTCGAGTACTGTTAATTTGGAGCGTTAAGAGAAAGCAGCTCTCTCTCCTCCACTTCTTTCTCAATTTTGCAGAAGTCTCGCAACTGTCCTCTTCTTCCTTTGGTGTCTGTATGTGTTTGCTGGAGCTACCATAACCAACTACCACAGACTAGGGGGCTGAGAACAAAGAAAATGATTTTCTCACAGTTCTAGAGGTTGGAAGTTCAAGACCAAGGTGTTGGCAACGTGGTCTTTTTTTCTGAGAACTTCTTTTGGGGTTGGGTTGTAGATGGCTACTTTGTATCTTTGTGCTCCCAAGACTGTCCTTTGGTGCTCCCCATCCCTTTTTAGAAGGATCCCAGGCATATAGAACCTCACCCAGCCTTCACTGCCTCTCTAATGACTCTATCTTCAAATACAGTAACATTTGAAATAACCCAGGGATAGGACTTTGATATATGATTGGGATCATCACAGTGTCCCAACTATGAACTGATTTGTCTTCATCAGTTTTCTATATCCATACATCCTATTATGTATTTTAATTCAATCACATTATATCACAGCTGTGACTAATGTAAATCTTCACATCGGTGCTCTAAGCCTGCCCTTTTTCTTAGCCTGCCTGTTTTGTATTGTGTTATTTTGTTGTATTTCTGCTGCATTCCTGTGTGCTATAGCCATTCATCATTACTGAATATTTTTATAGAGATTAGGCTTTCTTTTCTATCTTCCCCAGTGAATATCATCATTCAATCTTATCTCTTTGTGATACTAGGTATTTGTTTTTCCCCACTCTACCCGCTGTAAATGCCTGGTCTTGCAAATGTGTCCTTCTTACTTGATAGCAAGATAATTTTATAATTAGATCTGGTGTTCTTTAGCTTACTGTTCTGTTAACGTTTTCAAAGGTTATTGTCCCTTTGTGACATTCATTGATTTTTAAAAAATAATTTCTCTGTTATTTAGGTATGCTTAGATTACAGGGGGGCATCATGCAATGTTAATCCTGCTAGCATTTTCCCAAATGTCCCCATCTTAGGAAATATTCACACTAAAATAGTCTCTTTCCTGCTGTAGAAATCAGTACTCTTACATTTCTATCCAAAATAATCGTTAAAGCATGAGAGAAGAAAAAAAGGGAAGATAATTCAATTACTAATACCTACTTTGGGCTAGAAACCTTATTTCACAAACTCATTAAGCTCTCAATCATAAAAGCCGAGTTAAATTATCGACCTCATTTTACAGATGAGTACAATGAGGCTCAAAGAACTCAGTGATGTCCTTGAGTTCCCATTTGTATCAAATCACAAAACTCAGAGTTAAAATTAAGTGGTAATATTCTAAAACCCATGCTTGGTCTGTGAGTCTACATAAAGTGCATCTTTTCCTAAATCCATTTTTACCTACCTCAGGTTTTGCTATGAAAACTTGGAATAATGAGAATACAAGCCAACAGAAGCACAACAGCAACCCTTCACCAACAGTTTTTTAAAAGTAGTTTTAAAAAAGATCAGGCATTCATGGGAAATTTACTGCAATTTAGCACTTGTAATAATGAGTAACTCGCCAGAAATTTGGAAATCTGGTCAGCATGCATATATTAAGCACTTACTGGATGCCATTTGCTTAGAGTGCATAGATGCATAATATGTTCATCTATCACTGAGAAAGTGACAGTTTAGGAATCAAGGTAAAAGGGGACATTGCCAAACAGTAAGCCTATTTGGGGATGTTCTCCCATTCCGAAAGATCCTGCCTCAACCACCATCTCTACCGTTCAGGAGAGATCTCCATGCACGTCTTTGCCACCATGCTCCCCTCCCAACACCTCCAACCCTGGGGCAGCATAAGGGCAGACACCCAGCTACAGGCTCATTCTAATCCCAAGACTCTAAGAGGCGACGTAGCACAGTGAGATTCCTCAGCCCAAAATGTATAATCACAACTATGAAAAACAAATCAATCAAGGGGTAGCTGTGTCTTAATCTATTTTTCACAGATGAGCACGCCGTAGTACAAAAATGAGAATTGTCCTAGCTACCCAGGAGGCCGAAGATCTGGAGGATTGAGATTAAAGACCAGCGTTGGCAGAACAATCCTCAATGCTGTTTCCAAAATAACTAGCAAAAGGCTGGGCTGGAGGCATGGCTCAAGTCACAAAGCACCAGCTTTCTCAAGCAAGAAGCCCTGAGTTCAAATCCCAATCCTGCCAAAATAAATAACAGTAGAATGAAGATCTTAGTATTATTTCTACATTTTTTTTGGTGATGTTAGGTTTGAACTGATAACCTTACATGTTCTAGGATGCTGCTACCACTGGAGTCTCATGTCAGCCCTTTTAGCTTAGGGATCTTTCAGGTAAAGATTTGTACTTCCCCCCCCCCCATAGGCTGGCCTGGACTGTGTTCTTCTAACCTATGCCTCCTGAGAAACTGAGATGTACCGAGAAACTGAGGTGTACCCCACTTTGCCCAGCTTTTATTGAGATGAGGATCTTACTAGCTTTTTGCTGAGTTTGTTTGACCTGTAATTCCCGATTCGGCTTCCCAAGTAGCTGGGATTACAAGCATGAGCTTCTATGCCTAGCAATACAAATTCTTTAAAAGTTCACTTTCTTAGTAGGTATAATGTTTCTAACGTTTATATTTTACTTCCATTGTTAACTGATATGGTTAATATTTCTGCATTTGTTCGCTTACCAACTGGGATTCTTCATAAGGAAATTTTCTGTACATAAATTTTGTCCAATTATCTCTTGAGAATGAAGTAGTTTTTCTGTGAGTTTGAACGCCTTTAAGAACGTCATTAATCCTTTCCTGCCACGCTTGACTGCGTTTTTCCTCAATCTGTTCACACTGGAGTGAGCTTTCCAAGGTGCTGAAAAGCAAGTCCCGAAGACACTGCTCAGGGATGCCGGGGCTCTGTGGCCTGATCGAGAAAGCTGGTACCTTGTGGCTCACAGCAGAGGACCACAAGAGCCCAATAGCTATACCCTTATGAACACATAAGATGATGCTGAGTGAAATGAACTCCATGTTATGGAAACGATTGTTATATCACAGTTGTAACTACTGTCAACATGATATGTGTAACTCTAGCTTCTATTATTGATGATCCTCTTGTATCCCCTTCCTGTGGTTGTACCTACACTATCTCTGTGTCTTATCTGAGTATATTGGAAACCATGTATACTGGTAAACAGTGATATATAGGGTAAAAAATACAAACAACTACAAAAGCAATACTTGCAAAACTGTTTGGTGTAAATGAACTGAACAACTCATGGGGGAAAAGGGAAAGGGGGAGGGGGGAGGGGGTAATGGGCCAAACAGTAAAAGAAATGTATCCAATGCCTAATGTATGAAACTGTAAACTCTCTGTACATCAGTTTGATAATAAAAATTTGAAAGAAGGGGCTGGGGATATGGCCTAGTGGCAAGAGTGCTTGCCTCATATACATGAGGCCCTAGGTTCGATTCCCCAGCACCACATATACAGAAAATGGCCAGAAGTGGCGCTGTGGCTCAAGTGGCAGAGTGCTAGCCTTGAGCAAGAAGAAGCCAGGGACAGTGCTCAGGCGCTGAGTCCAAGGCCCAGGACTGGCAAAAAAAAAAAAATTGAAAGAAAAATAAAAGACAGGCCTTCCCCCCCGCCCCCGCCCAAAAAAAAAAAAAAAAGAATCAAGCGAGCACAATTATTTGTAAAGGTCTCCCTCAACTTAAGTGAGTCAATTTTTATGTAAGTCATCCTCAGTGGTGCTTTAAGCCCTAAGTATAAAAATGGTACAGCAGGGGCTGGGAATATGGCCAAGTGGCAAGAGTGCTCGCCTCGTCTACATGAAGCCCTGGGTTCGATTCCTCAGCACCACATATACAGAAAACAGCCAGAGGTGGCGCTGTAGCTCAAGTGGCAGAGTGCTAGCCTTGAGCAAAAAGAAGCCAGGGACAGTGCTCAGGCGCTGAGTTCAAGTCCTGGGACTGGCAAAAAATAAAAATAAAACAAAACAAAAAAATGGTACAGTAAGACTTGAGCTTCTCAGAACAAGAAGAGACCTCCGCTCACCTGTGGAGCTCAAGGCATGCCAGCATGTCATCCAACACCCACACCTCTAAGACAGAAGGGAGCTCTAGGAATCTACTGCCTCCGTTTCTGCCCTATATGACTGCCTCGTGCCAAGAAAACACCAGTCCTGGCTACGTAAATCAGGAGATAATCCAAACTTACAGTGGAGTTTCTCTCGTTGTTGACTAACTGGGATTCTTAATGAGGAAATTCTCTGTACATAGTTTTGTCCAATTATCTATTGAAAACGTAATGTCTGTGATATAGAAACACAAACCCATGGAAATGTTGCCCTCCTCCTTCCCCTATTATTTCAGTCATTTTGTCTTCATGACCATATTGCTTTCATTTCTTTTTTTTTTTCTTTTTTCTTTTTTTCTCAGTCATGGGGATCGAACTCAGGACCTAGACACTGTCCTTGAGCTTTTGCTCTCAAGCTCCACTTCCAGTTTTCTGGTGGTTAACTGGAGATAAGGGTTGCACAGCCTTTCCTGCCTGAGCTGGCTTTGAGCCATGATCCTCATAGTTCAGCCTTTTGAGTAGCTGCGATTGCTGACATGAGCTACCAGTACCCCACTTGTTTTTCAAATAGGGATCTTAGGGCTGGGAATATGGCCTAAGGGCAAGAGTGCTTGTCTCATATGCATGAAGCCCTGGGTTCGATTCCTCAGCACCACATATATAGAAAACGGCCAGAAGGGGCACTGTGGCTCAAGTGGCAGAGTGCTAGCCTTAAGTGCTTGTCTCAAATAGGGATCTTGTGCTTTTCCAGGGGCTAACCTCAGATCACAATCCTCCTATATCCACCTCCTGAGAATCTGGGATTTCAAGTATATGGTACCACATCCAGAATATTTTTAATATGAGGGTCTCACTGATTGTTTTTTCCTGCTTGGAGTGGCCTCAAACTATAATCCTCTTATCTCCATTTGCCCAGAGGTGGTGCTTTAATTATTGTTTCTAATATAGTTTCTGTGTATATCATCATTTTTCTTTCTTAGTAATACTTCTGCTATCTTATGATTTTTTTCCTAAAATGATTGAGTGCTTTTGGCCAAAGAAAAGTTAGGGTTTTTTATTTTAAACTTTTAAATTAACTCGAAAATGTACAGCCTGTGCAATATGCACTCTTCCATTCAGGAATCACTTGTCTATTCATTCAAGCTAGTTCATGATATTTCTATCTCTGGTGTAATGCTGTAGCTCTCTTTATGTAGGTCACAGTCATCCTAATGAAGCTTATTCCTAAGTATTTTATATCTTTGTCATAATCATGAAGGAGATTTTTTCCATTATATTCTCTAGTTACTTATGATTGATATACCAAAGTTTTTTTTTATGGAGTTGATGTAACAGCCTTTTAAAGAATGTTTCTGTATCTTCTGCAAAACTATTGTGAAACCATTGTTAACAATGTCATCCCATATCGCTTTAAAGTATAAATTTCTTCGATGGGTAAGAAAAGAGCCCTATTTTTCCCCTTAGACCAACAACCTAATAACAAAGACTCTCTAGATTTCTTTTATTTTTAGAAGTCAAAAAATTTAAAGGCTTAACTTCATATTTAACTATAAAAAATGAACTAAACCCAGGTGCCTCACACACATACTTTTTCAATACCTGTTCATTCGTTTGGGGTTTACTCACATTTTTAATTACTCTATTTTAATTCTCCAATCCACTTCAACTGTTTGCAAGTATGCAGTCAGACCAAAAAGGTTATGTACTTTATTATTCACATTCACAAGTAATTAAGCTATATGATAATTGAATAGTATTGTTCATCTGTTCTTAATTATATATTCTAAAAATGGAGTCGTCAACCTTTTTCCTCCAGGATATCATAAACTTATCCCTCTGACTCCCACTCAAGAAAGTATTATGGAACATTAGAGGGATCCCACGTGGTCACCTTGAGTCTAATTTATAACACTAGGACTGCCTTTCTTACCCCTGTGGGCTCTGCTCCATCTCTTTACTACATATTCCCGGCTGCCTTGCATTATAGCACTTCCATCTTGGTATTACAAACATCGGTTTGGGGACTCTATCCTTGAGAAGAAACAATACCTGATTCACCTTTGTATCTCTGGAGTTGCAGCACAGAAACCTGCCATTTCCAGCCTCTTCATACTTTGTCTTCATTGGTCAAATCATTGTCTCCCACTCTTACCAAGATTAGAATAGGGTCTTATCCATCTCTATATGAAGCCTAGAATACAGAAAAGGTTATTTTCTCTTCTAAAGTCACTCCTAGGCTTTTTTGTGTAATTATTTGCAAACGAATATGCACAGACAACTTAGTAGATTATCACTGAATCAGCTCAAATGAAGGAGACATATATCTCAGCTCACTTTCAGGACATATTAATTATAGGTATAATTTATATCTGCCATCATAAAGTTCGAATATTAATTGTAACTTAAAATGGTATCTGAGCCAGATATCTGGGGAAAAATGCCTTATAATAATGTAAGAGAAAGATACATTGAGATACGTCTTATATGACACATGACTTCCTGTTTTAAAAGCTGGTCATTTCTTCAACAAGTTATAGAACTGAATGTATATTTTTCACATTTACACTTCATCTTTGTCATTGCTGATTTTTGAAACTCTGTAAAAGTTGAATAATATACTCATTGCATTTTCAAAACCCAACTCCCCTTCTATTTCCATTTTATATCAAAAGACTTCTCACTGTCCATGTAAATATATGTTTGCAAACCCTACAAAGTGCCTCATTTCCTTTTATTTTTTTCATTTCTTTATTGTTAAGGTGATGTACAGAGGGGTTACAGTTTCATACATAAAGCAGTGAATATATTTCTTATCCAACTTGTTACCTCCTTCCTCATTTCCTTAACCTCCAACAACTCTAAACATGGAAGAAAGCACACACTATTATTCCAATTGTCAAATAATCAGTCAATGTATTTGTGCTTGGTTTCATTCATAGATTCAGTTAACATGCCCTTGAAGGCCAATATGTAGGCAGGTACTATTCTAGGCACAGAGTATGCCTAGGAAGAGGAACCAAGATAACTACCCTTGAAAAACTCTGGCAGGCAGGGATACTGCAGAATACTCAAACAGCAAATGAGGAAGCCAAGATTAAACATTAGTTGTCTGGTTACAAATTAGCACCTCTTTTCAGAATAACACTCAGTCTCCCTATTATAATTTACACAATGCAAAGGTTAGCTATGAATTGCAGTGACTTCATTTCTTCAAATCATCTCTCTTTGAGTTTCCAAAAGGTCTCAGATTTTTTTCCCACTCTCTGAAGTGATTCAGTTGTCAACTGTCAAAACACTATTTAATAACCAGCCTGTTCAGAGCAATATTGTAGGTAATTAGGGAAGGCCTCTCTCTCTCTCTCTCTCTCTCTCTCTCTCTCTCTCTCTCTCTCTCACACACACACACACACACACACACACACACACACACACGACAAAAAGTCAACATGAATGTAAAGCAGTGATTACAAGAGGGAAGACTTGGGGAGGAGGATGAAAAAAGGGAAGCTGGATTTCACCATGGTGTGCTATATGCATATATTGAAATATACTGACCTCCATTAATATGTATAATATACATTAAGCAAAGAAAACAGAGGCTGGAGGTGTTGCTCAGTGCTATTGAACTTGAATAACATGTGCAAGGCACTGAGTTCAATCCTAATACTGTAAAGAAGAAAAAGGGAGAAAGGGAAAGGGGGAAGGAGTAAGGTGGGAAAGGAGGGAAAGGAAGAGAGGGGGGAGAAGGGAGAAAAGGAAGGTGGAGAGAGGGAGGGAGGGAAGGAGGGAGGGAGGGAGGGAGGGAGGGAGGGAGGGTCGGACGGAGGGACGGAGGGAAGGAGGGAGGGATAGAAGAGATATTCTATTGGAAACATGCACACAAATTAACACCCGGTAAGAGTGTACACATTTAATTATTAGCCAGTGTCTGCCTACCCTGGTGTCTGTGAGGGAGGTTACAAAGAAGTCCCCTATGCCTGTTTTCCATCTCAGAGTACTCACTAGTAAGTTAACTTGTGCCATGTATCATTAGCAATTCATGACTCGCTGTGGAAGTGCAGGGACAGCACTACTACCGACCAAATACAATGAATATCTTATTAGAAAGAAATTAACAAATGAATTGTTACCGATCAATAGGTGTTGAAGAGAAAATTACAATGATAGTAAAGCCTAAATAATTTATACACCGCATTGATTTTCTCATTACATTAATTATTCTTTATAGCACACATAAGGAACTTGGAGAATAAAACCTTCAAAGCAAAGAAATTTATCGGCACTGGTATTTTAGGCTGAAGTCTGAATTTTAAAAAAACAAGAACTAACCATGGGAGTTTACAAATATTTTTATATTTAAGAATATACTCACTAATAATTTGGATAGTTCCAATGTGCCTAAATTCTTACATGTTGCCAGAACTTTTTATACACAAGTGCTTTTGATATTTATCAATGGAAGAATAGAAATGTCTATCAAAAATATTAGAAATCAGGATACCCATGAATCTACCCCTTTTATCACACACATATGGATAACAAAAAGGAATCAGATAAAGACATATAGGAAAGAAAAAGCTTTCCTAACACTCATCCCGGATTTCTTTTTTTTTTTTTTTTTTTTTTTTGGCCAGTCCTGGGCTTGGACTCAGGGCCTGAGCACTGTCCCTGGCTTCTTTTTGCTCAAGGCTAGCACTCTGCCACTTGAGCCACAGCGCCCCTTCTGGCCATTTTCTATATGTGGTGCTGGGGAATTGAACCCAGGGCTTCATGTATACAAGGCAAGCACTCTTGCCACTAGACCACATATTCCGAGAAATGTCCCAGATTTTTTTAAGTAAACTGGACTTAAATCCAGTTCAACAACATGCAGCAGAAGTCAGTTTCAGAGGTGATTTTTATCAGGGCAAGTGGCTCTTTGCTCACACTGACTAGCTTGAAGATGATTCTCACACTTACAGACTCGTTCTGATGTTACTATGTAGTCGCAGAGGTTGTGTGTATTCAAGGAGGGTCTAAGAAAAGGAGACCCTGATTTTTTAGATTCTTCATAAATGCCATTGTCCCCAGAAACTCAAAATCCCCTCCTATGGATGGGAAAAATAAGCTTAATGTACGTGCACCAAGCCCAATAGGCATATGTACAGACAGCTAATCTGATATTGGTTTGTCATCTATAAATTCATATGGGTCTAACATTTTGCTTATGACATTTAACTTTCAGAAGTAAAGCAGTAACTTTATGGCTCCTGAGGGTAAATTTTGCCAGCTATCAATTTATTTAAATATTTTTAATCTAATATTAGGAAATTTCATAATATTTTGCCCAGAAAGATGCATGCATGTACACCACATTTTTTCTCTCAAAATACACACAGAAATAGTATTTCAAAGGTCCTTTAAACATAGAATAAAAAACATTAAAATAATTTCTAAAGTGACACCATTTCCCCTCATGTTTTACTTTCATAGATTTCAAGCTCGTAAATGTTACTCTGCAGAATCTTAATGCTCCTGGAAGAAAATCTAAGCAACAGAAAGCATCTTGTCTCATAAATATGTTTTTGCAAATGGCAGCCAGTTTTGTACACTACTTGTCATGCTTTAACTAATATTGTTATAAAACTCCAAATTCATAAAATACCACGCATGGATATCATATGAATGTGTAGACTACCATGGATCCTAATACATATCTAACTGCCCAAATCTGTCACTATTATCAGCTGATTCTGCTGTACCAAGGTGACAAATATTCAGATTTAGTTACATTTTTTATTGCTCTGTGTAAGGTCTTTTGCCTATTGTCGTTCCTTTGGTTACGTGGTCCTCATTGTTACAGTCACCGTTCTAGGGTTCAAGCACAGGGTATGCAAAACAGGTACTCAGATAAGGGTTGGCTCATTTTTGGAATAAATGAATTAGGAGAAATTTCTACCTATGTTAATGCACTGCCTGTGCAAGGCCTTTTCTAGCTTCATCGTTCCCATCGCTGCAACTCCACTGTCCTTTCCATCTTTCCCTGCCTTGTTGGCTGCCATGAGGTGTATGGAGTCGTTCTTATGCCAGTTAGCTGCCAGGTAGATTTGCTCAGTTAAAAAAAAAAAAAAACCAGAGAAAGCAGGACAAGCCATGGCTGAAAATGATCAAGATACATCCTCCTCACCTTCCACTTCCCCCACCTCTTCCTTCTCTACCGCGGCTCCATGGCTCCAGGAAAGGATACTTTTGATGGAGAGAAGCTTCTTCCCAGCTTCCCCCTACCAAAGCTATAGCCAGACAAGGCTATACATAGAATAATGCCTTTCTCTCCCCTTGTGGCTTCCGTCCCAGGGAAGTTAAGTTTCCCTTTCCTACTAGTTTCTAGGCACCCCCATGCTCAGGGTAAACAGTCCTCTCAAACCCCCAATGCATACCAGGACTGAAACTCATATATTCAGTAATGCTACATAGCAACATGACACAGAAAAGGGCATAAGTAAATATATACATATCTTCACTATTTATACTAGCAGTTCATAGTGGATAGCCTCCTCGTTACTTCCCAAAAGTGCACTAATGAGACTAACCATTGAAGCCAAGACAAATGTGGACCTTCTACATTCAGTGTGACCCTCTTTCCAATTCTTTCAGAATTCCATCTTCACCTTAACTACTTTTGTCCTCCTTCTCACCCTCCTGTGTAGCATCCTCAGAATTTTTAGTACACGTTATCATCCTACTCTCTCTCTCCCCTTCACACATCACATTGTTCTTTACTGTATTATGGAGACGTTACCTTCAAATTACATGTGTACATGTTAAATTACATATCTGTTTAAAATCATGCTTACCTTTCTTTTTAGGGCTATGTTTTCACTTTAGAATAAAAACTTAAAAAACACTACATGTGTCTAGTTGGACTCCACAAAACCCAGAACATATAGGTTAATGCAGACTAATATTTATAAAACCAGAATCCTGAATTTTTTGGAAGAAATCCTCAGTAAATCTAATAGATAAATACCAAAGACAGAAAGGATGAAGCATTTTAAGCACTCTTACATTACTAAACACACTAGAAGGCAGAGGCCAGAAGAACACACAGTATTAAATGCAAGATTCAGAAAACAAATGGCAGTACTTACCAATAAAAGCATGGTAAGACATTAATAATAGCAATGAACTACAAATATTTATATGCCCACAGGCAACTAATTCAATTTCATTGCAGGACAGTTTCATGTGTTTCATGTATGAATTTAATTGCATACATTCAAACATTTTATTGCTATTTCATTAATTTCCCATAAAAAATAAAATGATATGCTAAGGGGAAAAATGTAAGTTTCTATTCAACATCATTCCCTAAGTGACCATGCAATTCCTCAGTATCCCAAGAATTCACACTTATTTTTACCTTTTATAGTTTTTCTTCTGCTTTACAACCTGCAAGTTTGTTTATTTGGGGCATTATTTAGTATACAAAATTCCAGATTCATGAGGGATACTACAGCTTTGCCTGTCATTTTTTCTTCACACTACACAGCATGCATGTCTAAGTCAAGTTCCATCAGACAGTAATACCTAAGTCATCTGATTTTCTCACTAGTTTGAAGAGTACCACATAGACTTTTGATGCTCACCACAAAGCCACTATTACTCCCATTTTTTCAGAGAAGGAAATTGAACAGCAGAGCAGATAAATGACTTAACCTATAGTTGCTCAACAGTCAAAGCTTAAACCAGAACTTTAACCCATGTAGTTCAATGTAAGTAAGATTCTATGCTCCTAAACATTGCTTTAATTACGTTCCCCAATTGGACAGAACCATCACTTTTAGGGGCCGCTAAGTTTGTCTAAGTTTTCTCCAGTTTCCCTAAAGGATGTTTTCCTAATTCATCATCTCTTGTGTTTCCCCTTCAATATCATAATCACCAAACACCAACAACCCAACTCCACCATCTGGATTTGACTGGTGGCAATCCTGAATTTCTCATCCTCCTACCTTGCCTCAAAGTTCCCATCCCTAGCCAGGTGCTGGTGGCTCACACCTTTAATCCTAGCTATTCAGGAGGCTGAGATCTAAGGACCACAGTTCAAAGCCAGCCAGGGCAGGAAAGTCCATGAGACCCTTATCTCCAATTAACCACCAGAAAACTGGAAGTGGCACTGTGGCTCAAGTGGCAGAGCATTAGCCTTGAGCTAGAGAGCTCAGAGACAGTGCCTATGCCCAGGGTTCAAGCTCCATGACCAAAAACAAAAATATGTTCCCATCCCTCCCAATCTAGGCAGACACTACTTTTCTAATGCAAAAATAACTGATGACATTAACTTTTCCAAGTGGCAAGCACAGCTGTTTGTACCCAAATGGCTTCTGACTTGTGGCATACACTCTAATTGAAGAAACCGCCTAAATGACTCTAATAAGCCCTGCCTTCCATATTTACTTTTACTCCTCTTTAAAGAATCGGGAAATTTGGCATCTTGCTAATTATGGAAATCACCTGCTAACAATTAGAATTTGTACCTGAAATAAAGTTATGATACAAAGTGTTTGATAATTCCATCTTTTAAAGGCACAATCTGGTCAATCACACTGAGTAATCTAAAAAGACATTTGTTTAGCATCTTCTATTGACTAATTTCTGTGTTGTGTACTTCTGATGTGTTTTTCTGAGCAACTGTATGTGCTAGTGGAAGATAAAATAAAAAACACCAAGTCAACAAATGCAGAGTCCATTTCCCAACATATAATTTCTCAATTAAAATTGAGAAAATTTACACATGATATCTAGACTAACAAATTCAAAACCAAGATAATAGCAGAGCTGTGACTCAAATGGTAGGGCATGAGCCTTGAACAAAAGAAGCTCAGGAACAGTACCCAGGCCCTAAGTTCAAGACCCAGAACTAGCACCAAAAAAAAAAAGATAATTGTTTATGGCAAAATATGGATTGTTTTCATATTAAGCCTATTTCTTGGCATAATAATTTATTTTGTGACTCTTAAAATCACATTAGGATTTTCCAGTCTCAATTAAACTACTTAATTCATTATCAAGCATAAATAACTTTCAAATGCCATAAGCTTCTGATTGTCTTTAGTCAAAATGAGATGATAATAATTAGCTTTAGGGAATAATAATATGAGTCCAAGATTAAACAAAACCACATTGTTGTGCCTAAATTTTTCTAGCTTCTAATTATTACAGGGATGTTTGTATTTCCCCATAATCAACTCAACCAAAAGTCCCAAGGTGGCTGGCCAAAAAGAAAAAGCAGAAGAAAACTCTATTACCACTTAATACATTCAGCTTATATCCTCACCACTCCAAAACCCCAATGAGTTTAATTTACCTTATTCTGACTTACAGCAAATATTTGTGGTTTGAAACAGAAGTGATGCTTTAGGAAACCCTGTAATGAACAAATAAGTGGATAAGGGATACAGGCAAAACAATCGTCTCCCTTTAGTTTTGCACTGTACACAAACCTTATGGTAAAAAAAATTAACCTTCTTGGCAGTTCAACATTTCTAATTAGTAGAGACATCAAACAGATTATACTTTAGAAAGCAGTACAGGCCATAATATTCTAGAGTCTTTGAAAGAGAGCTCTGCAGATACTTTATATTTTTTTAGCCTGCTGTGTAAAGGAAAAGCAATAACCAGATGATGTTTCAAAGTGGCTCCGGTTTTTATGGCAAGTTGTGTTATATTTCCTCATCCTACTTTTTGTTCTTATTATTTAGAAGCAGATGATCTAACCCACAAGATCTAACCCACAAGATTGTTTTGGACCTGAATGTATAAAATAGTCAATACCATCAGGCTATGTTGTATTAAAGTGTCCCTGATAGAAACATTTACAAATGCTAGAGAGCTAATTCAGTCATCATCGTCTTTTACCCCTTTTCTTTTCTATGTATAAAATAAGAAAGGGTTATGGAGAGATACGCTGAACTCGACTTAGGTTACATCTAAAGATCCTGAAAGGCTGGCCATCCAGGCTAAGCTTTTCCCCATGAAGGAATTCCTCTGATAATAGCAGTAGTAATCAACCACTCCTAAAGTTTTCACTGCTAGAGAGCACAGCACTTCACAAAAGAGTTCACACACATTGCAGACAGTTATAAATTTTATGAAGTTCTTACTCTGAAATCTCATCACCTCTTTTCCTATTTCAACCTCCTTTCGAGGGGTATAGAACAAGTCTCCCTCACCTTGCATCTCTTCTTTCCTTGGTGATTTAAGGGCAATTTCCTTCTTCCTTCTTATTTTTTTATCATTACACATTAAATAGTAACAATTCCATCCATTAATTCTCACAGGAACATCATTTCCAGATGCTGCAGACAATCTGAGTTCCCTTTTGGTTTAATATGTTCCCTAAGCACAGCGCAAAGAAGAGATCTGAATATTCATTTATGTCTCATTTGGCTTCACTTATTCTTGGCATAATTGGATATTTTCCCAGTCCTTTGGTCTACAAAGACCTGTTGTCCATAGTAGTTGTTATTTGTTCCTGGTAACTAGTCATGAGTATTTACGCACACATGCATAAACGCATATTATTCATAGGAATGGTTCTGTGATATTAAGTAGGTCAGGGAACCTTATCTCCCTGGCCACAATGATTGGCTCAAAATACTAACCACAAGGCCCTAGCTGAAATTAATCAATCATTTCAAATGGAATCTCTAGAAAGCCTCCTCAACTCTCTCCTTGTGGAGTTATTAGGCACAAAAGCTATTTTACCTATCTCAATGAATATGCTAACTTGATAGAATGAGAACAATGTTCAAACTAATGTGAGGAGTCTCATTTCAGTAACATTATTTGTTTTGTGCCAATATTGAGGCTTGAACTCAGGGTCCAGGTGCTGCCTCCTTAATATTTTTGCTCAAGATAGGCACTCTTAAGCTACCACTTAAGCCATTTGTCTACTTCTGGCTTTTTGCTAGTCAGCTGGAGATAAGAATCCTTCAGACATTTTGCCCAGGCTAATTTCCAGTCAGGATCCTCAGATCTCAGTCTCCTGAGTAGCTAGAATGACAGAAGCGAGCCACTAGCACCCAGCTAGTTCCGGAAACTTTTGAAATCACCTCTACCATTCCCTGCTCTGTATAGTTAAAAAACCAATCTTCTTTCTGTGTCTGAAGTAAATTTGAGTTAGGTTTGTATCACTTGCAACACAGACAGTCCTACCAAAGGCAATATTTACGTGGCTCCCGGTATCCTAACTGGATCGACGGAATGTGGATCATAAAAGGAGAAAATGTCATCCTACAGGATGATATGCTACAGGATGATATAACTTCACAATTATCTAAAAATGACAGTGATACTCCCTGATCAAGATTGAGGTCTATCTTCCCCAATCATCTCTCTTCCTCGAAAGCTGGTGCTTAGGACAACCATAGTGACTGGCACCAGGAAGTGTTTAAGATACTCTTCCACCATGTATATGACAGAAGTGTGCCCTGAATCTAATTATGGAAATGAAGACACAATCCCCTGAGAAAACAATGATCATATCATTTCAACTTTTTAGGATTATCTTACCCATGAACATTGTGAAACTATGTTACCTCTTGCATCTCTCTTGGCCATAAAATGCTTTGCTTCTACCTATACTGGGCGATAGCAAAGAGGGCTCTGCTATCTTCATGTAGATAAAGTGAGAAACTAGCAAAAAATTATGAGAAAGACTAATTTGCCAAGGAAATAGTGGGAGAGGAAACAAAACAAAAAAGAGCAGAAAGGAATTATCAGTAATATGATAAAGAAGGTGATTCAGAGGTACCCTCCTTTTGTTGGCTTCCTAGCCTATTCTACCACTTCCTGCCATCAGAACTCGCGTCTGTACTGTATCTAGACTTCCAGGTAGATGCTTGCCCCTTCCTAGGCCAATGTGCTCAAGATAATACTCAAGTCTACCATGCTTCTCTCAGATTGGCTTCTTCTTCTACCTTCCCTCAGTCCTTACCATTCCAAAGTGTGTACCCAATCACATTATATGCTTTGCTTGCCATTCTGCCTTCTGGAACAATGCCTAATGTCCAAATGTTCATAATTTTTTTTTGGCCAGTCCTGGGCCTTGGACTCAGGGCCTGAGCACTGTCCCTGGCTTCTTTTTGCTCAAGGGTAGCACTCTACCACTTGAGCCACAGCACCACTTCCGGCCGTTTTCTGTATATGTGGTGCTGGGGAATCGAACCCAGGGCCTCATGTATACGAGGCAAGCTCTCTTGCCACTAGGCCATATCCCCAGCCCAAATGTTCATTATTTTTAATTTATTGTTTAAATTTGGAACAGGATTCTCAGTATAAGTAGTCACAAAAGGGCATCTCTCTTAAGTCAAGGTCACTCATTTATACTGACCTGCTCTAAGGAACTGTGAAGGAAGATTCTGACTAGGAAAAATAATACAATTAACCACTAGTATCACTGTACTAGCATATGCATGTGTGTTAAATATTAAGTTCTATCTTCCAGGCAAAGCTTGGTAGTACATAATTGTAATCGGAGATAGTTGGGAAATGGAGGCAGGAGGGTCTTAGTCTGAGAATGGCCTTGGCAAAAACTCAAGACCTAACTGGAAAAATGAACTAAAAGCGAAAGGACTGGGAATGTGATTCAATGGTAGAATACTTTACTACCTAGCCTGGGCTCTGAGTTCAGTCTTCAGTACCACACAGAAAAGGACTATTCACCGGTATGTGATATGAGGCATATATAGTATGATAATGCTTTTGCACATTAAACCATTTGTTCTCATAAAAACCTTGTGAGAAACATCCTATGTAAAATTTACTATATAAAGCTTTAGAATCCAAGGCTCAGAAAGAATAATCTACTCCTAGCTACATAGCTGTTAAGTGTAAGTACAAAAATCCATATTTTTCTGATTCCTGAGTCCTTGCTGTTACTCACTTTGGGATCTACAAGGTCACTGATCTTTAAGAGAAATGAGGAGGTGTTGCCAAGCGGCGGGGGAGGGGGGGCAGTGAGGGCAGGGGAACCAAAAGTAGAAAGACTAGGGAAATAACATCAACAGAATCTACTTCTCAATGTTGCTTAGTCAGCCCAATTTTAAGTTGAACCTTGTTCCCATTATGTAGCAATAGATTATCTGCCACTTTACATTGTGGAAATGTACCCTCCATTATCCAGGCTAATCTGGTTGACCGTACAATGCTGTACACAGACATTACAGTGACAGACAACTAATTCAATCTTCTCTGTGAGGAAGATGCTAGGATTAACATCTCTGCAACTTTTTCCCGATAGCTTTTGATGCATGGCATTTCACATAAATCACAACTAGTCATTCCTATAGGATCTGGGAGGAAAAGTAATTGAGAGTTGCTGGCATAGGGGAATGGGAAGAGAAAAGAAATCAGATATTAAAAGATGATACAAACAAAATACTACAAAAATTGTTGTTTAAAAAAAGAGAAAAATCAGTACAAGGTGTTTGGTTATCTGGCATATGTGTGGTTCCAAGAGAAATAAATGTTCATGTCCATCAGTAAATGATTTGTGTAGTAGAAGCCATCTCCTAAAACAGCCAAGGTGTTAGGCGATTGCTATAAAGTGACACTTCAGTTTGTACTATATGGAAGGCCTATAACAACAAGCATCATTCTATGACTCAGAAAAAAAAATCCAATTATTCTCAGATCCACATCCTCCTCCAATCCCTCTAAAAATCTTTACCTATTCTCTAAAACATTAGCGAAAAGGAACATTATCAAGATGTTTCTCCGGTTTTAGTACAATGAAAGCCAGAAGTCAGACCCACAGAATTTTTTAGGGGAGAGGGGCATTAATCGGAAATATGTAATATTTAAATTAAAGCATACCACAGAATGAAATTCACTGTCTCTCTGAAATAATAGTGTGGAAGTTTGGAAGCCATACTTAATTGAACATTGTTGTAAGTTAAAATACAGTGGTGAGATCTACAGTAATACCGTATTAAAATATTAAAATATAAAAAGATCATTTAAAATACTAAGGGGAGAAGGTAACGCCTTCATTCCATGTCCAATCATTTTTTAAATTGTAACCAATTTCCACTAAACCAGAAACGGAGCTGGGAGGAGAGTTAGTCAGCATTTGAAAAACTGCCAGGGGTGTGGGAAAAAAATCCCATAATGAAATTTTGCTCATTCTTGGAGAAATGAAGTAGAATTAGACGCCTCAGTGGTGGTAAGTGCCCGAGTCTGGATAGTTTCCAGCAAATGGAGCATCTTACTAATGTCAAACGCAAAAACCTATCTGATATTCGCATATGAAGCTGAGTGCTTAAATTCCTATTTCCTTACACCAAATTGTTTGAAATCTTTGAAATAAAAAAAAACTTCAATAAACTAGTGTTCCAAGCTTTTAATATTTTAGTCCCTTGAGCTTGCCTGTCAGCTGAATCTTCGGATTGCAATGGGCAGAAAGAGCATTCAACCAAAATCTCAAACCCACTGCCTCTCTCCCAGGCTGCTAATAGTGTAAGCAGTCTCATTGGCCATGAAGATCTCAAACTTTCATCACCCTTGCCTGCGTTTGACCATTTTGAAGGGGGTGAGCCTTTTTCATCCTGTACTCAAGAGATCTTATTTCTTTGATCCTTGTAAATGCACTCAGCACACTGCTAGGCACACGGCAGGCATTTGAGGCATACTTTTGAAAGAAGTTTGGATGGCAAAGCCTAAGAGGAGAGAGGAAATCTTTCCGAAGACAGACAGCACGAATGCAAACCCTTGAGCACTGGTCAACAAAGGCCATCTCCAACATTAGGTTTGCCAAGGCAGGGCAGGAATCCACACGTACGGCACCCAGAGGATTGTCTAAGCGGGCAAGCAGCCACCCCAGAGCCATTGAGGAAAATAGCCTGTCCATGTCTGGCTTTCACCTTGCTTGGAAAACTTGTGCTCCACCTCTCCACTCCCAGCTCCCCCTTGCCCCTTTCTGGGGTTTGGGTTTCCATCACAGAATTGAGGCACAAGATTGGATCTCTGGTTTAACCCAGATGCGCCCAGGCTCCTGGTTATCTCCACGGGTTTTCTTGATGGTCCCCCTCCGGGTAGACCAAAGGGTACCAGGCACCAAGCGGGACAGACTCAACAGGATGGGTCGGCAAGGGGAAAGGGAAGCCGCCACGGGGCCTGAGCGCATGAGCAAGGGGCGTTCTGATCTCTGATCTTTTTAAGCCTCTGCCCCAAACGGCCAGAGAGGTTGGTGAAGGCTTGGTGCTGGATGGACGGGGTGTGGTGGGGGCGGGGGGGGGCGGGGAAGGCGAGGCAGCCGGAAAGACTGGGGAAGGGGACCGGGACAGGGAGCCGTACCTGGTGTGGCTGTGATTGCGGGGACAGTCCTTCTTCTCCATGATGGCCGGCACGCAGTTGGTGAGCTCGGTCCAGTCGGCGTGCAGCCCGCAGCTCCAGCCGGTGGAGAAGCGGGAGAAGAGCCAGGTCTCCTTCTTGCCGGGCCGGTGGCAAGTGCACTTCTTCTGGCCGGCTTTGCAGGTGCAGGGCTGCTCCAGCCGGATGTTCTTCACCAGGTGCCGCCCGAACGTGGTGCCCCCGGTCTTCTGGATGTGCAGGAACACGATCACGTCGCGCCCCTTGATGTTGAAATCCACGAAGCGAGTCAGGTCCTTCAGGGTGAAGTTAAAGCGCGGCAGGAAGCGGGGCAAGGAGCCGTTCTCGGGGTTCTCGGGGTCCGGCTCCTCTTCCTCCTCCTCCTCCTCCTCCTCCTCTTCCTCCTCCTCCTCCTCCTCTTCTTCTTCTTCCTCCTCCTCCTCCGGGTCGCCGGGCTCCTTGTCCTCGTCCTCGGGCTCGGCGACCCCCCGGGGGTCCTCGGGGGGCCCTCGGGGCGGCGGGGGCAGCTGGGGCCGCCGCTCCCAGTCCTCGGGGGGCGCCTGCGCGCGGCGGGCGGGACTCGGGGCGGCGGGCGGCCGGGCGTCCCCGGCGCGGGGCTGCTCCCCGAAGTTGGCGCAGGAGCTGGTGCAGGAGGGGGACACGTACTGGTACATGATGACCACGAAGAGGAGAGTGAGCACGGGCGTCAGCAGCCACTTGTTGAACCTTTCGTCCATGGTCCCGCTCTCAGGCCAGCAGGTGAAGCGGCGGGGGCGGCGGCGGCGGCGGTGGCGCGGACCGGCGGTGGCGGCGACGGCTGGGAAGTTTCGGGGACTCCGGGGCGCGGCTCGGAGCCCGCCGCTCCTCCATGCCCCTGACGCCGAGGCGTGCGGCTGGCTGGCGGCCCCGCGGCGCTCCGGAGCTGCCAACGCCGGGGCCTGCGAGCCGTGCGGAGCCGAGCCGAGCCGGGAAGGCGGGCGCCGCCGGGGCGCAAGGCTGCGGGGCTGCGGCACGGGGCGCGCTGCGCTCCCCGGGGCCGCCGGGCTCGCGCGCGGCTCCTGCCCGGGCTAAGGCGCCGCGCGCTCTCAGGCGACGCGGAGCATCCCGCGCGTCCCTCCCGGCTGGCTGGCTGGCTGGCTGGCTGGCTGCCGCTCAGACCCCGAGCAGCGCCCAGCGGGTCCGAACGGACCTGCCCGGGGCAGCCCCGCAACCGGGCAGCCGCAGCCGTGAGCGCAGGGGCTGCATGAGGTTCTCCAGGGCGCCGGCCAAGGGCGAAGACTCGGATCCGGGGCGCCCCGGCAGCCCCCCAAGCGGCTCGTGGGCACCGCGCCTCGCACGCGCGTCCCGGCGGCAGCGCCGGTGCCCGTGGATGGCCGCGCGGGTGGACGGCGCCCGCCGCCAAGTTTGCCGAGCGGTTCCCCCAACCACCCCACCCCACCCTCCGCCGCGGCGAGCGAGGCGCTGTCCACCCAGCCGCCTCCCTCCGCGGCGGGCGAGGCGAGGCGAGGCGCACGGCCGGCCGCTCGGGGTCCGTCCGCCCCGGCGCAAGCGCGCGCACTACTGGCGCACACAAGCTGGCACCGCCGCCAGCCGCCAGCCGGTGTGACAGGAGCCAAGCTACCCGCCGCAGAAACCTGCCCTAGGTACGGAGCATGCGCCAGAGCCTCCCGGGCCCCGGAGGAGTTTCCAGGGGAGGAGTCCAGGATCAGCAGCGGGAGGGAGATCCCTTGGGCCTGGAGCAAGGAGAGATTTGTCCAGACTGACCAAGGTGGAGGGAGAAGACGCCCCCCCAACGGACGGAGGGGGGTGAGGGGGGTGGGGGCGTTGCTGGCCAGGATGGATCCTTTAAAATCAGCAGCTTTCTCCAGTAGGAGTGTGGTCACAAACCTGGCTGGCCTTCTTTGCTGGACTCACACCTTCAATGGCTGGATGACCACCCACCATGGGTTAGCCTGTGGTCGAGATGGGCTCCAGATTGCTTTTCATTTCTACCGTGCCCTTCGGAGTGCTGCTCAATATTTTCATTCCAGTCTCTACCTCACCTACAAACTCAGTGTGTCCAAAGTCTACAAGTTCATTCAAGCAGCATCTGGGAAATGCCCGCCGTGGGCAATGACCACTTCTTCACCTCTTGCAGGCCCGTGTACCTCCAGGACCATGGAGGGCATGAAAGAGTTTCGACCAATATTGAAAGACAATAAGTATGTGTCTCTCTAGGTGAAACATAAGAAATACATCGTGATGACCTATGTTTCACAAGTTCAGACCTTGTTGTGGGTGCAGAGGTCGCACCTTTCTTTTTCAAGCGTATAGACTGTGCGTGGATCCCAGAATTAAATCTTTGCTTTAAAAAAAAAAAAAAGAAAACAGCTTCTGGGTTTCAGATACTGAACAGAGACACCATCGAACTGGAGTAGCTGTCCCTGTCACAAATCCCCAGGCCTGTTTTCCAAGTGGAGAGTGACCGTGTGGGGGAGGTGAGAACAATGCAGGGTGTCCGTCCAGGGTGTCCATCCGGGCTTTGCCAGCCACCGTCCACTACAACTGCCACCGATAGCACACCACACCTTCATAGCAGCCCACTTTCCTGCCTGGCCTTTGTCACCATCTGCTTCTTTTCTTGTTGAGACATTGTACTGGTTGGTCTCTGTCACATGCTATGTCCCATTTTGCAGCCATCAGTTCAATTCCATATTTTTTTCAAGGATGCTAAAGCTTGCCCGTGGGAGGTTAGTAAAAACAGGTGCGATTCTGCTCCACAAAGCTTCCCGCTTCCGCTTCCTTTTCTGCTTTTACGCCTATGCCCTTCCTGATACTGTTAGGAACTACTTATGTATGGAAGATGTCTGTTTGGGTGTGTGTGTCTGTGTGTGTGTGTGTGTGTGTGTGTGTGTGTTCCAGTACTGGGGATTGAACTCCAGGCCTCACATTTTTACGCAAGGCTGGTGGTTCTACCACTTGAGCCACACCTCCAATTCCTGAAATGGTTTCTTGAAAGAGTATTTCATTTTACCCTTATTTAAGTTTAAAATCCTATTAATTACATCACGCTACACGCCAAAGCAAGATATTGTGATAGAATAACAACCCAAGCAAAACCAATAGTCATTTCCTAAATGCATCCAGTTAACAGGTGCAACTTATTTTTTTAAGGATATATGTATCTCTGCGTAAGTGAGAAATCATTATTCCTGTCCATATTATTTTACTTGAAAAGTGTCTTACTTTGTGTAAAATTTCTTGATATAAATCACACGGACAAAGAGAGCCTTCTAAGCTACCTGAATGGTAGGAAACGTTTTCCATTATTTCATTGCATACCATCCCATCTCAGAAATGAAGAAACTGACCTGAGGAAAGCTTAGGGGGAACGCAACATCAGGATTATAAACTACTAAAATCTCTGAAATGCATTCAAATCACCACTGAAGCAATCCAGTGAATATCAGCCTCAGAGCTCATAACTTCTTCTCTTCCCTCTGGAGATGTAGGTTGTGAGGAGACAGGAAGCCGCCACGTTAAATTATGTTCTCTCCTGCTGGCTTCACAGGCACTGCTAAACAACTCCATATTCTGAAGTGTTTGGGTACCTAATCTAGAAATCTTTTGATAAACAGAAGTCAATGATGATTTATAAATGATATATTATTATTAAAAGAAGTCATTCAGGGGCTGGGAATATGGCCTAGTGGTAGAGTGCTTGCCCTGGGTTTGGTTCCTCAGCACCACATATATAGAAAAAGCCAGAAGTGGCGCTGTGGCTCAAGTGGTAGAGTGCTAGTCTTGAGCAAAAAGAAGCCAGGGACAGTACTCAGGCCCTGAGTTCAAGCCCTAGGACTGGCAACAACATAAAGAAGTTATTTAGAGGGATATCAAAAGACAATATTAAAATAAATATCACAGCTATGCTGCTAATTTTTAAAAAGTACTTGTTAGCTGGAGGCTGGTGGCTCAGACTTGTAATCCTATCTCCTCAGGAGACTGAGATCCAAGAATCTGTTTGCAGCCAGCCCAAGTAGGAAAATTCCCTGAGATGCTTATTTCCAATTACCCAGCAAAGAATGGAAGTGGAGATGTGGTTCAATTGGTAGAGCCCCAGCCTTAAGTGACAATGCTAAAGGAAGGTGCCCAGGCTCTGAGTTCAAACCTCAGTACCACATGCACGCGCACGCACACACACACACACACACACACACGTAAGGTAAGTGCACATCTAATGTTTTTCAAAGAATATTATCCCAAGAGATGAGGCTTTGCTTTTAGTACAATAGTTAACAGAGTGACACTGTTTCCTTGAAGTAATTGCAAGGAAAACAATTCATAGTTTCAAAGCAATTACACAGCTAATTCAAGCACATACGCAGGTATTCATTTTTAATGATGGGTAGCTTTGATTGGATAAACACAAGTCTGTCCCAGGTGTGGTCTCCCTATTACAGTTGTGGAACTTGCTAAGAAACCTAATCAAAGCTCTTAAATCATGTAATAAACAAACTTCCTTATCTACCAGGGCAGACCTCACATTCAGGCAAAAATAAATAGAAACTTTCTAAAATTGAATGCTCTCCAGGTGAAAAGGAAAAACATGTTTGTATTCAGCCTACCCCGCAATGACACCAGCTGGCAATTGTTTCTGGCTAACAGATTGCAGCTACTACGATTCCTACACAAATTATTAAAATAATAAAAATAATGTTTTCAGAGAGTTTTCTTTTCACTTCCTTTGCCAGTCTAGCAAAGAGCTTAACACTATCTGTGAGGCAATTTGTTCACCTAATTTTATGCCTTAATAAGCTTTACTACAATTATTTTCCTGCCTGATTCTTCTCTGCCTTCTTTTTAGTGCTTTTCTACCCTGTTCTTCACAAATATTCTCAAACCTGTTAACAACATTACACTCCCCCAGGATTCAAACTTTTGATTAGAACAGTCCTCATTTAATCAAGTTCAATTGGGAGATAAAATTGCATCTCAACTTCTCCATTTTCCCTTTGGTGCCACAAACTGCCTTTGAGAATGTTGAGGAAACCCTAGAGAGATTAGCAATCCAAATACTCTCAAAGAATAGTATTGGAACCCCCCCCCCCACATTTACACACAGGAATAGATGGATATGAGTGCCCTTCAATGCAGATGAAAAACAAAGCAGATTATGCCAGTCACTGGCAGTGTGAATCTGTCAAGAATTGAAGTGTTCTTCTAGAGTGAAATGATTTCTTTCTCATTTTTGTAAACAAGTTCCTGACCCCGCCCCTCAAAGAAAGGCCCTAAAGTAAGCAGTTTTCAAATGACAGTGAAGTGGTAGCTTTTTATTTTTTCCGTAGGAGGTTAAAAAGAAAAGTGTATGTGGTTTGGGTAAACTGTAGAGATATACTAAATGTATTTGAATTCACTACATGATTGTGACTTTGAGACCACTATGACCCTACATCCTGCTTTCCATAAAGTATTACTTACATGAACAACTCATTTTCT
Organism: Perognathus longimembris pacificus; assembly: GCF_023159225.1. Classification (NCBI taxonomy): domain Eukaryota; kingdom Metazoa; phylum Chordata; class Mammalia; order Rodentia; family Heteromyidae; genus Perognathus; species Perognathus longimembris. Next base: position 10,296,634 of record NC_063163.1, read on the forward strand.
TTTGGTTTCACTGTAGAACCCCCTTCAGTTGCCATAGATTGCAGCCTATCTGTAAAAGAATGGAAACTATGCTATCTGTATGCATAATGTAGTCATTAACTCAGTATAATGGAAGTAGATGCACTAATCTTTTCACAGGATATATGCATTTACTTCTTCAATAAGAACTTCTTGAGTACTTAACATATACTGGTTACTGCTTCGAGGGTTTTAGATACATCATTAAAAAAAAAACAATACAGACCCTGCCCTCACAGATCTTACGTTCCAACAGAGGAAAAATAAATAAGAAAGGATTAGACACGAACTGTTCGTGTACTCCAAAAATATACGATGAAAACCTAGATTGTGCCAAGTACTTTTTATGCCATTCCGATATTTTGTAAATGATAAAGATAAATATTTTTACAGTAGCTTAAATTCCACAAGCTGAGCTCTGGTGGCTCATGCCTGTGATCCTAGCAACACAGGAGGCTGAGAGCAAGGGCCTTCATTTAAGAAGGGATTATATATTAAGACCAATTACAGATTTTGAAGAAGTATGATGGTCTCACAAATGTACTAAGCTTCTTTTTAAATTCTGGGTCAAAATAATGCTCTATAACATAAAGTAAAAATCCACAAATAAATGATCTATCTTAAATTCCTACTATACTTCCAGGAACAGACTAATTACTGAGTATAGCATAATCCCTGAAAGTCAGTTGGATGTGAGGCAATTCTACTATTGGCCTGCTAAATAAATGTCAGTAGTGTTATGAAGTAACTAAACCCACTTCTACCCTACCCCAGCACACCAGAAACTCTCCCCTTATGTGTTGACACCTTCCCCATTTGAGACTCTAGTCACCACCTTCTCTTCCTCTGTCAAAATAATCCATTAGCGATAATGATAAAATGGCAAGTCAGAACACATTTCCCAGATTTTCTACAGACATTGGCTCTCGAAAGGCAAAGCCACTGATTTCAAATTTTAAAATATCCATTTGTAAGTCTAGTGTTGTATTTCAAATCATAGGTACATCCTTACTAAGCAATATAATTTGGATTTGAACCAAAAGAGTCTGATTCCAAAGGGAATGAACAGAAGGGATGAGGGAAAGGTAATGTTGAGGTTTGGCTTATGAGCTCCTGAAAGACCAACAGTTGTTCCATTTGCTGGAAAGGAGAAAATGAGAGAAAAAGACTGGGGGGGTGGGGGGGCTGGCAGGTGGGTAGGGAGAGTAAATTCCAAGTCCTACTCTTGATAAATTAGATTTAAAGAACTAATGAAGTAGCCAATGGAGATGTTAAGTAAATAGCTGGATCGAGCATCTGGAGATCAAGGATGAATTCTGAGCCAAAGACAAAACCATAATAGCTCTGCTATCAGCGGTAACATAGCAATGAGTGCTCTGTAAGTATTCGTTGACAGAATCTGTGAAAGACTAAGTAAGTCATGCTTATGGTCCAGAGCAGCAGTGAAAAACTTCAAACAAAAGGAATAAGAGCAGTAGAAGGAAAAATGGCAAATTAATATTCCAGAGGTGGAGGCAAGAGGATTTAATGACTAAGTATAAAAGAGTAAGACAACCAGGCACAGTGGCTCACGCTTGTAATCCTAGCTACTCAGGAGGCTGAGTTCTAAGATCACAGTTCAAAGCCAGCCTGGGCAGGAAAGTCCATGAGACTCTTATCTCCAATCAACCACCAGAAAACCAGAAGTAGTACTGTGGCTCAAAGTGGTAGAGTACTAACCTTAAGCAAAAGAGCTCAGTTAACAGTGCCCAGGCTCTGAGTCCAAGCCCCATGAGCAACAACAAAAACAACAATAAAAGAGTAAGAGAAAGAAGACTGAGGTCTCAAAGAGTCCCAGTTTAGACTACTACAAGGATGCTAATGCCATTAATATGGGAAGCAAATAGACCAGATTAGGTACAAAAATCAGTATAGATAATTACTAGTTACGTTGGCAAGTTAAAACATTTGCATTTTCAAATGAGTTTAAGCTTCAAAACATTCACATTTCATAAAGCAAGCTTTAAAGCTACACTGTAATTTTTCTGCAGCAAGATAGATAGCCAGAGTTTAATTATTTGCTTTGGAAAGAAAAATCTAGGTGGAAGCACATTTTGTAAAGTCTATTGTGTCTTTCCTACTATTTTATATGACAAGTCAAGATGCAGTGTTATTTTTTCCTACATCAGCAATGACTTTTATTCTGTCTCTGTCTCTTTCTATATACATAAAATCCAAATATATGTTCACACACATCTACATATACATATAGATATGAACTTACATATTTTTTCTGGTATCCAAGGCCTCCTGTTCTCACTTGGCATTTCATGCTCAGGGCTGGCACTCTACTATTTGAGCAACAGCTCCACTTCCAGCTTTTTGCTGGTTAATTGGAGATGTGCATCTAATGGACTTTATTTCCCAGGCTGACTTCAATCCTGGATCCTCAGTTCTCAGCCCCCTGAGTAGGTAGGATTATAGGGGTAAGCCATCAGCACCTGGAATGCGTTTTCTATTAAAAGAAATTAAATATCTATAAGATACTTTCAGTAATTGTTCTTGACTCCATTAGGATGGCATTTTCAACAGCAAAGTAAGATGGCAGTCTCACAACTCTCCACGGGTAGTCCTTAACTCCGACTCTTGTCCTATTAAAGCACTAACCACCATTCCTTTGCACTTAGTAGGCATCTGGACAAAATTGCCAAAATGGGCTACCATAAATTCCCTTGCTAATAGGGTAGCTAGCTTCAAAAAACCTGACAGTTCTCCTCATGTCATTGACACTCTTGGTAAATCATGCTGTGTTCCTACCACTGCTAATAGACTTTGTAGTTTGAACTTGCACTACTACCATTGAATCCAGTGTTGCTACTGAAATATCTGATGAATTTTACCACACAAAAGCAAAACTCTGTTACACATATATAAATATCTATATTCCTTTATCAAAAAAGACCGGTCACCTTGCCATGGGAGCACATTAGCTATCTGAGGAAATTATTTGCTGCTCCCTTATAATGATTATTAGGGAGAATATGACTATTTTCAAGACTTTTATAATTAGTTCTCTTTTCTCCCCTAAGGAGGCAGGCATTCACAATGTCCCTTTAGCATTTTCTAAAAGCTGTTCACTATTGTTTTGAGTTTGCCAGACTAATAAGAAAGTATATTTTAAGTGGGAAAAAAAATCAGTAGTCTAGTCCAGCTCCAATCCTGCCCATCCAAACCCAAGCCAACCCCCTACATACTGTTTCTGCAGTGCATGTTCATTGTCGCTCAATTAATTAAAATAAGAATTTGTTTTTAAAATCATGCTGTGAGACTCATGGTTTTTTTAGCCAATTAATTCCTAACTGTACTCCAGACACCCAAATTGAATGTACTTTTCTTTTTTTTTTCCTTCTTCTTCACAAAAAGTCATTTTAGAACAACTGCTATTTCATTTTCTTCCCTCCATGGACTGTCGATGTCTAGTGATCATTCTTTCCTGTGAATTGCTTTTAAGCATTTTGTGCTAATTCTTCCCAACTATTGTTAGTGAAATGTTATTATTGTAATTTTATAAGTCAATGTTACATCATGTAAGTGTCTAACTTTAAACTGCTGTCCTTATGTAGCAAATGTAAAAACATCTCATTCCTCTGCAGGAAAAAAAAGGAAATTGAAACATGTGTCTTTTAGGGTCTTTGTTGTGAGAAGTTCTCTTTACTAAAAGCACACAAAGGCAAAGTAGGAGAAAATGATCGCATACTTCACATGATGGTTACTTACCCACTCCGAGCAAGTACCCCTCAGAGGAGGGTTTGCTTGTGAAGGCTGGAAGCAATCCTACAGCTCTGACTACTGCTCATGCCTAAATCTACCCCAAAGCTCCTCTTCCACCTCTCTCTACCGAGATTTTACCATCAGATCCCTCTTCTGCACTACAGTCCAAACATCTCACCTCACACAATACACACACACACACACACACACACACACACACACACACACACACACACACTTTCTATACAGGGCATAGGAAAACTCCGTATTCTTCAGCTAATGACTCCGTTTTTTTCTTCCACATTCAGTTAAAATAACTCTACTTTTATAAAGAGACTTGAACATTCCATCAACCCTCTATTCAATTCCAGGTAAACTTCATTATTCCCCCCACTGTTGCAACTGACTACAATTATGTAGCTCTATTGCCATTAGTTTGCATTTAAATTCTCGTTACATGGAGAATTGTGGGCACTTTGTGGCACTCTCAATTACTGACATCTGTATTGATCCAGTGGGGAGAGAGGGAATTCCAAGATGACTCCCAAGGACCTTTGCTCTTGTATGATTCCATCCTTTGGAGTATAAGCAGAAGCTATGATCATAGCATGGTATGGTACCAAAATGTATCATATAGTATAGTATACTAGAGGTTATCTTACTTAGACCTGAAAGTTTTCTCCAGCTGGTCTCAGAGGAAGAAAGGCACACTTCTGTTGACCCTGAAGGAAAAGAAATGTTCATGCTGTAATCTACCTAGGAGGAACCCATAGCAAGGAACTGTGGGCAGTCCTTGACCACCATTCAAACCTGAATGGAATGCAATTCTTTGAGGTAATCTCCCTGAGCTTGGACGCACATTTGACCACAGCACTTCTAGTCAGGAAATCACTAACTGACACCTTGCTTTGAATAAAGAATTCTAGCCCTGGAACACTCAGACTTTTGCTCCACAGAGTTGTAATAAGTAACTGTGGCTTTAAGAAAGTACTTTATTATATTTTGTTATATTACAAGTGGAAACTGTACACTAGTCTAGTGCCTGGAACATAATAAAATATTAGCTGGTTAGCTGAGAGTTGGTTAGTTTGAATTAGTGAATGTGTGTGTCTGGGAGGAAGAAAGGAAGAAAGGGAGGAAGGAGGGAAAAAGGGAGGGAAGGGAGGGGGAGAGGAGAAGAGGTATGCTACTTAGGGAAAGGGGTTGTGCTTTCACCTTCTCAAGTACAAATGAATTTTCAGAGAATGAGCAGGTGTTCTCTTAGAATGATTGATGGGCCTTGCTGAGCTGAAAGACTGTGGCAGACACAGTAGTTTTTAGCTTAAATTAGGTTGTTTTTTTTTTTCTGATCATGTTTCCTAACTTCCATCCCTGATCTTTCCTTGACCCTTTTATCATCCCTTCCCCAACTCCACCCTGTCTAGAGAAAAAATAAAACACAACCCTAACAACCATCTGCTAGTAGCTGGCCTAGTTGTTGCCAAGTAGGCCATGGTGTTTTTCTGTTGAATGTAAATAATTTCACTTTTTCACAACATTAGGTGAAGACTCTCCATGATTACAAATAGGATAAAAATGAGACCATTCCAGAAACATGTCTGAAAGACATCAAAACAAGGACACTATGCAATGACAAAATGACCACACGTTTCTCCTCAAAAAAATATATAAATGATAACCAGTGATATCTCTCGCTTTGCTCCATTCTTCCTGCTCCCTAAATAAAAAGCACTGACATATTCACCTGTTCTTCCTGCATTCTTAAAGACCACAATCCATACCTCTGCTTCTTTGAATCCTCACCAAAATGATGTAACACCAGTCCTAATCTTAAAACCCCCTCTTAACTCTCTCTTGTCAAAGTCATCCATGTTCCCCACCAAAGCCGTGAATGCTCAATGATTAATTGTTGGGATGTGTCAAAGTCAAAGTAGTTGACTCTAAGAGTTTCTATAGAATAAATGAGTACCTTCTCCAAAGAGAGTCTTTGAGATGGATCTAAACACCCAAGTTCTCAAGAGCCAGTTTCTCCAGCCCCATCGCAGCGGTGACTTGGGATCAAGTCAGGATCGCTATTGATCCATACAAAATTCTATCCCTTGCTATTTCCCAGTACCTGAGCTCCCAATATTTTCTAACACCCAAAACCCAACAACATAAATCTTTCTTGGACTCTACCTTAGTCTCTGTTTCTATTGTGTCGAGAGGGCAAGAATACTGTAAGTAAACATCGGAATATCTAAAGTATGTAGGTTTGGATCAAGGCCAAGCTCAGATTTGACTTACAATGAGAGGTCTGTTACAGGTTAGCACTCTGGGAAAAAGCTGGTGGGGGTAGGGGTAGAGGAGGTGAGACTCTGAGTATAGATGTTCTAAATTGAAGACTCACACTTTTGAAGAGCCTTAAGAACTCTAAAAAGTTCCTAACATATGAGCTACGTTCCCAGCCCACTGAATCAGACTCTGCGATCTAGGTATCAGAATTTTTAAACTCCATGAATTCAATATCAAGCCAAAGTTGAGGATGAGTGCTCTAAACACACACACACACACACACACACACACACACACACACACATGCGCACGCACGCGCGCGCGCATCAGCCTTTTCCCCCATGTGGCCTTTCTTGACTACACAATGTCCAGGTCCCCCAAGCAGGTGTTATCACCAACCTGACTGTTCACTCCTCAAAGAGTTGAGGTTATGGCTTTCCTTGTGGTGAATAACAGCACTGTGTTTTGGGAATCTAAGGGCTCAGCCGGAAGAGGTGCACTGTCTCTTGGAAGATGGTAGGCAGATTTCTTCATGGCTCCATAATTTTAATCAAATGGAGAAGTTACATCCTGAATATTTGCTGTTCCCCCTGGATTACAGGCTACCCATAGACAGAGGCTCTGATGTACTCTTCTTTGGATTGGTATCAGTGCCTCACCCAACAGAGGGAATGAATGGTTGATTTTACCTGTGTCTTTCTCATTTTCTCACACCCTTGACTGGGACAATGAAAGCTGGGTTATATATACAGTTGGCAGAGGCGATTTAAACTTTAAGAACATTCCTTTACTCTCATGGTAGAATCCTCAAAGTACAGTCCTAGCATTTTTCTATTCTTGATCTAAACTCCCCCTCACCAAAAAACCTCCCTTGTAACTCTAGAATGAATCTATCACCCATGTATGAGACTCATAGGTTTCCTCTCTCCAGCCCAAACCTGTCCCCAGCTGAACACACAGGCATCCAAAAGCCCTCTCAACATCTCCATTTGCTAGTTTTATTAGGTCCAACTCAATTTAATCCATGATCAAATTCATGATCTTTCCCTAACATGTACCCTACGTTCATGGCAAAACCTTCTTAAGCCAAAAGCCTGCCGTCATTCCTGAAAGTTCTTTCTCACCACTTATCTCCTATTCATTTTTTAAGTCTGATAGAGCTTTATCTTCTAAATACTTCTCAGCACTTAGCATGGTACACTGAGGTACCAAATCTACCACACTGCGTCACTTCCTACATCACTCAACGAGTCTCCCAGTTTCCTCATCTTTCAATTTATTCTGTACCTTGAAATCCAAGTACTTTTTTCATCCCTCTGGTCATGTCATTACCATTTACAATTTCCGTGACTTTTTTTTTACTGCTTTTTGAAGCAATGGCCTAAGTTCTCCACACAGCCTTCAAGCCTCATTTCCATACTTACCTTGCCTCTTCTCTCTGCATTATGCTCACGCTGGTCTCTAGAATGGATCATGCATATTACATCCTCTCTTTTGCCTTTAAACAAATACCATTTCTCTACTAGAACACAACAACTCCCTTCCAATTCAATCATTAATTCCTACTCATTCTCCACATCATCTCGAGATTCACTTTCTCATAGTTTTTATTGACCTATTTTACCACCAAGTTCAATCCCTTCTTTTGTATAGCACCTCCTCTTCTATATGCAATAGCTTTTTAGCTGTCTCTAATTGCAACTTTTCATGTTGCCTGATGAATATACACATCTTCTTTACTAGACATTTCTTCTGAAAGATGGCGATGATGATTTTATTCATCGTGGGCTGGTATAGATGCTTGACATAGAATGAAAGTTCAACAAATATTTGCTGAATCAATAAGTCTAGACTTCCAGAATACACTGCGTGTCTGTGAAACAGCCTGTACTCTGTCTTGATGTACATATATTAGGAAAAGTGACATTTCTTTCCTTTTCATTTCCTTTTCGCTTTTCCAGCAGCGTGGGCTTTTGAACTGAGCCTTCTACCATGTAAGCCACACCCCCAACCCTTTTTGCTTTCAGTATTTTTCAGATAAGTTAAGGTGATTTTGTCTGGGGGCTGGCCCCATGAGTGCCCCAGCTCTGCAGGGCTGATGTTACAGGCATGTGGCACCATTCTTTTTTTTTTTTTCTTGACAAAAGACATGTCAAGTGACTCAAGTGGTAGAACAATAGTCTTGAGCAAGAAAGTCAGGCAAGTGCTCAATCCCCAAGTACCAGCAGAGGGGGAGAGAGGGGGGGAGAGGAAGGGGGGAGAAGAGAGAGAGAAAAGAGAGAGAGATCTCAGGTTATATTTGGACAAAGAAAGTTTTAAAAAGCTTTCTTGAGTTTTAAGAGTACCTATTTAATATGTCTAAAAGTTCCCTTTCCAAGTTAAATAGTTCCTACCTGTTGTGTATTATCTACTCCTAGATTCCCTCATTCAATCTTTCAGAAGTGACTTTGCACAGATATTACTTGAGAATTAGAGATCAATGCATTATCATATTTATACTAACCACTAGAGGGCAACAAGAAAAATAACTATTTCAGCAAAGACCTGTAAAGAAATCCACTCAGCGTTCTTCAAATTAGCAAAAAAGGAATCAGGTTTTCCCAACACCACACACTACAGGGTCATTTCATAAACAACTCCTTGACAGTGTTCAAAGACAAGGCCTGCGTCTGGTCTTCATGCTGGCTGTTTGATTTCTCTCTATTCCTTGAGGCTTCCCTATTCCTGTACCATTCCTATGAAGAACCATGGGTGATGAGCATCCCGTGTGGCCCAGGGGCAAAACTGTTGCGCTTGGTTTTATTCCCTATAAATACCAGCAGGCATCACTTTTAAGATATTTCTGCCCTCAATATTTAGACAAAACACAACACTTAAAAAGTGGTTTTATTTATTGTGGCAATCTCAATTTCTGACATCACTCCCTACCACTCTGTTCTATATACTGAATATATATTCAGTGTTACAAAACATGGCCATATATATGTATATATTATATATCTATTATATGTAATATAGTCATTCACATATATATTCATTATGTGATTTTAATGATGCCATATGTGCAAAGGTGTCTATAACACAAAGATGCAGTTTTAAAAATCCCTCCCCAACAGGCACCAGTGGGCTCACATCTATAATCCTAGCTATTCAGGAGGCTGAGATCTAAGGATCAGGGTTCAAAGCTACGCTGAGCAGGAGAGTCTGTGAGACTCTTTTCTCCCATTAGCCAAAAGTGGAGCTGTGGCTCAAGTGGTAGAGCACTAGCTTTGAGCAAAAATACTCAGGAATAGGTCCCAGGCCTTAAGTTCAAGCCTCAGGACTGAAACAACAACAAAAAATTCCTACTAACAACAGCAAAAAAAATTCTTCACCCACTTAAGAAATAAACTATTATCTGTATCTCAGAGGCCCCCTGTGGTTTTCTTCTGAACTCCCTTTCCATCCCTTCCTCTACATCTGTAAATAGGTATAATGCTTACTGCTTGAACTTTGTCTCAACATTCTGGGTTTTTGTTGTGGTTTTCCATCTACTTTTTCTTTTTCTCTTTGCTGGTACTGGAACTTGAACTCAGGGCATTGTGCTCCTGCTCAGCTTTTTCATTCATGGCTATCATTGTACCATATGAACTGGATTTTGTGTAATTATTTGGTAATGAGTCCCTCAGATGTTTCTGCCTTCTGAACTGTGATTCTCATATCTCAGCCTCCTGAGTAGCTAGGACCATCTCCTTTGTATCTTTTTTTAAGAGCATCCATTCTGGGGCTGGGAATATGGCCTAGTGGCAGGAGTGCTTGCCTCGTATACCTGAAGCCCTGAGTTCAATTCCCTAGCACCACATATATAGAAAATGGCGCTGTGGCTCAGGTGGCAGAGTGCTAGCCCTGAGCAAAAAGAAGCCAGAGACAGTGCTCAGGCCCTGAGTCCAAGGCCCAGGACTGGCAAAAAAATAAAAAGAGCACTCATTCTGTACACATTCTTCTGGGATTTGCCTTTGCACTAATAACCATTTTTTGAGATAAGTCTGTGTGGCTTATTTTTCATTCATTTGCTTCGGGATTTTTTTATTATGTCCTCCAACCAGTGTCTCAAATATGAATTTTTCCTCTTTCATCTTGCCAGAGGACACGAGAACAATCAAAATTTGAGAAACATTTGCATCAGAAGCATCTATTCTTTTTGAATAGGAAGTATGTAAACTACTTGTAAGTACCACCTTAGGTTACGCACATTTCCTGATTCTTGAATAGTTTGCATTCAATGATTCTTTTATTTCATAATTTAAGAAAAAGATAGCTAATAGCCACAGACCCCTTCCACTCAAATAAAAATCTTCAGAATGTTGGGGGTGGTTTTCTATTTGTCACTTCCACACAGTTTTGTAAGTACATTTCTCAAATGGATAGGAACTTACTATAATTTACCTATTGAAATTTTAAAAAATAGTATTCCCTAAAGGAATTCTGAATTACTTTTCCATCTTGCTTGTTTTAGAATAATTTTGACTGTTGAAGTCAGTTATTACAAAGTTTAACTTTCAATGCTGAACTATGAAAAGGAAATTTTACCTATAAAAGAACTGAAAAACCCCTTGAATTATAAAAGAAGTAAAATCAAAAACAGCTACATTTGATGACACAGGCATGCTCACTTCCATGGGTATTTACTGAACACCTGCTAACTGTAACACAGCAATTGGGATTTGGGTGAGACACAGCATGAGTAGAACAGGGCTGCACACCCTCCCACTGGAGAGATTTCCACCCGTGGGGTTCTAACAGCTCAATGGCAAATCGCTTGTCTAGCAAGTGCCACGTCCTAGGTTTGATCCCCAACTCCCAAAAAGAAAAGACAAAAAAAGAACTCAGAAGAAAATGAAGAGAGCCAGAGAAAGCTTTAAGAGAAAGATTGCTTTAAGCTTCTGGGAGGTAAGCAGGTCTTCCTTCAACAGTTGAGTGAAATGGAAGATATTAAGAAAGAGGGAGGATATAAGGTACAAAGTTAGGAGGAGTAAAGAAGTTGAAGAGGTACTATGTAGTCTCATCTAATTTAAAATAAAATGGACAACTTAGAGGACAGACAGGAAAGTGATTCCATTAAAAAAAAAAAAACCAACTCTCCTCACACCTCAACTCTCCCTTGGATGTTTTAGTGAGTCTAGTCTGCTCTTAGTTACTATCCAAACAAATGCATAGATGTAACATACATGTGTACACATATGTGGATACACACACACACATACACACTTTACCCTGTCCCATAGTTTAGTTTATTACAGATAAAAGGATGATATCATGCATCCATCCATAAGGACATTTCATCAAAATGCTTCTACTCCTTTTCCTCTGTGAGACCCAGGTACCATTTAGCTCCACACCTTTGTAGATCACCCAACCTGTATCCTTTCCCTTTTCATTTCCCATCCTCTATTAGCCCCTGTGTCTCTGGCCTCCTTCTTTCTTTCGAGCTTCTTCCTTCTGTCTCCTACTTCCATCATGAAGAACCAATTCGCAGGCTGGGATGTAGCTTAGAGGCAAAGCGCTTGCCTAGCAAGGGTGACATCCTCAATTCCATCTCCAGTACCAAAAAAGACAAAAAAGGAAAGAAATAAAGAAAGAAAAACAGGAACCACTTTGCTGTGAGTTTCTCCAGGTTTTCTCCTCACTCAACAACAAAAATAATAAAGACTGAACAACAGTAGAGGTGAAAAACAAAGAAGACATAAAGAAGGTGAAATGGAGAAGGAAAAGGAGAAGAGGGAGGAGAAAAGAAGGAAGGAAGGAAGGAAGGAAGGAAGGAAGGAAGGAAGGAAGGAAGGAAGGAAGGAAGGAAGGAAGGAGAGGGAAAGAGAAGTGGAGAGAATGGAAGAGGAGAAAACTTTATCCTTAGAAATATACTAGGGTAAAGATAAAACACTTCTTTCTTTCTTACATTTTTCTATTCCCAGTTTGGATTTAATCTCCAGTCATGCCATGTGGAGGACTAAAGCAATGTAGAGAAATTGTGGGTCATTAGGGTCCTAGAGGTATCAAACCACATTTATATTACAATGCCATCACTGATATCAAGTTGTCATTTGTGTGTGTGTGTGCATGTACACCAAGTCTAGGGTTTAAACTCAGGGCCTGAATCCTGTCTCTGAATTTTTTTGCTCAAGACCACTTGAGCTACAGTTCCACTTCTAGCTTTTTGGTGCTTAACTGTAGACAAGAGTCTCTTGGATTTTTCTACCTGGGCTGGCTTTGAACTGTGATCCTCAGATCTCAGCCTCTTGAGTAGCTAGTATTATAGGCATGAGCTACTGGAACCCAGCTAAGTTGTCATTCTTTTAAATACTCTACTAATTATCTCTACCATCATTCTTGCTTTTTATGCTTCATTCCTACCACTCCATTTCCAATAGGCTTGGCTATCCATTACTTTCTACTTCATCTATCGCTTTCTGTTGATGTTTCCCATGGGTAGCATAGTTAGGCAGACTACGTTTTGAATATTCATGACCCAACCTGTGCAATGAAAATGTAAAACAAGTAAAACAGCTGTCAACAACTCTACAAAATTCTGTTTCTTGGATTAAGACTACAGGGTGCACCTGCAGACAAATGTTATTACATCTTTTTTTTTAAACTTCTCATGCACCTATTAAGCAAAGAGATATTGTAGTCATTGATTCCTACAAACTCTGTTAATAACCAACAGCATCAGGTGTGAACAAATAGGAGGTAGTTAAGCACAACCTGCTACTGCCAAGAACAGTCCCCTGGAGCCTCTCCTACCTAATCGTTTCCTCTTATAAATACACAAGACAAGAAAGTCAGTGCAGAACTAATGTAAAACCCAGGAGGCAGAAAGTAATAGGAAACTCAACTACTTAAGCTTTCTGGATCTCTGGAGAAAATCACTTCTAAACAATTACAGTATGCTTTGTTAGTATTGTGTCCTCCAAGCCAAGAAACAGAATAGTTTCTGATTCATAAGCAAAAGAGAAATCGGAAATAGGAAAATTAAAATATTAAAGCTTGCAATCATATCTGTGGATTAACTAGTGCTCTATCCTTTTCTCTACAATCAGTCTGCCAAAGATTCTACATATCCTTTGGAAATAAAGGTTTCTTGATTCAAAGAAACGTCTTTATATAATATCAAATTTTACATGCAATGAGAGCCTTAGCGTTCTTGATTATTAACACTGTTTAAAAATATTTTCCATCCAGCTGCTATGTCCAAGAAGATAATCATTGTCAGAAGTTGACCTACTAAAAATATCAAAGATACCTATGAAATTTGGACATCACCAATTTGCAGGACACTATTACTTTTTATGACTTGGGTTGTGCACCAAGAAAAGAGAGCTCAGCTGTTGCAACATTTCAAGAAAATGAGTCTTTATGGAAATTGTTAAACAAAGATCACTTAATCCATGACTATGTATCTCTTAGGTTGGGCCATGTCTTAGCAAAAGCACCTGCGTACGCCAGGTACTGCCATTACCTGGGTGATTTTGATTGGGTGAATAAGCATCTTTATTTTGTTGAATGAAGAGTCTTCCCTATGTCACAATGGGATTAAGAGGATTAGAAGACTTGACCTAGGGGGAAAATATCTATAGCCTTACCCTTGATTAGTAAACATGTTTCAAAAATGTGCGTCTTCTGAGCAAAAAGTGAAAAAATGGGCCTAATCTATGCACAATGTTGGAAGATGCTCAAGACTCACAAGTGTTTTCTTGTATTTGCCTGCTTATTGGTTTGGTGTGGCAGCAAAGAAGGGTAGTTGAAGATTGGGGTTATTTTTATTCTACCAAAAGGAAGCCAGATGACCCTTCCTTCTCATTCAGGAGGCGACCTTAGTTTGAATGCTCAATTAATTGCATTTGATTATTCAGAAAATAAGACAAAGGATGTGATGAATACTTTCAAAGTATTTGATTCAGTAAGACATGGTTCTCCACATATGTGCCATTTTGTATAAATCATAAAGATCTGATTATCCTACATTTTTGTCCCCTTTACCAGTGGGCCATTTCAGCCAAGAATTCATACTAAACTATGGCACTCACTGTAGGAACAATGAATAGCACTGGTCCAATGAGTATCATTTGTTGTAGGATATGATTTCTTCATCAGAGATCTTGTTCCAGCTTCAAATTTAAATAATCACACATACTCTTAACAACGTCCTTTGCCTTTCAAATAATTAACATTTTTGCCCAACTAATGATAAGCTGAGTGCTTTTATTGGTTTTTAATTACTTTTAATTGAGGCAAAATGTACATAACACAAAACTGGTGTGAACTTAAGTAAATCGCTTGACCTCTCCTATTTCTGAGAGTTCCATGATTAAAATTCCAAACTCTGATGACTGTGCACTAAAATTTTATATAAAAATATGGGCCCTTCTAGAATTCATCTGACCCTTCAATTCTGTAAGTCTTTTGGAATTGGTCTTTAAGAGCTACAAAAGCTCTCAAAGACTTGCTTTTGGTGAATCTATTCTCTAAGTGTCTAGACGCAGCAGTCACTTGGAGTCACCCAAAGTGTGGGGTGCTACCAATTTATCCCAGATAGGAAGTGAACTTTACCACGCTTCACACTGTCTCATTGCTGTAACCACCTCCACATGTCCTATATTCATTGTGAATTGCCCCTTTGATACCCTTACTCCCAGTTCCAACGTACACTGATATTTAGGTTGCAAGGAACTTAAGAGCTAGTTCATGTGACATGTAAATAAGAAGAGTGTGCTCAGCCACACAGGAATCCAGGAAGAATCAGACATTAGATCTCAGAGAGAACAGGAAGCATGGCAGAGCTGACTCATAGACACTGTGTTTATTCTTGAAGATTTCCTTAACAGAGTGCCACAGATTGTCTTCCTAAGGCATTAGAGGCTACTCACAGTTCTGAAGCATTGATGTCTGCCATCAAGATGTCAACAGGGAGGTGTTCCCTCTGAAACATGCAAGAAAGAATCCTGCCTTGCTTCTGGCCACCATGTGTTGGCACCTCAGTGTTCCTTGGTTTGAGCTGGAGCATTGTGATCTTTGCCTCCATCACCGCATGTTCCTCCTTGGCAGATGTGCGTGTTCACATTGCTGTTGCTTTCCTTTATTATAGACACCAGGCCTACCAGATCAGGACTCAGCATGGACCTCATTGTGATTTCCAAATGAGGTCACAATCACAAATACCAAAAGTGAGTATTTGGGGCTGAGGATATGGCCTAGTGGCAAGAGTGCTTGCCTCGCATACATGAGGCCCTGGTTCAACTCCCCAGTACCACATATACAGAAAATGGCCAGAAGTGACGCTGTGGCTCAAGTGGCAGAGTGCTATGCTAGCCTTGAGCAAAAAGAAGCCAGGGACAGTGCTCAGGCCCTGAGTCCAAGCCCCAGACTGGCATAAAATTAATTAATTAATTAAAAAATATTTTAAAAAGTGAGTATTTCAGCGTATCTTTTGGGAGCATGCAATTCTAGCCCAAACTGGGTTGACCGAGAATGACATAGCTTAGACCAACCCTAGAGCTGACTAACACAGATGTCACTTCAGACAAGAAGATTTTTGTGAACCCTGTCACTATGTTCCCAGTCCATGGGCCTGTGTTTCTCTATCTTCTTCTTTTTCAACAGTTCTGTTCCATCTACCAAGTACTCTGCTGTTTCTGAATCTTACATACAAAATCTCCAAGCAAATATGATTATTCTGCTAAGTTGCCAACACTTCTCTTAAGCAATCACCACTGATGCTAATCACCACTCCAGCGCTGGACGAGTCTTTACACCACAGAAACCTGGGGAGAGTGCCCACCTACTCTTTCCTCCCCTGCGGCCAAAGTAACAGGATTAGAGTTATCACTGTGGCCACTTCACTAATGCAATCATGAAGGCTACTTTGCTTAGCTGGGGTCCCTGTGCCGGCAAAGATCAGCCTGCCCACTACACAAAGAAAACTCTTAAATATAGAATAAAATTATGAAAGTCAGAAACCTGGGCCTAATAATTTTGAGAATATAGTTTTTATGAAATTTAAACAATTCAAGCATAAATCATAAACACACTTTGCCAGTGGGATATAGTATGATATAAATTTAACACATAATGTAGTGATGTATGACTATCTATGTATATGTTTTTTCTGGAAATGATCACTTTTAATTATTACACATTTAAATTTGCTTATATATTATTCTATTAGAACAGCTTTAAAGATCATATATGTAACACCCAGATATATGGGAGATATTATAACATCTATGTGTGTAATTATAATTGAGCTCAGGAGATTACCATAATGACTTGATAAAAGAAAAACATAAAAGCTAAAAGTAATAAATCCATTTTAATTATGTGCAATAGCTTGTAGCTAGTTTTTTAAACATACCCATTCATGTGTGCTTTTTTATATTTTACATTGATTTTAAAGCTGTTTCGCTTTGATGTTTTGTAATTATGACCCCATGTAAATCATCTCAGTTGAAAATTTTGCATATTCAAATTAACAAAAAGATAATATAGTCATTTACAATTGAAAAGTAATTTTTAGATATTCATCATGATGCTCAATAAAAGTGCTTGAATGGACTTAATGATTAAATGCCCACAACTTAAATGTACTGCTTAAAATCATGAAAATGATATGTTTTTATACAGACTCAAATGTTTTTGAGAAAAAAAAAGTATTAATTCATAAGTGACTCTTTAGCCTACCAATATGAAATGCTATAATCAGAGAGTAATTTGTTGTAATTCCCAAAGCACAAATCAAATGTCCTAATTGCCTGATAATGTTTAGTTATAGCTATTAGTTAATTTGGAGGTTTTGTTTTCCTGTATTTGAAGTACATGAGGATCTGTTTTTTAAAGGGGGATGAGCTTCAATCCTAATTTGCCTAAGGCTGAATATAACACTAAAACTTAAGCAGTATGTCTGGAAATTTGGCACCTAGAAATTGCAGTGGTGGATTTGAATAACAGCAAACAGAAAATATTACTGCTTGTTTTCGCTTGAGTCTGCTGTAGGTTCCATCTATACATGGCATGAGGGAGCCCTCTACAGAAAGTTAAGAAAAGAACTGTCTTCCACAATAAGAACAGAAAGTACATCAGTGTTAAGATACTTGAGGATGATGTTAAACATCCTACAAATCGCACAATGAGCATGAATAGGGAGGCTGAATTCAACTGAAACAACATAAGGCGACTGTTAGAAGGCCTTGAAATGACTCATTTACACATGAAAACTGACATTGGTCTAGGATCAAAACAGATCTAAGACAGAACAGAGACAGCCTGGAGGAACCACAATGGTACTGGTT
This sequence comes from Perognathus longimembris pacificus, assembly GCF_023159225.1. Taxonomy (NCBI): domain Eukaryota; kingdom Metazoa; phylum Chordata; class Mammalia; order Rodentia; family Heteromyidae; genus Perognathus; species Perognathus longimembris. The sequence continues at coordinate 10,313,994 of NC_063163.1, forward strand.
ATTGGACCTAAAAGTCTCAGAAGGATACACCAAGCACTGAGACAGAATGACAAGGACTTTGAGATCCTATGTTTTAATCCATAACCTCCAACACCACTGTGACACGTAAGTCAAGTTGACTGGATTAATGGTTCCCCAGAGAGCCTTAAGGATATCTCTGAAGAGATTGGCATTTGAATCCGTAGGCTGAATATAAAGAAAATGACCCTCCTGCAATGTGAGTGCACATCATCCCCCATGGAGTAGTAGTAAAAGGCAGTGGAAAGACAGTTTTCACTTCTCCTTGAGCTGACACCGCTACCTTTTCCTCATAGGCAATGGAGTCCCCCTGGACTGAGACCTTTGAGTCACAGGACTTGACGCCAAGAACCATCTCAAGCTTTGGTCCTCAGGTTGAGCCATAACACCAGCTTCCTTGGTTCTCTCACGCATACAGATCATGGACGTACTTGGCCTCCATAATTATGAGCCAATACCTATAATAAATCCCTTCTCTTATACCTTTCTATATAGACTACTGGTTCTGAGTCTCTGGGAAAACGCTGACTAGTATAATCACAAGGTTCAAAACTGGAAGAAGGTGCCATTTGTCTTGGTAGCAATGTAACTTCCTCAAAATTCTGGTAGCTGTCCAGTGCTTTTGATTAATTCATATCAGTGACTTGTTCTTTGTTTTTGTGAGATCTTAGAAAAGTGGTTCTGTGAGCACATTTGCTTCTATCAGTTATCAGGTTATTTTCATCAATGGCTACCTTTCATTCTAACTGAACTGTGTTCCTTAAAGGCACTGAATTTTGAATTTTTTTTTCATTTGCTTCAGATTAGTTAAGTTGGTTGCTTGCTACATCCATGAGTACCCATGAGCTTGCTTAAGATTTGTGACAGGGCTTCAATAATTGCTGAATGAATGAATCCTCATAGCATAGGAATGGAGGTGGAGACCTATTGTGCCTAATTTGAGAGTGATCCAGTATCCAGTCTATTTGACAAGTATGGCAATACTGCCCAGTAAACTACAAGCTAAATACAACAACATTTGGTATATAAATGTATCTTCTTGTTTCCTTGTTTTCCTTCTAGCCAGACTGTTGTCCCTCTGAGCCTCTTCTATAGAAAGTTTGGAGGCACCAAACTGCATCAGAGATCATGAGAATGGTACTGTTTAACAAAAACTGAAAGTGGCGGGCTGGGGATATGGCCTAGTGGCAAGAGTGCTTGCCTTGTCTTGTATACATGGGTTCAATTCCCCAGCACCACTTATACAGAAAACGGCCAGAAGTGGTGCTGTGGCTCAAGTGGCAGAGTGCTTAGCCTTGAGCAAAAAGAAACCAGGGACATTGTGCTCAGGCCCTGAGTCCAAGCCCCAGGACTGGCAAAAAAAAAAAAAAAAAAAAAATAGTGAGCACTTATTGATGTTTTTTTTCTCCATATTTATTCATTCAAAACGTCTTATTTGCACCAAATGAAGTTCTAGGCCCTGGGAATGCAGTAGTGAAAAGAACAAAGTCCCTGGTGATAGATCTTGAAAAGTGAGACAAGGAAACTTACTTCAGAGCTCACATACTAAGTATTGGAAACTAAGTATTCCCGCATGTATAACTGTGAAAATAGGGCTTGGAAAATACCTGTCAATAAGGATAGGGAATGTGGCTAATTTATAAACACTATGAAACACAAAAAACACCAAAATGATTTTAAGATCAAATATCATTTTAACATCTCCCCTGAGATTATATTTTTAACTTGTTATTTTAATTCGGGATGGGGGTCCTGGGATTTAACCCAGGGTCTTATAGAGGTGCTTTGTCACTTGAACTGTGATATCTGGCATTTTCATTTCTATGTTATGGTCTGGCTAACTTTGCCCAACCTGGCCTTGGAATAGTGATCCTCCTGCTGCTACTTCCTGAGTAGCTAGGACCATGTAACATCACAGCCAGTTATTATTTTGAAAAATTTTTTTGGTTTTTTATTTTTTTATTTATTTATTTTTTATTCAAATTTTCATTATCAAACTGATGTACAGAGAGGTTACAGTTTCATACGTTAGGCATTGGATACATTTCTTGTACTGTTTGTTACCTTGAAAATTTTTAATCATTCAAAAACCTTGAAAGAATAGTATAATTAATTCCTATAAAACATCAATTCACTTTCAACAATCTTAATGTGTTGCTAAATGTTTTATGATGGATCATTTGAAAGTATGTTATCAACTTCATCAAACTTCATGCATCTTCTAAAAATATCTTTTATTTAAGCTGAATTCCCTTATGACAGCAAGGTAAACAATTCTACAAGCAATTATTGTTTGTATTCAAAATTTCCTCTAATTACTGCCTCCCTGCAATATCTTTGTATCTTTTTTTCAGAGACCCACTTAAGACTTACACATTGTGTTTTGTTGTTTTAGCTCTTGAATCTCTATGATCTAAGACAACTCCACCATTTATTTTTCCCTAACTACAAAATTCAGGTTGGTGTTATTATAGATTATCACATAACCCACTATAAAAATTAAAAATTGTATTTGTGTCTCATAATACTGCTTATTTCTGTTTTCCATGTCTTTCCTGTAAACTCTAAGCTAGGTTTTCAGGTTTAAAGAGATCCTGGTTTAACATTCTGGTCAAAAATTCCTCATAACGCTTTGTTGAATGGCAACACCATTGTACAACTATTTGTAGATAATAAAATCTATCTGTAACTCCTCATAAGCAATATTGTGTCCATCTTATTTCACATCATTGGAAATCATAAGAGTATCACATTGCCTTGCTCTATGGGGGTATATCCGGTCACTCAGTCAAGGCAGTGTGTATTACTGACTACTCTATTGTACAAATATAATTATCTGTCTACAATTAAGAAGGAACTATAGTGTGATCATTTGGCGTTACTCACATATGACATTCCTCCCAAGCAGAATCTACCCAATGGTATTCGGGGTTGAATCGAGTATTACACTGGGAGTTTCAAATTAGGTGTCAATCATAGCATCTCATGACCTCCACTCCTATGCTTCCTCCCTCTCTTTTCTCTCTGTCTCTCTCTCCTTTCCTCCTTCCCTCTTTCCTGAACGATGCCAAAATTATTGTAAACTAGGCTGCTGGCAGCCTCTGCTAGCATTCCTTCCGCACCCCTCCGCTTTTCTTTCATCCCATTTTGTCTGTAAAGCATTTCTTACTGGGAGCATTGTCTCCTCTTCTAAGGGATGTTGTGTGTATCTCCATTACTCTAATGGTTTACATGATAAGCATTTATAGTTGGGTCTCTCCACTATTCCATAACATAAAGACCCTGAAAGAGGGGACAGATCTATTCTTATCAGCTCCAATGCTCCACATCAGTGCCTGACAACTATGCACATGACTTGCTGAAAAATATATGTATGATGTCTCTTCTGCATTTTATGTTTGACCTTCAAGTTTGACCCTCTCCTCCTGCCTTGCCTGGATACCAAAAGCAGTTCTCGTCAATTACCCAACGAAAGGTAATTTTAGTGACGTCGTTGATAATAACCAATTGTTAAGAATGAATTGACATTTCTTTCTTGCAAAAATGAATTGCCTCAGAGTTACAATTTAGGTGACTAATTCCTGGTGAACACGGCTGACATGGCTTCTAAGATTGGCACGGTGCCATTGTCATCAGTGACAAAATGCTGATGTCTTCTTTTACTTCCACAAAAACCACAAACCATGTTTCTCTTCCAGCAATTAATCATGGACTAGTTGGATATCACTATCAGGACCTTTTAAAACTGACTCAGCAAAAAGAATATCTTATAGTGTTTGAAACACTTTATATTTTCGAGGAGGCTCTTTAACTTATCTTATTCAAAAAAAAATCCATGTTTTGAGCCCAGAGTCATCTATCCAGCTACCCGTGAACGATTTCTGTTTGGATCCCTCACAAGTGCCCCATGTCCAGCATATCTGAAGCTAACAGGTTCTTTCAGCTCAGTGCCTGTCAACACTGTATCCATCAGCTCACTCACGCCAGAGTCCTGACATCTTTCTTTACCATGTCCTTACCACAAACAGCCAATCAACAAAGGTTTTTCCTCAACCATCCTAGTAGCTTGAAATTTACCCACCTCCTTGCCATAATGCATCTCAAACTGAGTATGTCCAACATGAACTCGTCTCTTTTCTCCAGCCTCATTTTGAATGGAGTAGTATCAATCTAGGCATCAAAGAGTCTATCAATTGGCACAAGTCCCTAATACTCCCCAGAAACCAGACCTGTACATTCATTTCTTCATCCCCAGCCCTACTGCTACTACTCTGTTAACTCCTCACCCTCTCCTGGCTGTACTATCATCTTTCACTTGGTCATTGGGTCTCGTTTACTCTTCATCTTACTTCACCATGGCCAATCGCATGCATCTGCTAAGACATTCTACACTTTATTCCCTTCCCTAAAATACCACAGAATTGTTGCTCAAAACTTAACCAGACAAAAAAAAATTAACCAGACAAGTGATAAGTTTTTCAGGAAGAGGCATGGACAATGACTGACTATAGACAAAAGGTGTGCTATCAATATGTATTATTCCCTAATCTGAGTAGAGGCTATACAAATGTTATAGCAGTAAAAAATTATTGAGCCAAGTGAATATTACATAAGTCCTTCCACTCCACTAAAAAAATTTAAGGAATGCTTATTCTAATTACTATCAGGATTGAGCAGCAACCCTGTGAATTTTGTTTTTAATTGCTGCAGAACCAAAAGTGTTCTGGTGTCAACAGTTCATCATTAACCACTAGCAGCAAGTCTCATCTTCACTTTTATTTATTATAGATAGCTGGGATCTATTGATTCATTCCATGTCACCGTGATAATGCGCCAACTCACTGCGAACCGTTTTCGCTTACACTGGGCCACCGTTCATCCACTCTGGGCTGATTACTGTCAGCTCCCTTTTGTCACCACACTTGTTTAATGCTCGCGGGAGGCAGTTTAGTGAGACAGAGAAGCATTCTGGTGTCACCAGCATCAATATGCTGAGGCAGGAACATCAATATGCTGATGCAGGTTCAACTCTATGCCAGCTGGTATTACCATTCAACCCTTCCAGCCTGGCTGAATTAGAGATAAAATGGAAAGCCAAATGCTTAAATATAAATCCAGACAAAACAGCAGAAAAACTGGGAGGCAAAGAGATACCTTCTGAATCATCGACTGAAATGATTCCGACATTTTGAACTATAGTGACTTGGAATATAAATTTTAGGTGAAGGCATGGCTTATAACTCTCAGTAGGATTTAGTACAAAATCTAAACCAATGTTCCCATCACTCTAGGAAAGTCATAAACAGAAAACTCTGCTACATGGGCACAGAAGTAAAGTTACAATATAAAACTTGGGAGATAGTGTTCAAATACCAGTTATTAATACAAAATACATTACATGTAATAGAAATTATAATATGATAGATATAAAATGTGGTACCATATTATAAGTAATTATGCTTTCACAACTTAAGTACCTACTGTGCACCATGCACTTTATAGACAATTTTTAGTTACTGTAATTTTGTCTATATTCTCACGTACGTTGCAGTGAATTTACAAATAGTCCAAAGTTTATCAGATCAGTACAATTTTTGTTTCTCTGCGTTATTTGGGTTTGTTTGTTTTTTTTTAGTATCTATAACGTGGCCACGTCGACTGTTTACTTTCATTGCCGTTGTATATGCTAATGAATTAACCCAATGTCCTAAAATACATAAGTCCTGAATTTAGTTGGCTCTGCAGAAACCAACTTCAAGGGCATTTTGTTCTCTATTCAGCCATGATGCATGTTGTAGATATTTCTGAGAAGTACAGATGCCTGGACTTGTAACACAGCTTACCTCTTCTTCTCCTTAGGACATTCATTCCCAGACGTTCTGGATGCCAAATGATTCAAAATAAAAACCCTCTAGGGTGTGAGATGAAAAGGCTAGTCTGGAAAGTGATGAGAAAACCTGAGAGGTGGAGCAGGACAGCTAAGCTAACGTTGTTGATGTGTGAAAAGAATCCTGAGCCACAGGGAAAGGCATGTCGAAGACGAAGCAAAATGCTCTCATGAGTCAGAATAACCTGTGCTCTATTAAGGTTAGGTTCGAAGTCCAATTTTCTCCAGGTAAGCTACGCCTAGACAGAATAAATGACCTCTGAATAGACCACACAGCTCTTCCTAATAGGACTCTAGCCATCTCTAGCTTGGTTTTTGAAATTAATAACCATGGAAATGGGAAATGAGAAGAGAAAAGCGAGAACAAAAATATACACTGGGACACAAAGTAGAATAGAGACAAAGGTGAAAATACGCAAGAAGGTTTACCAAGCCTGCTAACATTATACAGCCTCTCACCTTCTCTCCATTTCTGCCCCTTTTTCAGTGTCTCTGTCTGACAATATATATACATACATACATATATATACATATATATAATCAACTTTCCTATTTGAGTGGGACTTGATTCACATCTCTGTCTCTTTCCTTTCCTAAACCACCCCTTCTTCAATCTAGAGCAGAGATGTGTGTCCATCAGCACATAGAAGGCAAATGGAAAAATATATTTCTCTGGTCTTCCTTTGGCTAGCCAAGAATAATCTGATTTTGGCCTTTGAAACAAAACAAATTGTTATTTGATCGTATTAAGATTCGTAACTGGATCAGGAAAAAAATTTTAAGCCAAAAAATATAGGATTGATGGTAAATTTTCTTGGCTCAGGAGATTTGATTCAACTGATTTTAGACAAAATGATTTTTAGTACCTCCAGCTGCAAATATAACAGATTTGATATAAAAATTCAACAATAAATTTTGACATTTTGCTGCTTTTGAATTATAAAACTTTTTAAATAAAAGCAATTCTTAACTTATTGTAATTTGGTTTTTCAAATGAACAAGTTACTTTTTTCAAACAAACTACGTTAGAGTACTTATTTTAAACAAGATGGTATTTACTTAAGACAGACAATCATTTTCTAGACGTTGTCCTACAAGTTGTCCTCTGATGCTTAGATTCCAATGCCTATTTTTCGGATTAACTTATTACTTCAAAATGAGACACTTAAAGTAGAAAAGTAGTAAATATATCCATGAAAGTGTATAATAAATTACAATCTAAGCTGGGCTGTAGCTCAGTGGCAAAGCGCTTGCCTAGCAAGTACAACATACTGGGTTCAACCCCCAGTACCAAAAAAGAAAAGGCCAAAAACAAAATTTCAATTTACTCCCTGATTCTTAGTCCTAGAGTGAAAATTCAATGGAAGAGGGGGAGAAAATGTGTTTCCAGTTGTAAAATTACATTTCCCAACTTCTCATCATGGAAAGGATGACACGTGACACGATGTCACAGAGCACAGAATTGGTTGATGAACAGTCGGGGAAAGTTACTTGATAAGGTTTCCTGGATTATGCCCTTTGTCCTTCTTTTATTCTCCTTCTCCAAGCACATATACAGGAGCCATCTGCATGGATGAGATAAAAACCCATTCATTAAAGATGGCAGACAAAAGTCACAAAAGATTGGACATTTCTGAGCAGTCATAGCAATTTTCCATTGCTTATTTTCAATTTTGTGAAGAAAAAAGCACGCTGAATCTCTTACTCGTTCAAGCTCTTTCTTTAAAGGAGGTATTAATATTGTCAACTCAAGTCAGTCTTCTAGGTGATACATTCATAGATGAGCTGAGTGAAGGGGGACAAAAGATTGTCTGTCTTGCACTTATTATACAATTATTGAAATTACAGACTTCTGCTTACAAATCAGCTCTGAAGTTAATTCCAAGTACCAGTGGTTCAGGACTATAATCCTAGCTACTCAGGAAGCTGAGATTGGAGGATCATGGTTCAAAGCCAGTCTACTCAGGAAAGTCCATGAGACTCTTATCTCCAATAAACTGCCCCCAAAAGAGCCAGAAATGGCTCCCATGATAGAATGCTAACCTTAAGCAAAAAAGCTCATGGACAGTGCTTAGGCCCAATGTCCCAGGACTAGTCCCCCTTCCCCCACCCCCCAGAGTTGGGTTTCATTAGGGAGTAGCAAATTAAAACCACAATGAGATACCACTTCACTCCATCAGGTACTATTAAATGCCTACTATTTTAAAATAACAAGAGGTTATGGAGAAATCTGAATTGTTATGTACTCATAGTTGGTGACAATGTAAAATGATGCAGATACTATGGAAAACAGTATGGCAATTTCTCAAAAACATGAAAACAAAATTACCATATGACTTAGAAATTCCACTTAAGAAGAGAACTAAAAAAATAGAAAGAGGGTACTGAAGAGATACTTTTATGTTCATAGTCATTGTAACATTATTCACAATAGCTAAAAAGTGGAAAAAACTTCAGTGTCCAGGAGCATTGTACACTTACCAGTACATAGATAAGCAAAATACTGGAAATAGTTGCACAGAAATTTAATATTATCCATCCCTAAAACAAAAGGAATTCTGACACATGCTACAACATAGAGAAACCTTTAAGATTTCATGGCAATTAAAATAAGCCAATCACAAAGATACGAACACTAAGCCAAGTACTAGTGGCTCACACCTGTAATCCTACTACTCAAGAAGCTGAGATCTGAGCATCACAGTTCAAAGCCAGCCCAGACAGAGGAGTCCCTGTGAGACTTTTATCTCCAATGAACCACTCAAAAACCAGAAATGGAGCTGTGACTCAAAGTGGTAGAGCACTAGCCTTGAGCAAAAGAACTCAGGGACAGTGACCAGGCCCTGAGTTCAAGCCCCACAACTAATTCCCCCTCCCAAATACAAATACTTGAAAATATATATTATAATTGTATAGAGTAGTCAAATTCATAGAAGCCCAAAGTAAAATGAGGGGCGGCAGGGAAAAGAATGGAAGTTCTTTGATGGATCTAGAGCTTCAGTTTTGTGAGATGAAAATGCTCTGGAGATGGGTCAAGTGATCAATGTGAATATACTTAAACACTACTGAACTCAGTATACTACTATACAATTAAAATAGTTAAAATGGTAAATATTACATTTTGTATGTTTTACCACCAATAAAAAGTACCATGCTAACCATGTACATAAGTAGAGACATTCATTGTGAAATAGCAAATTTTAAGTTTTTATCACCCAAAACAATCTAAAAAATATATTTCACATTCTCATAAGCTATGAGACATTGTAGTAGCCTACACTAAAACTTCATTGAACATCCAAGGAGTTAGGTATTAGATTGGCATTTGCCATTCACTTTTAAAATAAAACATGGAAACCAAAAAACTCAAACTTGATAACCATTCCATTTTTAAGGTGTAAGTCATTACTCATATGATTATTATTTCATTATGATTTTTATGTAATTTCATATATACGGTAGAAATACAACGAAGTACCTAAGTTTAGGAATTCTTTCTTCTTGGACAGTGGGACCTTGTGTTTTTAATGTCTTTTAATCAAGATTGAAAACTGTCTTTCTTACAATAAAGGAAGTGTGAGAAACCAGCAAGCTTTGTATTGTTGTTTGTTTTCTTTTGTTTTGCTTTGTTGCCCAACACTGGGACTGGAACTTGGCATTTGATGCTTCCATGCATGGTGTTCTACCAACAGAGCCATACCACCCACTCCCTTCCCCTCCCCCCCACTAGTTATTTTTAAAAATCATTTCTGCTATAAGACATTACTAAACCTCAGAAAATTAAGATTACGTTGCATAATATTTCAGCCAAATTTATCCTCACATACCATCACTGTAATCATTAAATACATATAGTCCATAATATATCTAAAAAGTTCAAGATGATTTATTCTGCTGAACACCAGATTCTGATTATTAAAGTGCTCATTAATCATGTCTTCTGCACAGTGAAAATGGTATCATCATCCATTTTCATTCTTATTACTCTGAAGTGAGTAACTGTGAACTGTATTTTGCCATCAAATTCTAAAATACAGTTATGTCTCTGAAGTACATGCAGTTCATAGCCAATTGGTGGCGAAAGGAAATTATAAGAGATTTTCAAATACTCTGCTGCTTAACTGACCTGAGTGGCCTTTGTTGTATTAGTTGATTTTGTGTTTTGGCTTCTCTATCTGCCCACAGGAATTATGTGTAGAAGGGCACTGTTACATAATGTTGTCTTATCCTTTTGACCAGTGTGAGAAATGTTCCAAGCTAACAAGCTTCCAATAAAATACCATGTGCGATAAAATGTAAAACCATTATGTAAATAAATGGACTGAATTACATTAATTGCAGCCTCATCAAATGAAAAATATAGCATTCCCACTGTTATGAACTTAAACATACAAAAATGTAGACTTTTATTTAGTGTCATTTAATAGTATACCTATACAGCAGTGGTGCTCACTAGACACTATGTTGAAAATGAACTATACAACTTATGGGCAAGGCATGGAGAAGAAAAACTGGGAGAGAGCAAAGGAAGGGGTGACATTGTCCAAAAAGAAATGTACTCATTACCTGACATGTGAAACAGTAACTCCTCTGTACATTACCTTTACAATAATGAAATTTTAAATTATAAAATAGTATATCTCCTGCAAATTTTACACCTTGAATCATTTATAAAGGACTTGCGACCTGTGAGATATGCTACCATCCAAGACATTCTATTTTCAATTTTAAAATTCCATCCCAAAATTATGGGGAAATGAATTAATTAGAGCAAACACTTCCAAAGCTTCATATTTCTTCAGCCTTGCACTTGGGATAGAAATGAAGGTTATTTGCCGTGACTTTCTCTCTTACAGTTGACTTTCTCTCAGTAGTTACTGATCTGATAGTTACTGGGCTTGTGTGTGGTACAGCACCAGAAGATGACAAGTGAACAAGACGCGGGTCGCAGGGAATGGCCTCCTCATCCCGCCTCGAGTAGAAGAAATAAATAAGTACTGCATATAATAAGACGAAAAATCTAAGTTCTGTGAAACAAAGAGGTCAATGGGAATTTAAGCAAGGAGGAGACAATAACGGGCAGGAGAAATAAGCAAAAAAAAAATAAACTTTGGAACTTCTTTGGAGGGGGGAAGGGGGGCGGCGGTCCTGGGGCTTGGGCTCAGGGCCTGAGCACTGTCCCTGGCTTCTTTCTGCTCAAGGCTAGCACTCTACCACTTGAGCCGCAGCGCCACTTCTGGCTTTTTCTATATATGTGGGTGCATGAGGAATTGAACCCAGGGCTTCGTGCATGAGAGGCGAGCACTCTACCACTAAGCCAATTTTCCCGGCCTCCTAAGCTTTTTGGAACTTCTAAGAAATGGTGTGGATTAAACAGATGAAGGTAAATGGAAATAGGAAATGACCGTGTTTTGACAGCTTCAAGGGAATTGTACTTGCAGGGCAAATGGGCATGGGGGTGAGAGGCACTGCAACGGTGCACTCCTGAGCTATTTTCCCCTCGAGCAGGGCAGGCTGCACGTGCTGGCCAATCCCGGGGCTCCGAGCAGGGCGGGCTGCTCGTGCTGGCCAATCCCGGGGCTCCCAGCAGGGCGGGCTGCTCGTGCTGGCCAATCCCGGGGCTCCCAGCAGGGCGGGCTGCACGTGCTGGCCAATCCCGGGGCTCCCAGCAGGGCGGACTGCACCTGTGGGTTTTACACTACTTTTGAAGCCGAATCTCAGGGCACGTGCTGCAACGTGCGCTTCGCCCTTTAAAAGGTGTCCCCCGGGTGATGGCGATGCGCAGGAGAATTTGGGGGACCTCTCAGGTACTCTATCTTTGCAGGTTGTATTTTCCTCCGGTGTCGAATGTGGATCTAGTCCCAGCAGTTTCTGAATTCCTGGCTGGACGTGGCCACCTGCGGCCGGCCCTGCTTTGGTCCTCCACGCCCTCCGTCGGAGAACCCCGCGGCGGGCCCTTCTGAGCATCACTAGTTCAGCACTGCGTGCCGGCACCGTGGAGCTAACACGGCGTCGTCCCGCGCGGTGTTCCCCGACGCCCCCCTAACCGCCCGCTACACCCCCCCCTCCCGCCTCCGCCGGCGCCAGCCGTCCGACACGCATGCGCAGACTCCCGCCGGCCCTTGGGTAACGGACCGGCACCCCCACCGGAAGTGGGCGGCGCGCGGGTGGAGCGGAGCGGCGGTCGCGTGGCGGCAGCGGGCTGTTGACGTGGGGGTCCTCCCGGCTCCCGCTGCCCACTCGGCGCCATGGTGCCCGCGAAGGCTACGAACGCGGTGTGGCTGCTCCTGGGCTCCGCGGCGCTTTGGTTCACGCTGCTTGGTACCACGACGACGTCTGCGTCCAAGGCGGTGACGGCCCACCTGGCCGCAAAGTGGCCGGAGACCCCGCTACTGCTGGAAGCCAGGTGCGTGCGGGCGGGCCGGAGCCGGGACCGGCCCAGGAAGGGGCATGGCTAGAGGGGTGGAGGGGGCGGGGCTGTCGGGGGTGGGGCTTGGGGCGGGGCGATAGGACTGGAATGGGAGGGGCGTGGAGAGAGAAGGGCGGGGCATAGAGGGGGTCAGAGAAGGACAGGGCTGTCTGGTGTGGGGCAGGAGCTCAGAGGAGGGGTGAGCGTTGGGGGGTGGGCAGGTGCTGGAGGGGCGCTGGCAGGGTCCCCCACCCCCGCACTCACTGCCCCCCCACTCCAGACACACCCTTCATGTCCCACACTACCACCTTGGGGCTCCTCTGCAGCGCCCACTTGCATCTCCTTACCCCCCTCCCTCCCCTCTCACTCCACCGAAGGCCGGGACGTTAAGCACGTCTGATGTGGGTCCCCCAAAACTTGGGTTGCATTTGGGTTGGGCTGCGGCCTTGGGCCACAAGTGTGGTCCAGACTCAGGCCCTGTCACGCCTACGAACCCAGGCTCTGCCCTAACCTAACCTGCCCCTCCCTATGCACGAGAAAGGGACGTGGCTTTAATAATAAGTTGTAACCATCTTCAAAACTATTCAGCCTCGATTTTATTAGCACATGTATAGGGATGTATACATACATGGATATATGCGTGCGTATGTGCATGTATCTGATACACGTGCATGTACATGTGTGCATAGACCACGTGTATGTGTGTATATATATGGAAAGGATAGGGAGTGAGGTGCATCATTTAATATCCTTTTTTTGTGTGTGTGTCGTCGGTCATGAGGCTTGAACTTGGGGCCCTGGTACTCTCCCTGAGCTCTTTTGCTCAAGGCTAGCACTGTACAACCTTTGCACTACAGTGCCACTTCCGGTTTTCTGGTGGTTAACTGGAGGTAAGAGTCTCACAGGGACTATCCCTCCCGGGCTGGCTTCGAACCGCGATCCTCCCTCAGATCCTGAGCTGCTAGGATCGCAGGCGTGAGCCACCAGTGACAGACTGTGAAGCACCTGCTACTGTGATTACCTCATCCTGTCTGATTCCAGGCTGTCTGTGAGGAAGGCTTTTTCTCAAATACTAATCCCCCCCCCCCATCCACCAATATTAAACAAACCTCATAGCTACCTAGTTATTTTTTCCCACTTAGTTATCCCAGTAAACAGATGAGACTTTTCTTTCTCTTAGGGAGCGTAAAGTTTCACACCATCTACTTTTTTTTCTTCTCTCATCAAAGCACCAGTGTGCGACCCTACCCCACATTACATTACATTTATATGATAATAGATAACTGGTTCTCGTTTTTAAATGTCCCTTTGCTCCATCCTCACTTTCACCTAGAGCTTGCCTGGATCTGATCACCCACTTAGTCCCAAAACAATCTAACAATTTCTGTTTTCACTTAACCTGTTGGCTATGACATCTGAATTTCTGCTTGTCTCAAGTCATGGAGTGTAATTACTGTAGGATGCTTCTTTAAAGGCCCTTTCTAATCTAGCTTGGTCTGAATTGAATTGTGGCCTCCCCTGGTGTTTGGGGAGAGGGGGAGATCTGGTCATCCTCCTGAATGTGTGACTAGAACCTTATTTGGATAAAGTAACTTTGAGGTCATAATTAAGGATATTGTGTCATTATGGGTGGTCACAAATCCATTGCCAATTTGAAAGAGAGATGGAGGGCTGGGGGTGCATCTCAGTGGTAGGGTGCACTCTTCGTGTTCTGAAGACTCTGGGTTCAATCCCCAGCACCTGCTGCTTGGAATTATGGCCAAGTATGATGAATGGCAGATAACTGTAATCTCAGAATTCTGGGAGTGGTCACAGGAGAATTGATAGTTGAAGAGTAGGTTATGTAGCCAAACTCTGTCTCAAAAAATAAATTGGAAATGCTCAAACCCCAAAAGTTTTGAGTGTGTCATGACTCCAGAGGTGGAAAATTCCACACCTACTTCATGTGACAGGTCACCATCAAAACACAGGTGCAGTAAAAATACTGTGTAAAATGGCCTTCAGGTAATTGAAGTCTAGACTTGGATTTCACCTCAACATATCTCATTCTATATACACAAACATTCCAAAATCTGGAAAATTCCAAAGTACTTACACATCAAGGCTACTCAACCTGTATACATGCATATCTGTGTCCATTTGGTCAAGCCAAGGAGTACTAAGTGTTGCCTCATAACCTAGTCTCAAACCTCACAGTCCTCCATGTCCATTCCCATAATTCTGGGATTTCTGTCCCAGCCTATCCTTTTCTGTCCTCTTCTATTTCCTCTTCTTTTTAAGACATTGAGATAGGCACCATTTATAATAATACTTGCTTCAGAATTGTTACTTTAAGTTGCCATTCTTGTCATGTTCATGTTTACTGTGTTCTTCTCCTTCCCCCACATTAGTGGCTGTCTCAGAAGAGTTCTTAACTATGCATGTGCCACAGATGTCCCCCATACTTTCTAATTATAGCAAACGTTACTTAAAATTTACCAAGCCTAGAGAGATCAGCACCGTCTCTTTGTAGTTCACTTGCTTAAGAAGTTTTTCACTTTGTTCTATACAGGGTTAAATAATCTTTCATTTATTTCATCATTTCTACATGGTTTCAAAGTGTTTGGCCATTTTTTTTCTTAGACTCTGGAAAAATGGGAGCTTATTTTTAGTGGCAAGGACCCTGGTGCTCTTTGTGCTAATTTCCCATTCTTTTTGTATTCAATTCTTGTTTCAAGATAAGACTGTCTCTGCCAATAAATAGTCAAATAAAAATAAAAATAATAGATGACTAGTATAGTATTTATAGTTTACTGTTGCTGTCCTGTCATACTCGGGTTTCTTAGTTTTTCTCTTCATCTTTCCCCGTTTTTGTGGCTCCCAGATTCAGAAGAATTTCTTGTTGGTAAAATGGTCAATTTGTTTTCTTTTTGTGTGTCTAGTAAATGGAAATCACTAATTTCATATTCATTTTTAGAAGATTTTTGTCATGAAGCAGTTTAGTCTTAAAAGTAATTTATCATATGTGAACCATTTTTCATTTCTATCTATTAATTGAGTACTTTTTTAAAATAGTGAATTTATGGCAGAAGAAAGTAATGAAAAATTTTGGCAGTTTTTGGAAACCGTACGAGAACTAGCAATTTACAAGCAAAAAGGTAGGTTATCTACAGATTTTAACTTATGATGTGTCTACTACTTATGTATACACATTAGTTATTTTCTGAGATTATAATTGTTAAGGCTTCATTGGGTTAGTCAATCTGAACATTAAATTTGAACAAATGTCTTCATGGAAACCATTCCAAGCACTTATTTCCAAAAATATATAAAACTTTAATGTTTTTAAGTAAACCCATATCATTAGCAATGTTACAGCCACTGTAAATCAAAGATTGTTGTGTTGTGCTTTTTAACATACCTTTCTTTGAAATGCTATTAATTTTAGTAATAGAATTATTTCTTGTTTAATAGAATTTATTTTTAGGGCAGTTTTACATTCACTGCCAAGGTAAGCAGAAAATATAGAAATGTCCCCTATCTGCGGTACTCTTACACATCAGTAACCGCTCCACTGTCATTGCCCCTCACCACAACGGCACAGTTTCTTCCTTTCTTCTGTTTTTTCCTTTACTATGGATGAACCTATAATGACAAGTCACTATTACTCAAAGTCCATAGCTTAAATCAAGATTCAATCTTTATCTCTTTCCTCTCTCTTTTTTCTTAGCATTACTGAGGTTTGAACCTGGGGCCTTAAATTTGCTAGGTCAGTGCTGTACACTTGAGCCACACCATAACCATCTTTTGCCTTAGTTGTGTTCTTCAGATAGGATCTTTTGGCTGTGCCTGGGGCCAGCCTTGGATTAGGGTCCCATGTCTATGACGTACGCCTAACAGAGCTCACACTTGTACATTCTCTAGGTTTGGGCAGGTACGTCTTGACATTCGTGCCAGCATAGTTTTGTTTTAAAACTCTTAATGAGACTTTTAATAATTGCCCTCAAAAAGTCAGATAACACATGTTTTCATCTCACTATAAGGTAGAATTAGTCATTTATACGGACAGACATAGATAGATATATTCATACATATATACATACATACGTACATACATACATACGTACATACATACATGCCTTAGCAACAATGAAGATGATGGCTGTACCTGGGGCAGTGTAGAGAGAAGGGGCACAGAAAGAAAACTCTTTCCTTTCCTGCTTATCCCCACTACATTAGTCCCACTGTGTGTTGGACTCCCATTCTCCTCTACCTTGCCCCCCTCAGGTGATCTCTCTAGCCTAAGGATAGAAGAGAAAGATTGAATTCTAGGTTCCAGGATCTTTGGACATGGACTAGAGGAGGAAAGCAACAAGCTGAGTTCACATTTTGTCTCTAGACACACTAATTACACCTAGCTCTCTTCACCAAGTCATAATAAAATTCAGATATGTACTTCAAAATTTGTAACAATCATATATGGTATTCTATTAATTCTTTTGCGGTTCTCAGTTTCCTCTTAAATTATAGTTTGAATTTGTAGTTTAGCATTTACTGTAACCCTGAAATGTTCAGGTATCTTCCAAAATAGATTTTAATTATCAAGCTTATTTCCACTTGACTTTGTATTAATTGCTTGGAAATCATTGCAAGATCGAAAGCAAAGTTAATAGGCTAGACATCTTGACTTCTTCGTTTGCTCTAACCTCCATAACCAAACTTAAAAATCAGACTATGGCACTGGTTAAGTTAGCTGTATAGTGAGGGATGGGCCAATGGGTTGGATATAAAATACTGACACACTTTGTTTTATTTCTTTGTATAGAATCAGATTATTCTTATTACAACCTAATTCTGAAGAAAGCTGGACAGTTTTTGGACAATTTACACATCAATCTCTTAAAATTTGCTTTCTCTATAAGAGCATATTCTCCAGCTATCCAGATGTTTCAACAGGTATGCCAAAATGCCCAAATTGTAATGAAAACGTATGCTATTAATATACTTAGAGCTATATAATGTGAGCATCTTTGGTTCAAAATGTTCTACACATTTATAGTACTTGGTTCTACGCCTATTGTTGATTATAATTGTTAGTAATTACAGCTGAATGTATAATTTTATTTGGGATGAGCAAAGTTGAGAACATATTAGCACTTAAATGACCTATAATAAAAGTTTGAGGGAGTAGAGCGCCAGTGACTTATATCTATAACCTTAGCTACTCAGGAAGCTGAAATCTGAGGCTCATGATTTGAAACCAACCTGGGCAAGAAAGTCTGTGAAACTCCTATCTCCAATTAACTACCAAAAAAAGATGGAAGTGGAGCTGTGGCTCAAGTGGTATAGCATTGGCCTTGAACAAAAGAAGCTCAGAGGAGCACCTAAGCCTTAATTTAAGTTCAAGCCCCAGGACTGGCACACACACACATACACAAAAGGTTTAATCAATTTTTTCCATTAAACTTGAGACATATATTCCCTAGAATAATGCTGTTTTTATTAAAATTTCTTAAATCCTACCTACAGACAGGTAATTTTTACTTTAATTTGACCAATAACTTAATTGTAGTTGATTCGGCATTCTGATCGAGGTTTGTCTGAATTTTTTAATCCTGTTGGTAATTATCAACTACAGCTAAATATCATCTGTGAAATCTTAGATTGCTGCTGCAGAGCCTCCCCCAGACGGATGTAACGCATTTGTGGTCATTCATAACAAGCACACCTGTAAAATCAATCAGATCAAAAAGCTGCTGAAAAAGGCTACTTCAAGGTAAAGCAGTAATTGCCAATAGTGAAAGATAACAGTTTGTAAGGAGAGAAGAAAATTTAAATAGCAGAGATCGTAATATTCTAAGACACTATATACAAAATGTTATATATTCAAAAACAATATATCTGAGAATATTTTGTCTTGATTGATTTTCTTACTTTAAAACATAAATTATATACCAGTATGATAAAATATGTGAGGTATATGTTTATGTAAACAAATTTTTTGAATAAGAAAAACTATGAATTTTGGGGGCTGAATCTTGTTTGAAAATAAACTCATTGTCCAGGTTCTAACAAAATTAGTAATAAAAACAAATACATGTATTACTTCAGACATCCACTCACTGTTTGTGTGGTAGCCGTCCGAGTTCTTATTTTGTGACTTCTTGTTGGCTTTAGGGAGTGGAGGGACATAATGCTTATGCTATGAGCTGTGGAAAGAAGAATTACGTCCTTTGACATTGACCTAGGTGTTTCATGTCTTCTGCCAGAATCCATGATACAAGATGAATTTATTAGTTTGTAAAGTTGAGCAAAATAAACTGACAGGCCACTAGCAGGGTCTCATGGATTAGAGAGAAAAAAAGTTAACCCTTAAATTTCATCATCACTGCCCTGCGTTCTCTGGGTGCTCTTGGGGATAATAGCAGTCTTCTGTTAACTGTATCATAACCCCTGATACGCTTTTCCTCTTGATGCCCAACTTGTACAGATTGAGTCACATCTGAATACATTACTGATATTGGTATTTTATGTCCTTGCCTGTGAATATGAAGTCCAGAGGGAGACTTTCAGAGACAACTACATGGACTTTCCACTCTGGCAGGTTAGCAGAAAAAGCAACGAAAATCCCCAACAAGAGAATAGACAATCCCAACTTTAGTTGTTGATTTCATTGCTGCTAGATCAAAGCTGTTTCCAAGTACAACAGCGCCATCTGCCTGACTCAGCTACCAAGAACAACAGTTCCTAAGCTCTTACTGAAACCCAGTGCCTGACCCAGCAGTCTTAGGACTTTGCCATCTGACATTTACATTTTGGCATAGGTCAATTAAGATTCACTGACTGCAAGGCTGATAGCATCCATAAAGCAATCCTAACCAATAGAAACAGATATATTCCAGACCACAGCTTTTATGGACCTAAGATGATCTCAAGTATACAGGAAAAAAATCAGTAACTCCTTTGGGGGGAAAAATGCCCTATTTCACTTCCCCTGGTAAAGTTTCTGGCTTCCTACAGTCCTCAATTCACAGTGGTTTTCCTAAATTCATAGGCCAAGTTTAGTGATAAATTTGGGTAAGTTAAAAGCTGGTAATGTCTTTGGGCTATTGTTTATACCTTTCAGCGAGGTACCACCATATGAAAAAAAAAAACTGCATTTGTTGTGCATAATTCAAGGCAGTATTCTTCTCCCTAACCAGTCCTTGACCCTTTGGTGAAGCCAGGTACATTAGACTGACTCTGGCTATTGCCAGTGACCTACTTGTTCTAGGCCACCACGTGGTTGGCAGATAAAGGCACCACTCCTTGGGGCTATACACAATGAAGATAAATTGCACCTCCCAGTCCAACAGCTTCACTACTCCTGTAGATGCACTCAGCTGGACTCGCTTTCTGGCAAGCCTGAATGTAGGCCAGCTGCTTATCAAGACTGCAGCCCCTGGACCAGTGCTGTTATTGCCTGAATCCACCATCATAGATAGGCACAACAAGAAAGGACTATGTGCTTCTACTGTGAAAGCTAAACCACAGCAGATATGAATTGTGACTTATGCCAAGATGTTCTTCTATGGGGAAGAAGACCAGATTGTATAGGGCGCTGCCCATTCCTGGCAAATTGATGGTGCCATTGGTGCCTCAAGCCACTGCCTTAAGCCTGGTAGGGGAGCCCTGCTCATACCACCGTGGCCCATGTGTATGCCTTCCCCTATCATGTATAGTCTGGCAGTTAAGTACCTGATCTTCCCTCACCAGTAGTAAAATGGTTCAGTGACCAGTCCACAGAGCGTGCCTTTCACAACAGCATCAGATGTTGTGGCACTGGAATTTCCTCTTTAAAGATAAATTGAAGATCTGACATTATCTTTTATTTCTCTGTAATTCACGCACTTTATTTAATAGCGTAGTTTGATCTCCAGATTAGACCGTCCTGAGATCTCATCTCTTTACCACCTTCTATGAAATGACCAGGATGAAAGAGACGGGAGATTGTTGGGCTCTCTTTGAAAATTCAGGAGTCTGTGTGGATTGCTCAGCATTGTTATTCTTTCCTTTCCTCCACAGAAGCCTCAGGTTAGCCTGGTCACTATATTAATATAGCACTCATTGGTCACCCAGTCAAAAAGGGACTTGAGAAACTCGAACATCAATTCAATAAATAATCCCATTAACAAATGGGCAAATGAGTTGAACATTTTTCACAAAAGATGTACAAATAGCCAAGAATTACATGAAGAAATGTCCAACATTTTTAACCATAAAGAATACAAATCAGGGGGCTGGGAATGTGGCCTAGTGGTAGAGTGCTTGCCTAGCATGCATGAAGCCCTGGGTTGGAGTCTCAGCACCACATATACAGAAAAAAAGTGGAAGTGGTGCTGTGTCTCAAGTAGAGTGCTAGCCTTGAGCACAAAAAGAAGCCAGGAACAGTGCTCAGGCCGTGAACTCAAGCCCCAGGACTGGCAAAAAAAAAAAAAATGCAAATCACTGCCAGGCGCTGGTGGCTCATACCTATAATCCTAGCTACTCAGGAGGCTGAGATCTGAGGCTCCCACTTTGAAGCCAGCCCGGGCAGGAAAGGTCATGAGACTCTTGTCTCCAATAAACTACTCAGAAAAAGCTGGAAGTGGCTCTGTGGCTCAAATGGTAGAACACTAGCCTTGCTCACAAAAAGGCTCAGAGAGGGCTGGGGATATGGCCTAGTGGCAAGAGAGCTTGCCTCGTATACATGAGGCCCTGGGTTCAATTCCCCAGCACCACATATACAGAAAATGGCCAGAAGTGGCGCTGTGGCTCAAGTGGCAGAGTGCTATCCTTGAGCAAAAGGAAGCCAGGGACAGTGCTCAGGCCCTGAGTTCAAGGCCCAGGACTGGCCAAAAAAAAAAAGGCTCAGAGACAGTATCCAGGACCGGCAAAAAAAGAAAAAAAAAAAAAAGGAAAACACTTATGTTAATGTACACCCAAGGACATACTCCTAATATATTGTATTTTGTTTGTGTGTTTGGTTTTTATGCCAGTAATGGGACTTGAACTCAAGAGCTAGGTGCTGTCCCTGAGCCACTGGTGTCCTGCTTCCAATCTGTTGTTTTAACCTATATGAATTCTCAAGTACTAAATTCTTCAGTTGATAATATACTATATACAGCCAAAAGATAATTCTTTGAATGTGCTCATAATTGATACATGTTTCCAAAAGGGAATTTGTACTTCTTCATTTATGCACAAATGGTAAAAAATGGAAGAATACAATAAAATGAACCATAAAGAATAATAAAATAAACCTATTGTGATCTGGACTTGTAGAACTCTTGAGAGAGACAACCATTGCTATAAGAGTCTTACATATTTTTGAAATAGAGTTTGTACATATAATTACATAAATTAGGTATATACCATTACTTTTACCATTAGTATTGGTACCTTGTATGTTTTTTATATTTTCCTTCTTACATTGTTCTTTTGATATTTTAGCTATGGAGGTTTGCAAAGGCAAGAGAAACATGAGCTCAAAATACATGTATATTAATACTGCTAGTGATAAATTGTCAGTCGTTTTGATAAGTTCATAGGATTTTCCAGAAGGCAGCTGGAGTTCATTCTCTAATGCAGATAAATACACCCAAGAAAGATAAAAATGGCTCTTCCTGGTCACATAGCTAGTAAGTTAATTAAGTTGGAATTTGAATCCAATTTTGCCTGATTCCAAATCTCACAATCTTTTTACCAGAATTCTATTTGAGTGTTACTCCTACCTTCTTTTTCTTTACTTAGTATTTGTTAAACAAATTGACTAAATATAGAGACTAAATTCATTAAACAAAATTCCCAGTATCTTTTTTATGTATTTTATTTTATTTTATTTTTTCAAATTTTTAATATCAAACTGATGTACAGAGAGGTTACAGTTTCATACGTTAGGCATTGGATACATTTCTTGTACTGTTTGTTACCTTGTCCCTCATACCCCCCTCCCTCCTCCCCCTTTCCCTTCCCCCCCCCCCCAGAGGTGTTCAGTTCACTTACACCAAATAGTTTTACAAGTATTGCTTTTGTAGTTGTTTGTCTTTTTTTACCCTGTGTCTCTCAAACTTGGTATTCCCTTTCAATTTCCTACTTCCAATTCCAGTATACATGGTTTCCAATATACTCAGATAAGATTACAGAGATAGTGTAGGTACAACCACAGGAAAGTGATACAAGAACATCATCAATAATAGAAGCTACGGATACACATAGGACGTTGAAAGTAGTTACAACTGTGATATAACAATTGTTTCCATAACATGGAGTTCATTTCACTTAGCATCATCTTATGTGTTCATAAGGGTATAGCTATTGGGCCTTGTGATGCTCTGCTATGACTTGCCTAAACCTGTACTAATTATTCCCAATAAGGGAGACCATAGAGTCCATGTTTCTTTGGGTCTGGCTCACTTCACATAGTATAATTTTTTCCAAGTCCTTCCATTTCCTTACAAATGGGACAATGTCATTCTTTCTGATAGAGGTATAAAATTCCATTGTGTATATGTACCACATTTTCCTGATCCATTCGTCTGCTGAGGGGCATCTGGGTTGGCTCCAGATTCTCGCTATGACAAATTGTGCTGCGATGAACATTGTTGTGCTGGTGGCATTACTGTGATTTTGTTTGTGGTCTTTTGGATAGATACCCAAAAGTGGGGCTGCTGGGTCATAGGGGAGTTCTATATTTAGTAATCTCCATACTGCTTGCCAGAGTGGCTGAACCAGTTTACATTCCCACCAACAATGAAGTAGGGTTCCCTTTGGGCCACATCCCCTCCAACAATTGTTATTGTTAGTTTTCTTGATATATGACATTCTTACTGGGGTGAGATGGAATCTCAATGTTGTTTTGATTTGCATTTCTTTTATGGCCAGTGATGTAGAGCATTTTTTCATATGTCTCTTGGCCATTCTCATTTCCTCATCAGAGAAGTCTCTTTGTAAGTCTTTAGCGCACTTGATGAGGGGGCTATTGGTTCTTTGCAGTTTTGTTTTGGAAAAAGGTAATTTTTTTAGTTCTGCATATATTTTAGAGATGAGGCCTTTGTCTGTTGAATGTCCGGTAAAGATCTTCTCCCAGTATGTGGGCTTTCTGTTTATCTTGCGAGCTATGTCCTTTGCCGTGCAGAAGCTCTGCAGTTTGATGCAGTCCCATTTGTCCAACCTTTCTTTGATTTGTAGCCTTTCTGGGTCTTTGTTAAGGAAGTTCCGTCCTGCGCCAAGGAGCCCAAGTGTTTCTCCTACTCCTTCCTTCAGTGTTTTCAGGATGTCTGTTTTGATTTCAAGGTCTTTAATCCATTTGGAATTGATTTTGGTGCAGGGTGATATATAAGGATCTAGTTTTAGTTTGTTGCATGTGTTGAGCCAGTTTTGCCAGCACCACTTGTTAAAGAGGCTATCTTTCTTCCATACTATTGTTTTAGCTCCTTTATCAAAGATTAAGTAGGCGTAGTTCTGTGAGTTCATTTCTGGGTCTTCAATTCTGTTCCATTGGTCTTCAGGCCTGTTCTGGTGCCAGTACCAAGCTGTTTTTATTACTATAGCTTTATAATACAGCTTGAAGTTGGGTATTGTAATTCCTCCAGCACTGTTCTTTCTGCTTAGGAGTGTTTTTGCTATTCTAGGTCTTTTATTGTTCCATATGAATTTCTGGATTGCTTCCTCTATTTCATTAAAGAATGGTGTTGGGATATTAATGGGTATTGCATTGAATTTGTAGATAGCCTTTGGCAATATTGCTATTTTGATTATATTAATCCTCCCAATCCAGGAGCATGGGAGGTTTTTCTATTTCCTTAGTTCTGACTT
Source organism: Perognathus longimembris pacificus (assembly GCF_023159225.1). Classification (NCBI taxonomy): domain Eukaryota; kingdom Metazoa; phylum Chordata; class Mammalia; order Rodentia; family Heteromyidae; genus Perognathus; species Perognathus longimembris. The sequence continues at coordinate 10,338,122 of NC_063163.1, forward strand.
AATTTTGTTTTTCAAGCTTTTAAAGTTCTCATCAAAGAGGTCTTTCACTTCTTTGGTTAAGGTTATTCCTAGGTATTTTATGTTTTGGGGGGCTATTGCAAAAGGAGTTGCTTTCCTAATTTCAGCCTCAGTCTTCGGGTCATTAGCATAGAGAAAGGCCGTTGATTTTTGAAGGTTTATTTTATATCCTGCAACTTTGCCAAAGTTTTGGATCAGCTCTAGTAGCTTGGGGGTAGAGTCTATGGGATTCTTTAGGTATAGGATCATGTCATCTGCGAAGAGAGAAAGTTTAACTTCATCTTTTCCTGTTTGGATCACCTTTATATTTTCTTCTTGCCTAATTGCTCTGGCTAGGAATTCTAGTACTATGTTGAAGAGCAGGGGAGAGAGTGGACATCCCTGCCTTGTTCCTGATTTTAAAGGGAATGGCTTTAGTTTTTCACCATTTAGAGTTATGCTTGCTGTTGGTTTGTCATAAACTGCCTTGATTATATTCAGGAATGTTCCCTGGAATCCCAGTTTTTCCAGGGCTTTTAGCATAAATGGGTACTGGTCCCAGTATCTTTGTTATTCTTAATTTCATCTCTTGGTTTGCTTCCTATACAAGTAAATTGCTACAAGAGGGATGAGTTGAAATTCTGGATTTTTGTTTTTTGTTGTTTGTTTGGTTGGTTGGTTTTCAACCTGTCATAGGGCTTGAACTCTGGGCCTGGGCGCTGCCCCTGAACTCTTCAGCTCAAGGCTAGCACTCAACCACTTGAGCCATAGTGCCACTTCAGTTTTCTGGTTGTTAATTGGAGATAAGAGTATCATGGACTTTTGTGCCCAAGCTGGCTTTGAACCACAGGTCCTCAGATCTCAGCCTCCTGAGTAGCTGGGATTACAGGCATCAGCCACCAGTGCCCGGTGGCTGTTTGTTCTTGTCTTGTTCTTGTCTCTGAGCCTCAGAAACTTAGAAGTTTGATAGTACTTAATATTTTAAAATTAAATTTGCTAAGAAGTATAAATCTAGTATCTTGGACTAACCTTAAGGATTTTATTAATAATTGTTGAGTATTAGGTACTGATCTTTGTGTAAGGTAATGCCTTTGCATTGTCTTTTTAATATCTGGAAATATGAGCTATAATGAGAAATTCTATCATTCTAATTAAATAAAGCATTTTATTTCCTTGAAAATTACACTGCCATTATACTATTGTTTAAAGATTATGAAACTTATTGGCAAATAAAGTGTTTAATATTTACTTTTGGATTTACCAAGTTTCTATCATATTAGAGACAATCACAGAAATTTTGAGTTCTTTTTCTGTGATTACATACATCATAAATTTTTTATTTTGTGGTTCTAGGGATTAAACATAGAACCTCACACCCGCTAAGAAAGTGCTCTATAACTCAAGCTATGCTCTTTTTTTTGCTAATTTTATATTTTGAGGTAGGGTCTCACGTTTTCTAGGCTGGCCTCAAAATCACAATTAGGGTGGGTGGAATTATTTGCCTGACCACCATACCAGCCTATATCTATTTAAATAAGGAGAGATTAGAAGGTATCATGACATATGTCTATATGCTTTGGAACTTGAAACCTTTCAAAAAGTTTGTGCTTTGTTTTCATTTTAGGCCCAGGCCTTATCTTTTTAAAGGAGACCATATATTTCCTACAAACAAAGAGAACTTACCAGTGATTGTTCTCTATGCAGAAATGGGTACAAGAATGTTTTCAGAATTTCACAGAGTATTATCTCAAGAAGCTCAAAATGGTAAAATTATGTATGTTCTTCGCCATTATATTCAGGTACATGTTTGGGTTTTTTGTTTTGTTTTGTTTTGTCAGTCATGGGGCTTGAACTCTGGGCCTGGGTGCTATCTCTGAGCTCTTCAGCTCAAGGCTAGCACTCTACCACTTGAGCCACAGTGCCACTTCCGGTTTTCTGGTAGTTAATTGGAGGTAAGAGTTTCACAGACTTTCCTGCCCAGGCTGGCTTTGAATTGTGACCCCCAGATCTCAGCCTCCTGAAGTAGCTAGGATGACAGGCGTGAGCCACCAGCATCCAGCTACATGTTTGATGTATATCATTTTCACTAAGGAAAATAACTTTGGAAGTAGTGCTGTGGCTCAAAGTGGAAGAACACTTGCCTTGAGCAAAAGAACTCAGGGACAGCACCCTGAATTCTAGTCCCATGACTTGACCAAAAAAAAAAAATTAACTTTATGATAACTTCTTTACTAGAATTGCGTAAGTTAAGATTTTTTTTAATTTAATACATCAAATATGTGAGTTTTATATAGAAAGATGTGTTGGTATGTATCTGTTCTGGATTATCATGGTTACAATCCTCTCTCTTATGTATCTGCCACAATTTAAAATGTATAAAAAATATACTTGATGACATGTACAGTATTTGCTGCAACTTATATAGCAATTTTAATAAAAAATAGCACAGTGAAGGAGTCTTACTTAATATTATATATTTAGATCACATTGCTATGCTTAAGATTCCAAGAGAGTAGAAGTTAGAATACCTCTTAAGCACTCAGACCAAGAACTCATACAATGATACTCCTGCCACATTTAATTAGCCATAAAGTCAAGTAGCATCACACAAACAGAGAAAGACTTGATTTTTTTGTGTGTGTGACAAATGGCAATGTCACATCACAAAGGAATATGGACACATGAAGGAGTTATTCGTTTGTGGTCATTATTATAATGATTTTCCACAAATGCCTACAATTCAGTCAGTGCTTTACTAGTGTGGGGAGATGAACAGTGCCTCTCGATAGTTTGATCATTTGTGAAGCAGGCTCACTTCACACTGTCAGCAGTCTAGACGAGGACTGTAAACATCTCACCAATACTGTGCTGTATCACCCCGTCTGCACAAGCCAGACGAGACGTGGCAACTGGAGTGAAGCACCTTCATTACTCACACATAGAGAGCCGAGGACAATTGAAGCCATTCCCTCGGTGCTCAATAATTAATGCATCCCCAAAGCACTGTTAGGACTCAAGATTCACGTTATCCTCCCACACCTGTCTGGCAGCTAGGTGCACTGCAGCTGGGAGACTCTGAAAGGGAGATGTACTCTGGGCTTAATACCAGCAGGCAGCTGGACGGGCTGGGCTACTGTGCCGTGGGAGTCCTATTCTAGGAGAGAATGAACAGAGCCTGGGCTGCTCCAGCCAGTCCTTCCTTACCCCACCATCTGCATCCCCAGCACATTCTGCCATAACACTGAGGACTACAAGTGAGACAGGGAGGGAGCGATGGGTCACCAGGTCCATCAAGGGATTAGTCCACCATATTAAGTATTTAACGCATATAGTCCTCACAGTTCTCAATTTTAATCACTTCCTGGACAATTTTGGTTACAGTCGTGCAATTTCCTAAAACTGAGGAAACATTAGTAAATATTTGTGAGTGGTTCAACAAAGTAGAATGTAGATATTTGCATGGAGAAAGTATGGGTATATTGTGTGTTTTATCTATTCATATTTACATATTTAAGTCACTAATTTTGTAGAGTCTATGACTCTGCAGGTAATGTTCACCAGGCAGTGAGGACGTAGAAGCATTCTTTGTTCTCAAAGAATTTCTATTTTAGTTTCAGGGAAGTATAAAATGCATCATACTGTATGATAATGGAAGTGTTTCAATAAAAATATACTAGGAAAAAAAGAGTATCAGGGGTTAGAGTATGCACAGAAAACTTTTTATATAGGCTGATTCTCTTCCACCAGTAACTCGGTGGCTAGTCCGGGTTTACCAGGATAGATATGTTCCCATCAACAACCATTGTCAGAAAGTAAAATAGGAATGAGAATAGGACATAAAAAGTTACATGTTTATTTTATTTTTATTTCCCCTAGATAATTCTAAATGACTCCTAGAGAGTATGGCAATCTTTCAAGAATCTTTCTTAAGTTCTTCTTTAGAGAATGTGTAACCATTAATACACTTCTTTGAAATCATATTGTTCCAACTATCAAACTACTGATAGCATTAAATATAGCCTTTTATTTAATGAAAAACATCTTGTATAGCCCCTATGGCTATCATATAAATCTAGTTAACATTTTTTCTAGTAGACCTATTTATGCTACCTTGTGAACAGATGCCTTTTGGAGGAACAAGAAGTAGGGAAAAGGAAGATTTTTCTTAACAGTTTTGATCTGAATATTTTGGTTTACAGATTGACTTATTAAACTATAACTCAAATTTTACCTGAATACATCTCAAATTTGGAAAGTAAATATAAATTTAATAAATATTTCCTTTTATTATTGAGGAGCTAGTTTCTTTCCAAAGCTGATACTAGAAATTGGTTGTGTGGTATTGCATTTTTTCTATCAACTATGACAAGACATGTAGCTTGAGAGCTTCAACTTGCTAAGCCACTGGCCGATTGTCTTTTGAATGAATATTCACAATGTATTTTAAATTGAAACTCAACTTTTCAACTATAATTATAAATAATGTGGTTTCTACATACTATGTTTCATTGTAACATATGCCTGAGATAATAGCAAATTCAGTTTTCGTGTGAGTAGCAGTGTTAAATACTGTCTGCAAATCTGAACTTAATTCCTGCATTTTCTTATTTGGAAATAGAATATGAATGGTCACTCTGGTCATATACTTTTTTTTAAGACCTGAGCAGTGAGAGTTTAGTGAGGAAAGAAGACCATAAGAAGCATAATCATTAATCCCCAATCTGTAGCCCTCTCTGCCTTGCCCTGTGTACTTAGGGTTGCAACCTGTCTTTATATAAACCTGTGTTAAGCAAAGACACAGCAACTTCCAAGAATTTGCTGGGTACTAGATTAAACTGGTTTCCTAACCCCTGAAATAATATGTCAAGTGATAATAGTTGTAGCACTACTGATAAGAATTTCAGTCTCAAAGCTGGTAAGAATTTTAGACAATTTTTAAACATGGTTTATATCGCTCAAGTTGTTTCCTTTTGAATAAAATTTGGTAACTTTTCTTGTTTGATAAAATAATCTTGAGGCACATTTTGTATTTGCACTTGATAGAAAAAGGGATATTAGATACTAAAATTCTAATCATACATACTTCAGGTAATTCAGTTTTATTTAGTAACTACACATTGTAAGAACAGATATTAATTTGTGGCATTTGATATATTTTAATCATTGAGAAATATGAAGAAAGATTTAAGTCAATTTTTTTCTTTCTACCCTTGCTTTTCATTGTTTGCAGCTTTTCAGCATTCATACATCTATAAACTTAGCGAATGAATATAATTTACTGATAAACCAAGTCTTGTGGAAACTCCCTAAAGGAGTACAGTTTTATTGAAATGACTGAGTAGGTCTTCTGCTAACTCATAATAGATATGGGAAAGTTGTCATAGTATAAGAGGAAAAGATTAAATTTTTTTTCATTGTACAAAAATTAAAGCTCTAGACCCTGGCAAAGTTTTTAGGTGTTAAATCAGGGCCATCAATAAAATCCTGATTCCTTGATAGACTATGTAGACAGCATAAGTGTTGACCAAATAATTCACAGTAGAAAAAATCTGTATTAGGCTGGGGAATGTAGCTCAGTGGTATATAGTGCTTGCTTCGCATGTGCAAGACCCTGAGATCATCACACAAAGGGAAAAAGAAAGGAAGAGAAAGAAATTCAATATTGTATTGAATTTAAAACAATATACTTGACTAAGAGTTTCTTCTATTTATAAAATAAATGTGTTTAACAGAAACCAAGCTCTCGGAAAATGTATTTATCTGGCTATGGTGTGGAACTAGCGATTAAGAGTACAGAATACAAAGCATTAGATGATATCCAAGTTAAAAGTAAGTTGGAGTTTTTTTGTCTCTACTTAAGTAGAATGAAAAATTGGAACCATAACATATTTTGTTCTAAAGTGTATTTGATAAATGTGATTATTCATGTGTTCATTTGAAGCTGGAGATTAGATGGAAGCGTTCCTGCATACCTTAAAACTCAATTTGAAGCTGAAAGAATCTTTGTAATGGTACTCTATTCTTTAGAAGTATAAAAAAAGTGCACAGTCATTTTTGACACAAGGCAGGTGATGAATGATAGCATAGATGTGTGCACATGCGTGCACGCACACACACACACACACACACGAGTTGTTTTTTACACTGAGGCAATAGATGAAGATGTTACATCAGTAGATGACTGGGCCAGGAACTGAGCTATCCCGTGTTCTCCAAGTCATCCTGAGTTCCTTAAGGGGATCAATATTTCCATCACCCTGAAGGTCAGTGATAACGTATGAATTTATGAAGCTTTGCCTAATGTTTTATTTATAATAAAGTTAGAATATTTTTGAAGCAGGATAGCCATGGCCATTTTTTAAAGAATTTTATTGGTTAGATGAAGTAGATTTCTCACATTTGTGATCTGGCGGCCAATAGCTGCTATGCTTGTTCTAAGTAGAGGTGTGCTTGAACTAAATAGACATGTATCAGTCAGTACCTCTGGGGTGTTTGCCTGTATTCCTGTTCTATTAGAGATGAGTTTCCCCTTTTCATATCCTATATTTCTCTCATATATTTTTCTCCCTTCTGTTAGAAAAGGGGTTTGCACTTTATTAGTCTGTTTGTCTCCACTTTTTCACGTGGCATGGTGTCTCTTTTCCTGGTGTCCATCCCATCAGACATCAGAGTAGTCAATCAGTGAATATTTCTCAAGTGAATGAACAGGAGGGAAAGGAAGACCAGGTCAAAGGTCCAGGGTTTTTACTTGTAGTCTTCAGGAGAAGACAAAAGAGCATGCATGCTTACTGAACGCTAATGCACCCTTCACGTAGCCCACCCACCATACTGTATAAGTGCTTGGAAAGATAAGGAAAGTAGTGATAAAATATTAGATCCTTATTTTTCGAGACTATGCAAGAACTCCTATTTATAAAAAAAAAAAAAAAAAGGGTATAGATCCCTCACCACATTTAAAAACCCAGCCCAGCTGGGCACTGGTGGCTCACATCTGTAATCCTAGCTACTCAGGAGGCTGAGATCTGAGGATCATGGTTCAAAGCCAGCCTGGGCAGGAAAGTCTATGAGATTCTTATCTACAGTTAACCACTAGAAAACCAGCAGTGGTGCTGTGGCTCAACGTTGTAGAGCTTTGAGCAAAACAGCTCAGGAAGAGCACCCAGGATCTGAGTTCAAGCTCATAGCCACACACACACACACACACACACACACACACACACACACACACAGCTAAGCCCAGCACCCAGGCTCTGAGTTCAAGCCTCATAGATACACACACACACACACACACACACACACACACACACACACACACACACACACACACACACACACACAGAGCTAAGCCCAGCACTGTTGCAGACTCTTTGGTCTGTCTGTAAGAGAGAAATGAGTATTGAAAAAAAAAACTATAATAATTTATTTTTATTAAGGTTGGTAAATATTTGTTAATCTAAGCTCCCTTAGAAAGGGAAGAGAGCTGGGCGCTGTGGTCACACCTGTAATCGTAGCTACTCAGGAGGCTGAGCTGAGGATCGTGGCTTGAAGTCCACCCCAGCAGCAAAGTCTGTGAGACTCTTATCTCCAATTAACCACCTAAAACCTGTAAGTGGAGCTGGGGCTCAAAGTGGTAGAGTGCTGTCCTTGAACACAAAAGCTCAGAGAAGTGCGTAGGTTCTTAGTTCAAACCCCGCAACTGACCAAAAAAAAGGGGGTGTGGGGAGACAAGTCTTGTACAGACATATATTCAGCATGTCCATGAAAGAAAAACAATGCAAAATAGGATTTTGTTTAATAATGAATTCAAATTTTTATTAGATATTCTTTTTCCAGTCTAAAAATGTTTTTACTTTGTTTTTATTTCCAAAATGTAGCTGTGCCTAATACTACTGCAGAAGATGAGACTGAAGCAAATGAAGTTCAAGGATTTATCTTTGGGAGATTAAAGTAAGTCTGAATTGAACTGTAATTGCTATTATTATACTCTTGTTCTTAAGTGATTTAAGTTGGTATTATGTGTGTTGTACATAGTAGTAGCATGTTCTCGTGTAGATACAGATATGCCATGTTATACATATTTTTATTATAAATGAAACCGTTTATGTCAGTAGAATACGCGAAAAAAAACGCACACAAATTTAAAGTAATTGATTACTTTTAATTCGTAGTAACGAAAAATCACCAGTGGGGGCTGGGAATATGGCCTAGTGGCAAGAGTGCTTGCCTCCTACACATGAAGCTCTGGGTTCGATTCCCCAGAACCACATATATGGAAAACAGCCAGAAGGGGCGCTGTGGCTCATGTGGCAGAGTGATAGCCTTGAGCGGGAAGAAGCCAGGGACAGGGCTCAGGCCCTGAGTCCAAGGCCCAGGACTGGCCAAAAAAAAAAAAAAAAAAAAATCACTAGTGATTGGACAACAGAGATAATGATTATGTTTATTTTGTTTGTTTGTTTTTCCTGGTACTGGGCGTGACGTCGTACCTTTTATTCTCCTTGGCCTTTGGTTCACCGTGATGCAGTGACACTTGAGACACCTTTTTGCTGGCTAATTGGAGATAAGAGTCACTCACGTTTGTCTGCCTAGACTGCCTTTGAGCCTCAGTTTCAGATCTCAGACTCCTGATTAACCAGAATTACAATAGTTTCTTAATGCCAAAAAGAAAGTCTTGCCCAAGTTAAATGTTTTTGAAGAAATGTACCTGACTTATGTAACTGTAACTCCTCTGTATATCACCTTTACAATAACAAAATATATATATTTTTAAAAAGAAAGGAAAGACAACTTTTTAAAAGATCATTTGTAAAGTTAGTATTATAATAATGGTAGGCAATATTTACTATTTTGAAATTGATATTTTTATTGTTTTATAGTAAATTTAGTGATTCATGAAAAATACATTTAAATTTTTTTATTTTTAAAGATAGTTCCAATACTTTTGAATTTTATAAAATATGAGATAAAAACTTAACCATTTATATGAAAATTTTGACTTACTATGCTTAGAAAAATATGATTTATAAGGAATGTTATCTCTAGCAGAAAACTAAAACATAGTATCCAGAACTTCAGAGATGTAATGAATTACAAAAATGATGAATAATATGGACCTAGAACTTAAAGAAATGTATGCCTCATTAGAAGAGAAAATTATTCCTAAATTTCTTTGCCACAGATTTCCATATTAAAAACTTTTTAACATCTTAATTGTATATGCCTATATAAGTAAGCTTTCAACAAATAAAATTATGCTCCTCTTTTTTTGTTATTTGGACCGCAGACAAGGAGCGCAATGGTGAGTCCTTTCTAAGTACTCGTGAGTGGGAGTGGCAGAATTTTATATGTGCCTTCCTTTATTTTCAAGAAAGGAAATTGATAACGGTTTTATACAGGAAAATTAGAGGAATGTTGTTGTTCATGCTTTTAGTTCTTGATATTACAAATACTTAGAAAGGGCACTCAGGTCTGTTTCCTGGTAAGTAAATAGCTGTGTCAATCAAAGATTAACATTTTAGTAGACGGTGCTCACTTATGCAGGTAGATGAGTTATGTTCCTAAACTATTCTGAACAAACGCTCTAGTCATGCTCTTAAAAAATTAATACATCCAGTAAACAGATTTACCCTAAAAGATATTACCTAGCAGATAACAGTATATTTTAATCCATATCTCCCTCATATTTTTAATTCTATTAATATAGCTATATCACAATTTATTATCTTAATTCCAAATGATTCCTTTGTATCTATATATGTAGAAGTTAATTTCAAAGGTATATTGGTTATGTAATGATTTATAGTGGATGCTAATTAACATAACCTGGGGGCTGGCAATGTAGCCTAGTGGCAAGAGTGCTTGCCTCATGTACATGAAGCCCTGGGTTCGATTCTTCAGCACCACATATATAGAAAACGGCCAGAAGTGGCGCTGTGGCTCAAGTGGCAGAGTGCTAGCCTTGAGCAAAAAGAAGCCAGGGACAGTGCTCAGGCCCTGAGTCCAAGCCCCAGGACTGGCAAAAACAAAAGTTCATTAATAAAAATAATACAAGCAAAACATGGAAAGAAATAAAATGTATTTTAAAAAATAATTAACATAACTTAATATTCTGATGCAGAGAACTATATTCGGATCTTAGAGATAATCTGACAATATTCCAAAAATACCTGATTGAAAGTAATAAGGAAATGATCCCCTTGAAAGTCTGGGAACTACAAGGTATAGTATTTTGAGCTACTTTAATTGATCTCCATTTTATTAAATAAACTTTAAAAGCATGATAATGATTTATCTTACAATTACTAATGATCAGAAAAAAACAAATTATATAATATAAATTGTGACTTTTGTGGGAATACATATTTAATTAAAATATTATCAAGCAAGTCATAGTTTTATGTTTATAAGACTTAAAGTTATGAGTGTAGTTACTTGACAATCCCATCTTAAAAGTATACGTTGGGGCTGGGGATATGGCCTAGTGGCAAGAGTGCTTGCCTCGTATACATGAGGCCCTGGGTTCAATTCCCCAGCACCACATATACAGAAAATGACCAGAAGTGGCGCTGTGGCTCAAGTGGCAGAGTGCTAGCCTTGAGCAAAAAGAAGCCAGGGACAGTGCTCAGGCCCTGAGTCCAAGCCCCAGGACTGGCCAAAAAAAAAAAAGTATACGTTGACTGGTTCTGATGACTCACACCTGTAATCTTAGCTCCTCCAAAGGCTGAAATCTGAGGATGATGGCTCAAAGCCAGCCACAGCAGGAAAGTCTGGGAGACAAGATCTTCAATTAACCATTAAAAAGCAGGAAGTGGAGCTTTGGGTCAAGTGCTAGAGCACTAGCCTTGAGCAATAAAAGCTCAAGGAGCGCACCTAGGCCCTGAGTTCAAAACCCAGAACCCACATATGTGTAGTATATATTGATGTATCAGTCTCAAATATGAAATCACATTTCAGAGACTGTAACACTCATTCAAGTCCTATTAGCTAGATGTGATGGTGCGTGCCTGTCATTCCGCTGCTTGGAGGAAAAATGCAGGATTATTGTGAGTTTGAGGCCAGTCTGGACAAACTTAATAAGACCGTATGTCAAAAACAAAATACAAGCATAAATGTTTGTGTAAGGTCCACCCCCTGGGAGGGCTCCTGGCAGATGCCCCCCACCTGCTTAAGTCTGTGCCAGGACCTGTTACCTAGGTAACTGTCACACCTGGAGGTAGTTACTTCCTCCTCCTCTGAGGTCTTGTACTTCTATCCTCCTGATCTCAACCTGATAAGCAGCCTAGGCTACAGGTGTAAGCTATGCTGTTTCAGTATTATATTTGTATTTGTATATTATATATTTGTAGGCCACACAAAATGATCAAAGGCTGACGGGCTGGGGGAAGCCAAGACACATACATGCCTGTCCCCTTATATTCCCTCAGGTACCAAGTGGCTTCACGTCCTTTTCTGGCCTGGGCAGAATGATGTTCTCCACACCTACTGAATGTGGAAAAATACCTTTATGTTAGAGTTAATTTTCATATGTCTCTTTTGAAGTGCTACCATATACTTGGTATTAAATGACAATGATCCCATTGTAAACATGTAGTCTTTACCTTAATAAACGTAATAAATAACTTTCCATTTACAACTTTATTAGTGTTCACATGTGGTAAGTAGGATAGTTAATAGCCATGGAAATATTTATAAAGGTATAACACTGGAGTCCTTGAGGACGTTTTTTCCTTTTCCTTCCAGATCTTAGTTTTCAAGCAGCTTCGCAAATAATGTCCACTCCGGTGTATGATGCCATAAAATTAATGAAAGACATTTCACAAAATTTTCCCACAAAAGCCAGGTGGGTATATCAAAATGCATTGGTTTGATTGTAGCCAGAATTCTTTCCATTAAGAATTTTTTGAGGAGAGCTGATTTCATAGCATGAATATGTCAATTCTATTAGGATTTTTCAGCATTCATATATGATGACTTTATTATTAAAGGAAAATACTGGCTTGTACATGTATACTGATGATACACACTACAGAATAGAACCATTAAATGAGGTTAGTGGAAGACTAGATTTAATCAAACTCACAAGAAAAATTTAAGCAATAAATTTAAGCAATAAATAGTATATATGAAAGTATTTCATTTATATGCCATATGTAAATATTATGTGTATATGTACATATATGTGTGTGTTTTTCTTTTGTAAATAGAAGATCTGTACCCAAAGTAATGGTACATAATGTTCTTGCCTTGCAGATTTCAAACATTAATGTACTGACTTTTTATGAAATGGTTTTTTTGTGAAGATGTCTAATTAAACTGCTTCCACAAAATTCTGGTGTTACATTAAACGTATTTTTCATTTTACTAGGTAATACATTTACATAGCTAAACATATCCAATATGTACATTTCAGATTTTATGCAGACTTACAAAATAACATGACTTTGATAGATTTGTGTTCTGGTTAGGAACAACAGAGTATGAAATGCTAAGAACAAGTAAAGTATACAGTGGTCTCCTGAAATTAGAGAAATTTGTAACTTTAATTACAGGTTAATAATAAACATTTATAGGATATTTTAAGTGATTTTTTCAGTGTATATTAACTATATAAAATAATTTCATTGTGACATTGTCATGTATGTATATAGTGTACTATGATCATATTTGCCTCCCCATTCCTTTAGCTAATTTTAGATTAAAGTCAGGAATTTTAGAAATCACTATACTAATTACATGAAATATGTATGTGTATATGTAAATACATGTTTAGCCACACTGCTTTTAATTAACAGCTTTTGTGATTAGGTAAAATATAGTAAAATAATTCTATTTCTAATAAGACAGTTATTTAACCATTACATGAAACAAGTAAAACTACTTAAAAATTCTAGTGCTAAGCTCTACCAAGATCTGTGGTTTTCATTAATATGCAGATTTTCCAAAATATATTAACATTGCTTAATGGCTCAATTATAGGCTTGAACATCTCTCTGAAGCCACTCAGTAGACAAATCAGTCAATGTTTGTAAAGTGGAATATGTACTAATAGTTAAGTGAAATTTTTGCCTATTATTTTTATGCTGCCAAACCTTGTTGTGGGTGGTAAAAATACCCTTTTCTGCCTGAGGTTTCCTTAAAACAAAACCATGCATCAACAAACAATTTTTAAACAATTTTCTTCTGTGTGTAAAACTTACAGTCCTATAATTACGCATTCTAAGGAATTTTCAAGTTGAATAAATAGCCCAAAAGAAACATTTTTAAATTCTGTCTTTAAATTATAAAAGGGAATTATACACTCTTCCAGAGTGAATAATAAAAATTCACAATAGTCATGTCTTTTTATCAGCAAATAACACATCTGCAAATTCAAAGAGGGCAGATGGAAAATATTCATTAAAAAAAGCTTGTATTTCTGCTGGACATATACAGACTTATTCTTGTTATTAACCCTTAAGTAATATAGTATTAACTACTAACAGCACTACATTAGGTGTTCTATGTAATCTAAAGATGATTTAGAGTGTAGAGAAAGATATATGTGAATTATATGCAAACATTATGCTCTTCTTAGAGAAATGAGCACTCACCTGTGGATTTTGGTATGGTGGGATTCACCAAACCAAACTCCATGCATACCAAAGTATGACTGTATTGCATGTATTTTAGAATTATATGCTCTAGTAAGATCTCAAGATAAATTAAATTCCTGACATACAATAAAAATATTTTGGAAGTTTTCATTCATATATATAATGCTACTGGTGATTTTAGTCAAATATTTTTGAAAAAATAGTACTAAATGAATTTCATATTCCAAATGAAGGAATATGAAATTGAGTCTCCATTTTACCTGAGTCCAATACTATGTCTAATAAAAGGCTGTATTGAAATGTGTACTTTTCATTCCTGAAACATTTGGAAAGCAAATCTTCCTAAAGCATTATAATACCTAGGATTCCAGATTACTTCTTAACGTTTAAAGAAAAATGAATAATATCAGTATTTATTTTCTCAGATCTCTAACCAGAATTGCTGTAAATCAACATATGAGGAATGAAATACTGAAAAACCAAAAGGTTTGTTTGAATTTCTCTTTTAAAAAAAAAATCACACTAACTTGCCATTTCACACTTCAGATCTTTAATTTTTATAAAAAGGGGAATGCCAGTGCTACTTTATGCTTTTTGGTTTGGGTTTTTTTGTTTGTTTGTTTATTTATTTGCTTTTAGTGCCTATACTAGGGCTTGAACTTGGTCCCTGAGCTCCTTTTGCTTAAGGTAGTTTAGGGGAGATAAGAGTCTCACAGACTTTCCTGCCTGAACTGACTTTTAGCCACAAGCCTCAGATCTCAGCCTCCTGAGTCGATAGGATTATAGGCATGAGCCACAGGTGCCCGGCAAGGATATTACATTTTTGTATTATCTACTATATGTAGCATATTCTATGATTTAGTCCATCTTCCCTAATGTGGTTCCTATTTATTTCTCCCTAAACTATATGCCTTCTGCCCAATCAAGTTAATCATTCTGTTTTTCATAACTGGTTTTGCTTAAATGCCTTTGAGCAATGAATCAATGTAAGACCTCTTGGCAATACTAGAATCCTATAAGAAGTACGGCAGCTTTAATGAGTACTTTTTATAAGAAGCTAACACATGACATTATCGTTAGGTCACTGATGACCCTAGCCGTTTCAATACTACGCTAGCAATGTCCTGGCTCCATTTCATAGGTTAGACCTTAAGTATATTGTATTGAATTCTCATGGCCTTTAGGAATAGGAGTTTATGTTTCTCACATTAAAAAAAGTCTCAAAGTAAATGTCTGTGAGCATTATGGTTTAAGAATTTCACAGTGTCACAGAGCGTCATGAAACACCTCACAGATAACCTTCTTTGGGGTTATAAGGTAGCTAAAAGAGCAAGGGAAATGGCAAGAGCCTCGTTAAAGCCCTTGAAACACTTTGGTCAATTTTGGTTTCTGTTCCTTTTGCCAAGATTTTGATATGTGGCCAGTTACCAAAGCTTTCAAAGCTAAGAAGCAACACAGACTTAGGAATTCAGTGGTTTAAAGATGGACAGGCAATAGGAGTGATGCCCAAACCAAAGGATAGATATATAGACATACAGAGATATAGTGTGTGTGTGTGTGTGTGTGTGTGTGATACAGATATAATTATTCCCATTTTACAGGTGAGGAAACTGAGAATTAAAAAACTTACCAAATTCCCTCAAATTTTGTGGATAGTAGCTAAAGCCCAGGATTTAAACCAGTCTGTTGACTCATACCAAGCCTTTGATAACTTTGCTATACTGACAATATCTTTTGTTGTTGCTCTGGTACCTAACATGGTTTCTGGTACACAGCAACAACTCAGGAAATATTTACATGAAAACTCAAACAGTGCTTCTTGAAGACTTTTGTGAATTTAGAATGAACTTCAAATATTCATATGCACTCTAAAGTTTTACTTGGAATGTCATTGCCTTAAAAGAGAGGCATGTGACAGTTGTCAGACTGCATGCAGTGAGCATGTATTATATAAAAGGCAGCTGACAAGCATTCATTGTAGTCTTAGAATTTCCATGTCATATATTGCAGTGTCAAAACATTCACATGTTGAATTCTGTCTAAACTGTCATAAAATTTCCATCACTTAATTTATGGACAAACATATCTATACTATCAGGTCTACTCTCTATACTTTTATAAGTAAAAGTATATTGGAACATAACCATGCCTATTTGTTTACGTATTGCATAAGACTGCT